>NW_023596136.1:17037378-17057490 GCF_011947565.3 Pollicipes pollicipes | reverse complement strand
GAGGCCGCGGCACAGACCAGACGGCACAGAGTGCCCCGACCATCCAAACTCCCAGCCTGAGGATTACCTGGAGTCCCGTCCTGACGAGGCCGCGGCACAGACCAGACGGCACAGAGTGCCCCGACCATCCAGACTCCCAGCCTGAGGATTACCTGGAGTCCCGTCCTGACGAGGCCGCGGCACAGACCAGACGGCACAGAGTGCCCCGACCATCCAAACTCCCAGCCTGAGGATTACCTGGAGTCCCGTCCTGACGAGGCCGCGGCACAGACCAGACGGCAAGAGGCCCCGACCATCCAAATCCCAGCCTGAGGATACCTGGAGTCCGTCCTGACGAGGGCCGCGGCACAGACCAGCGGCACAGAGTGCCCCTGACCATCCAAACTCCCAGCCTGAGGATTACCTGGCAGTCCCGTCCTGACGAGGGCCGCGGGCACAGACCAGACGGCACAGAGTGCCCCGACCATCCAACTCCCAGCCTGAGGATTACCTGGAGTCCCGTCCTGACGAGGCCGCGGCACAGACCAGACGGCACAGAGTGCCCCGACCATCCAGACTCCCAGCTGAGGATTACCTGGAGTCCGTCCTGACGATGTAGGCCGCGGCCACAGACCAGACGGCACAGAGTGCCCCCGACCATCCAAAACTCCAGCCCTGAGGGCCGCTCACAGGTGTGGACGCGGGTGGTTACCCCTACGGTCGGCACACGCACAATCTATCCGTGCCAGCCCGTGCGTAGGAGGCCTTGGCCGCCGTGAAATGGGTGCACGAAAACGGGTCAACCTATCAGAACTGGCTCTGCGTGAAACGCATACCCGCTTTCTGGAGGCCGCCCCACCGCAGCACCACTTCACCACGGTCGGCCCTCTGTCCGCCTCCTCAGAACTGGCATTTATAACTCCTATATCAATTCGTATTCTACGTCGCGTCCACTGTAGAGCCTCTGTGCGATCTATTGAAAACGACGAACAAACTTAGGATGCACTTCAGGAACTTTTTCTGGAAAGCGGGCCGGATGACCGGCGGGTGGGGGAAGGGATGGAGGTTGTTATCACTCTTTATTCAGATGTCATGGCTGCTATGCTAGATATGCATCTAGAGCTGTTTTTAGTGGTGCACAATTTTGCCTATTGGACTCATCTGTCGTTTGGCGAATAAGGCTATCCAGCTTCTCTAGATTATTCCTCTATTTTAACATTGTCTTTCCGGGGGAGGCGAAATTCCACGAGCGGGTAGGCATTTTGGGTCATTAAAGAAACATCTGCCTCCACAGTGTAAATGCCAAAATACGGTAAGGATATAGGCTGGTAAGAATTTTGAAAGTGGACCGATGGCCCCCAGTGCGAACAGATTTTTCATGGGCCTTCATTTCCCTCGCTGCTTTTCAAAAGATAAGACTTATCGCAGCATTTTAGGCGGAAACAAATTTCGGGACTTGAACTGCTAGAAACAAAGTGTCAAAAGCCATAAAATTGGAGATTCTCTTTTAAGAATCAAGCCGCATAACAACCTCATTTGTCACATGTTCCTTATCTGGGCCCTGCTCCTGTCCGTCGTCGGTGGCCACTGCCCAGGCCCGGATGTCTCCCGCATGACTGACTGCGAACTGATCGTATGGCTGCTTTGTTGCATATTTTTGGACCAGCGTTACTTACTACATGGTGTAACGAAACACGTATCGGTCACATGCAGCAGTATCTTTTCCGGACTATCTTCCCTCACACCACACCATCGCAGAAAAATAGCCTCCGGGAAGCTGTCTGCCTTAGGAGTGAATTGGCCTAACGGACACTTCATTGCTCATTCATGCGACGTATGCGACTTGATCTGCTTTTGTGTGTAGGCAGGGGCGTAGCCAGAGCCTTGTCAAGGGGAAACACAAGGTTGACAAAAGACCATCTTATAGTGTGCCCCCAAATCCCCGGATATAGCTTACTTGTTAACAAGTGACGCAGTTTTCTTCGCTGCATTGTTATTTTCACCTTTTAACCAGAACAGAAACCAGGAGCCATCGTGCGCTCAATTCTGTTGTGTTTTTAGGTCAATAAACTGCAGAAATCAGGCGTTGAACGACTGCATGGGATAAATCACTGGCGCTCTTAATTCACAATAGTTAGTTGACTCTTTCTAAAACCGATAGAATTCAGAAGCTTTGTCAAAATTTTAATCTGGGTTCTTAGACATTGGGGATATTGCGAAGGGAGATTGTAGATCGATATGCTTGATCCAAATTTTAAGACGAAAGTTGATTGCAGATCGAGTGGTCAACAATGTGTATTAAAATGGCACGGTCATGTGTGCCTGAAAATGTTCACCATTCAGTCAGAATCGATTAGTGACACAATTCATGTAACGCGTTTTTTAACATGCGCGCTCGAGATCTTAGCAACAAAAACCTCGACACCAGGCGTTGCAGTCTCCATAGTCCGCGCAGCGTTAGCTCAGTATTTAGTTGTGTCCCACCGGTGGACGAAAATGATGAGGCTTCTGAAATGATTACCTTTAAACACTTAAATCCACTAGTAATACAAGTTATGTGATGTAATTCTGAGCATGCGCACTCGAAAATTTTAGAAACACAAGCCACGACTCCAGGTGTTGCAGTCTCCGTAGGCCGCACACCGTTGGTCTAGCAGCTAATATTAAGTAGTGGCCAATGAGTGGACGAAAATGACTACGCTTCTGAAAAAAGTATCCTTGGACGCTTCATGACACCAGATCTTACAGTCAGAAGGCGGTCTGAGCGCATATTCCACGTGTGTAGTTTTTAGACCGATGTACAGACCGTGTTTTCGCAGCTATTTATCTATCCAGAAGACAGATTAACACGGCGCCCGCCGTCTGATGGCACTTGCAGTGGCTGAAGCGGTTCGGTTTTTCGGAAGCTGTAGCCCATGCCATCTTTGCCCTTGCTCTCGAAGTTTTGGGCGGGCATTGAAAAAATAAACGTTCTCAGGCAAATATGGCATGACTATGTTGACTTTTTAAAATTTATTTCGACCCACCCTATTCGACAACAATGAGACCCCCACTCCACTCAACAATAATAAGACCCCTTATTTCCTTCCGGGCAAGGGGCCTCTTGAGTAAAACACCAGGGGTGCATTACCGTTCCCGGTCAAGGGCCGAAGGGCCATTCCGTCCCATCGCGAAGTGTCTTCTGGCTATCATTCTGGTGGTACGGGCGGGACCTCCTGGTCGATCCGGAGGCTATTAGCAGGGTATATCATATCACATCGTTCCCATCCCTGACACGGAGGCCTTCTGACCCGCGCAGTTAGCCCCGGATCAGCATAGGAACCCCCACTGACGCAACAACATCCCTGATCACCGCAGGTAGTCCGATAGTTGTCACGTAGATTCCACTTCCGTGTTGTCTGTGTTCTTCAGAGATATTGAGTTCTCCCTGACTGTAGATTGTGGATGAAATAGGGTTCCTTTTGTTAACATGGCTAACCCACGTTTGTCTTAAAATGCTCAGGATCCTGTCAGAGCTGATTACTGATGAGAAAACTACGTAATATGGTGTTGAACAAGCGTGCTCGCAAGGCGTAGCAACGACAGTCTCGACGCTCGGCGTTTGCAGTCTCCAGCCCACGCGGCGTGGGCTTTGCGGTTGCAACACTAAGCAAGGGTCAATGAACAAACGAAAAGAATGACGCATCTTAAGAGGGATGGCTGCTGAACGTTGAAAATCGGCATGCACGTTTAATGCAGTGCGGAAGTAAGCCAAATGCAACCTTAATCTGAAAAAGTGTGTGTGTGTGTGTGTAGTGTGGGGGGGGGACTTAACATTGCTGGTCCCCCACCTTGAAACGTGGGGGGCCATGGTCCCCTGCCCCCCCATGTTCCTTCGCCCATGCCCCATTATCAAACGGGAGCTGTTGGCTGCGGTGCGGGGACTATCCAAGTGCCTCATATATCTTCTCTGCCTACCTGGTTTCCCTCTTCTCACGGACAACAAGCGCTTTGTGTCGATCCTGAACTGCTACACCCTTGACGCGGTGCAGAATCCTCGACTTCAACGGCCCAAGGAGAAGATGGCACTGTTCATTTTCACGGCGATGTGGAGGAAACATAAGGAACACGCCATACCACACGCCCTATCTAGAGCACCTGTGAATGATCTCACTGCGAAAGCTGCCAGACTGGTGGACCAAGTGGAACTAACGTCATTTGACAGGCACGCTGTTGTCCTATGACGAAGACGTGTCAGAACATCTCAAGGACCTTTGACTAGAGGACCTTACCAGACCGCCATCCAGCGACGCGACAGACAAGCGGTTGCTCTGCAATGTCCAGAACGGCTGGCCGTGATACAAAAACCTCTAGACATCGATCTGCAGCCCTACTAAGTGGGCGATTCGCGAGTACCTCGGCCCATTGCCGACACGGCGTCGATGCGGATAAGGCACTGTCAGCCCCTGATCGGCACAGGGGACCTCCACTATTTCAGTGGCCCGCCAATACGAGAGGTTTCGGATGAATATTTTCAGACCCCTGCCCTGTCCTTACTTGGAAAAGAAGTCCCAGGGCCCAGGGCCCAGGCTGGCGCGGAACCGACTTTTCGGTATGTTGGTCTCGGTCAATGGACTCAGATAGAGGCTCACTCCGTGTCCCCCCCCCCCCCCCCGATCGGTGCAAGAGGCCCGCCGACTGACTTTTGAGGTTGGAACT
The DNA here is from genome assembly GCF_011947565.3 of Pollicipes pollicipes. Lineage (NCBI taxonomy): Eukaryota > Metazoa > Arthropoda > Thecostraca > Pollicipedomorpha > Pollicipedidae > Pollicipes > Pollicipes pollicipes. The sequence goes on along the minus strand of NW_023596136.1, from coordinate 17,052,813 downwards.
TCTGACTGGGATCCTTTTCAAATGCCCTTGGCTCGCCCTTTAGACCTTTCGATAGTACCCTCAATTGCCAGCCCCCCCCCCCCCCCCAAGGCCCAAAAGGCCCAAAAGACCCCTCAAGACCCTCGGAACGTGGTTGCATCCAGAACCTTGGTAAGGGGGGGGGGGCAGAGGGTTGACGGGGGGCTACCTGATAGTAAAAGCCACCCCCCCCCCTAAAAAATCGTCGGATAAGGCCCATTTACTTATGTGGGATGTTGCTCTTTTATATTTTCATTGTTACCCTCCTAAAACTGGAATAAAAGCCACACGCTACCGCTAGACCAATTCTGCTCGAAGTTTATAGTCAATAAGCTAAAAAGATTACGAGTAAAACGTGTGCGTGAACTAAATCGCTGGCTTCATTCATCTTACAATGGTCCAGTGGAATTTTTTTAAACCGACAGAATTTAGGAATTTGTCAGAATTTGTATCTTTACCGTACAGAGATATCAAGGACGGCCGCGAATGTAGACTGAGGATCAAAATGGATCAACATTAATGGATCAGTATTAGTATGGTCAAGCCGTGTTTGTCTGGAAGCATTGAACATTAAGATAAGATCGATTAACATAACAACTTATCTAACGTAGTTTTGAGCATGCGCACTTGCACTTCTTAACAACCAAAACCTCGACGCCAGGCGTAGCAGACTCCGTAGGGGTGCCGCCGTTAACACTAAGCCGTGGCCAGCAGGTGGATGAAAATGATGACGCATCTGAAAGAAGCACCTTGCGATAACTTTCGGACATAAGATCTTACATTTAGGGAATATTCGCGCGTCTATTTTACTCGTGCGATTTTTAGAGTGATGACAAAACGGAATGGCTTTCATAACGCCGCGAAGTGGTGCTCGAATATGATGGTGGAACTAAAATACTAAAGATGGAATCTCTATTTTCCGTAATGCTGTAACTGTTAATCTATGCAGAGTATATCTTCAACGTTGTCAAAAGATGCACCAATCCTTATCTTTGAATTGTGCGAATTAATTCTTAAACATGTACAAATACCCTATTTCAAGATGGTCGTTCTTACGCGCACGGCGCCCGCCCCCTGGCATTAATTGCAGTGGCCAACGCCCACCCGGATTTACGGAATCTGCAACCGGGGCACGGCTGACCTTGCTCCCATGATTGCGGGCGCGCGGGCTCAAACATTTCGATGTAATTTGTGTGACCAGTCGATTCTGCAAAAGAATGAACATTCTCAGTGAAACATGGGATGGCCTTGTTTCTTTTGTTAACTGATTTTGACACATTCTTTTCAACACTGATGAGACCAATTGTTTCTGTCCGGGCAAGGGAGTCCCTTGATTAGAACACCGCGGGCACAATATTGTTCCGGTCAGGAGCTGAAGGGCCGTTCCATTCCACCGCGGGTGTCCTCCGGCTGCCATTCTGGTGACACGTGCCGGTTCCCCTGGTCGATCCGAGGCCCTTCCAGGAATGTATCATATCATATTAGTCCGCTCCCTGATGCGGGAGGCCCTCTGACCAGTGCAGTTGGCCCCGGATCGACACCAGAACCCTCACTGGCGCAACAGCATCCCTGATCGCCACGGGTGGTTTAATTATTGGCACGTAAACTCCGGTTCGGCTTAACGGGCCCATGCTGGAATTGTATTGGAGATCTCACCGTTCTGTACTGGGGCCCTGACTGGCACATGACCGTTCTATCACTTCAACGTAAACACGCATAACTTCTCATGTTCCTTTCATTGCCAGAGGGCTCGCACCAACACAAGGGCCCTCTGTCATTCGGGGTCTCGTTCCCGTCCCTTTTTAGCAAGCCTTCCCCCGAACGCTTCGAGGCCCCTTGTTGACACAGAACCATGTTAGACACTGTGAGCCCCTGAATGATGTAGGAGTCCCGACCAATGTAAATTGCGGATCCGGCCTTGTCCCTGCTTGGGAAATGGGGCCCCAGAGCTCAAGCTGACGTTTGAGATTATGGCCCTATGGGTGGGGGTCCTTAATGTGACCTGCAGCCAACCCTTCGGACCATTCAGCCTTCTAATCGGGCCTTTGATCTCTGGTCTCGAGAGACCCTTCGGCCGGCCTTTGGGCCCCCTCAAACACCGCTCCGACTCAGGGTCACTTGCCCGCCACAGGACCCCTGTTAGGCGCTGTAACCTTTGACTGACGCGGGAACACCTCATTGCATCAGACCCCGAGCATTGCAAGTCGAGGGCCCCGACCCCTTTCCTGCTTGGGAAATGGGTCTCAAGGGCTCGGGCGGACGGGAGCCGACTGCTTGGTGCGCGTGGTCTCTGACCGACTCAGTCAACTGCATTATCTCAGTGGTTCCTCAAGCGGTGCAAGAGGACCTCTGACTGATGTTCCACGTCACGACCGTACAGGCCCCGATTCTCTATGTGACGTACAGCCAGTCCTACGGGCCCTCATGTTATCCACCCGGGCCTTTCATCGTTGGTTCCGGTGAGCCACCCAGGCCTCTTTTCGGACCTCATCGAGCACTTCCCTTGGTTGGCTCGGGGCATCTTGCGAGCACAGGACCCTCCACTAGGCCCTGTGGGCTCCTGGCAGCTACAGGGGCCCCGACCAGTGTAAATCACTGTCCCCGCTGATTGGAAGTAAGGGTGCCCACAGCCCCATACCGAAACGGAGCCGACCATGCGGTAATGATGGTGCCTGCCCGGCATAAAGACCCATTTCGATTGACGGCGTCCTCAGTCGGCGCAAAGGGCCCTCTGGCTGTTACTTGAGGGCCCGTCTCCGCAGGTCGGGGCTGCTGAATAAGACTCAGACCAGCTCCTCGTAACCTTTGACCCTCCAATCGGGCCCTTGATCATCCGGCTTGGTGGGCCCTCTAGGCTCTTCAAGCCTTATCGAACACTGCCTCTGCCGACTCGGGGCCCCTTGCCAACACAGAGCAAGGCGCTATGGGGCGCTGACAGTCAATGGGACCCCAGCCAATGTAAACCGCTGGCTCCGGCTTTGTTCCTGCCTGAGGAATGGGTCCTCACGCCCATACCGTCACGCAGCCCGCTGTGCATTACTGGTGGTGTCTGACCGACATATATGCCCTTATCGACTCAGGGGACCCCTGATCAGCGTACAAGGCCATCTGGGTGGCAACGACGTGCCCGGCCTCGCGGGCCGGGGCCCCTAAATGCGACCTCCGACCGGCTTTTCGGGCTTTTCGGGCGCTCGAATCGGGCAATTAATCGTGGGTTCCAAGAGGCCTCGGAGCCTTAGGGGGGAGGGGGGAGCACGTGCCCCCTGTGCCCTTATGCCTCGTGTCCTTATGCCCTTACGTCTACACTATTGCCTCGGAACCAAAGGACTTGGGGCTGGCCATCTGCCTAAGGTGGTCGGTGGGCAAATTGTCGTGCCGCCAATATTTTGACGCCGCTTGACTTTATTTTTTGGAGCCGTTTGTGGTGCCCCTCAGAATTGGATGCATCTTAGAAATGCAGGTCATCTCACCCGAAATGAGAGCTTTAGGCATCTCTCCACCGAAGAAGTCGACCTAGGATTTTGTTACTGTGGAAGGCAAACCGTCCTCTCTGTCTTACATCAAGTCCAAGCTGTTACCAGGACTAAGGGGACGAAATTAATGAAGAAAAGTGCTTGGGAAATGAGATGCGTAAGGTTCATGGGCTCCAGCTCCTAATAAAAGGCAGAGATTCACCCCTGAATGTCAACCATCACTTTGCAACTCATAATTTCCTGATGCAAGGACCAAGGGGCTTGTTTTTACTCGCATAATGCACATAATTGAGATCATGGATTTGATGGCAGCGATCTAGTGTTCTAAACGCCATCTTGTAGGCATGTAATAAACCGAATTCGAAGTTTGTAAGCTGTTGAATTCAAGGTTACTTCAGCAGACATCGAGGTAGTTTGTACGCACGTAGGGTAACAATGTTGTTTTTGGATGCAAATGCTAAGTTTACTGTTTTATTAAATTGTTTTGGCCTTTGAAACAGAGAGGGAAACATGCAACAAGCCAAACAGTCGGATTTCGATTTTTGCCCAGCTCTAGATATGTTCGATTTGGATTAAATTCGGCGTTTTCGGCGGATTTTGTGCCGTTGTTATACAATTAGAGGGGCTAGAAAATAATACCATTTTGATTCAGTTGAATAAGGTGAGTGACAATTTATTCGTGCAAGACTTTATCCCAGGTACGTGCAATATATTGAGTATATTAGTGGTTTTGGAGGCGGTGTGGAGGGGGGGGACGCGCCGGGTTTTTGCCGACCAGCCATGTTTTGATAAACAAGACGTTAAGTCACGTAGGTAATCAGTAGTGTTGGCGCACGACAACATACTAGATTGATGGTACATGACCGACTTCTTAACTAGCATTCACCATGCATGTAGTTTTTACCTCTGTGTAGGGTAAACTGAAAGTGTGTTTCAAACTACATGGCTAAGAAACTGTTAACAACTTAAGTAGCATTGCTGCTGATTACATTTGGTTGACCGTTATGAAGGGTGTAAAACCTGTTGATGATTTATTTAAAAATGGTAAAAGCAAAAAATTGGGTGCAAATGGCTCATATCAATGTGTTAGTTCATTGCAACATCATGTGAATACAAGTCTCCATAAAGGCAGGAATGTGGTTGTTGCCTATCAAATTATGAAGGTCTGGCAGGTGATGCACAGTAACTTTATCATAAGCAATTTTTATTACTTTTGCCTTATTCACATCATTGCTGTTCAGTCCATTCTTGATCATTATTGTCAGGTCTGTAGACATATAAAGGCTAGTGTCACTGGGGCTATGGCAATTATCTTTGGTGTTGAAGGAACATATGTATAGGATGATTTTATTTTTATCATAATTGATTAACAATAAATCTGTGTTGTGCATATACTCAAAAAGAAGGTCAAAATGACTAAGGTTGGGCTGGTTCGCTGGGGTATCACTAATTGCTCCATGATATATGCAGGAGGGTTCCAGTCTGCAAAAAAATTGCAAACTTTCTGGCAGGATGTTTGAGGCAGGTTTGATTCTTTTTCAGCCAGCTTCTTTGTTTGGGTATGAAACAGATAACTCAATGCTGGGATGATGTTAAAGGCAACCTGCAATCAAATTATACAATTGTCTGCTAGTTATCCCCACTGTTATGTTACAGGAGAGCCAGAATCATACTGAATTGACCATCCAATGTTTTTTGTTTCATTGTCACCAAATTTAAAGCATTGGTATAGCACACTAGATCTCACAATGTCAATGATGAAAGTTTATAGCTTTGGAGCTACCTCACCTCACTGACCTCACTGTCTATCTGTTTTTTGCCTGGTGTACCTTTTTAGCAGAAGCTGGCATGAACCAAAAGCTTTGTGTTTGCATGATATATTTGTATGGACAATTCAATTTAATTAGTTGATTATTGACTGCAGGGTTTACATGAGCAGCTATCTGCAAAATCAGACAGGACAACATGTGTGCAATTAAGACAGTTATGATGCAATTTAGAGAAATATGACACATCTGGTTGAAGGTTTGCCTGGTAGCTATGGTTTGCTACCCCCTTATTTTCTATACACTGCAGCGTGTTTTCCAGGTCTGCCTGATCTCTGTTCCAGCTCAATACCTACCTCAAGGTACCATGTCTGAAAATGATATGAGCTGTGGGCTGTCTGAAAATTATGTGAGATACCCTAATTGGGAATTTCTTGCCAAAATTGGAAATCTGTGCCATGTATCAATGCCTGGCTCATGTCTGCCATAATGCAATCTGTTTTTTCTATATTTTTGTTCTATATTTTTTTTTTGTATTTTCTATATTTGACAGAATAGGGATGCTCCATGCATAGTGCAGGATGCTGAATGATGGGTCACGACATTGCTTGGCTTTTGGACCACTGTTGGATATTATCATATACAAATGATCCAACAGGTTTAACCATGCATGCTTCTGGGATAGGTAAAGCTAATATTTATAATATAGAAGGTTGCACAGCACAAATGTGGATTGATTCATCTTTGTATGCTGGTGCTCCTTAGCTGTTAATATTGGTATAGTTGCATATACCTCTCATTGCTTTTGAAAATACTTTGCACTTGATTATATACTGGAACAGGCACATCAGACTTTCTGCTTGGCAAGCATAATAGCAAAATGGCTATCTGCTGTGTGGCGTATCAAGGTACAAAATAGGTAGCATTGATTAAGTGGGGCAATGGCTTATGTTCACAAAGAAGATGAACAGTGCATGGTGAGAGTTGAAATACAGACATAAGACAATGTTGACATTTGGATCTACTCAACTATAGCCATACTCAGCAGTGTAGCTTAAAAGTGGTTCATGATTTGAAAAAGCAAGAAGGTTAGCATATCAACATGCAAACAGTAAGAGATCTGTGCAAGATTTAGATTGTAGAGGGTATTTTCAGTCCCTTATTAAAGTTGGCTTGAGGCTATACTCTTATTTCACCATTAACAAAATTGTCAGTAGATTATTGTCACCTTGTTTTCTATGATTGGTTTTGCTGAAGCATCTCTTTATCATATTCATTGCTCATTTGTTTTCCTTGGATCTGTGTATATGAGGCCAAATTTCTGCCATCCATTTGGTGATGGTTTTGATGCAAACATGTCTTTATGATGCCATGGGTGCAAAATAACAAAATCAGACCATGCATGGTACTTTTGAAGTAGCTCTGGCTGGAGGTATACCTTTCCTTCCAGATGTATACTTTTCAAGCATTCAGCATGAAAAATTGGCATTTTCTGGTAGAAGGCACATGAAATTCTGCATTTCAAGCTCCTGTTTAAGAATGTAAATTTGTTAATTAAGCAAATTTGTTATCACTTTGTCTTGTCTCCCACCATTCTGTCTTGTTTCCCACCACTCTGTCTTGTTTCTCACCACTTTGTGTTGTTTCCCCACCACTCTGTCTTGTTTCCCCACCACTCTGTCTTGTTTCCCCACCATTCTGTCTTGCTTGCCATCACTTTGTCTTGTTTCCCATCACTTTGTCTTATTTGTCTGTAATGAAGTAAGCCAATTACTGACCAGAAACCCCATGCTGAGCTGTATTTGGCAAGCAGGTTAGAACATTCCCAGCTGCAAAAATACAAATGATGTTTTCACAACTGTGTGTTGCTTCATTACGTTGGTCATTTTTTAGAAAGCGGCTGTAAGCACTGTGTTTGATAGAATACATTTATTGGTATAATTTATGTTCACTGTCTATTTAGCTACATTTCATTATCTAAATCCCGCAAATGGCCCAGCATTTACATTTGCAGTTAAATGGGCCCCACTGATAACTGTTGTTTTTACAGCAGAAGAAAATGTCAAGTATTAGGCTTTATCTATATGTGATGCTGAAAATTCTGACCATAATGGGCCATCTTAAATAGTGCCATGCATTTTTGAGTGCGCAGCCTCCACCTGTTAATACATTGATTTTTATGGGTGTCCTTTTTTGTTTCCTGGATGTGCTGCATCAAACATAACATCCTTTATGGATGCAAGCTGTTTGGCCAATTATTGATCTTGAGGTGTAAAACATCAGGTTATAACTTGTGATGAGAGAAAACCAACAGTATCTGTCTGAGACATTCTAAAATATTTGAGCAAGAAGTTAAGCATGCTTTGCAGCCATGCCTAACATAATGCCAGATTGCTGCCCCCCTCCCCCCCCCCCCTGCTTAAGGCAGTGCAACTTACCTTACAATCCCTCCGCTCCAAGCATGAATAAGATATGGATGGTCTCAAGTTGGGGCATACATTTTCTTCCTGTGTGAACCAAAGTTGCAATGATTTTCAAAATAAATCTTACTTTTAATTTACTGGTAACTTGGGGAGAAAAATATTTACAGCATGTACAGCCCCTTTGTGGTCACCTGATGTGATATTTACAAATTGGGGCTGTATAAGCAAAATGGATATGACATTAACAATTGTATCAGTTTCAAGTTGCTGTAGTAGAATGCAGTAAATGCCTTTCCATGAAATAGTCTTATAGCCTTTGTTTATTTTGCTGTACGTGATCACCAGAAAATGCAGTTTGACCAGTGGATTAAATGAAATGAACAGATAGAAACCTAGACGAATGTACAAGTTGTTGCTAAATGACCATGTTTGGGTACTAATAACTCATCCTAATGAAAGGTGTGCATATTAATGTTTCTGGTTGGAAACCAACTTTACTTCTTTCTTCGTTGGGCTGTAAAATGTTCTGCCTAACTGAAAGATGGGATAGGTCTCCTGTAAATTGGGTTGATGACTGAAGTCTATCTGGATGTTGGATCCAAATACTGCAGATTTTGAAAGAAATTGTTGACAAAATGAAACAGGTGTGCTGCTTTGACATCCAGAGGGAGCCATCACAATGCCGAGGGATTTATGCAGCTGTTTGTTTGCAGGTGGTGCTCACAGGCATGGAACAGCCTGTGCCTTCAAACATGGTGATGCCACCTAAAGCAGTTCCAGCTACAGATATGCAGGTTTGTCAAATAAGTGTTGGAATGTTGCCTTATTTCAGACATTGGATTTCATCTAAAGTCTTGAAATCAGCCCTTTGGCCACCTTTTGCAGAGTCTGACTGGCAAGGTCATACCGAATGTATGTGTGTGCATGTTTGTGCATGTGTGCCTGTGTCTGCAGGGCGTCAGGGCCGCGAAAGGCCAGGTGGGAAGAGCATGTCACTGTTCAGAACCCATTCAAATCAGTTGTAGTAATGTGTTGGGATGGTGTCATTGGCATGTGCACAGGTCAAGGGGTCCAACTAATCAATGTAGTGTTGGCATGCAAGGTCGCAATAGTAATACACTCCTAAAAGCAGATACCCACTGAAGTATTTTGAAATTGGCTGGTATAAGTGCAGGCAACTCTGGAATCCCAGCTCATAAAATAGACAAAGTTAGACTAAGTCACATTGTTGATGAATATGCCCAAAGTGTGGTCATTATGCACTGTTTTGTGAATAATGACCACAGTCAGCATGGCTGCATGCTGGTGCAGCTTCTGTGACCTATCTGTACCGCCCAAAGTAGTTATTTATGCGTCCTAGTGGACGATTTTCGTGACCAGGTATAAAGAGATGGCATTAGCTACTTTCCCTTGATAAATGGCATCACCATTTGTGTCATGAGATGTTAAACCTACACAATTATTTGCAATGTAGCATTTTAAGTGTAATGTTCTTTTACGCCTGGATCACTCATGTCAGGACTCAGTGCCATCCGGTGCTTTTCAGTGTTTGCAGTTACCTTGTATGCTTTTGATTTGAATTGAATGTTAAAGTTGTTTTTATATGCTTGTACTTTTTGAATGTAAGTGAAATCACAGCTGTAGTAACTAACCCTTAACACTGTGACATGGTAATTGTTGCTTTGTGTGGTCTGCTTTTGTCTTACTTTTATTATGAACTCCACCACTGCTTATTTTGTTCTGCTAATTTACTTTATTGCTGGGTAGGTGACATGCATTCCCCTTGCAGGTTCTGCCGCCGACGCAGGCTGCTCCCGCCTCTACGTCTCCGAAGCCTGTCAATCTGTCGCCTGTCAAACACTCAGAGCCTAGCCACCAGAACAACGCCTCCACCAACAACGGCTCCGTCAGTAACCACATGAAGCCGGCGGTGCCACCGCTGACGGCCATATCGTCCCTAGCGTCGGCAGCCCGGCCGCCGGCTGCGCCGCTGCCGGAGGCGACACCGGGCGCGGCGCCTACTGCTGCGCCCGCTCCGGCTCCGGCCCCGGCCCCGGCCCCGGCTCCGGCCCCGGCTCCGGCCCCGGCTCCGGCCCCGGCCACGGCCCCGGCCTCGGCTTCGTCCCCGGCCGCCCCAGCTCCGGCTCCGGCTCCAGCTCCAGCTCCGGCTCCGGCTCCAGCTCCGGCCGCGGCCCCGAACCCGACCCCGGCCGCGGCCCCGACCCCGGCCCCAGCCCCGGCCCCAGCCCCAGCTCCTGCCCCAGCCCCAACTGCGGCCCCAGCCCCGACCAAGACGGCCGAGCTGCGTAAGCCGCCGCCGCCGACGGTGCCGCCATTGAAGCCGGTGGTGCCAGAGAAGCCGCCGGCCGCGGCCGTCGCCCTGCCACCGGTGCCGGCGCCCCGGCCGGCTCGCAGCGTGCCGGCCTCTGCCGAGCCGGCGCCGGCGCCGGCACACGCACATGCGCCACCCGCCAAGAGCACTCCGCTGGCGGCCGCCGCAAACAGTGCACCAGTCCCAGCTCCAGCTCACACCCCAGCTGCAGCTCCAGCTGAAGCTCGAGCAGCAGCGTCGGCTCCAGCTCCCGTCGCCGCTCCAGCGCCGGCCCCGGCCCCGGCCCCGGCCCCGGCCCGTCAGTCTCAGCAGAAGCCACCTCCCAAGCAGCCACCCCCGGCCGGCAGCAAGTCCGAGCCCAAGCAAGAGAAGCCGGAGGTGAAGCCAGAGAAGCTCGCGGAGAAGACTGGTATGTCGCCTGGGGTTCTTTTGTGTCCATTGTCATGTACCTGTTCGGTGGGGCGTCAGTCATGTCCCTGTATAGGATTCTTTGTTGTCTTTGATGTACGGCCATATTTGCCTGGCAGACATTGAGCTCACTCCCGTGCTGTGGTCTGTAGAGGGTAACAGGTGCATTCACAAATGTCGAAAAGTATGGACATTTGTTGTGTAGAAGAAACGCACATTTCCCGATCGTTTCACATAAACGATTAAAAAATGGTGGTGAACGCCGGAATGATGACTGATGTCCGACCTTGGTGCTCTGTAGAGGCAGTGACGTGTTCTATGTCCACGTCCACCGCCGGGTTGCGCTATCCTCCCGTCTGCCTTTGTTGGGCGCATCTGTCCGCCATGGTCTGCCCCAACTGACACCGCACCGCACTGCGCTCGCAGCGGCGGCGCCTGTCGTGCAGCCCGAGCCCGCCGCTGCCGCTGCCGCCGCTGATGAGAAGAAGGAGTCTTCGCCGGAGAAGAAGCCGAAGCGGGCTCCCGTGCCCCTGGCCGAGAAGACGCCGCGGGTGAGACTCGTTGGCGCTGCGCCAGCGTCGGCCGGCGGCAGGCAGTGTGGGCTTTGGCATGGAACGGACCAGTTGGATGGATGCAGGTGAAATGTTTGCCATGTGGCCGCCGTTCTAGGGCTGTGGCTTGGTGTGCGATGGTCGTTGACAAATTATTATGGAACTTACTGATGTCGACCGTGGTTTTAGGAGTTACAGGCAATGACCCGTGATGGTAAAATGTCGCGCTATGACGTAATAAGGGCAATGCAGCGGTTGGCTGGCAGTGCACAATCATTGTTCGGGGCATCAGGAATTTAATGGCGTTTTGACCGTAAGTTTCACCTGATGCTTGCGGGTGGTGGACAGACCAGATCCCGTGCCAAACACTGGCTGGCCATGAGCCCCCATATCACCAGCGTGCTCTCTGTAGCCCCCAGCAGACCACCGCCATCTGCTGGCGCGCGCCGGGAGCCGTATATGTCCGTGTGCTCAGTAACCGGGCCCGTGTGCTGCAGCAGCCGCAGAAGCGGAAGGAGGCGCTGGACGCGCAGGCGGCTAGCAGCGAGCGCCGGCCCAAGCGGGCGCGCGTGCCCACGCAGCCGTTCCAGTCCCCCGTTCCAGAGTTCGAGGCCATCCCGAAGGCGCTCAAGCCGACGCCCCACAAGCAGCCTGAGGAAAAGCTGGTCATCTTCTTCAAGTGAGGAATGCAGCTCGCAGCTTCACTGTCAGATGGACCCTGATGTATCACGCTGTTATGCTGCTCGCCCTGCGACCGGTTCTTTCGCGACTTGCTACCCTGATTACCATGCTAGGACTCTTGTAATCATGAGTGATCCCCACTCCAAGCGATCGCGCAGCGCCGCAACATGTGACTGTCAGGGTGCCATGGCGCTGGTAATTAAGCGTTTGGTCCGTCGCAGAAACGAGTTCTTGGCAGTGCGGAACGAGGAGGGCAGTTTCTTTGTGTGTCAAGCGGTGCAGAACGTCTACAAGGGCAGCAAGAAGATTAAGGTCCGCTGGATGACTGCCAATGGAAGAGTGTACACACCAGACTTTTATGACACCATTGGTATGTATTCCTACTGCTAGTCATCACTCACACAATCATTGTATGTGGCTCTCAGTTATTTGTAGGCTATTTATACGTGTTATCGCCGTTGAATGGCGGCCTTACATCGTGAATGGTCTGTCCCTGAGCCAGTTCAGGTGCCAGGGGGTCGGTGCGGCACGGCCGCTGCGTCTGTCGTGTTTGTGCGTGACGCGCTGGCGCCGCGCCACCGCCAGACTTCGAGAGCATCCTGACCACGCTGGAGATGAAGCGGCTGGGTCGCGACCGACATGAGCTGAGCGCTGAGGAGGTGGCGCGCACCGAGCACATCCTGCAGCGCGCGCTGAGCGTCGAGCAGAGCGGCGCCGCTGCCGACGGGCCGGCCCCGCTCACCGAGGACCATCCGGACGGACGTGAGTTGCGCGCCAGGGCCGTGACTCTGCGCTGTTCTCGAGCAGTGAATGTGAATGACGGACTGTCCTCTCCCAGGGGCCGTGTGTCGAGAACATGGCGCATCCATCACGGATGTGTGGTTGCGCTGTGTGCTGGATCTGTTGAGGTGGCCGTGTTGAGCTGACGCCGGCAGCCGGCCTGGACGTAACCGGACGCTGGCCTGCGCCGCCCCCAGTGGACCTGTCGCTCTACAAGGACGAATCTCAGCTGGACAAGAGGAAGGCGGACGCGCCGGCGCCGGCTAAGCTCCGCGCGCCGCCCAAGCCCAAGGTGCCGAGGGCGGCCAAGCCGAAGAAGGGCAGAAAAGCCAAGAAGCCGCCGGCGGCGGTGGCGGCCGCGGCCAAGCGGCGCGCGGCCCCGCCGCCGGCGCCGGCCGCCCCGGCCGCTCCGGCCGCCAAGAAGGCGCGAACCGCGCCGCCGCCGCCGCCGGCGGCAGCCAAGAAGCTGACCGAGGTCAAGCCGCCGGTCAAGGAGAAGAAAGGTGGGTCCCGGGAATGTGTCGGTGATCGTCTGCTCTGAGGGACTGTGAGGGAGAACCCCATGAAAGCACCTGGTGGCAGACATGTGCCTCAATCCCAAGGAGAGATTTAGCATCCCGTGGGGGTCCATGTTAATAGGGTTCTGGTATCTTTTGGGGGATGACACGCTCATGTCCGTCCAGTGGCACTTCCATTATTGTATTGCTTCAGTTCATAGCGTTACGTTCAAAGGCAAGGCGCAAAAGTTTTGGAAGTTGGGAGTTTGTTTGTCTCGGAACCGCTTTCGAGTGTCTGGAGCTTCTACTCGTTCTGGGAAGAAATGGAAACGTTTTGTTACACCTAGCTCGCCAGGAACAGTTAGTATTCGCCTATCTACGCGGGCGCCTTGATGTTTGAAATTAACCAGTGTGTGTGACGCAAACTGAAGTTAAGCTCAAAACGTGCTCAGAGGGCCAATGCTTTTGACATTTGTAGGCTTAAGTGTTGGATGGGAAAGTTGATGCGTCTGTCTTTTACATTTGTACCTCATTCTGTGATTTAAAATGTATTATGTCGGACCTGGTCCATCACTCATGTGAATGAAGTTTTAGTATGTGTAGCAAACAGTATTGAATGACATCGCATCATCCAACTGCTACGAATGTAGGCTGTGTTAGTGGTATACCAATGTCTTTGGCAATGAGCATCACAGTACTGAGTTGTTGATGCCTCCATGGACGTCCTAAAGCGACAATAAATAATGACAAAGCCATGGACGTCCACCGTTCTCGGCATGTCCGACCGTGGCCGCCGTAGCATCTGACTTCGACCGGTGTGTGCCGCAGTGGAGAAGCGGCCGCCGCCGACCAAGCGGAGCGCGCCAGCCGCCCGGTCGGCGCCAGTCGGCCGCCGCGCCGCCACCGCCGACAAGAGCCGCACCAGCGCGCGCAAGGCGGCCAAGTAGCGGCCGCGCCGCCGCCGCGCACCGCCCGCATCGTGTACAAAGGACAGGCGGCACCGCACGCCGCCGGCGGCCGGCGCCCCGGCCGCCCCGCACGCCGTCGGCCCCGGCATGAGTACAATGGTGCCGGCCGCCGCCCGGCGCGGCCCGACCCGACCCGACCCGACCTGACCCGTGGTCGCGACCCCCCCCCCCCCACACACAGACACTATTCCAGGCAGAGCGTGCGGTTTGCGTTTGCTAGACTAGTGGGCGCCGGTCGCTGCGGAGGGCCGGCCGCTGTTGCTTTGTTTACCACGCGGGCCGCCGCGTAGAGCGCACGCGCACCGCGCTGCCCGGCATCCGAGCCGGCCGCCTGCACTCAGGCGCGCCGGGGTGTCGAGAGTTTTTAGTGGGGTGCGGACGGCCCCGCCGCGGCCCAGGAACGCCGGCAGCGGCTTTTTGTAACGATGGCGTCTGCGGCCGCGGGTGCCGAGCCAGCCACTACAGCATTGCCTGTACATACTGTCATTTTGAAGTGTAGGTGTTGTGTTATCAGCGTCCGGTGTCTTGCTGTTCTCATAGGCGCCCGTCGGCCGGGGAGCGGCGGCTGCGGTCGCGCGCGCGCGGCCGCCCAAATTCGGTGTACTTGGTTTGCGTTAGTGCGTGTGTGGTCGTGTGTTACGTGCTTTGCGTGTGGTGACTGGACTCTGGATGGGTGGATGCGGCACTCTCGGCGCTTGGCACTCAGCCGCTGCGGACGCCGCTTTTATGACTCCTGAGCATGTGCGGGTGGGCTGACGGCGGCCGACACCGTTTGGCAGGGTGCAGCCGACGGGTCGCGTCGCAAATTCGGAACACGGTGCAGCATATTTGTGTCTGATTACGTCTTAATATAGGTTCGGAAGCCGCCCGGTGTTTGGGAGGACGTTTCCCGGGTCAGGACGGTGGCTGGCCGGGTCACGTAACCGCAGACGCGTGGGGCGGACCGGCTCATTCAGTAACGCGCGCAGTGCTATTGGAACAACGTCGTCGCTGTTGTACCATTGACAGTGATATGCTGAAAAGCAACTCCATTGTCCGCGGTGCATCGACTCTGCTACATCTGTGCCCGCAGGAAAGGCAACAGCTGCCGTTGAGTTAATGTGGGGTGGACGTCGATAGGAGTGAATGCCAGTCCGGGCTTGCGTACGGATTAGTACCTTCAGGTTCATCGCACGCCTGTGAGGCCCGTCACAGACCGGCACTGTCGTTTGAAGTGGAACGGGAGCAGTAATGACACGATGCCAAGGTCCACAGAAAACGTAGTACACCAGCAAATCATGTGATGAAGTCAAATTGCCAGTGTGGTGCCGTGGTGTTCAGCCACGCGTTGCAAATCGATGGTCGGGTTCGGATCGTCAGGACCGCGCCGCTTAACGCCACTCGATTGAGCGGCAACAATGCATTGCCTGCCTCATATCTACTTTGCGCTGCTGCCTGCTGGATCAGACGGTTAACGTGTCCGGAGAGCAGTCCTTGAAACATTTTGGAATATAGCTATAATGTGCGCCACAGCTCCGCTGTCTTTGTAGTGGACTCGT
>NW_023596136.1:16852378-17032378 GCF_011947565.3 Pollicipes pollicipes | reverse complement strand
TTGGTAATATCGAGCCGAAATAGAAAATCGCTCCGTCTCAAAGGGGTCCCAAATCGATGCAAGAGACTGGCTCACTGACATTTGAGGTCACGATCCTACGGGCGGGGTCCTTAATGCGACCTAAAGCCAGCCCTTCGGGCCCTTCAGTCTAACAATCGAACCCTCGATCTTTGGTCTCGAGAGACCCCTAGCCCCTCTTCGAGTTCCCTCAAATACCGCTCCTGACCGACTCGAGATCATTTGCCGCCACAAGACACTTGTTAGGCACTGTTCTGTTCAATAGGTCAAGGTCTTTGTTAGGCACTGTTCGGCACCGTGACCCTTTACCGACACCGGAGCCCCTTTTACGTCAGAGACCCAAAACATTGTGAATTGCGGACCCCAGTCTGATTCCTGCTTGGGAAATGGGTCTCAAGTGCCCAGACAGACATAGAGCCGGCTGTTTGACTCCATGTTGAGGCCTGTATGATAGGGATATATACACCTGATAAGAGGGCTTCAAGAGAAGCCCTCTGACTGGAATTGCAGGTCATGTAATTACGGGGGGGGGGGGGGGGGCGCTGTCCAATCCGGCCCTTAATCTTGGATTCCGAGGGGCCCTTCGGTCCCTCTTCGGACCTCCTCAAACAAAGCCCGTGACCGACTAGGGGCCACTAACCGACACATGAACCCCTGGTTGGCGCTGTGGGCTTCTGACTGACACAGGAGCGCCAGCTATTGTTTCAGGGACCCGGCCCAATGTAACTTGTGGTCATCGGCCTCGCATGTGTTGGAAAAATGGGCCCGAAGGGTTGAGATGCACATGGAGCCAACTGTTCGGCGTTCGCGGTGTCTAGTCGACTTAGACGCCCGCATTGTCTCAGGGGTCCTCAAACGGTACAAGAGAACCTCTGACTGATATTTCAGGTCGCGACCTTACGGGCCGCGATTCTTTATATAACCTACCGTCAGTCCTTCAGGTCATCATGCCCTCCAACGGGGCCTTTGATCGTAGGTACCGGTGGGCCAGTCGGGCCCCTCTTCGGGCCCTATCGAACACTGACCTTTGTCAGGTCGGCACTCCTTGCGAGCACAGGGCCCTTTGTTAGGCGCTGAGGAACCCTGACAGAAACAGGGGCCCCCGACCAGTGTAAATCACTGGCCCCGGTTTTGTAGCTAATTGGGAAGTGGTCCCCTATGTTATTACGGTGTCTATGGGCTCTACGCTGTTTCCGGGGGCCCTATATGTCTACTTGCAGGGTCAATCCGATCGTCAAGGAGCCTTCTACGTTGTTCTTGATTTCTTTGCACAGTCAGGGGGTTCCGCGGATTATTTTCGCTCGCCCCAAAGGCTCTATACGCTAAAGCCAGGGCCCCACATGTTAACCTGTCGGGGTATTGTCAGTCGCCCACGGGGCCTCCACAATGTCCGTAAAGTTAGCAATTTATTCAGCGATTTTTTCAGCGATGAGTTGCGATTTCTCTGAAAAAGGATGTGAAGGTCAATTGCGGCATGAGAGCACCAAAAATGACACTTATATTGCAATATCCTGTGGCTTTCAAGGTCAAAAGCTAGGTGAAAGGACGGGGAACTCAATATCACCCCCAAAATACCGGCCGATTTGAGAACTATGAGCATCAAAATATTCACAAGCGCAAGAGTCATCCGTCAAAAATTCTGACCTCTCAAGGTCACTATTCAAGGTCAGACGCGTGCTCAAAGGACGGGGAACTCCATATCATCAAAAAAAAAAATACCGACCGATTTTAAACTTGCAAACATCAAAACATTCGCCACCGAAAGAACTAGCGTCCGTCAAAAAGTCCTGATATCTCAAGGTCACGCTTCAAGCTCAAACGCGGGCTCAAAGGACGGAAAACTCCATATCACCCTAAAAATGCCAGTAGATTTGGAACTTACAAACGTCAGAATATTCCCCAAAGAAATAACTAGCGTCCGTTAAAAAGTTCTGACCTCTCAAGGTCACCCTTCAAGGTCGAACGCGGGCTCAAGGGACGGGGAACTCTATATCACCCAAACATTATCGGCCGATTTTAAACTTACAAACATCAGAATATTCACCGCAGAAAGAACTAGCGTCCGTCAAAAAGTCCAGACCTCTCAAGGTCACCCTTCAAAGTCAAACGCAGGCTCAAAGCACCGGGAACTCCACATCACCAAAAACTTACCGGCCGATTTTAGCCTTACAAACATCAGAATATTCACCACAGAAAGAAGTAGCATCCGTCAAAAACTCCTGACCTCTCAAGGCCACACTTCAAGGTCAAACAAGAACCTAAAGGACGGAAAACCCGATATCACCCAAAAATTATCGGCCGATTTTTAGCTTCCAGATATCAGAATATTCACCACAGAAAAAGCTAGCGTCCGTGAAAAAGTCCTGACCTCTCAAGGTCACCCCTCAAAGTCAAACGCGGGCTCAGGAGGCGAAGAACTCCATATCACCCAAAAATTACTGGCCGATTTTTATCTTACAAACATCAGAATATGCACCACAGAAAGAGGTACCGTCCGTCAAAAATTCCTGATCACTCAAGGTCACCCTTCAAGGTCAAATGCGGGCTCAGAAAACAGGAAACTCCATATCGCCCAAAAATTGCCGGCCGATTTTTGACTTCAAAGATCGGAATACTCACTATAGAAATAGCTAGCGCCCGTCAAACAATCCGACCTCTCAAGGCTGGACTTCAAGGTCAAACGCGGGCTCAAGAGGCGAAGAACTTCATATCGCCCAAAAATTACCGAGCGGTTTTTAACTTACAAACATCAGAATATTCACTACAGAAAGAACTAACTTCAGTCAAAAAGTCCAGACCTCTCAGTCACCTTCAAGATCAAACGCGGCTCAAAGGACGGGAAACTCGGACGGGAACGGGAAGAAGGACGGGAAAAGCGGCCGGTAATTTTTGGGTGATATGGAGATCCCGTCCTTTGAGCCCGCCTTTGATCTTGAAGAACGAAACTGAGAAGCCAGGACTTTTGGACGGACGCTACATCTTTCTGTGGTGAATATCATGATGCATGCAAGTTTAAAACCGGCCGGTGATTTTTTGATGATATGGAGCTCCAAATCCTTTGAGCCCGTTCTTGACCTTGAAGGGTGACCTTGAGAGGTCTGGACTGTTAGACGGACGCTAGTTTTTTTTTCTGTGGTGAATATTTTAATGTTTGTAAGCTGAACATCGGTTGGTAATTTTTTGGTAATATGGAGTTCACCGTCCTTTGAGCCCGCGTTTGACCTTGAGAAGTGATCTTGAGAGATCAGGACTTTTTTACAAACGCTAGTTCTTTCTGTGGAGAATGTTCTGATGTTTGCAAGTTAAAAATCGACCTATAATTTTTGGGTAAAATGGAGTTCCCCGTCATTTGAGCCCACGTTTGACCTTTAAGGGTGACCTTAAGAGATCAGGACTTTTTGACGGATGCTACTCTTTCTGAGCTGAATTTTCTGATATCTGTAAGTTTTTTTACTGGCTGTAATCGGCCAGTAATTTTTTGGTGACTTGGAGTTCCCTGTCCTTTAAGCCTGCGTTTGACCTTGAAGGGCGACCTTGAGAGGTCAGGGCTTTTTGGTGGACGCTGGTTCTTTGTATGGTGAATACCCTGGTGTTTTTAAGTTTGAAATCGGCCGGTAATTTTTAGATGATGCGGATTTCCCCGTTCTTAGAGCCCAAGTTTGACTTTGAAGGGTGACATTGAGAGGTGAGGACTTTTCACGGACGCTAATTATTTTTGCGGTGAATATTCTGATGTTTGTTAGTTAAATATTGACCGGAAATTTTTGGTTGATATGGAGTTTCCCATCCTTTGAGCCCATGTTTGACCTTGAATGGTAAATTTGAGAGGTGAGGACTTTTTGAGGGACGCTAGTTCCTTCTGCGGTGAACATTTTGATGTTTGTAAGAAAAAAATCGTCCGGTAGTTTTTTGGGTGATATCGAGCTCTCCGTCCTTTGACCCAGCTTTTGACCTTGAAGGTCACGGTATACTGCAAAATAAGGGTAGTTTTTGGTGTTCTCATGCCATAATTGACCTTAAGACCCTTTTTCAGAGTAATCAGAAGTCGTCGCTGAAAAAATCGATGAATAAATCGCTAACTTCACGGACATCCACCCACGTTGGTCTCGGTTTGCCTACCAGAACACATTAACCATATGACCATCTGCCTGCTTCTTTGGTGTAGGGTCCCTTCAATTCTCTGTCATTAGCTTAGGGCTCCAGGTCTTGTCGGGAGGCGATTGTGATGATTGGAATTTTAGGGTGCGCCGACTTCTGGGGTCATTTTGCGGGCATAATAGCTAAGTGTTTACCGAGGTGTATCAATGGCTGTGAATCCTACGGTTCTCAAAAATGAAAACAGCTGTCAGGTGCCAAGCATGCGAGAATCGTCACCAATAAGGTCTGAAAAGGTAAGACCTGACACATTTCGTCCGGAGTTAAGTGCCCGCTCTTCGTTGAGGTGTAGGCAGGAGTAAACAACGTGGCGAACCGTGAGTGGCGCATCACAACAAGGGCATTTAGGCCGTTCTCCACCACACAAAAGGCAGCTATGTGTTGCGTGCGTGTGGCCAACTGGTAATCTGCTGAGGGTTACTTGTCCGCGTCCCAACTTACGTGAGCTTGACGGCCATGGATCCAATTGTGGCTTGATCACCCTTAACTTATCGCTTACAAAGGTGTCCCATCCGCGTTGCCATTTCTCCTTCACAAAGGTCGCAATGGCAGGGTAAAAGTCCCTTGCCGGCAAGGGTAAAGAACGGGTGCGAGGTGCACGCGCTGTCCGTTTTCCGGCCGCGTCAGCACGCTCGTTACCTGCGATAACCACATGACTCGGTATCCAACATAAGACGACAGTTTTAGCAGCAAGATACAACGTTGTCAGGCGAACTAAAATATCCTGTATAATGGGACAAGGTGGATAAAAGACTGTCAGGGCCAACAGGCTGCTCAAATAATCGGATAAGATCACGTGTGAGCTGCTCTCACCAACTTCGATGAAGCATAGGGCTTTACTGATTGCAACGAGCTCGGACGTGTAAACTGAGGCGTGTTTCGGTAAAGAAAAGGGCCGGGTGGCTTGGTCATTTACAAACGCGGCACCAACGCCCACCTGCGTTTTGGACCCGTCAGTATATGTGGCTTGAAAACCTATGTACGACCCGATGTGCTCCAGAGCCTTCGATCTTAAGTAGCGTAGGATCGCTCTCTGTTTGCTGGTGCATCAAAGGGATACATCCACTTTTGGTGAGATTAGCTCCCATGGACGCACTAAGCCAGGACGTGATCTTAGCACACCACGCAGACTTATGTCGCTTTCCCCGAACAGCTTCTCCATATGGACACCAAATGGAACAGCGGGCGGCCTTCCGCTACTTTGGAACTTGCTTTCCACATCACGTGAAACAAATGCTCAGTGGGTCGGATGGTTCGGAAATTGAGCCAGCTTGCAAAAGTACTATAGGCCAAGCATTTCCCTTCTCAGTGCCAACGCGGCTTCATTAACTTCCACGGTAAGGCTAGCAACTGGCGACGTCCTGAGTGCCCCCGTCACAATGCGTAATGCGGTATGGTACACGGTGTCTAACAAACGTTTGCAGGAACCCGGCGCGCGGTCATAAATAAAACAGCCATAGTCAAGTTTCGAACCTATAAGTGAGCGGTATAGCAGAAACAGTGTTTTTCTGTCCGCTCCATAACATGTTCGAGACACATACTTCAATATGTTCAATGCTTTAAAGCAGTATCACGTCGGGTTTTCAGATGTGACCCATACGTTAAATGATTATCAAACTGCAGACCCAGGAAGCGGGTACTGGATTCGTTCGGGATGGTCTGACCGTATAGCCTTAAAGTCATGGCGGGGCATTGACGACGTCGTCTGCAAAAGTGCATAGCGACTGTTTTCGAGGTTGAGAAGCGGTGTTCGTTTACAACACTCCATCTTTCCAGGCTGATCACAGCCAACTGCAAGCGACGCTTCAAAGAAGCAAAGTTTGACGAGGCGTACCAGGTGGCGACATCATCCACGAAGAGAGAGCGACTGACCAACTTTGGAAGGGAGTCACCAAGATCGTTTATCATTACAGCGAACAAAGCAACGCCCAGAGCACTGCCTTGGAGCACACCATTATCTTGTTGGTACCTATCCGAAAAGTGTGAGCCAACACGAACTCTGAAAAAAACGATCGGCCATAAAGTTCGCTAAAAACGTGCCCATGGCTCCTCGAATGCCATAATGGAATAATTTTTTCAGGATGCCGTAACGCCACGTCGTATCATAGGTTTTTCAGCATAAAAAACACGGCGCCAACATCTCGTTTTTCCCTAAAACTGGTGCGGATGTTTGAGTCGAGAGCCATAAGATGGTCAATAGTACTGCGATTTTTCCCAAATCCACATTGAGCAGCCGTAAAACGTTGTACCGCCCCAAAAAACACGACAAACGTACATTTGCCATACGTTCCATCAACTTACAAATGCATAATGTCAGTGAGATAAGGCGATAGTCGGCAGGGTCAGCCCCACTGTTGCCAGGCTTAAGCATAGGGACAATGTGTGATTCACGCCAAGACTCCGGAAAACCTTCATTCGCCCAGAGTTTGTTGTACGTTGCCAAGAGGGCCTCAACTACTGAAGTGGGGAGTTACTTAAGCGTGGCGTTGTGAGCTAGATCCGGACGCTCTGCCACATTGCGCAGCGATCCGATCGCGGAAATTAGTTCGGCCATTGTAAAAGGTCGGTTGTACGACATCTGTTCCGTCGTGGTGAAGTCGACAGGGGATGCCTCGCAGCGGATCCGGTGACGTATGACTGTGGGACGGCATTGCTGTTACCACACCGTTCGGAAAATGCGCGGACGATTTCATTTGCTACGTCAGCTGGGTGTACAATGTCACGTCTATTGATACGGAGCACAAGGTGTGGTACAGACGGGTGCCGTTCCGCAGTGCGTTTGATCCGTTGTCGGGGGCGGTCTGTTCACCTGCTTCTGTATACTCGGTCGCTCGGGCCCTCCAAATTGGGTCTTGGGTGCTTCCTATTGGAATGGAGGGCCTTGCGCACTTGGAGATCTGTTAACCTGCTCGGGCACACTGGATTGTTGGTGGGCCCTGCACATTGGGTTTTGGTATTTGAATCTAGGGCTCCACGCTCCTGTCGGGGGCCATCTGATAGCCTGCTGGGGTACGGTTGGTCTTTCAGGGCCCTCCATACTGGGTTTCGGATGCTTCGACACGGCCCCATCCTCACCTTGCCGTCAACGTGTAGGTAGATTTATGTGGCGCGTGATGCTTTCTCTCTAGACGCTATTTCACACTCCGCGCGTTTCGCGTGTTGGTGACGTCAATCACAGCTTTTGACAGATTTCATTTGTGCGTGCAGGCTGTGTCACCAGTGACTTCATTAGCTGCTGGCATGCCCTCCGTGAATCCCGGGCTTCCATTAACAGTTGAGACGTTTGGAAAAGCAGCAACTTGGAAAGTACGGCACAATGGTTTAGTTTCCTATTCAGCGCTCAGCGAAGGAGCTTTACCCCCCCCCCCCCCCCTCTCCCCCAACATGGCATCCAGCCTTCCCGACTTTGAGAGGAAGGTGGGCCAAAGCCGGAAAGACGAAAATACAAATTTTGCAGCAAAAATTTGGGGATACGGTTTTTATACTTTTACATGATTCTGAGCCCTTCTCCTAGCTCACTTTGCGAAACTACGTCCGGGCACAGTACTTTTTCAAACATTCATTTCCACTCGTTTCCGCTTCCCGCAAGAAGCCCAAATCGCTTCGCAATGGCGTCATCATCAGCTGATGCGTGTATACACGAACACACTTCCTTGAGCAGACGTACTGCAGTTCGTGGGCGGGCGCTGTTATTGGTGGCATGTTGCGTGATATGGGTGGGGTGTTGGGTCTTGCATATTTTTTCGGAAACAATATCTGTTGAGTAACGTATCGTCCAGCTTTCAAGAAAATCGTATGATTTTCACCCAGCTTTGAGTAACCTGAAAGAAAGTGCCGTCGTCTTGGAGAGTACTCGTTGTTGGTTTGCAGTCACATTTGCGTGTACAGAATAACGAACCATTGTCAAACACAAGCACAGGTTCGTTTTTGTCAGTTGGCCATGCATTTTTGCCTGTGCTGTGGTGCCACATGCATCTGTGGCAATATTAGATGTTGTCAGTAGAAATTTTATCCCATATAGACAGTTTTATTCTGATAGGTAGGGCAAATGTCAGTGAGGATGTTGGCGACTGCTCCCATTCTAGCACCCTGAAGAGGGGTGTTGTGAGGGGCTCCTTACTGCAAAAAACACACTACTGCAATGTGTCAGACATGGCAAGAACATTTAATAAAAACTTAATATGCTGTGAATCCATTAATCCAAGCACTTGAGGTGTGGTGCATAAGCACCCCCAATTTTATTGCATTAAGGATAAATGCTTGAAGAAATGAATGCTTAGTATTTTTCTGATAGGCCTTAAAGCATGATGCTCAATTTTTTTCATTAAAAAATCATTTTCATTTTCAGCACAAATTGCCTAGCCTGAGAAAGTTTCAGCACATAAATGGTGTGCAGACTTCCAGGGTAGTGAATGAGCTTTTTTGCAGAGTACAGACCATTGCCTCAGAGGCCTGGGCAACACTATTATTTGGGTGGCTTAAGTATCAACACAGTGGGAATGTGGCTGGTGCTAAGGATAATGCATGTGTTATGCTCGTGTTCGTTCTGGTTTTTACTTGTTCAAAAAGTCAGTCTGTCTTCAAAAATATTTTGTTATTCCAAACACCAGGCAATCTCCAATCTCAGCAACTCTCGCCACACCCCTATCCTGGCACCTCCCTGTGCCCGCCAGAACTGCTCAGCTGATCGCACCTGCTCAGCTAAGCCCTGACTGCTACACAAGCTTTGGGGTAGAGAAATATGATCTGCCCTGATATTATCAATATATTATCACCCTTAACTGATGATGCCTGTGATCCTGAGAAGAAATAACCTGGCTGAATCCTTCACATATTTATGTAGTTGGGTGTAATAAATTGACTGGCCTGTGGGGGAAGCAAGTGCCATCTTTTCAGTTATCCATGTCAAAAATTTAAATTAGAGTTTTCAACAAACAACAAAGAGTTTCAACATTATGAATGGAAAACTCACACTAGGATGTTATGTTCAGGGAATGCATGTTGCCACCAGGTGTGCAACATAATGCTCTGAGAAAGTCTGCAATCCTAAATGCACATGGAGTGCCCAAACAAATGTGTGTAAAGGCTAAGGCCTGTATCATACCATATATGTCATGTCATGTGCCATATACTGCAGGTCACTGGTGCATGCAAGGCAACACAACTTTGCTCATTGCATTTGAGGCTTAAGTGGCAATATGATTCTTATATGGATGGTGCCAGACCCCTAGGGTTGGCACCCTCACTGGCACCCAACTGTGCCTTTTGAGGGCAACAGGCATAGGCCGATCTTGGTTGTGTTTAAAGGGCCTCTTGGTGTTGTGGCTTTGATTTTTGACATTGACATTGTGGCATGACAGAGAGAAAACCTGAGTTGGGGCACTTGAGGTCCTCCTAGTTTTTTGGTCTGTTTCCAGGCATCTACATTTCCAAAATAGGGCACAGAGTGCTGGCCTATGTTCTTCTTCCTTGTGTATGTCTGCTAACAGTGGACACTGCCATGGGTTGTGTGCATGTGTAAAAAGATAATGCTGTGTGCATGTAAGGTGGTCTTGAAATACATATTTTTGTGTGGGATATGTATTGGCAGATGCCTAACATGTATCTAGCTTCTGTATTGCAGTGCTATCCAAATTATTTAGCTCAATAGCTACTTAACTAACAACAATATGATTCACTTGTTGATTTATTAGCCTGTAAGTTATAAGGATGTGAGTGATCCACGTCATGTACAACCAGAAACAATATATTTGAAGAAATGGCATCAACCATTTCCTTTCAAGCTGGCAGCTGACCTGGTGTCTGCTCCTCAGCCATGTCGCAGCTGGGCCGGTTGATACCGCAGCTGCGCGTGCCCGTGCGGCCCACCTACCGCAAGCTGCGCAACCCGGAGGGCTCGTACGGCCGGCTGAAGAACCTGCGCGGCACAGTGACGGCGCTCGTGCGCGATGAGCGCGTCGAGATGCCGCTCGACCGGCTGGACGAGGCGCGCGGGTACGCCGAGCGGGTGAGTGCGCACTGGCCCGGCGGAGCTGGCCGACGTCAGTGGAACACTGGGAACAGTGGGAAGTGGCACAAGCATTTGTGGATGGCCGGATGTGTGTTCAGCTGAGTGTGGAAGGTCTCGGATATAGATCGTTGGAGCGCTCGTCCGCGGCTTCTGGCTTGTGCTAAAATGTAGCTGTGGCAGCACTGGTGACAGCAATCACTGCTTTGGTCGCCTTGATGAATGGCTGATTTGCAAAAGTATGTGGTGTGCATTTCAAAAACTTTAAAGGAAATGCTGAATATTAAATGAGTAGTGATCAAGATGCATTTGTAAGCATACCCTTACTTAGTACACCTTTCATCTGAACTTGTTTGTTCTTCCTCAGCTGATTCAGGAAGCTGTAAGGCATGGTGACAAAGATCCTCATGTAATGGACATGGCAAACTTCTGGTTGAATGAGAAGCAACTCATTCATAAACTGTTCAAGGTAAGGCTGTTTATGTGGTAAATCAGGGGCTACGTTTTGTGTGAAAGGGGGTGTTTCACAGTTGTGTGGGGTTTTTAACTGAAATAGCCATTTTGAAGATCAACCAGTGCAGTTCACAACGCTGTCCTTAAGACCTAAACCTCTCTAGTTTCTGAGCAAGGCGCCCGCGAAGAAGTGCGGACGATTTCGAGGATGCTATTTCAAGGTGACCCAGGCACCCGTGACGCCATAATAATGCCATTCAAATCTTGTCATTCTATTGGTCATGCTGCAAACAAGACCACAAAAATATCATTATGGAGTCGTTCATGTCTAGCGTTCGTTAGCACGCTTTCCAGATATGACGACGTTCAGTTGGTTTTCATTTATTGTTGTGCAGGATACGATGACGCAATAAAACAATGACGATTGGAAGACTTACTAAATCGAGAAATGGTGTCGTCTATAGTAATCTTTCCTGCTTAAAAGTGTACCAATAGTTAATTGCTGCTATTGGTGAGCTTATTTCATCATATCTGCTGCTCACTCCAATGGCTTCGGACGTGAAACATACCCTTTAAGCATAGAGTATACATGCGATCTAATGCCTATCTCAAAATTTGTGAAGTGTTCACAGATGTGTGATGATTTTGGATGTCATGTGTCAGGTAGTAATCCCAGGTCTAAGTCATTGCGTCACGCGCGTCTGAACCATCGCACCACACCACATGCGTTTGAGGTGGTACGGATGCAGCCTGCATGGGTTTAAACGTCCTTACCTGTTGTTTCATCCATTGAATAGCATCACATTTATTCACCACCGTGACGAAAGGCTTCATTCTTTCGGCCCCGTTGGGCAGCCTTAATAACGTGCTTGCCGTCGGGTCACCGCCATGACGCGCATGCTTAGTGGGAGTGTCATGGCTTTGGACGAAGAGCCGCTGCGGTCAGAGCGAGGGCGTGTCCTTGGGGTCGTCTTCGAACGGAAGCGGGTTTGATGTCAGACCATGCTCGCCAAGCCTACGTCGTGGGCGCCGGTTGGCCCGGCGTTAATCCAGCAGCAGGACGACCCCCGCCTGCCCCGACCTCTCCCAGCCGCCACCGCGTTGTGTCGAAGCAAGTCGGCTAGGAAAGGTCTGGGACCCCACAATCGCCGTAGTGCTCTGCTCTGAGAAATGCTTCAATGTTTGTCAGATAAGTTACTGCCATATATAAAAACCCAATGAGCCTCATCTATACCTGCTGAATCGTATGCTGTGCGTGGTAATTGGCCTGGTTGGAGATCTTTGGTACCTACCAGCCTCTCAGCGGGTGAGACAGTGGGCAGAGGTGATTTTGTGGTAGTGCTGATGTCTTTCGTTATGTGCTGATTATGGGTCTCTTTATCCGGACTGTTATCATTTCTTGAAATGTTCTGCTGTTTTTAGGTGCTCGCTCCAAGATACGCTGAGTACAGGACCAGTTACACCAGTCTGCACCGATTGCCACCGATGTACAGGGAAAATGACAAGGGTGCACCAAAAGGTGTACTAGAATTGAAAGGTAAAGACTGGTATGTGTTGTGCATGTCGTTTGTCATAGTTTCGTGATATTTTATTTGAGATCCTCTCTATAATAAATTTCATCTACCATGCATTATCATGTCGTAGACATCAAGCCAATATACACGGTGTGGTTTACTTCACACGTGAAACTGTAAAACGAGCGGAAAAGCGCACTTATGTTCATGCGCACTTAAGGATGTCGAATTTCGTGGTGTGGTGAGAATTTATAGGAAGCCCATTAGCTGGGTGGTTGGTGTTGTTTTGACTTAGGGCTCTGGCGAAGGAAGGCCCTTTCACACACCTTGTGTACTGGCTGTGGACTCGCCGCCGATTCGGCAGTCAGTCAGCTGTGGCAGACCTGGAAGCGTCACATTTCAGTCTGCAGGCTCGCAAAGTGCCGGTAAAGAGAACCCAGAAGTAGTACTTACGCGTAGCAACTGAGTTCATCAGAATATTACGCAGACTGGTTTCATCAAGCGTTCCGGACCAGGTACTTAAGCTCTTGGCCCTCACTTTGTGACCGGGTGGGCCTGCATGGGGCACCTTTTAGTCTTCCATCGCTGACCGACTACAGAATTCGCAGTCTGCAGTATGCAGCTTGCAGTCAATCTGCAAAAGTTTTCGATATGCGATTGAACACTCTACGGATTCGCTCAGCGTGCTCTGTCCGTCCACAGAGAATCCGTTTCCGCCGCTGAAGCCGGACGCGCGCGCCAACCGACACCTCCTGCACAACGTACTGCTGGACGAGGCGCGCAAGCAGTACAGACATAACAAGTACCAGCAGCTGGCGGCCGAGGCGCGCGCCGACCTGGCGGCGGCCGCCGCCCCAGAGCCACCTGCCGGCCAGACGGCCGAACTACGGGATAGCGTGGCGTCCAAGGGGGCGAGTGACATGGCCGCGGAGAGCCCCGGCGCCGAGGGGACGGCGGCCACCGAACCTCAGCACCGGTAGCTGCGCGAGGTGTGACCCCGCTCTTGTACGGTGGACTGGAGGTAGCGTGTGATGATCATCCGACTTTAATCTGCTTCATATATCTCAGTCAGAGTCAGAGATACGTCAGTGAGTTGCCGCCGACAACGCGCAGGGAGCCACATTGACGCGTCTATTCTTGACTGGGGAAGGTGTTAGCAAGGCAGGCAAAATAAAGGCTGTGCATCAGCAAAAAGAACGCGTTTTCAGACCGCAATGGGTTAGTTGCGCGGTAATAACAGCGATGAAAGCGTTTTTGCGTCCGTCCTGGCATTTTTTGTTGCTGCGAGAACAAGTCCAACGTTAAAGAAATAGCATAGTGTCACTGAAACGTAAGTCTAACCAAAATGGAGAAAATGTCTACAGGCACCCGCCATTGCTTCCACAGGCATCGCCAGCCATCGCCGCCCATGCCATTATGCGCTACGAATGCGTGCGATCAAGTCATGCTACGGTTTGGCCTCGTTTTGGGGTTCGCGATATGGCACGCAAAAGTAGTGAGATATGCTGTAGTACCCAGATTTTGGCCATTGACAGCGTGCATACGCGGCGGCCGACTCCGAGGATGCTGGACAAAAATGAATATAACGTGCATTATCATGGTAACAAAACCTCAGTTCGTAGCATCGCTTCTTACGATGTGGTTGCACGATGGTCATCATTACGACGCAGTTGCGCGATGGTTACCATTGTGATGCGGTTGCGCGATGGTTACCATTACGACGCAGTTGCACGCTGGTTAATACGGTGCCGCTGCATGATAGTTACCATTTATAGCTGTGTGGGGCGCGGTTCGCTGCAAGATGCTAGACATGAGGGCAATACTTTAAGATCAAGATTATTTTTGACCCGTGTTTTCAACGACTCCGCGATCTATGCGTAAGAATCGTATGAATGAGCCACGAAATACAGTCTGAAAACTTGAGTTGTCTTCGCTTAGCGTATCTAGGCAAGCAACAATGTTTGGTGGCTTTTTCGTGTGAGCTGAGTGCCTCAATATATATATATATATATATATATATATATATATATATACATGTATTAATATAAGACATATAGTTGGCTGTGCATTGCATACATTATATTCCGCGTTTATGACTGGTCGATACGAAGACTTGAGCAAACGGCTAAGAAGGTCATGAACGCGGAATATTCTGTGATGTGGAACCAACACTGTGTTAGAGAAAACCTGCTCCCGAAATACTCCAATACTCCAACACACACACACACACACACACACACACACACACACACACACACACACACGCACGCACGCACGCACGCACGCACGCACGCACGCACGCACGCACGCACGCACGCACCACGCACGCACGCACGCACGCACGCACGCACGCACGCACACACACACACACACACACATACACATACACATACACATACACATACACATACACATACACATACACATACACATACACATACACATACACATACACATACACATACACATACACATACACATACACATACACATACACATACACATACACATACACATACACATACACATACACATACACATACACATACACATACACATACACATACACATACACATACACATACACATATACATATATATATATATATATATATATATATATATATATATATGCCGCCGAGCTGCCATACACTCTCACCGGCCGAGCTGCACGTGGCTACGCTCTCACTCCCAGACCGCCGCGGCCGAGGAGCACACGGCAATGCCGCTCAGCTCCCCGGCCGGCCCGCGACCGTACCGCGTCTGCGCCTCCGCCCTCGGGCTGCGCCCGGCTACCTTATCCAAGCTGTCCGCAGTCATCGGCCGTCTGAGCGCGTCCAGAGCTCTCGGCGCCGATGGTGTCCCTCTGCTGGCTGTCAGAAAGTGCCTCCCGGGCATTGTTTCAAACCTACTTCACCTGGTTAACCGTTCTATCATCTCATGTACTTTTTCCAATGTCTGGAAATTTGTTCGTGTCATTCCCGTGATTAAATCAGATGACTCAGCAGCTTTCAACAGCTTTCAGCGAATCGCCGTCCTCTGTGTGCTATCAAAAATTACCGAAAAAGTCGTCTGTGTTCAACTTGACTCATATCTGCTCAAATATCACGTACTTTAGCCGTCGCAGTACGTGTACCAGCCGCGTTTTTCTACAGAGGACGCCGCGCTCGACGCTGTCATATGGCTCGCATGGGCCGTCGACAACAGCCAAGTCGCGTTGCTCACGACGATCGAACTAAGCAAGGGCTTCGACGGTGTCCTGATCAAGCTGGAATGGTGTGGCATGACCTCTGGATGGTCCCGGAGCGCTTTGCACGATCGGAGGCAGGTGGCGAGCAACTCTGAGCCGTTACCGCTCTCACACGGTGTGCCTCAGGGATCCCAGGTCGGGCCAATCCTGTTCCTGATCTTTATTGGCGGCCTTCTCCAGCTTCCTCCCCATGGCCGCTGCCTATCTTAAGCTGATGAAACCCAGCCCCTCGATAGTTCCACACCCGACGTCATCGGCCTGTCCCACCTCAAATCCCGCGTCGATGGGTTCACGCAGTGCTTCTAAGTTTGGTTCCAATGAAACAGTCTAAAACTGGATCCCGAGAAGACCAACTTCACTCTGATCGGCACACGATTTTGCATTCAAAAGGGCGGCAACTTTCACGTAACCATTTCTGGTCGACCTACCCACCCCTTAACAACAGCAGTAAAGGTATTGGGTGTACTTCTTGACCAGCACCTGACCTGGGAAACGCCTGCATGAAAAGCCCTGAGAGGGTGCAGCGTGGCGGAGATGGTGCGCCAAGGTGACCGTGCCAACGTGTGCGGCGCATTGCATGCCAGCGGGGCGCCCGCCGTTCTGCATGTCATTGGGGCTTTACGACACACCCAGCTGCTGAGACTCTCTGGCGCCGTTTGCCTCTCACCCTGGCAGGAAGGGCGGGCACTGCGGAGAATCGAGCCCCGTACCTCTGGTTTGCCAGACGCGCAGTGGTTAACGCAGGCGCGTTAACCACTGCGCGTCCCAAATGGGAACGAAATTTGGGACCCCAGCCCCTCCCAGGGGGGGGGGGGCTGGGTCCCAAATTTTTATTGGCATGACTAGCCCATGTTCGTCTTAAAATATTCAAGACTTGGTCAGAATTTATTACTGATAAGAATTATGTAACATGGTTTTGAACATGCGCACTAGCAACTCCGAACATCTTCGAAGCCCAGCGTTGCAGTCTCCATGGGCCGCGCGTTGCCGGCCCCGTGGCTATGACACTAAGTGATAGCCGATAGGCAGACGAAAAAGAGATGCATCTTGAGGAAGATGGCTGGTGAACCAGGTAAAATGGCGTGCATGTTAAAAGTTCTGAAAAAATAAGGCAAACGCAACGTATATCTGAAAAAGCGCTGAGGGGGGGGGGTGCATTAGCATTGCTGGTCCGCTATCTTGAAAAGTGGGCGAGGAGGCATGGCCTCCTGGTCCCCTTTTCCAACACCCATGCATCATCATCAGCCTGCTTGTCTCACTTCAGCTGTCCGAAGTCTGAGAGCCTTCCCGCGGCAAACCCTGCTGGCGCTGGGTGGCGCTGCTCGCACGGCTGCCGCCTTGCTATTATTACTATTGCGAACCTTGGCGAAATCCAGCGACTGGCTATTCTAACGCCGCGTCAGTACATACTACATAGATAAACACAGAACACGCAACGCATGCAAATGAGACGCAACGCCAGCGATACACATACGATGTTATAAAACATGAGCGACTTGTGATACAACCGGTACCTGCACGTCATGGCCAGTTGGTCAATTTAGGTAAGCTCTTTGATGAAATGCATTGCTTTGCCCTTGAACTCATTAAAGTTTTTGCTCTGGCGCGTGGCAGCAGGGAGGCGATTCCACGCCGCCACGGCTCGACATGTCCTTTTCACGTGCTCTACGCGAGGGTGTTTTTTAGCGCTCGTCTGCAGTACACTTTCGTCATCGGTGGTTCTAGTGTGCCGCTGAGATACTTTAGATCGGCGCCTGATCAGATTACTGAAAGCCTGTGGCCCGTCAGGCACGTTAATGGCGCGATGCAAACGTAAGCAGTCGCGGTGGGTGACAGCCTCGTCACCTGTTCACTGTTCGGACACCGGCGGTGGCTGGCGCGGTCCGCCGTGACATTTCGGCGCGTGAGTGTGCGGGCACGAGCTGGTGATGGGTGCCAGTGGGTGACACGGCACGGATATATCGACGCCCGGGGCTGGTGACGGGCGCTCGCCAGGCGAGCCGACGCTGAGTCAAATGTCAAATGTGAGTCGAGGCGGCAACCAGAGCTGAGCTTGGACACCGCTTAGAGATGAGTCAATACACCTAGGAGAGGTGAACCGAGACACCTGGGAGAGTTGAGGCGATGTTCTTATTAGAGGCGAGCCAAGGCACATATTAGAGGTGGGCCGGGACACCTGGGAGAGGTGGACCGAGATACCTGGGAGAAGTGGGCCGAGGCACCTGGGACGGGTGGGCCGACACACCTGGGAAGGGTAGACCGAGGCACCTGAGAGAGGTGGGCCGGGGCACCTGGGAAAGGTGGACCGAGACACCTGGGAGAGGTGGACCGGGACACCTGGGAGAGGTGGACCGAGACACCTGGGAGAGGTGGGCTGGAGCACCTGAGAAGGGTTGACAGACGCGCCCGAGAGAGGTGGGCCGGGGCACCTGCGATATGTGAGTCGATGTACCTACTAGACGCGAGCCAATGCACCTATTAGAGACGAGCCCGAGCCACATGGGAGGGAGAAGCCAAGGCTACTATTAGGTGTGAAACAAGGTACCTGTTTCAGATGAGTACAGTGACATGTCAGAGGCGAGCTGAGGTTTGTATCGTCGCATTCTCGGTGTCGGGCGATGTGTCAGCCGCGCGCCTGTGCGGCCGGCGAGCTGTATCTCGCTAGGTGCGCCACGGTAAGCCCGACAGCTCGGCTTGCAGGCGGTAGCGACTTCAGCGAACAGCTGAGAGGCCCTGCAGCGCGTTTCGGGTGAAGCCGTGCAGGTCCGGCTCTGGCGCAGTCAGTGGAGGCAGTGGCCGGGGAAAACCTGTCCACAACAGGCCCAGACTGCCGCACAACCACAGCCCATCGCACCGTCCCAACGTCGGAGCATCTTGCAACAGTTTTCGACATCTGTGAGCTCCTAAAGTATGCTTCTGATACTTTCAGAAGCTTGTGGCTACGGCATCGAATTCATTCGTCTTCTGGAACAAAAATAACAGCATGCTTTGGCACAGGATGCATGCTACGCAAACGCTACTAGTGCTGTTCATTGTTACCAACATCTTCTCAGATTACATTGTCTTTCCCGGTGACACCTCAGATACAAATGCAAAGAGATTAAAGGTGATCAGCTTACATCAACTCATTTGTCACGACCAGCGAGACCAATGGCCGCCAGACTATAATATATATAGATATAATAGACGCCAGACAAATGGCCTCCCAAACTATATGACCTGGGAATCAGCGCACGAACGGAATGCTGTCTCCGTGAATCCCCTTGCCTGGGTTACTAGTTGACGTTGACAGACAAAACGTGGCGTGGCAAAGGTTTGCATCGCATTTATTCGTAACGCATTTCTTCGTACGCAAAACTTAATACGTAAAATATTTGTATCACGCTTCCTTGTGCGCAAATATTCGTGGCAGTAGCCCCCGTGCACCAATCGTCGTATGTGAATCTTCGGATCCAAAAAGCATGGATCCGCAACTTTGGTGTACGCGAAGCTTCCATGTGCAATTCGTAGCATGACACTTCTCAGTACGCGCGGTTGTTCCGATTGCGTTCCTCCGGTTCGCATTTTTTTATGCACCCGCGGCTTTATCCACATCGCATTTGTTTCGCGTGGGAGTTCTTGGTGTGAAACATGGAATATCGACGTAGAAACACCCATAGGCGACACCAGTTACCTTGTTTACATTTAAGTTGAAGCTGAAACTGAAGTTGATCAAGGAGTTTTCGCACATGCCGTCACGTTGTACACGCGCGCAATATTATTAAAGGGGCTCATCGGCCTCTTGAAAAAGAAAGCATGCGTCATGTTGGTACATGCATATCTACCTACGTCTTCCCCTCCACGGTGCGTAGGGGACGATAGCTTCTTAATTTCGTAATCAATGTCTTTATTGCAAAGAGCTGATAAAGCACTGGGGCTGGGCTTCACATTGTATAAGCCCAGTCCAATATTGCGAGGGTCCGCCCACTATTGCGGGCCCCATCCCAACATTGAGGTGGGGTCGGGTGTGTGGGTGGGAACTCAGCATTGAGAGGCGTGCCACCCTCCCGAAGAGATGTAAAGCTCCAACCCTGTTTGAATATTTTTTCCCTTAAAAATGTTTAAAACTTCAATGATATTTATTACACAAGAACTTTTACAAATGAATATTCGATTACAGCAAAGAACGCAAAGGCTAGAAAAAGCGAGACAAATTAAAAGTGCTGCTTTCATAAAAGTGAGCATGGTGTCCGATGACTTCTGTGTCACGTAGGACCGGCTAATTCACATATAAATCATGAGCTATTCAGTATTTTGAGAAAACTGGTACTATCGATGGAATCATACGCGTCATATTTAACAGTGAGTCAGAAGTACTAAAACTTGGGATACTCCCTTCAAGCAATGCGTTACGAAGCATTGCTGATGCGAAGAATGCGATACGAGGAATTCAGTATGCTAAAAAATGAAATGCAAAGAATTGCATCTTTGAAGGAATGCGAAAACGGACTGATGCAATGCCAAGAACTGCGTGCTCGAAAAGAAGCGATCCGAAGGATTCCACGTGCGTAGCTTTGCGGATGACAGGTTTTGTGTGTAGAAGTGTTTATCCTTACAAACTTTGGCGAGTACGAAAATTTCCTGTCACAAAAATTTGCGCGCGAAGATACGTCATGCAACAGCGTACGTCATGCGATAGCATGACGCATCTTCGTAAAAATTCGTACACAAATATATGCATACGAAGTTTTGCGTCTGAAGAAGTGCGTTACGAGGTAATGCAGTATCAATACGACGTTCTGTTCGGGAGTGGCGAACTCCCATGGAGGACAGATCCTTTAAAGCATTGATCAACTTTATATGTATTCCTTGCCAGATGTGTCTGCTCTTGTTAGCTTACATTCTGGTGTGTACCGTTCACATATATGAATTCATAGCTCTCGCGTCCGTTTTAATCTGAGTTCTCCAACGATGTAAAGGGCGCGTTCCTGACTGGTGCCAACAACCGACTGCCGTTTCTTGCTAGGGAGATCAATTACTTAAGTTTTCAAAGTAATGTATTTGTCCTAAGGACGAAACAGCGATCAGTGATTATTGGTATCGTGGATAACACCATACAAACGATGATCAAGCAAGTCCAATCATCGCTGGTCGACTGCCGTCTACCCCCACCACGGGGAAGGCTTA
This sequence comes from Pollicipes pollicipes, assembly GCF_011947565.3. Classification (NCBI taxonomy): domain Eukaryota; kingdom Metazoa; phylum Arthropoda; class Thecostraca; order Pollicipedomorpha; family Pollicipedidae; genus Pollicipes; species Pollicipes pollicipes. Next base: position 17,011,815 of record NW_023596136.1, on the reverse strand, counting down.
TGGCCGCAGGCTCTCTTGGTGGGGCAGTAGCAAGGCGGAGGCATCAAGGGAGGCGCCGCGCAGAACGTGGGTGGCAGCGTGTAGCACTGTTCGCCTGGACTGCACTGCTTCAGGCAGCCCTCGGTGGTGCAGCACTTCTGCGCCGTGCTGCAATGGCCTCCGATGCCACAGTCAGGGTCGGTGCTGCAGGGGATAGTGGCGATCACTTGCTGCAGCGTCAGCAGGGCCACCGTCAGCAGCAGTGCGAGCTTGACCGGCATCTTCGCGATGTCACTGGAGTCACTGTCACTTGATCACTGCGGGAGACTGACTGTTGCGAGCTTGTGCCGAGGGTTCTTGCCGGCCGCCGACTGAAGGCGGACAATGCCGGCCGTTTGCACAACGCGGTTGATGACAACAGCACGGAAATGCCGGTACCTGACAGAGGCGAGCCCAGGCGCCGGGGCAAGGGTGGGGACTAAACAGTAGGGTGGAGGCATATCTAGAACAATCACGGCTGCTGTCTGCTGGTCTCATGTGCATTGACACCAGTTCTGGTACTTACAAGTGCCTAGTCCGACCACTACCCGTCATCTCTACGCAGCGATGCTCACTGGCCATCTCTTAGCAAGACTCTGTATTCGGTTGGACCATCTGTTGGCTGTGCAATTCTAGCACGAACCTGCTGGGTGCGCCACTAAAACGAAATTACGGACATGTTGCGTGCAAAGATATGTCATACGATAGCATACGATAGATATATTTGCGCACGAAGTTGCGTCTGAAGTGCGCTACGAAAGAATGTGATAGCAACACGACGTTCTGCCCAGGAATTCCGAACTCTTATGAGAGACGGATTCTTTAAAGCATCGATCAACCTGATCTGTATGCATTGCCAAATGTGTGTTTTTTGGTGTATAATGTCCACATCTATTACTTGAAAGCTTTCGCCAGGGTAAGGAAAAAAGCCTTTTCTGTTACCGACGAAATTTGGAACCGTCTTGATGGTCACCTGGAAGCGAAGCCTTCAGAAACCGTTGCGATATAGCTGTAAACGCAAGAAACCACAAAACAAAGACTAATTGAATGCAATGCGGCATAACCATAAGACATTTTTGCTTCGGAAGTTCTTTTGCACTAAAGGATCATTTGCTGGTCATCAAACACTAAAGATGGTTGAGACTTAACTAATCACATTATCAGACAAAGGCATACTTCACATAACCAGCTCGGAACCGTGTAGCTTCCTATTCAAACAGAGGGAGGGAATTGTGCCTCCTAACCACGGATGCAGTTTCCGATTTTATTTCTGTTTTAAGCATCGTTCTTCACAACCACAATTTTTAAGGTTTAGTCCCAATCTAATTTCGAGAAGCCACACCCCTGCTCCTAACCGCAGAAAGAAAATGTGCCAAATCTTTGGAGACAGTTGTTTTGGGTGCATTTTGGAGGCGGACTCAGCAATTTTTTCTTGCCCCCCCCCCCCCCTCCCACCTTCCACTCCTCAACTCTACATATTTTGCAAAACTGCATCCCTGCAACCATAGACTTACCGAAAACATGGCTCAAGGGTGCTAATTTTTGTAAATCATTGGGGGTGGGGTAACCGAAAGCCCTTCACCGGATTTCGCTTACTTTATTTTGATTTAAGGAAGCATATGTCTTTTACCTTTGTATGAACTATAAGTCTTTAATTTAAGCCGCATAGAAGTCATGCAGGGTGGGATCCAGGGAGCAGGCACTGGACGCACACGCCCCTTCTGATCAGCAAGTGAAGACGCCCCTTTTGAGACCACCTTAGAGCGCTGATGGCACTCGCCTATGGCGGTCATGGGAGACACCACGCATTTTGGTTGCGGGGGCGGGGACAGGGTCAGCCTTGAAGGACATAGGTCATCCCCATATTCCAGGGCTTTTCACTTCAACCTCACAAGCCGTTCAGTGTCTTATGGCACTAGGTATGTGAAGTCTATTGCATCGTTTATCCGCTCAACTGTTACAATTTGTAGCAGGTGGTGAAAACGGCCATGACTTTTCGTTTTGAGGGTAAAACGAGACGCTACTACGCAAACATATTAAAGTATTGTATTTGTGCTATAGTCATCTTTTAATTACGCTTTTTTAGCATTCCGGCTAAAAACATTCGGGATCCAAACCAACATTAGGGAGACCCAATTCAACATGGGGGGGGGGGGGGGTGGGCAGTGCCCCCACAAAATAATACAGACACCCGTGACATGGTTCTACCAGCACCTGACAACACCTTTGGTTTTGTGACGCCATCGTGTAATCAGTTGAGCGCGCAGGCGACCTTCACTGTTTACGCATTATCATTACCGGCGAAGAAATTACACTTCCTAACATGATCCTAATCATTTAGAGCAAAGCCCATGCAATATTGGCATCAACATGTGCGGACGACATTTTTGAACACCTCTACCATCTCCATTCAGGTTGATATGCAATGTGATAACAATGTAATGTAAAAAAGAGCCCCGGATGAATCTTTGACATTTGTCGCTCCAACGTCCTCCGTTTACCTTTGAAGCCACAGCTCAGGCATCCACAAACAACAATCCTCCCAGATCGGCAGGGCTTTTTATCGTTATTACATTGAAAAGCTGACGATTAGCCACGTTCTTCCAGCCAGTTAGCTTCTCACGACATGAACACAACCAACAGCACCCCACAGCCTTGTGCTGAATCAAACTCATCGATGCACGGCGAGCGTTCGAGCCCATCTGTCTCAAATGGCACGACGCTGTAAAACGCTGCATAGCACACTGATCACGTTTGTCGCAAGGTGTTGCGGGCAGCCACGATACTTAGAACTGGTAATAAGTGTAGTTATTTTGTGTTTCATACTGCTTAATATTTCAAGCGGATCTCGGCTGAAAAATACTGATATAGTATAGGCTGTAATATATTCCTGGCACCTGCTAAAAACTGTCCTGATTAAAGCTACCATGTTTGGCAGCATCTTATGGCCCAATATGCTCATACAGTGAAACGTCAACGTTTCGACACGGGTTCTGCACGTGCTCGCGCTGTATTAACGAGCACAGACCAATACTAGGCATAAAGTTTCGTTTAGCTGGGATGGCACGTTGTAATATGGTCTGGCACATTGAAATTTGTTTGCATTTTCGCCATTTTGTGACCAATGGGTTCGCAAAAGTGTCAATTTTTGTCAACAATCGTATCCAGTAAATCATAATTTTTCCCCTCTGGCTCTCGCGCCCGCTTTAATCTGTCTTCCAACGATGTAAAAGGCGCTTTTCTAGGTAAAATTTTTGGAGACTTTCATATTATCCACTCGATGAGGATGGTTTTGTGGTCCATGCTGTCGACAACCGACAGCTGTTTCTTGAAAAAATAGGACAATCACATTACTTTTTCAGCCTAATTCATTCATCCTATCCATCTGTCCTATCTATCTATCGTTTTTATCTTCGTACGGACAAGGACAAAAAAGTGATCACCGTTTATTCGTGTTGTGGATCACACCGTGCAAATGATAATCAAACAAAGCCAATCATTGCTGGTCGACTGCCCGCTGGCCTCCGTCTACCCCCACCACAGGAAAGGCTTCAGGCTGCACGCTTTCATAATGGCACAGTGGCAAGGTGGAGGCGGTGAAGGAGGCGCCGCGCAGGGCGTGGGTGGCAGCGTGTAGCACTGTTCGCCTGGATTGCACGGCTTCAGGCAGCCCTCGGTGGTGCAGCAATTCTGTGCCGTGCTGCAATGGCCTCCGATGCCACAATCAGCGTCGGTGCTGCAGGGGGCGATCGCTTGCTTCAGCGTCAGCACGGCCACCGACAGCAGCAGTGCAAGCTTGGCCGGCATCTTCGCGATGTCACTGGAGTCGCTGTCACTTGATCACTGCGGGGACTGCCTGTGGCGAACGTGTGCCGAGGTTTCGTGTGGGCCGCCGTCTAAAGGTGGACAAGGTCCACCGTTGCACAACACGGTTGATGGAGGCCGTCACAGCACGGACATGCCGACACCTGACAGAGGCGAGCCCAAGAGGCGGGGCAGGGGCGGGAACAAACACTGGGCGAAGGAAATGCCAGAACGTACCACGGTTGATGTCTGCTGGTCTCATGTGCATTGTGCATAAACAGAAGCCACCAAAGCCGCTCTTCCGTCTCTCAGTTTCACGCGCCAGATGGCGAGTTTCCAAGCCCGGCACATTTCCGTGTTACATGCCGCTAATCTAATTCACCATCCTGTCATCTGGGGCAGGGGCGCACCCAGAGCCTTAGCAAGGGGCACAAAGTTGACAAAGGGTCCCCATGATAGTAAAAGGCACCCCAAAAAACGCCAGATATGACCTATTTGTTATTAGAGACATGTTTCTGTTTATATATATATATATATATATATATATATATATATATATATATACACATATATTACACATTTTCACTTCCTATGACTGGAATATATCCCAGACGCTACCGAGAGATCAATTCTGCCTTAAGTTTATAGTAAATAAACTGACAAAGCCACGTGTTAAGTGACGGCATGAAATTAAACGCCTTTCATTTTGGAACAAGCCAGTGGACTCTGTTTAAACCGATAGAACTGCGAAACGTCGTCAGAATTTTTATCTGGGTTGCACAGAAATAGCAAGGATTCCGCGAATGTAGGCTGATGATTGAAACCGATCAAAAATTTGCATTAACATAGCCAGGTCATGCTTGTCTGGATATCTTCCACATTCAGTCAAAATTGGTTAGTGGTACAAATCATACAACATAGTTTTGAGCATACGCGCTCGCATATCTTAGAAACAAAAGACTCGCCGCCATGCGTGCAGGCTCCGTACACTCATCAGAAGTTCTTGTTTCCTTCAATTGTCAGAGGGCCCGACCAATGCAAGACACCCTCTGCAATTCAGGCTCCCGTCCCCGTCCCTGTCGAACAAGTCTCTCCTGACCAATGCGATGCCCGTTCTTGGCAAAGAATGCCCTGCTATACACCGTGAGCTCCTGAACGATACAGGAGCCCGACTAATGTAAATCGCGGGACTGGCCTTGTCCCTGCTTGGGATATGGGTCCCTAGAGCCCATAGCAAAACGAAGCTGATCGTTCTTTCTTCGTGATCTCTGGCCGAAATAGAGGAACGCTCTGTCTCAGAGGCCCCTATCCGTGCAAGAGATCATCCTACTGACACTTGAGATCACAGCCCTGGACGGAGGTCCTTAATGGGACCTACAGCTATTTTGGGACCCTTTGGACCCTTCAGCCATTCTATCAGTTCCTTGATCTTTGGTCTCGAGATACCCTTCGGCCCCTCTTCGGGCCCTCTCAAACGCCGCTCCGACTCGCGCTACTTGACGCCACAGGACCCCTGCTCGGTACTGTTACCCCTAACCGAGAAAGGAGTCCCTCGTTGTGTCAGGGATCCCGAACGTTGCAAATCGCTGGTCCCGGCCTCGTTTCTGCTTAGGAAATGGGTTTCGAGGGCTCAGACCGGCGTAGACCCGACTGTTCGGTGTTCGTGGTCTCTGAACGACTTAGACACCCGCATTGTCTCGGGGGTTCCTAAAACGGTGCAAGAAGACCTCTGACTGATGTTTCAGGTCTCGACTCTACGGGCCGCGACGCTTTGTGTGACCTACAGCCAGTCCTTCGGCCCTTATGCTGCCCAGCTGGGCTTTTAATAGTCGATTCCGATGACCTCCCGGGGCCACCAGAACCGACTTCGAGCCTCATCAAGCACTTCCTTGGTCGGCTCTGGACCATTGGGAGAGCAAAGCCCTCTGTTAGGTGCTGTGGGCCCCTGACAGAAACAAGGCCCCCGACCGATGTAAATCACTGGCCCCAGCTTTATAGATGATTGGGAAGTGGTCCTCAGGCTCATACTGACACGAAGCCAACTATGTGGTACGGTGGTATCTGACCGACATATAGGCCCACATCGACCCAGGGGGTCTCCGATCGGCGGAAAGGGCCCTCTGACCGTTATTTGAGCGTTCATCTTCCCAGGTCTGGGGCCCTGAATAAGGCTCCGACCAGCCCTTTATGTCCTTAAACCCTTCAATCAGGCCCTTGGTCGTCGGAACAATTGCGCCCTCTATGCTCTTCGGGCCTACTCAAACACCGCCTCTGGTCAACTCCGGGCCCCTTGATAACACAAGGCCCCTGTTTGGCGCTGTGGGGCCCCAAACAATGTAAATCGCTGGCTCCGGCTTTGTCCCTGCTTGGGAAATGGGCACCTTGGCCCCACATCGTCACGGAACCGACTGTACGTTACTGGTGGCGTCTGACCCAAATTTAGGCCCTTGTTGACTCAGTAGGCCCATGATCAGCGTGCAGGGCCCTCTGGGTGGCATTGGCGTGTCCGGCCCTGCTGGCCGGGGGCCCTGAATGAGACATCTAGCTGGCTTTTCGGGCCCTTCGGACACTCAAATCGGGCCCTTAAACCTAGGCTCCCGAGGGACCCAAAGGGCCCCTTGGAACCCAATGGGGCACGTGCCCCCTGTACCCTGCCTGCACTACTGACCTGGGGCACGCCACGCACGTGCTACTGTGCAAACCGCCAGCCTCGGCCCGCCAAAATTTAACCGTAACTGTCGAAAAAAGCTCAATCAAATTAAACTTGCGCAAACGTGACAAACTAAATCAAAACAAACACCACAAGTTCCCGGATGCTACCTAAAACACTCCCAGACCTAAGAAACCCGATTACTAAATAAAAAAAACCTCAAAATGCTCACTGGCGACCTCTTAGCAAGGCTCTGTATTCGGTTGGACGATGTGTTAGCTGTTCAGTTTTAGCACGACCCTGTTGGGTACGCCACTGAGACTGAAGGATGACGCCCTGAAGCCTGGAAATGATCAGGGGTACGGCGTGTTGCTGGGAATGTCGGCAGCCGGGCTTCAATGATGACAGCTGGACGCACACAGATCGTTACACAGGCATTGTTTGTGAAGTGCACAAGATATAAAATAAATGCAGCTGTTCGAGAAGCAATACTTTCTAGGAAGTGATTCCACTCATAGCTATAATTGCGACCCTTCTCTAGAGGATCTGTAACACTTGCAATAGATGTGAAATGCTGATCTATGTCTGAAAGTTGACATTGGATGTAACCACTGCGGAGCATGGCACACACGCCTCTTTGACGTTTGCATTGCCGCCCACTGCGACTTAGAAGCAATGAATGCATAGGATTGCGGAAGAGGACGGTAGTCCGAACAATCGTTCAATCCATGACACTTGTGCCTCGTCTTAATCTTTCCGCATAAATATAACCTCACGTCTGTTGCACATTTTCTTACGCAGCCAAAGACGTCTTACTGATTGATATTTCTTGAGACTTTTTCTTTGCGCTGTTGTGTTTCAAGTCATCCACTCATCCACACAATTAGGAGAATCCGGTAATCCAAACTCGCAGAAAAAGATTGTCGTTCCTCGAAGGTTGCATGTCGCTCTACATCCTTTATCATACGTATCGAGCTCAACCTGAACAACTCAGCTTCGACCAGTCGTAAGATTCATACTTTACAATGTACCTCCACGGACAACTGCGCGTCGCGACACCGAACATACGCATCGGTCATCGGCCATCGTCTTGTAACCGCCCTCCAACCTCCGTCCATCACCCCCAAGGCTCGTGATTGCAGGCTTTCGTGGTGGGGCAGTAGCAGGGCGGAGGTGTTGGGGGAGACGCCGCGCAGGATCTGGGCAATTCCGTGAAGCACCACTCGCCCCAACTGCACGGCGTCAGGCAGCCCTCGGTGGTGCAGCAATTCTGCGTCGTGTCGCAGCGGCCTCCGGAACCGCAGTCGGTGTCGCCTCCGCAGGTGATAAAGGCGGTCGCCGACTGCAGCGTCAGCAGGACCGCCGACACCAGCAGCACGAGCTTGACCAGCATCTTTGCGATGTCACTGGATTCACTGTCACTTGATCGCTGCGGGAGACTGACTGTGCCGGAGGTGTGCCAAGGGTTCGTGTCCGCCGCCAACTGGGGGCGGACAGGGCCGGCCGCTTACACAAAACGGCTGACAGCAGTACGAACAAGCCGATACCTGACAGGGGCGGTGCAAGGGTCGGACAGGGGAGGGCTCAGGCGCTGAACGGACGGGCGCAGAGCGCTGGGCAGAGGCGGCTCAGGCGCCGGGTAATACATGGTCGAGAACATTGAGCGCAGATCAATTCAGAACGTAGCCATGACCACTGACTGCCTTGCTTATGGTCTGCTCTAAAAACGGTTATAATTTTAGGAAATGTCCAGCCTGGACAGGGGGATCGGAGGTCCTTAATGGGACCTACAGCTACTTTGGGACCCTTTGGACCCTTCAGCCATTCCATCGGTTCCTTGATCTTTGGTCTCGAGATACCCTTCGGCCCCTCTGCGGGCCCTATCAAACGCCGCTCCGACTCGGGCCACTTGACGCTACAGGACTCCTGCTCGGCACTGTGGCCCCTAACAGATACAGGAGCCCCTCATTGCGTCAGGGACGCCAAACATTCCAAATCGCGGGTCCCGGCCACGTTTCTGCTTGGGAAATGGGTCTCAAGGGCACAGACCGGCGTGGAACCGACTGTTCGGTGTTCGTGGTCTCTGACCGACTTAGACACCCACATTGTCTCGGGGTTCCTAAAACGGCGCAAGAAGACCTCTGACTTGTATTTCAGGTCGCGACCCTACGGGCCGCGATTCTTTGTGTGACCTACAGCCAGTCCCTTGGGCCCTTATGCCCTCCAGCTGGGCTTTTAATAGTCTGTTTCGATGGCCTCACAGGGCGTCCAGAACCGACTTCGAGCCTCATCAAGACTTTCCTTGGTCGGCTCGGGGCCATTGGGAGAACAGGGCCCTCTATGCTAAATGCTATGGGCCCCTGACAAATAAAATGCCCCCGACCGGTGCAGATCACTGGCCAAGGCTTTATACCTGATTGGGAAGTTGGTCTTCAGGCCCATACCGTCACGAAGCTATGTTGTACGGTGGTACCTGATCGACATATACGCCCATATCGACTCAGGGGGTCTCCGATCGGCGGAAAAGGCCCTCTGGCCGTTATTTGAGTGTCCGCCTTCGCAGGTCTGTGGTCTTGAATACGACCACGACCAGCCCTTTATGTCCTTAAACCCTTCAATCAGGCCTTTGATCGTCAGACCAGCTGGGCCCTCTAGGCTCTTCGGGCCTACTGGAACACTGCCTCTGGTCAACTTCAGAGCCTGTTGACAACACAAGGCCCCTGTTTGGCGCTGTGGGGTCCAGAACAATGTAAATCGCTGGCTCCGGCTTTGTCCCTGCTTGGGAAATGGGCCCTTAGGCCCACATCGCCACGGAACCGACTGTACGTTACTGGTGGCATCTGACCAAAATATAGGCCCTTATTGACTCAGTGGACTCCTGATCATCGCGCAGGGGCCCTTTGGGCGGCTTTGGAGTGTCCGGCGCTGCCGGCCGGGGACCTTGAATGAGACCTCTGGCTGGCTTTTCGGGCCCTTCAGACACTCAAATCGGGCCCTTAAACCTAGGTTCCCGAGGGACCCGAAGGGCCCCTCGGAGCCTAAGGACGGCACGTGCCCCCTGCACCCCTCCCCCTGCCTGCGCTACTGACCCGGGGACACGGCCGCGCACGCGCTGCTATGCAAGCCGCCCGCCTCGGCTTGCCAAATTTAACCGTAACTCTTAGAAAAACTCAGTTAAATGAAACTTGCGCACACGAGACAAACTAAATCAAAACAATCGCCAAAGTTCCCCGATACTACCTAAAACACTGCCAAACATAAACCTGGACCTGGTTACTAAATAAAACCCCAACAATACTCACTGGCGACCTCTTAGCAAGGCTCGGTATTCGGTTGGATGATGTTGTAGCTGTTCAGTTCTAGCACGACCCTGCTGGGTACGCCACTGAGATTGAAGGATGACGCCCTGAAGCCTGAAAATGGTCAGGGGTACGGCGTGTTGCTGGGAATATCGACAGCCGGTCTTCAGTGATGATGGTTGGTCGCGCACAGATCGTTGCACAGGTATTATTTGTGAAGTACACAAGAAATAAAATAAATGCAGCTGCTCGAGAAGCAATATTTTCTAGGAAGTGATTCCACTCACAGCTATAATTTTGACCCCTCTTTAGAGGATCTGTAACACTTGCAATAGATGTAAAATGCTGATCTATGTCTGAAAATTGACATTGGATGTAACCACTGCGGAGCATGGCACACACGCCTCTTTGATGTTTGCATTGCTGCCCACTGCGACTTAGAAGCAGTGAATGCATAAGATTGCGGAAGAGGACGGTAGTCCGAACAATCGTTCAATCCATGACACTTATGCCTCGTCTTATTTTTTCCGTAAAAATATAACCTCGCGTCTGCTACACTTTTCTTTTCTTACGCAGCCAAAAGACTGGTACTGACTGATATTTCTTGAGACTTTTTCTTTGCGGTGTTGTATTTCAAGTCATCCACTCATCCACACAATTATGACAATCCAGTAATTCAAACTCGCAGAAAAAGATTGTCGTTCCTCGAAAGTTGTATGTCGCTCTACATCCTTTATCATACATATCGAGCTCAACCTGAACAACTCAGCTTCGACCAGTCGTAAGATTCATACTTTACAATGTACCTCCACGGACAACTGCGCGTCGCGACACCGAACATACGCATCGGTCATCGGCCATCGTCTTGTAACCGCCCTCCAACCTCCGTCCATCACCCCAAAGGCCTGTGATTGCAGGCTTTCGTGGTGGGACAGTAGCAAGGCGGAGGCATCAAGGGAGGCGCCGCGCAGAACGTGGGTGGCAGCGTGTAGCACTGTTCGCCTGGACTGCACTGCTTCAGCCAGCCCTCGGTGGTGCAGCACTTCTGCGTCGTGTCACAGCGGCCTCCGAAGCCACAGTCAGCGTCGCCTCTGCAGGGGATATAAGCAATCGCTGGCAGCAGCGTCAGCAGGACTGCCGACACCAGCAGTACGAGCCTGACCAGCATCTTCGCGATGTCACTGGATTCACTGTCACTTGATCACTGCGGGAGACTGACTGTGCCGGAGGTGTGCCAAGGGTTCGTGGCCGCCGCCAACTGGGGGCGGACAGGGCCGGCCGCTTACACAAAACGGCTGACAGCAGTACGAACAAGCCGTAGACGGTCGAGAACATTGAGCGCAGACCAATGCAGAACGTAGCCATGGCCGCTGGCTGCCTTGTTTATGGTCTGCTCTGAAACCGGCTATAATTCTACGAAATGCCCAGCCCGACTACTGTCCGTCATCTCTCAGCAAATATCCGTTTTGATTGCTGGCAACTGATTTCGTGGGAAGACTTTCTGTGTCCTTTCAGGTGGTATCCTAGCTGCGCAGTTCTGGGTGGACCCTGCTGCCAGCGGCCAGCGGAGCCTGCACTTTGTTCCTCAGCTCGCAGTCGCTGAGATCTCGCAGTGGAGGCTGTGTGCCTGATCCGTGCCAGGGGATCAGTCGGTGTATCCCACGGCCTCGAAGTTTATCGCTGGGATGGCGAAGACCCTGCGCTGAAGAAGGCCCTCGGTTTGATGTTCACGAGCCGCGCGACGATCGGAGCCACCTGTTTGCGGACCATGAGATTCTCATCCCACGCCAAGTCCAGCAGCAGCTGTTCCGGACGAACCTTGTACCGGTGCGCTGGAGGACTGGCTGCGCCGTGACCTGTGTGTGCTGCGGCAGCTTGCGGAGCAGCGCGATGCTCCGGAACAAGTTGCGTAAGCCAAAGTCGCAGCTGCTGTTCTGCCGAATGGCAGACTATACCGGCCCGTAGTGGCCGACCACGCACTGGACGAGATCCTTGAGAGCGCTGCTGGAGGTCTCGGTGGATACGTAAGCCAGGCGCAGGCGAGCGGCAAGTGCTATTCATTTGAAAACAAAGACGAATGTATCAGAACAATTCGCTGCAAACTGAGGATTAGGTCAACAGCGATGATGTCGTTTTTACGTCCCTCCTGGTGCTTCTTTTTTTGCAAGAACAAATCAAACATTTTAAAAAATAGCATAGTGTCACTGACACGTAAATCTAGCCAAAATGAAGATGTCTACAGGCACCCGCCACCGCTTGTACAGGCATCCGCTACTGCCGCTGCCAACCACCGCCGACCATGCCATTATGTGCTACGAATGCGTACAATCAAGTGATGCTACGTGCGGTGTGTCCCTATTTTGGGGTTCGCTGTGTGGCGCCAGAAATAGCGAAATGTGCTGTAGTACCCAGATTTTGGCCATTGACAGCGCGCACACTCGCCGGTTCGGTCCAAGGATACAGGAACATAAGGTGCGTTATCATGGGAACAAAGGAACATAAGGTGCATTATCATGGGAGCAAAGGAACATAAGGTGCATTATCATGGGAACAAAGGAACATAAGGTGCATTATCATGGGAACAAAGGAACATAAGGTGCATTATCATGGGAGCAAAGGAACATAGGGTACGTTATGATGGGAGCAAAACTTCAGTTCGCAACATCGCTTTTTATGATGTGGTTGCACGATGGTCACTATTGCGACGCAGTTGCGCGATGGTTATCATTACGGTGCGCAATAATAACAGCGAATGTGGCGCGCAAAAAAAAGAGTGAAATATGCTGCACCGCATCCCGTACAGCTATGAATAATAGTATTCATAGCTGTATGGGGTGCGGTGCGGTGCGAGATGCTAGAGATGAAGGTAATGCTTTAAGATGAAGATTATTTTTGACTCGTGTATTCAAGAACACCGCAATCTATATGCAAGGATCGTATGAATGAGGCAGGAAATACAGTCCGAAAGCTTGATTTGCACTCACTGAGCGTATCTAGGCAATTAACAATGCAACGGCTAAGGTCATGAACGTTAATATTCTGTGGTGTACAACCAGCAATGTATTAGAGAAAACCTGCTCCCGAAATACTCTAATACTCTAATATATATATATATATATATATATATATATATATATATATATACGCCGCCGAGCTACCATACACTCATACCGGCCGAGCTGCCCGTGGCCGCGCGCCGATTCCCCGACCACCGCGGCCAAGGAGGGGCGCGGCAATGTCACCCAGCTCCTGGCCGGCCCGTGACCACCGTACCGCGTCTGCGCCTCCGCCCTCGACCTGCGCTTGGCAACCTTGTCCGAGCTGACCGCAACCATCGGCCGTCTGAGCTCGTTCAGAGCTCTCGACGCCGATGGTCTCATGTACTTTTCCCGATGTTTGGAAATTTGTTCGTGTCACTCCCGTGATCAAATCAGATGACCTGGCAGATTTCAACAGCTTTCAGTGAATCGCCATCCTCTGTGTGCTATCAAGAATTACCGAAAAAGTCGTATGTGCTCAACTTACCTCATATCTGCTCAAATATCACTTGGTTTCTTCGTCGCCGTACGTGTACAAGACGTGTTATTCTACGGGGGAGGCCGTGCTCGACGCTGTCATATGGTCCACAGAGGCCGTAGACAACGGTCGTGTCGCGTCGCTCGCGACGATCGACCTCAGAAAGGCCTTCGACAGTGTCCTGATCAAGCTGGAATGGTGTGACATGACCTCCGGATGGTCCCGGATTTATTTGCACGATCGGGGGCAGGTGGCTAGCGACTCTGAGCCGTCACCGCTGTCACACGGTGTGCTTCAGGGATCCCAGGTCGGGCCAATCCTGTTCCTGATCTTTATTAACGACTTCTCGAGCTTCCTCCCTAAGGCCGCTGCCTATTTTACGCTGATGAAACCCAGCTCCTCGATAGTTCCACACCCGACGTCATCGGCCTGTCCCACCTCAAATCCCGCGTCGATGAGTCCATGCAGTGCTTCTAAGTTTGGTTTCAATGTAGCTGTCTGAAACTGAACCCCGAGAAGACCAACTTCACTCTGATCGGCACACAATTTTGCATTCAAAAGAGCGGCAACTTTAACGTAAGCATTTCTGGTCGACCTATCCGGCCCTTAACAGCAGTAAAGAAAATTGGGTGTACTTCTTGGCCAACACCTGACCTGGCAGAAACACATCGCCGCGGTCGTTCGGCGTTGCAACGCCATACTTGCATCGTCAAGATTCGGCAACACCTCACTCGATGTTCTGACGCTTTTCATAGGTGCGCATGTTTTCTCACACATGCAGCACTGTCTGTCCGTGTGGGTAGGCGCTGCAGACTGCCATCTGAGCTGGGCCCAAATGTTATTTGCTTACCGCTAGCATTGCTGATCCGCGATTTTGAAAAGTGGGCCAGGAGACGTGACCCCCTGGTCCCTTTTTCCAACACCCATGCATCATCGTCAGCCTGCTTGCCTCACTTCAGCTGTCGGAAGTCTGAGAGCCTCCCCTGCTGGCGCTGGGTGGCGCCGCTCACACGGCGGCCGCCTTGCTATTAGTATTATTGCGAACCTTGGCGAAATCCAGCGACTGGCTATTCTAACGCTGCGTCAGTACATGCTACATAGATAAACACAGAACAAGCAATACATGCAAATGAGACGCAACGCCAGCGATACACATACGATGTTATAAAACATAAGTGACTTATGATACAATCAGCGCCTGCACGTCATGGCCAGTTGGTCAAATAAGGTAAGCTCTTTGATGAAATGCATTGCTTTGCCCTTGAACTCATTAAAGTTTCGTTCTGGCGCGTGGCAGCAGGGAGGCGATTCCATGCCGCTACGGCTCGATGTGCCATTTTCACGCACTCTACGCGTGGGTGTTTTTTAGCGCTCGTCTGCAGTACACTTTCGTCATCGGTGGTCCTAGTGTGCCGCTGAGATACTTTAGATCGGCGCCTGATCAGATTACTGAAAGCCTGTGGCCCGTCAGGCACGTTAATGGCGCGATGCAAACGTAAGCAGTCGCGGTGGGTGACAGCCTCGTCACCTGTTCACTGTTCGGACACCGGCGGTGGCTGGCGCGGTCCGCCGTGACATTTCGGCGCGTGAGTGTGCGGGCACGAGCTGGTGATGGGTGCCAGTGGGTGACACGGCACGGATATATCGACGCCCGGTGGGGCTGGTGACGGGCGCTCGCACGGATATATCGACGCCCGGTGGGGCTGGTGACGGGTGACACGGCACGGATATATCGACGCCCGGTGGGGCTGGTGACGGGCGACACGGCACGGATATATCGACGCCCGGCGGGGCTGGTGACGGGCGCTCGCACGGATATATCGACGCCCGGTGGGGCTGGTGACGGGCGCTCGCACGGATATATCGACGCCCGGTGGGGCTGGTGACGGGCGCTCGCACGGATATATCGACGCCCGGTGGGGCTGGTGACGGGCGACACGGCACGGATATATCGACGCCCGGTGGGGCTGGTGACGGGCGCTCGCACGGATATATCGACGCCCGGTGGGGCTGGTGACGGGCGCTCGCACGGATATATCGACGCCCGGCGGGGCTGGTGACGGGCGCTCGCACGGATATATCGACGCCCGGCGGGGCTGGTGACGGGCGCTCGCACGGATATATCGACGCCCGGCGGGGCTGGTGACGGGCGCTCGCACGGATATATCGACGCCCGGCGGGGCTGGTGACGGGCGACACGGCACGGATGTATCGACGCCCGGTGGGGCTGGTGACGGGCGACACGGCACGGATATATCGACGCCCGGTGGGGCTGGTGACGGGCGCTCGCACGGATATATCGACGCCCGGTGGGGCTGGTGACGGGCGCTCGCACGGATATATCGACGCCCGGCGGGGCTGGTGACGGGCGCTCGCACGGATATATCGACGCCCGGTGGGGCTGGTGACGGGCGCTCGCACGGATATATCGACGCCCGGTGGGGCTGGTGACGGGCGACACGGCACGGATATATCGACGCCCGGTGGGGCTGGTGACGGGCGACACGGCACGGATGTATCGACGCCCGGTGGGGCTGGTGACGGGCGACACGGCACGGATGTATCGACGCCCGGCGGGGCTGGTGACGGGTGACACGGCACGGATATATCGACGCCCGGTGGGGCTGGTGACGGGCGCTCGCCAGGCGAGCCGACGCCGAGTCAAATGTCAAATGTGAGTCGAGGCGGCAACCAGAGCTGGGCTTGGACACCGCTTAGAGATGAGTCAATACACCTAGGAGAGGTGAACCGAGACACCTGGGAGAGTTGAGGCGATGTTCTTATTAGAGGCGCGCCAAGGCACATATTAGAGGTGGGCCGGGACACCTGGGAGAGGTGGACCGAGACACCTGGGAGAAGTGGGCCGAGGCACCTGGGAGAGGTGGACGAGACACCTGGGAGAGGTGGGCTGGGGCACCTGAGAAGGGTTGACAGACGCGCCCGAGAGAGGTGGGCCGGGGCACCTGCGATATGTGAGTCCATCTACCTGTTAGACGCGAGCCAATGCACCTATTAGAGACGAGCCCGAGCCACATGGGAGGGAGGAGCCAAGGCTACTATTAGATGTGAAACAAGGTACCTGTTTCAGATGAGTACAGTGACATGTCAGAGGCGAGCTGAGGTTTGTATCGTCGCATTCTCGGTGTCGGGCGATGTGTCAGCCGCGCGCCTGTGCGGCCGGCGAGCTGTATCTCGCTGGGTGCGCCACTGTAAGCCCGACAGCTCAGCTTGCAGGCGGTAGCGACTTCAGCGAACAGCTGAGAGGCCCTGCAGCGCGTTTCGGGTGAAGCCGTGCAGGTCCGGCTCTGGCGCAGTCAGCGGAGGCAGTGGCCGGGAAAAACCTGTCCACAACAGGCCCAGACTGTCGCACAACCACAGTCCATCGCACCGTCCCAACGTAGGAGCATCTTGCAACAGTTTTCGACATCTGTGTGCTCCTGAAGTATGCTCCTGATACTTTCAGAAGCTTGTGGCTAAAGCATCGAATTCTTTCGTCTTCTGGAACAAATATAACTGCATTATTTGGCACAGGATGCAAGCTACGAAAACGCTACTAGTGCTGTTCATTGTTACCAACATCTTCTCAGATTACATTGTCTTTCCCGGTGACACCTCAGATACAAACGCTAAGAGATTAAAAGTGATCAGCGTGCATCAACGCATTTGTCACGCCTAGCCAGACCAATGACCGCCAGCTCTCAAACAATATGACCTGGGAATCAGCGCACGAACGGGGTGCTATCTCCGTGAATCCCCTTGCCTGGGTTACTAGTTGACGTTGACAGACAAAACGTGGCGTGGCAAAAGTTTGCATCGCATTAATTCGTAACGCATTTCTTCGTACGCAAAACTTAGTACGCTAGGTATTTGTATCACGTTTCCTTTTGTGCAAATATTCGTGACAGAGCCCTCGTGCACCAATCTTCGTATGTAAATCTTCGGATCCGAAAAGCATGCATCCGCAACTTTGGTGTCCGCGAAGCTTCCATGTGCAATTCGTAGCATGACATTTCTCCGTACGCGCGGTTGTTCCGATTGCATTCCTCCTGATTGCTTTTTTTTGTCGCGCCCGCGGCTCTATCCACATCGCATTTGTTTCGCGTGAGAGTCGTTGGTTTGAAACATGGAATAGCGACAGTAGAAACAGCTGTAGGTGACACCAGTTACTTTGTTTACATTGAAGTTGAAGCTGAAGTTGATCAACGAGTTTACGCACGTGCCGTCGCGTTGTACACGCGCGCAATATTATTAAAAGGACTCATCGGCCTCTTGAAAAAGAAAACACGCGTCATGTTGGTACATGCATATCTACCTACGTCTTCCCCTCCACGGTGCGTAGAGGACGATAGCTTCTTAATTTTATTATCAATGTCTTTATTTCAAAGAGCTGATAAAACATCGGGGCAAGGCTTCACAATGTATAAACCCAGTCCAATAATACGAAGGCCCGGCCACTATTGCGGGCCCCATCCCAACATTGGGGTGGGTTAGGGTGGGGTGTGTGGGTGAGAACTCAGCACTAAAAGGCCTGCCCCCCTCCCGAAGAAATGAAAAGTCCCAGCCCTGTTTGAAGATCTTTAGTTCCCTTAAAAGCGTGTTTTAAACTTCAATGATATTTATCACACAAACACTTTTACAAATGAATATTTAATTACAGCAAAGAACGCAAAGGTTGGAAAAAGTGAGACAATTGAAAAGTGCTGCTTTCATGATGGTGAGCAGGGAGCCCAATAATCTCTGTCTCCCGTAGGACCGGTTACTTCAATCGAAATCATGAGCTATTCAGAATTTGGAGAAAACTGGCATTACCGATGGGATTGTACGCGTCTGATCTAACAATAAATCGAAAGTACTAAAATCTGGGATACTCCCTTTAAACAATACGATACGAAGCATTACTGATGCGAAGAATGCGATACGAGGAATTATGTGTGCTAAAAATGCAATGCAAACAATTGCATACTTGAAGGAATGCGAAAACGAACTAATGCAATACCATGGGTTGCGCGTTCAAAGAGAAGCGATCCGAATGATTCCGCGTGCGTAGTTTGGTGGATGGTAAGTTTTGTGTGTAGGAATATTTCTCCCGGCAAAATTTAACGTGTACGAAAATGTTATGTTGCAAAAATTTGCGCGCGAAGATTCGCAAAGAAGAAGAATGAGATTCTCGAACTATCTACGCGTTATCGTTACCTGCGCACAACTTACACTTCCTAACATGATCCTAATCGTTTAGAGCAAAGCCCATGCAATATTGGCATCAATGTGTGCAAACGACATTTTTGGACATCTCTACCAGCTTCACTCAGCTTTATATGCAAGGTGATAGAAATTAAAAGCGTTTTATCTCACGTCTGTCAACCGATGAGCAAGCTAAGCCAGAGGTGTAACGGGCAATGTGAGAGGCCTACAACGGTGACGCTCAGTCTCTCAGCCTCAAAGCCGCTATTCCTCTCAGCAGCAAAGAGCCCCGGATGAATCTTTGACATGTGTCGCTCCAACGTCCTCCGTTTACCTCTGGAGCCACAGCTTAGGTATCCACAAACATCGATCCTCCCAGATCGGCACGGCTTTTTATCGTTATTAAATTGAAAAGCTGACGATTAGCTACGTTCTTCTAGCCAGTCAGCTTCTCACGACATGAACACAACTAACTGCACCCCAGAGCCTTGCGCTGAAACCAAAGCACCACCGCGCGGCGAGCGTTCGAGCCCATCTGTCTCAAATGACACGACGCTTTAAAACGCCCCGCGTAGCACACTGATCACGTTCGTCGCAAGATGCTGCGGCCAGCCACGATGCTTACGGCTAGTAATAAACCTAGTTATTTGATATTTCATACTGTTCAGTATGTGAAGTGAACCTTGGCTAAAAAGCAATGATGTAGCATAGTTTTTAGTATATTCCTGGCACCTGCTAAGAACTGTCCTGATTAAAGCTTCTATGTTTGGCAGCATCTCATGGCTCAATTTGCACATACAGCGAAACGTCCACATTTCGACATGTGTTCCACACCTGCCCTTGCTGCAAGTATTAACGAGCACAGACCAATACTAAGTTTTGAGTATCGTTTAGCTGGAATAGTAAGTTATGATATGGTCGCCTATTACAATTTGTTTGCATTTTCACCATTCTGTGACCAATCGATTCCCAAAAGTGTAAGTTCTTGTCACCGATCATACCCGGTAAATCAGAAGTTTTGTTCTCCCCTGGCTCTTGCGTCCGCTTCAATCCGTCTTCCAACGATGTAAAATGCATCTTTCAAGCTGATATTTTTGAAGATTTTCATATCATGTACTCGATGACGACAATTTAGTGGTCCATGCTGTCGACAGCCGATAGCCGTTTCTTGAAAGAGAGGTCAACCACATTACTTTTTCAACTTAATGCATTTATCCTATCCATCTATCCTATCTATCTTTCGTATTTACCTCGGTACGGAGAAGGACAAAGTAGTGATCACTGTTTATTCGTGCAGTGGACCCCACCATGCAAATGATAATCAAACAAGTCTGATCATCACTGGTCGACTGCCTACTGGGCTGTTTACCACCACCACCCGAAAGGCTTCTGGCTGCAGGTTTTCTTAGTGGGACAGTAGCAAGGCGGAGGCGGTGAAGGAGGTGCCGCGCAGGGCGTGGGTGGCAGCGTGTAGCACTGTTCGCCTGGATTGCACGGCTTCAGGCAGCCCTCGGTGGTGCAGCAATTCTGTGCCGTGCTGCAATGGCCTCCGATGCCACAGTCAGCGTCGGTGCTGCAGGGGATAGTCGCGATCACTTGCTGCAGCGTCAGCACGGCCACCGACAGCAGCAGTGCAAGCTTGGCCGGCATCTTCGCGATGTCACTGGAGTCGCTGTCACTTGATCACTGCGGGGACTGCCTGTGGCGAACGTGTGCCGAGGTTTCGTGTGGGCCGCCGTCTAAAGGTGGACAAGGTCGACCGTTGCACAACACGGTTGATGGAGGCCGTCACAGCACGGACATGCCGACACCTGACAGAGGCGAACCCAGGAGGCGGGGCAGGGGCGGGGACAAACACCGGGCGGAGGAAATGCCAGAACGTACCACGGTTGCTGTCTGCTGGTCAAATGTGCATTGTGCATAAACAGAAGCCACCAAAACCGCTCTTCCGTCTCTCAGTTCCACGCGCCAGATGGCGAGTTTCCAAGTCCGACACATCTCCGTGTTACATGCCGCTAATCTAATTCACCATCCTGTCATCTGGGGCAGGGGCGCAGCCAGAACATTAGCAAGGGGCACAGAGTTGACAAAGGGCCCCCATGATAGTAAAAACGATCCCTCAAAATCGCCGGATATGGCGTATTTGTTATTAAATACATGTTTCTATTCACATATGTATATATATATATATATATATATATATATATATATATATATATATATATATATGTGTGTGTGTATTCGTATAAATATGCATATTTATATAAATATATACATATAAATGTCTGTAAATATATATTACACATTTTTACCTTCTATAGCTGGAATATAGCCCAGACGCTCCCCCGAGATCAATTCTGCCTTAAGTTCATAGTAAACAAACTGATAAAACCACGTGTTAAATGACGGCATGAAATAAAACGCCTTTCATTTTGCGACAGTCTAGTGCATAGGCGTAGGAACGTTTCAAAAAGTGTGTTTGTGGGGGGGGGGGGGGCAGCTCAGGGTGCACTTCAGGAACTCTTTTTGGAAAACGAGCCCGAAGACCGGGGGGGGGGGGGTGTAGGGGGGGCGAGTGTTATCGCTCTTTATTGAAATGTCATGGCTGCTATGCTAGCTCTGCATCTAAAGCTGTTTATCACTGGTGCACAATCTTGCTTATTCGACTACGTGGCAAATAAGGCTATACAGCTTCCCTAGATTATTCTTCCATTTTAACATTGCCTTTCCGGGGAACACAAAATTCCACGAGCGGGTAGGTATTTTGGGTAATTAAGGAAGTAATTGCCTCCACAGTGTAGATGCCAAAGTGCGGCATGGATATAGGCTGGTGAGAATTTTGAAAGTGGATCGATGACTCGCAGTGCGCCAGGTTTTTCATGCGCCTTCATTTCGCTGGCTGCTTTTCAAGAAATAAGACTTGTCGCAACATTTTAGGCGGAAACCAATTCGGGAGCTTGAAACTGCTAGAAACAATGTGACAAAATCCGGAAAACTGAAGATTCTCTTTTAAGAATCAAGCCACATAATAAGGCCCATCTTTCATATACTCCTTATCTGGGCCCTGTTCCTGTCCGCCGTCGGTGGTCACCGCCCTGGCCTGGATGTCTCCCGCATGACTGACTGCGAGCTGATCTTTTGGCTATTTTGTTGCATACTTTTGGATCAGCGATACTTCTACATGGTGTACGAAACACGTGTTGGACACCTGCAACAGTATTT
This sequence comes from Pollicipes pollicipes, assembly GCF_011947565.3. Classification (NCBI taxonomy): domain Eukaryota; kingdom Metazoa; phylum Arthropoda; class Thecostraca; order Pollicipedomorpha; family Pollicipedidae; genus Pollicipes; species Pollicipes pollicipes. The sequence goes on along the minus strand of NW_023596136.1, from coordinate 16,990,125 downwards.
TTCCCGAATTATCTTCCCTTATACCACACCATCGCAGAAAAATAGCCTCCGGGAAGCTGTTTACCTTAGGTATGGATTGGCCCAACGGACACTTCATCGCCCATCATGCAACGTAATGCGACTTGATCTGCTTTTGTGTGCAGGCAGGGGCGTAGCCAGAGCCTTGTCAAGGGGGAACACTGTGTTGACAAAACCCCATCTTGTGGTGACCCCCAAAAATCACTGGATATGGCTTACTTGTTAACAAGTTACACGGTTTTCTTCGTTTTATTGTTATTTTCACCTTGTAACAAGAACAGAAACCAGGGGCCACCGTGAGCTCAATTCTGTTTGCATTTCGAGGTCAATAAGCTGCAGTAATCAGGCGTTGAACGACTGCATGGAAGAAATCACCGGTGCTCTTAATGTACAATGGTTAGCTGACTCTTCCTAAGCCGATGGAATTCAGAAGCTTTGTCAACTTTTTTCATCTGGGTTCTATAGACATTGAGGACATCGCGAAGGTAGATTGTAGATCGATATGTTTGATCCAAATTTGAAGACGAAAATTTGATTCCAAATCGAGTGGTCAATAATGTGCATTAACATGGCCAAGTCATGCTAGTTTGAAAATGTCCACCATTCAGTCATAATCGATTGGTGATACAATTCATGTAACGTATTTTTTAACCTGCTCGCTAGCAAATCTTAGCAACAAAAACATCAACACCAGGCGTTGTAGTCTCCATAGTCGGCGAAGCACATTTAGCCGTGGCCCACCGGTGGACGAAAATGGATGACGCTTCTGAAATGATTACCTTTAAACACTTCAATCAACTAGTTATAAAAGTTATGTGGCGTAATTTTGAGCATGCGTACTCGAAAATTTTAGAAACACAAGCCCGCCCCCAGGCGTTGCAGTCTCCGTGGCTTCACAACGTCGGCCTAGCAGTTAACATCAAGTTGTGGCCAACGGGTGGACGAAAATGACGACGCTTCTGAGAAAGCATCCTTGGACGCTTCATGACATCAGATTTTGTATTTAAAAGGCCGTCTGAGGGCATCTTTCATGCGTGCAATTTTTAGATTGATGAAAAGAACGGATTGGCCCCTAAAGCACCGCGAAGTGGGGCTGGAATCTGTTGGTTGAATTAGAAGAGTGAAGGTAAAATCTCTAGTTTTCGTGTTTCCGCAGCTATTTATCTGTCCAGAAGACAGATTAACACGGCGCCCGCCGTCTGGTCGCACTTGCAGTGGCCGAAACTTATCGGTTTTACGGAAGTTGCAACCCAGACCATCCTTGTCCTTGCTCTCGAGGTTGCGGACGGACATATTCGAGCATTTTGATGTAACTTGTTTCAATAATACATTCTGAAAGGAATGAACGTGCTCAGGCAAACATGGCACGACTTTGCCCGTTTTTAAATTCATTTCGACCCGTGCTTTTCAACAATAATGAGAGCCCCATTCTGCTCAACAATAATGACACCCCTTATTCCTTTCCGCGAAAGGAGCATCTTGAGTAGAACACCAGGGGTACATTACCGTTTCCGGTCAAGGGGTGAGGACCCATTCCGTCCCATCGCGAAGTGCCTTCTGGCTATCATTCTGGTGGCACGGGGCAGGATCTCCTGGTCGATCCGGAGGTCACTAGAAAGATACATATATATATATAGTCAAATTGTTCCCATCCCTGACACGGGAGGCCTTCTGATCCGTGCAGTTAGCCCCGGATCAGCACAGGGACCCTCATTGACGACACCATCCCTGATCACTGCAGGCAGTCCGATAGTTTTCACATAGACTCCAGTTCCATGTTTTTCTGTGCTCTCTAGAGATATTGAGTTCTCCATGACTGTAGATTGGAGATGAAATGGGGTTCATAATTTGTATTAACATGGCTAGCTCATGTTCGTCTTATAAATCTCAAGATCCTGTCAGAGCTGATTACTGATGAGAAAACTACGTAATATGGTGCTGAACATGCGTGCTCGCAAGTCATTGCAAAAACAGCCTCGACGCCCGGCGTTGCAGTCTCCAGGCCGTGCGGCGTCGGCCTTGCGGCTGTAACACTAAGTGATGGCCAATGAGCAAACGAAAAAGATGACACACCTCAGGGGAGATGGCTGGTGAACTAGGTAAATCGGCATGCATGTTTAGTGCTGTGCAAAGGAAAGCCAAATGCAACATTAATCTGAAAGGTGTGGGTGTGGGTGGGGTGGGGGGGGGGGCAGTTAACATTGCTGGCGCCTCACCTTGAAAAGTGGGGGGGGGGGCATGGCCCCCCTGGCCCCCCCCCCCTGTTCCTACGCCCATGGTCCAGTGGACTCTGTTTAAACCGACAGAACTGCCAAACGTGGCCAGAATTTGTATCTGGATTGTATAGAAATAGCAAGGATTCCGCGAATGAAGACTGACGATCGAAACCGATCAAAAATTTGCATTAACATAGCCAGGTCATGCTTGTCTGGATATCTTCCACATTCAGTCAAAATTGGTTAGTGGTACAAGTCATGACATAGTTTTGAGCATACATGCTCGCATATCTTAGAAACAAACAAAAAACTCGCCGCCAGGCGTTGCATTCTCCTTAGGCCGCGCAGCATCAGCCCAAGGCTTATATTAGACCGTGGCCAACAGGTGGACGAAAGTGGTGATGTGTTTAAGATAAGGATCTTTCAACGTATTTGGATACCAAATCGTACATTTAGAGATATTCCGGGCGTGCATTCCACCTGTGCGGTTTTTAGATTGATGACAATAACGTATTGGTCTTTACAGCAGCGCAAAATGGTGCTGGAGTCTGATTGTTTAATGGGAAGCGGAAAGGTAACATTTCTGTTGGTCGTGCCGCTGAAGAAATTTTAAAAGACATGCAGAAACATGATTTTACTATGGTCATTGTTGCACGCTCGGCGCCCGCCCCTTCGCGTTACTTGCGGTGGCCAACACCGTTCGGTTGTACTAAAACTACGACGCAAGCCATCGGTATCCATCCTCCCCGAGATTACGGCCGTGTCATTGGGGATTTATGACGCACTCAGCTCCTGGGGCTAGATGGCGCCGCCAGCCTCTCACCCTGGCGGGAAAGGTGGGCACCGCGGGAATAGATGGGATGACCTTGTACGTTTTGAAGTCATTTCTATACACTCCGTTCCGGTAAAGGGCCCCTGAGTATAACGGTATGGGGCACATTGTTGCTCCCGGTCAAAAGCTGAAGGACCGCTGTGTGTTCTCCGGCCGTCATTCCGGCAACGCGAGCGGCATTCCCTGGCCGATCCGGAGGCTCTTAGAGGGATATATCATATCACATTGGTCAGCTCCCTGACGCGGGAGGCCATCTGACCCTCGCAGTCGACACCGGACCGACGCATAGACCGTCATTAGCGCAACAACATCCTTGCTCACCGCAGGTGGCCAAATACTTGGCACATAGACTCAAGTTGGTCTCAACGGGCCCACGCGGGAAAAGGATTGTAGAGCCCACCGTTCGGTGCTGGGGGCCTTGGCTGGTTCAGGATTCTTCTATTACTTCAATGTGAACACTCATTATGAGCTCTCGTTTCCTTCAATTGCCAGAGGGCCCCGACCAATGTACAAGACCCTCTGCCATTCAGGCTCCCGTCCCCGTCCCTGCTGAACAAATCTTTCCCTGACCAGTTCGATGTCCCTTGTTGACACAGAGTCCCGCTAGGCACTGTGAGCTCCTGAACGATACAGGAGCCCGACCAATGTAAATCGTGGGACTGGCCTTGTCTCTGCTTGGGATATAGGTCCCCAGAGCCCACACCAAAGACGAGCTGATTGTTCTTTGTTCGTGATCTCTGGCTGAAATAGAGGAACGCTCTGCCTCAGAGGCCCCTATCGGTGCAAGAGATCATCCTACTGACATTTGAGATCACATCCCTATGGACGGAGGTCCTTAATGGGACCTACAGCTACTTTGGGACCCTTTGGACCCTTCAGCCATTCCATCGGTTCCTTGATCTTTGGTCTCGAGATACCCTTCGGCCCCTCTGCGGGCCATATCAAACGCCGCTCCGACTCGGGCCACTTGACGCTACAGGACTCCTGCTCGGCACTGTGGCCCCTAACAGATACAGGAGCCCCTCATTGCGTCAGGGACGCCAAACATTCCAAATCGCGGGTCCCGGACACGTTTCTGCTTAGGAAATGGGTCTCAAGGGCACAGACCGGCGTGGAACCAACTGTTCGGTGTTCGTGGTCTCTGACCGACTTAGACACCCACATTGTCTCGGGGTTCCTAAAACGGCGCAAGAAGACCTCTGACTTGTATTTCAGGTCGCGACCCTACGGGCCGCGATTCTTTGTGTGACCTACAGCCAGTCCCTTGGGCCCTTATGCCCTCCAGCTGGGCTTTTAATAGTCTGTTTCGATGGCCTCACAGGGCGTCCAGAACCGACTTCGAGCCTCATCAAGACTTTCCTTGGTCGGCTCGGGGCCATTGGGAGAACAGGGCCCTCTATGCTAAATGCTATGGGCCCCTGACAAATAAAATGCCCCCGACCGGTGCAAATCACTGGCCAAGGCTTTATACCTGATTGGGAAGTTGGTCTTCAGGCCCATACCGTCACGAAGCTATGTGGTACGGTGGTACCTGATCGACATACACGCCCATATCGACTCAGGGGGTCTCCGATCGGCGGAAAAGTTATTTGAGTGTCTGCCTTCACAGGTCTGTGGCCTTGAATACAACCACGACCAGCCCTTTATGTCCTTAAACCCTTCAATCAGGCCTTTCATCGTCGGACCAGCTGGGCCCTCTAGGCTCTTCGGGCCTACTGGAACACTGCCTCTGGTCAACTTCAGAGCCTGTTGACAACACAAGGCCCCTGTTTGGCGCTGTGGGGTCCAGAACAATGTAAATCGCTGGCTCCGGCTTTGTCCCTGCTTGGGAAATGGGCCCTTAGGCCCACATCGCCACGGAACCGACTGTACGTTACTGGTGGCATCTGACCAAAATATAGGCCCTTATTGACTCAGTGGGCTCCTGATCATCGCGCAGGGGCCCTTTGGGCGGCTTTGGAGTGTCCGGCGCTGCCGGCCGGGGACCTTGAATGAGACCTCTGGCTGGCTTTTCGGGCCCTTCAGACACTCAAATCGGGCCCTTAAACCCTAGGTTCCCGAGGGACCCGAAGGGCCCCTCGGAGCCTAAGGACGGCACGTGCCCCCTGCACCCCTCCCCCTGCCTGCGCTACTGACCCGGGGACACGGCCGCGCACGCGCTGCTATGCAAGCCGCCCGCCTCCGCTTGCCAAATTTAGCCTTAACTCTTAGAAAAACTCAGTTAAATGAAACTTGCGCACACGAGACAAACTAAATCAAAACAATCGCCAAAGTTCCCGGATGCTACCTAAAACACTGCCAAACATAAGGACCTGGTTACTAAATAAGACCACAACAATACTCACTGGCGACCTCTTAGCAAGGCTCGATATTCGGTTGGATGATGTTGTAGCTGTTCAGTTCAAGCACGACCCTGCTGGGTACGCCACTGAGACTGAAGGATGACGTCCTGAAGCCTGGAAATGGTCAGGGGTACGGCGTGTTGTTGGGAATGTCGACAGCCGGTCTTCAATGATGATGGTTGGTTGCGCACAGATCGTTGCGCAGGTATTATTTGTGAAGGTACACAAGATATAAAATAAGTGCAGCTGTTCGAGAAGCAATATTTTCTAGGAAGTGATTCCACTCACTAGCTATAATTGTGACCCTTCTCTAGAGGATCTGTAACATTTGCAATAGATGTAAAATGCTGATCTATGTCTGAAAATTGACATTGGATGTAACCACTGCGGAGCATGGCACACACGCCTCTTTGATGTCTGCATTGCTGCCCACTGCGACTTAGAAGCAATGAATGTATAGGATTGCGGAAGAGGACGGTAGTCCGAACAATCGTTCAATCCATGACACTTATGCATCGCCTTAATCTTTCCGCATAAATGTAACCTCACGTCCGTTGCGCCTTTTCTTACGCAGCCAAAGACGTCTTACTGATTGATATTTCTTGAGACTTTTTCTTTGCGGTGTTGTATTGCAAGTCATGCACTCATCCACACAATTAGGACAATCCAATAATCAAAACTCATAGAAAAGATTGTCGTTCCTCGAAAGTTGCACGTCGCTCTACATCCTTTATCATGCATATCGAGCTCAACCTGAACAACTCAGCTTCGACCAGTCGTAAGAGGCATACTTTACAATGTACCTCCACGGACAACTACGCGTCGCGACACCGAGCATACGCATCGGTCATCGGCCATCGTCTTGTAACCGCCCTCCATCTTCCGTCCATCACCCCCAAGGCTCGTGATTGCAGGCTTTCGTGGTGGGACAGTAGCAGGGCGGAGGTGTTGGGGGAGGCGCCGCGCAGGGTCTGGGCAATTCCGTGAAGCACCACTTGCCCCAACTGCACGGCGTCAGGCAGCCCTCGGTGGTGCAGCACTTCTGCGTCGTGTCGCAGCGGCCTCCGGAACCGCAGTCGGCGTCGCCTCTGCAGGGGATAAAGGCAGTCGCCGACTGCAGCGTCAGCAGGACCGCCGACACCAGCAGCACTAGCTTGACCAGCATCTTCGCGATGTCACTGGATTCACTGTCACTTGATCGCTGCGGGAGACTGACTGTGCCGGAGGTGTGCCGAGGGTTCGTGTCCGCCACCAACTGGGGGCGGACAGGGCCGGCCGCTTACACAAAACGGCTGACAGCAGTACGAACAAGCCGATACCTGACAGGGGCGGTGCAAGGGTCGGACAGGGGAGGGCTCAGGCGCTGAACAGGCAGGCTGCAGAGCGCTGGGCAGAGGCGGCTCAGGCGCCGGGTAATACATGGTCGAGAACATTGAGCGCAGACCGATTCCGAACGTAGCCCGCTGACTGCCCTGGCTTATGCCTTGCCTGCTCTGAAACCGGCTGTAATTCTAGGAAATGGCCAGCCTGACCGCCGCCCGTCAGCTCCCAGCAAATACCGGTTTTGATCGCTGGCAACTGATTTCGTGGGAAGACTTTATGTATCCTTTCAGGTGGTGTTCTAGCTGCGCAGTTCTGGGTGGACCCTGCTGGATTCGCTACTGAGACTGAGCGGAGGTGTGATATGAATGCAGGTGTTCTGAAGTCTGCTCGGAAACGGTCAAGCATGCCGCGTGCGCTGGTTATTTCAACAGCCTCAATAGTAGTTTAAATACCCACCGGTTACCCTCCAACCATAAGGGAGATCACAGGCGTAGTTTTGAAGAAAAAAAACGAATTGCGAGAGGGCGGGGCTCAATAGTTAAATGACGAAACCTATCCCCAAATTATACCAGCCAACTGGCTTATCCCCGAATTTGGCCTACTTTCTTATCAAAGTTGAGGGAGGAGGGGAGGGCGAGGGGCAGGCCTGAACCCAAGCTGGAGTTCAGGAAGAAGGAAGTTCAGGAAGACAAAATCAGGAAATGTGACCGGGAGGCATTTATTTTGTCCAAGGTACAGAATGCCCAAACGTGCAGCATGTTCAAAGTACAGAATGTCCAATGCACAGACTGTCTAAAGCCTATGATGTCCAACGTAGAAAATGTCCAAAACGAGGAATAGCTTCCGAAATGGCTCAGTGTGGAGGTGTTCGTAATGTGCAAAGTGCACAATGTTTGAAGTTCAGAATGCCCAGTGTACAGAATGTCCCAAGTACTGAATGTCCAATGCACGTATTGTCCAAGTTACAGAATGTCCAAAGTAAAATGTCCGAAATAGTTTATTGAGTACCCGCCAGCGTGTGGCTCATCGTCCTTACTGACAGGCAGCGGCGTCCTTCCCGCGCCGGCAGCGCGCGTACAGTCGACGCCAGTGTGAACACGGCGCGCACGTGGTCGGCGGGCCGCGTAGCAACGGATTTACTTCCAACGCCGGGGCAAACCGGAGTTAGGAGGGAAATGAGCTTGCAATTACTGAAGCTCACTTTGCAATGAAGCAATCTGGGGCCGGTTCCATGCATCGCTGGTTCGCATTTCCCGTCGCCCCTTCCATCGGTTTTGGCCACGTTTGCAAAGGCCAATGTGAGTGTAAGGTTTTGTGAAGTCTATTTCTCGTTGCCCTCATTTTATTTTACGAATTTATATCAAACATTTTTGAGACGAATAGATATTGTGTTCCCGCGCCGTATGTTTTACTTTTCCACTGATACCCGCGTTGGGTGAAATGCCAGAGATCGCGTATAAATGATCCGTTAAATTTCTTTTAGTTTTTGAACAGTTTGAAGTCCTCCCCAGGGGCGGCTGCAGGGAGGGGAGGGCAACTAGACCATGCCACTCAAAATGGCGTGTAATATGATACGAAATGACACATTGTTGGATTTTGCACGCAATTTGATTAACTTTGACGTAGAAAAGGTTGTCTCGGATGCTCCTTGACGTTCATGTGTGTCAGAAACTGCACCTGCACGTGCACGCGGTGCTCGTGCGTTGCCGGCGGCGTGCCTTCGATTTGGCAGGAGTGCGGTTCGCGTCAACGTGGTGGCGTGGTGCGTTTGCTGAGTGTTTCGAACGTTCAATTACCCGGCCGTGGAAACCTGTGCGGGGAAGAGATGCTGCCGGCTGCTGGTGGCTGGCGAGGACGCGTCCGGCCCGGATGATCGATCCGGTAGCTGGTGTGCGGGGACCGTCTCTCGCGTCCGACGGGTTGCGATTCGGTCGGGGACAGTGTGGAAGGTGTGTTGCAGAGCTCGTGCACTGAATTGTCGCGCCACGGGACGGTGACTGGCCTGGTGACGCGCGAAGTTGTTAAGGTGGACGGTGTACCGTAACGTGCTAGAAATGCCTCGGCATGCAATGAGCAACCACGACCTCAACAGAGACGGTGGAGCAGACTAGCCGCTGCCGTTGTATGTTGAGTGTTGACCGGCCGGGGGAGAGGGAAGTGGTGTCGCGGCCGAGCGAGCCGAGGAGGCCCCGCTGGGCAGTAGCACTCGCACACGAAAAATGCCAACTGTTTTTGATGTGTTGCTCAACTTGATCGATTCATAAGAATGAGAGGGTGGTTTGTATCACAGACTTACGTGCTCGTGCCTTGCCGGCGTCGGTGCGAAGGCGTTTCTGTGGAAGTGCAGATTGCGTGCGCATAGTGGAAAAGCTCAATTACATTCAGACTGAACGAAGTTCAAATATACTTTTCTAAAATGACATCTTTTTTGGAATTTAGTTCTCAAAGGCAGCCCTTTGCACCCTCCACATTCTAAATTATATGCTGCAAAATTAGTATACAACGGCTATTTGGTTTCCCCGTCGGGGTGTAAGAGAGAAATGGATCCGAGCGAATGAAAATGTGAGGATGCATTGCGGACAGGGGGATCTCATGCCTTCATCTGGTGTATATCGTAGATAATGCCAGCGTGCTCGTTGTATCGGCCGCATTGTCTACAGCTGCATGGCGATTCGTGAGAAAGCTCCTTTTTCTATACGTAGGGTGGGTGGTTTTGGAGATGACTGCTTGGTCTGTCAGGCAATAATATGCTTGCAATGCCAATTTTTTAAATTCATTGTCAAATTTGGATATTCCTGTTAATTTGGTTGATCTGCTCCCCCTTTGATCGTAACTTAAGTCTTCATCGTGTGATTTTTTGTCAGTGTACGAAGACAACCAGGTGCAAAAAGGTATGTCGAACATTATGTGCGCATGACGGCCTTAGTGGCGTAGCCAAAGGGGCGGGGGGGGGGGATTCTCTGGAGGCAGTAAGGACCACCCTAGGATCGAATGCCCCAGTAATGTTTGGCAGCATAAAACGTCCGTGTGACTTATAAAACAAAATTTCGATGTTCGAGGCATCAGAATGGGACACTGAGCCCAAAAAAACCGGGATCCAGTAACAGAGCCCTTGATGTGACAGCTGTTCTTATCATGCCGATGACATCATGGCTTTTCACGTTGCCAATGACCTCTTTAAGTTACCGATGCTTTGAGGGTTTTTTTTTCTCTTGACTCGCTATTTTAGGACCTCCATAGATAAGCATTAAGGGTGGTCGGACCCAGAGAGTAACCTGGACCCAAGTTGTCCGGCTTTCAGCTGATGACGCGCTCTCCAAAGAGGTCTTCCAGCTCTCGGTGGATACAGGCTTCCTTCCAAATGCGTACAAATTGGTTCCAAAAAACGCTCGAAAGCTCCACTTTCCAATACGTGATTGTTTTCGCCCGCCCGTTGACCACCATCAGGTGTTAGGTGCAAGACCGACCCCGCGCGGCCTGTGGAAACTGCAGCGCAGCTGTCGGTGTTCTTTCTTCTTGACTGGAAGCGCATGTGTTTGAAATTAGCGTATTTATACTTTCGCTTTTGGATTCTAAAAAAGACAAATTCCCGAAGACTGATGAAAAGCGCTTGGACACATCAGAACAAATTCTTTATCGCGCTTCGATTGACGCTGGCGTCCAATCCATGGGTCTCTCAATACCCTTGTAAAATCTAGAAAAAAAAACTCTAGCAAAGCCTCTGTCTGTTGCGGTTTCAGTCAAAGGGCTGAGTGAACTATTGTGACACGAATAGTGTCCACGACTTATTTGATTCACTTCATTCAAGGCCATGACAATTCAAAGTTTGTGTACAAGCTATTGCATTTCGCCTATTCATTTATTGCAATATCATTGACCTACAAACTGCAACCCACTTTTTGCTGATTTTGTTGCACAGAATTAACGATAAATGAGTTGCGTTGTCGTGCCTGACTTGGATCGCATTAAGAATTACTTAAACTTGTTTCGCCACATCTTCTCCGAAATACTTAGCCCAGAATGGTGGGACACACCAGCCTCTGGAAAAAATGAGCACACGCCATGTACGCATCTACGTACTATGCCCAGCCCTCCACAATGTGCCGAGGAAGATAGCTGCCTGATAAAAAGAATCTGAAAATAAAAAAGCCGAAATCCGGGCACATTTTTGCGACGGGAGGGGGGAGGGGGGAAGGAGAGGCACCAGTTTCCAGTGGGCACTACAATGAAGTAGGGCCCCTCCCTTGACGAAATTTCAGATCCGCCACTTGGAAGGTACCCGCAAGTTTGATGACTATGTGTGGGGCAGTTTGTATGGGGGGGGGGGTTAAGTGTGGAGAGCTGGACAACGGTTGAAAAGATGGTGTGGAAAACCCCTGCCAACCTCTAGATGCAAGTTGTATTTATTTTAAAAGACATCTGCTATGTTTTCACTACAATTAGCTCATAATATCCAACGGAGCAAAAGTTGCAAGAAGGGTGAAAGTACAAGTATCAATAACTTTTTTCACCCCATCGGGCAACTAGCCTGTTCTATAACAGATACCCTTAACACCGGATGCCGGGTGCCGCTATTCATATCCTGACGACCACTCTGAAAGCTATTTTAAATGATCTGGTCATTCGACATTCTGTACCTTGGACAATGCGCACATTGGATATCCTGTGTTTAAGTCATTCTGTCCCGTGGACATTCTGCACATTGGGCATTATGGCACGGACCCCTTCCATTCTACACGACTTTGGAGGTGTTGCGCGTCCTCGATGTAATTCCCCTTCACGTCCAAAACAAGCCGTAGAAAAATGAACCACATTCTGCATATGTGGAATACGCTGAAATCGCTGCACGAAACCGTCGACTTTGTGCGAGGCGAAAGAGGGGTGTTTTCATGTAAAGTACTTCTTGAAATGACGCTTTATTCATCGCCTTAAACATTGATGCTCTTTGAATAATCCTCTTTATCTAATACTTGAAACCGGTCATAAATGACGTCAAATCTAACAGTCTGCGTTTCGGTCAGCTCTGTTGGGTATGGGGGTGTTTATTTCATACTAATTGAAAAATAATCAATTCATTCATTCAACTTTACTGGTGACCACAAACCATTTCTGAAGTTACCTTGGCATTGCCGAAAATCATCCAATCGTAACCAGGATGCTGGTGTATGATACCGGAATGTGTTAATTAACATTCCCCTAACTTATAGCTGTATGGGGCTGACAATCAACAGTTAGGATCAGCGGCTTAAGTTGCTCAATGCCACTATCGACTTCGACGATACTTTCGGACGTGACGGGGTTATCATTCCATTCCGTATTCCGCCTACTCTCAATGTTCGTTAGTCGCGCAAATACAGGGACCCGATACCGGGCTCAACTGTAACAAATAATGACTAGTGCTCGGCGCGGCACTCCCAACCAGCTCTATTGTCTCGAGGAGCAGCATATAAGTTTGTTCCTATACTAGCAATCCGGCCGACCAGCCTCACGCGATCAGTCTTTGTAATGGTGTCGACTGTATGCGCGCGGCCGCTGTGCATGCGGGCGGGGCAACATTGCCTGCCACGGGGCGATTATTCATACCCTGACGACCACTCTAAAACCTATTTTAAATGACCTGGTCATTCGACATTCTGTACCTTGGACAATACGTCCATTGGACATTCTGTGCTTTAGTCATTTTGTACTGTGGACATTCTGCACATTGGGCATTATGGCACGGACCCCTTCCGCTCTATACCACTTTGGAAGATAATTCTCATTTGGAATAGTATGTACTTCGGACATGATAAACAGCTCCACTCTGGGCTTTTTTGGAATTCATTTTTCATCTTGGACGTTCCGTGATTTGGATATCACGAGCTTTGGACACTCTGTACATCGGACATTCTATACTTTGAACATTCTGTACGTCTCGACGTTCTGTACTTGGGATAATATGATAGGGGGGCAATGGTCTACCTTCCAAAATTTGTTTTCTAGATTTCAACCGCCGCTGAAGCATTGTTGCGTATTCCAAAAGGAATTGCACCTGCTGCTACTGCAAATGCCAGATCTCCCTAATTTCACCATTGCCATTAGCCAATGCGACTACGATGCTTCTGTGTTATCAGACTCTCTAGTGACTCCAAATAACCGCGAAGACAGTGATAGTGCAGTTTAACCGTAACAGTGAGCTTCAGTGAAAATATCGCCGCAACGAATGAAGGAATATACCAGTAAATCAATCAATCAATGATGGCAGATGAACGCCGGCAACACACAGCGAGTGCACGTTTTGCCGGTTAATTTGAAATGCCCGCCACCAGTGACTGAGCAATCAGCCCGTGGCATTTTGGCGACGCGAAAATGGGAAACTGCAATCCTTTAGACCAAGCTGATGTATGAACGGGACAACGACAGCACGGCGAATAAATGGGTGGTTAATAGAGGCAATGAATCGACAGCAATCGATGATTCAGTTGATACGTGGATGGGACGGCGCACAGCACGATGCATAAATGAGTGGCAAATTCGGGGAATCAATCGGTGCGCACATATCGTACTATGATGAAATCAGCTCCCTTATGACTATTGGCATGCTTACAGGAGGGAAGGGCCGCACTGGGACAACACAGTTTTCTATTTAGTAAATATGCTCCCCAATGCGTTATTATTTGATTGTGCCATCGCATCTTCTACAAAATTGACTAAGGGCCAATCGACGGTCGTTATATCTGGAAACCGTCTTCACGAACGCCAAATATGAACGGCCGTACAATAATATTTTTGGGCTCGGTCGCCGCATGATCAACGGAATAACAAGATGTAAATGGCGTTATCATAGCGTCATGGATGCCTGAGTGACCTTGACATTGTCTCCCCGAAATAATCCGCACATCTTCACAGGCATTTAGCTAATGCTAAAGCTTAGGTCTTGAGAAAGGCACAAAATAATCAAGATAGCTATTTCAGTTCAAATCAAACGCAAATGTGAAACACTCTTTTCAGAAAATAACACAAGAACGCGTTGGATCTGATTTTCTTTTACCTATACCAGCGTTTTAAGCCAAACTTTTTTTAGTATGTGCTGACATTGTCCTCAGAGTTCAGAAATGTGTTGTGTCGCTGGAAAATGTTCATGCCCGACTCCGCCCATCTTGGAAGAGACATGAGCCGCTGTCCCCTCCCCTCCTGGCTGCCTAAATCCGCCTTCGCGCTTCTGTACCTGATAAATTGCAAAAACATAAACATAGACAAAGAAGGGTCAAAAGTGAATAGACGGAGACAACCGGTACTGGTATGTATCTGAATCTATCCTGCACCTTGCTTAGACATTTTCGGTGATCCGGATATGGGCCGGGCACAAGGTACATTACGCATGGAGGGGGTGAAGGTTTTTGGTGGAGCGTAGCTGAAACGGGAGATGGCCTTGCACAGTGCCAATTTGCGCCTTGGTTTGGTTGAAGCCCACAAATTCAAAAATGCTAAAACTATTCAAACCTTGAAGCCGGATACCGTTGGTATCCTTTCACGCCAAGGAGCACCCCGTTATGTCTTGCAGCTCTAGGTCGACGAGGTGTGAAACGAACGTTTTGGGGGACGCTACGCTTTACACGGTGTAGCCAGTGGTTGGGCCTGGCAGAGCAAAAGGGGAATCAAGGCGGGGTTAAATATTTCCAAAAATACATAAGGTTATCTATGAGCGGCCCGTTATATCACACTGGACATCGTTTGTTTAGCTTTCGCTTGGTGATCCTGTCGAGCGAATTTTAGCACCACCTACAATAATTGGCTTCTAGTACCAGCCTCTGCACACAGATGTCAGGAGCTTCCGCCAATGCGGATTGCCTCGTCCGGTCGTGGCTGTGATGGCGACTGATCATGTGCGTAGGAACTGGGGGGCCAGAGGGGCCATGACCCCCCACTTTTCAAGGTAGGGGCACCAGCAATGTTAATGCCCCCCCCCCCCCACTTTTCAGATTAATGTTGCATTTGGCTTACTTCTGCACAGCATTAAACATCCATGCCGATTTACCTAGTTCACCAGACATCTCTCTTGAGGTGCGTCATCTTTTTCGTTTGCTCATTGGCCATCACTTAGTGTTACAACCTCGAGGCCGACGCTGCACGGCCTGAAGACTGTAACGCCAGGTGTCGAGGCTGTTATGCTATGACTTGCGAGCACGCATGTTCAGCACCATATTACGTAGTTTTCTCATCAGTTATCAGCTCTGACAGGATCTTGAGCATTGTAAGACGAACATGGGCTAGCCATGTTAATACAAATTATGAACCCCATTTCATCTCCAATCTACAGTCATGGAGAACTCCATATCTCTAGAGAACACAGAAAAACATGGAACTGGAGTCTATGTGAAAACTATCGGACTGCCTGCAGTGATCAGGGATGGTGTTGTGTCAATGAGGGTCCCTGTGCTGATCCGGGGCCAACTGCACGGATCAGAAGGCCTCCCGTGTCAGGGATGGGAACAATTTGACATTATATATATCCTTCTAGTGACCTCCAGATCGACCAGGAGATCCCGCCCCGTGCCACTAGAATGATAGCCAGAAGGCACTTCGCGATGGAACGGAACGGCCCTTCGGCCCTTGACCGGAAACGGCAATGAACCCCTGGTGTTCTACTCAAGAGGCCCATTGCCCGGAATAAAATAAGAGGTCTCATTATTGTTGAGCAGAGTGGGGCTCTCATTGTCGTTGACAAGCACGGGTCGAAATGAATTAAGAAAACGGGCAAGGTCATGCTGTTTTCCTGAGAGCGTTCATTGCTTTCAGAATGTATTATTGAAACAAATTACATCAAAAGGCTTGAATATGCCCGTCCCGCAACCTCGAGAGCAAGGACAGGGGATGGTCTGGGTTGCAACTTCCGTAAAACCGATAAGTTTCGGCCACTGCAAGTGCGACCAGACGGCGGGCGCCGTATTAATCTGTCTTCTGGACAGATGAATAGCTGCGGAAACACGAAAAATAGAGATTTTACCTTCACTCTTCTAGTTCGACCACCAGATTCTAGCCCCACTTCGCGTTGCTTTAGGGGCCAATCCGTTCTGTTCATCAATCTAAAAATTGCACGCTTGAAATATGCCCTCAGATTGCCTTCTAAATACGAGATCTGATGTCATGAAGCGTCCAAGGATGCTTTCTCAGAAGCGTCGTCATTTTCGTCCACCCGTTAGCCAAAGCTTGATATTGACTGCTGGGCCGACGTTGTGCGGCCACGAAGACTGCAACGCCTGGGGCGGGCTTGTATTTCTAAAATTTTCGAGTACGCATGCTCAAAATTACGCCACAAAACTTTTATAACTAGTTGATTGAAGTGTTTAAAGGTAATAATTTCAGAAGCGTCATCATTGTCGTCCACCGACGGGCCACGGCTAAATATCAGCGATTGGGGTAACGCTCCGCGGACTATGGAGACTGCAACGCCTGGTGTTGAGTTTTTTTTTGCTAAAATTTACTAGCGAGCATGTTAAAACCACGTCATATGAATTGTATCACTAATCGATTCTGACTGAATGGTGAACTTTTTTAGACAAACATGGCTTGGCCATGTTAATACACATTGTTGACCATTCGATTTGCAATCAAATTTTCGTCTTCAGATTTGGATCAAACATATCGATCTACAATCTACCTTCGCGATGTCCTCAATGTGTGTAGAAACCAGATAACATTTTGACAAAGTTTCTGGATTCTATCGGCTTAGAAAGAGTCAGCTAACCATTGTAAATTAAGAGCACCGGTGATTTCTTCCATGCAATCGTTCAACGCCTGATTTCTGCAGCTTATTGACCCCGAAATGCAAACGGAATTGAGCCCACGGTAGCCTCTGGTTTCTGTTCTGGTTACAAGGTAAAAATAACAATAAAACGAAGAAAAGTGTGTAACTTGTTAACAAGTAAGCCATATCCAGTGATTTTTCGGGGGGTAACCATAAGATGGGCTTTTGTCCACCCTGCGTTCCCTCTTGGCAAGGCTCTGGCTACGCCCCTGCCTGCACACAAAAGCAAGTCAAGTCGCGTACGTTGCAAGATGGGCAATAAAGTGTCCGTTGAGCCAATCCGTACCTAAGGCAGACAGCTTCCCGGAGGCTATTTTTCTGCGATGGAGTGGTATAAGGGAAGATAATTCGGGAAAAATACTGTTGCAGGTGTCCAGCGCACGCTTCATACACCACGTAGAAGAAACGCTGATCCAAAAGTGTGCAACACAGTAGCCACACCATCAGCTCGCGGTCAGACATGCGGAAGACATCCTGGCCAGGGCAGTGACCACCGACGGCAGACTGGAACAGGGCCCGGATAAGGAACATATGACAGATGGGCCTTATCATGTGGCTTGATTCTTAAAAGAGAATCTTCAGTTTTCCGGATTTTGTCATATTGTTTCTAGCAGTTTCAAGCTCCCGAATTGGTTTCCGCCTAAAATGTTGCGACAAGTCTTATTTCTCGAAAAGCAGCCAGCGAAATGAAGGCGCATGAAAAACCTGGCGCACCATGAGCCAGCGATCCACTTTCAAAACTCTCACCGGCCTATATCCATGCCGCACTTTGGCATCTACACGGTGGAGGCAAATGCTTCCTTAATGACCCAAAATACCTACTCGCTCCTGGAATTTCGTCTCCCTAGGAAAGGCAATGTTAAAATGAACGAATAATCTAGGGAAGCTGAATAGCCTTATTTGCCAAATAACAGATGAGTCGAATTGGCAAGATTGTGCGCCAGTGATAAACAGCTCTAGATACATAACTAGCATAGCAGCCATGACATTTGAATAAAGAGCGATAACAATCTCCATCCCTACCCCCCGGCCCCCGGTCACCGGGCTCGCTTTCCAGAAAAAGTTCCTGAAGTACACCCTGAGTTTGGCCCCCCACTTTTTGAAACGTTCCCATGTCTATGCGGGTGGTTGCTGAAAATTGTCCTTTCCGCTAGGTACGAAGGACGGCGAAAGTTTGCTGGCGAAATTTTGTGGCCATCAACTACTGAACATGGAACACGGGAACACGGGATTTACCTTCGGGAACACGCATGGACAGGGACTTGAGGCTACGCGTGACCGTGTTGTCATACCATTCCTTATATTGTACTGCTGGTTTAACGTATGACACCAGCATGGGTTATGATGCAGAGGGGAGAGGAATCCCCACCCCCGACCACTGTCCTTGACGCTTTTTCTCTATGCTTGCTGCACTCATCTAAGTTCGTGGCAGTGCATGAATGCAATGACACGCGAAATTAGTTTTCCAAATAGTTGTGACGCACGACTTACACGTTGGTTTTAAGTGACCATGGCTAGTCAGTGCTAGGGGCAGACACCTAAAAGTATGCAAATTTGCATCTGCTTCTTTGCGAAAGTTTCTCACACAATTTAGATTATTGAATTTATGGTTACGACTTATTTCACTGACGTTTGGCCAGAACGAGGTCAAAACCAAGCTGCTGTTTTCAGTGGACAAGTTACGCTATTACTTGCGCGCTTGGGCAGTTTTTGACACTCGTTTCGGATTTCTCGATCATAGGTACGTCAAAAGGCACATTATTTGGGCATCATGAAGGCCACCTAAAATATTTCAATCAAATTTTTTAAAGAGTATACCACTTTGCGTAACCCTTGATGCTCATTCAAGATGAACAGTCGAACAAGCCCGAAGGTTTTGATCGCGGTGACCTTCTGAATCTCAAATGATGCCTTTAATATGAAATATACACCAGTTACCTTTTGCCAAGAACAGACCTCTATGTTAAACATGACGGCACGAGGAGATCTGAGGAGACTTTGGGAACCCGTCAAGAGTTTGGCCTTGTTTGACCTTATTTTATCCAAATGTCATCACCTAGGGACCTCAAAATCTCACACAGGTGATTACATACATGGTTACCTACCCAGTGAATTTGGTGTCTCGAACTCTCTTAGTTTTTTAGAGATTTTGGAAAGAGTTAAACTCTCCCCCTCCCCCCACCCACCCACCTGAGCGCGTCGCAATCAACCGGTCACCCGGGCGCGTATTAAGTGGGTGCCTCAAGTGCATAGAGCCACCCAAACAACTTATCAATCAACTGCTAAAGTAGAGCAACATTTCGAATTGCGCATGTAAGGTCGAAGGGTGTCTAACTGGGTTCTACGACATGAGTGCTACAACAAAAATTTCTAACCACAGGTCTCTTGCGACATTGCTTCTACTGCCAATACTTCTACACAACGTCAGTGCTACGTGGCAAATTTATGATACAAAAACTTATACTCATCATTACTTCTACTCGGAACACTTCTACAGCCATTTCTTACAGATGACATTCCTTCTATTACCAAAAATTATTTGCGACATTGGTTCTACACGACAAAACGCATATTTTAAAATCTTGAAGTATGAAATATGCTCGTCATTACTTCTGCTGCAATAACATGAACAGTCATTGCTCATACACGACTTTACTACTACTGCAAATACTTATGCGCGATATTAGTGCCAGGCGACAAAATTTTAACCTAAAAATTATGCCCGTCATTACCTGTACTGCAAAAACTTATAGTGCAACTAGGGTCTCAGAAAAGGCTGATCAAGTCTTGAATTTTGTTGAATTTTTGGTGGTCAAGTATGAATTTTGTTATACAGCACGTATGCTGTGCTTAAGTCTTTGCAGTAGAAGTAATGTCGCGCATAACTACACTTGGTGTAAGATTTTTGCAGTACAATCAATGTCGCGTATAACCAATGTAGCACTCCTGTCGGTGGGAATTTTTGCCGTAGGACTAATGTAATTATAACATTTAGTTGTGAGAAGCTTCGATTTCGGGAACAAGCTTCATATACAGGAAAGTCTGCCGGTTTGCTAGCAACGGTAAAGGTACGCGTGCTTCTCCCATGATCAACATAGACGGACTGAATGCATAACTTTATGCAGTGCCACTGCTTGCAGTACGTGGATTTACTGAGCGAGGAGCGGTGCCTCAGAAAGTGCATCTGTAGACAGCCCTGAACCGGCTAGCGTGGTTTTTCTGCCACGGTCGTTAATTATGCGTTCCTTAGTGTGATCCGCGCGCGGCGCCTTATATCAGCATGCGGTGGGGATGTTTTGCGTATGTTTCGTTTTAACGTAATCGCTGTGCTTCTGCTGAACATCACCAACGCCGCCTTAGCGACAGCGACTGCACAGATGTCTGCAATTCCTCCATCTTGCGTCTCCTATCTAAGAGTTTGGTCTCTTTTTCCATCCCGCAGGCTCAGGCGCACCTTCAGGAGTTCGGTCCATCTGCCAGCCGGCAGACTCAGACCAATCTCCAAGAGTTCGGTCCATCTTCCAGTCCGCAGGCTCAGGAGCATCTCTCTAGAACCCATTGCAGCCGATATCGCCTGGCAGGCCAGTCAGCGTCAATTTACCGTTTATCTTCCGTGAAGTCAGCATTCCTAACGTGCGCGGCACGATTTTAGGCTTTGCGGCAGGAAAGAAACAGCCCCAATCAGTGTGCTCGGCTGTATCTTCTGAAACATAATTAATCCGTGTTTGACCGATTTAAACAGCTGTCTTGATCTAATTAACCCTTCTGGATTGTAAACCACATTTCCTTTGCATGGCGCAGATGCCAAACCGTTCTTCTCTCTCACTGCCCACATCCAGAGCATCACCAGCCTTTCATAACGAGCAACCATCCTCTCTGGCCTGCTGTAGATCAGGCTGGCGTCTTTTGGTATCATCTGGGGTGGTACAGCGGGTTTTCTAGGCACGGCTGCCGCTAGGTCGTCTAGTTCCATGCAACCTCGCTTCTGTAGTTTCACCTTTTTTCGACTTTGAGAGGCTCGGATGTCGCATTACGTCAGCGTTAGATTTGGGCACAAACGAACTGGTCTTCCATCACCTATGTTGATGTTCGAATCGGAGATTGTCCCGCACATCACGAAATCAGCAAGTGCAAAATTTCAACCAGCACAGAAACCTGCGCAAAGAAGTGCTCCTGCTTTCAAAGGAAACCCGACGACAGGTCGGGGCGTTGGAGTCCCAAAAGGACTTCACCGGTCATCGCCAGCGTCTAACGCCAACCTCGCGCTGGTCACGTTTCCAAAGTCAGAAAGTGTTCGTCACTCACCAGCCATGGTCCGTGATCGGTGACCCCCTCGGCCGGTCACGGCTTAGCCGCCGACGTGTTCTCAGTCGGCTCTGCAGCATGCCGACCCTGACCCTGATCCTGACCTACGCCATGGTGGCTGGCGGCCCGACCGAACGGCTGAACAACACGGTCGCCATTTTGCTATCCGCACATTGTTTTTGACCGTGTCCGTGACACGAGGGCGCACCCGTGTGTTTCTGTGTTCGTTTCAGCTGTGATTATCTCATTGAGTTTACATCACGCGAGAAGAGATAGGCGTGCTTGATATCACTAGCAATTGCAGTGGTAAGCATGACAAGCATGACATTAACATTCGAGGGTGTCTGGAATGATTATGAATAAAAAACAACTGCATTCTGCATGGCGAACATGGCCTGGAATCCAGTATATATATATATATATATATATATATATATATATATATATATATATATATATATATATATATATATACTCGTGTACTTAGACAGTGTGTTTTCAGCAGTGCAAATTTTGTTACATGCCATGGCAAATGTTCACTCTTGCTTCATTCTTGCTTGTTAACTTGATTATTCGAATTACATGCTTCATTGTTTTCGTTGTCATAAATCAGTTCGCCTATCTTCATTCATATTAGTTAAGGATAGCTAACGGTCAAGGGCATTTGTCCCCCATTCTCAAAGCGAGGTAAAATAATCGGACGGAAAACATTCGAATATACGAAATACGTGCCACGCTCTACGAGACATGATCAAAAGTGAACTATCATTTAGCAGATGACGCATCCAAATATCGGTTCGAATTACAAAACGCATAGCAGCACAATCATATCACTCTTCCAGCCAGCTTGACACCATGGCAAGTTTAAGACATTAAATTAGCCAGCTGTCATTGGGTGACCGAACAGGTCCAAAGTGATGCATGGCCTAAGCTGTTTGCTCGAGTCAGGCATTCTTTTTGCTGATGAGGGTAGCTTCGAAAGCTCGGAACGGTGCTTGTTTGGACATGATTTAAGAATCAGCGTGTTTCTAGCAAGGCCAGAGCGTAGATGATTTTGATTGTGGGTTTTGCGCATATACTGATCTAGCGCTTCCTTCTGCAGGTGCACTTCATGCGTCACGGTAGATATGCCGTAGTCATTCTAATATAGGATGAACTGCGGAGCCGGCAGTCCTCCTTACGGGCGTTTAGATTCATACACTTTTTGGAGCACTTAAATTGTAACGCACGCGCAACGAATGATCCAGAGGTTACTGAGAATTTGGGTGCAATTACACGAAACACCAGTGAAATATCCCCAGAAACCCTTGCACAGTCGTATTCACCGCCCCCATCCGTACAAAGGGTAAATCATGCAATTATCTTTTTGAGTTGTGGAACCGAGAGACTAATCCCTCTGTCATGACGAACACGCTTTGATGGGACCCACAGAAGGCGACCGAAATAACACTGTTTTGGCTGAGTATGACAAAATGATGCATCATATTCATAATAATACCGAAAACAAAGCATGTACGTGCTAAGAACTCTGGAGCAGCGGTGACAAAACAAGGATTTCAATACAGTGACCAATCCGGTCTAAGCGCCCTTGAAGTCTTGGCGCGCTGACCTGACCTTGGGTGACCCCGTGCTATCCCTTTGCCTAATTGCTGAAACACACCATCGAAAAGAAGTATCGAAGTGAGGAACATGGAAACAAGTGATTGCAATTTTTCAGGCAACCATAAAATTAAAGCAGTTTAATTTGTGCGGTTCTGCGCTGTTTTAATGGCACTTGACTGTGCAAATGGTCTAACATGGTTTCGCTCCAACATAAATTTAACATAACTCCAACATAAATCCAACAACACAACCCCGCAGAAATTCTTCCTGCCGTTCCACGTGAGCAGGCTGTCAGGGTCGACTGACGTGAGCAGGCTGTCAGTGTGAGCTTACGTGACCAGGCTGTCAGTGTGAGCTTACGTGACCAGGCTGTCAGTGTGAGCTTACGTGAGCAGGCTGTCAGTGTGAGCTTACGTGAGCAGGCTGTCAGTGTGAGCTTACGTGAGCAGGCTGTCAGTGTGAGCTTACGTGAGCAGGCTGTCAGTGTGAGCTTACGTGACCAGGCTGTCAGGGTCAACTACGTGAGCAGGCTGTCAGTGTGAGCTTACGTGAGCAGGCTGTCAGTTTGAGCTTACGTGAGCAGGCTGTCAGTGTGAGCTTACGTGACCAGGCTGTCAGGGTCATCTGACGTGAGCAGGCTGTCAGTGTGAGCTTACGTGAGCAGGCTGTCAGGGTCAACTGACGTGAGCAGGCTGTCAGTGTGAGCTTACGTGAGCAGGCTGTCAGTGTGAGCTTACGTGAGCAGGCTGTCAGTGTGAGCTTACGTGAGCAGGCTGTCAGTGTGAGCTTACGTGAGCAGGCTGTCAGTGTGAGCTTACGTGAGCAGGCTGTCAGGGTCATCTGACGTGAGCAGGCTGTCAGTGTGAGCTTACGTGAGCAGGCTGTCAGTGTGAGCTTACGTGACCAGGCTGTCAGGGTCATCTGACGTGAGCAGGCTGTCAGTGTGAGCTTACGTGAGCAGGCTGTCAGTGTGAGCTTACGTGAGCAGGCTGTCAGTGTGAGCTTACGTGAGCAGGCTGTCAGTGTGAGCTTACGTGAGCAGGCTGTCAGTGTGAGCTTACGTGAGCAGGCTGTCAGGGTCAACTGACGTGAGCAGGCTGTCAGTGTGAGCTTACGTGACCAGGCTGTCAGGGTCAACTGACGTGAGCAGGCTGTCAGTGTGAGCTTACGTGAGCAGGCTGTCAGTGTGAGCTTACGTGACCAGGCTGTCAGGGTCAACTGACGTGAGCAGGCTGTCAGTGTGAGCTTACGTGAGCAGGCTGTCAGGGTCAACTGACGTGAGCAGGCTGTCAGGGTCGACTGACGTGAGCAGGCTGTCAGTGTGAGCTTACGTGAGCAGGCTGTCAGGGTCGACTGACGTGAGCAGGCTGTCAGTGTGAGCTTACGTGAGCAGGCTGTCAGGGTCAACTGACGTGAGCAGGCTGTCAGGGTCGACTGACGTGAGCAGGCTGTCAGTGTGAGCTTACGTGAGCAGGCTGTCAGTGTGAGCTTACGTGAGCAGGCTGTCAGTGTGAGCTTACGTGACCAGGCTGTCAGTGTGAGCTTACGTGAGCAGGCTGTCAGGGTCAACTGACGTGAGCAGGCTGTCAGGGTCAACTGACGTGAGCAGGCTGTCAGTGTGAGCTTACGTGAGCAGGCTGTCAGTGTGAGCTTACGTGAGCAGGCTGTCAGTGTGAGCTTACGTGAGCAGGCTGTCAGGGTCAACTGACGTGAGCAGGCTGTCAGGGTCGACTGACGTGAGCAGGCTGTCAGTGTGAGCTTACGTGACCAGGCTGTCAGGGTCAACTGACGTGAGCAGGCTGTCAGGGTCGACTGACGTGAGCAGGCTGTCAGTGTGAGCTTACGTGAGCAGGCTGTCAGGTCGACTGACGTGAGCAGGCTGTCAGTGTGAGCTTACGTGAGCAGGCTGTCAGGGTCAACTGACGTGAGCAGGCTGTCAGGGTCGACTGACGTGAGCAGGCTGTCAGTGTGAGCTTACGTGAGCAGGCTGTCAGTGTGAGCTTACGTGAGCAGGCTGTCAGTGTGAGCTTACGTGACCAGGCTGTCAGTGTGAGCTTACGTGAGCAGGCTGTCAGTGTGAGCTTACGTGAGCAGGCTGTCAGTGTGAGCTTACGTGAGCAGGCTGTCAGTGTGAGCTTACGTGAGCAGGCTGTCAGTGTGAGCTTACGTGAGCAGGCTGTCAGTGTGAGCTTACGTGAGCAGGCTGTCAGTGTGAGCTTACGTGAGCAGGCTGTCAGTGTGAGCTTGATCAGCAGCCGGTAAGCGCCCCTAACACGTCAGACAACGCCGTTGATATGGCCAGGGCCTCTGTCATGCCTGAGTTGTGTCCTCTCATCCATTGCAACGGGGCTACAAGTGCAACGCGTGGTGTTTAATGCTTGCAAAAGCACCAACAAATACTCGTCCCGTTCTCGACTGGTTTGCGTGTGCGTTGCTGTAACATCTTACATAACTTGTTTTCTGGCTCTTTGATGTATGCAGCGGTCCGGTTGTGGCATGCACCCACTGAAGTAAGCGGATTTAAGGGCTGATTCAAACACTTTCAACACTATTGACACCTTTCATGTTTTTTTTTCATTTTTGGCAATCGCTTCTGCGAATCAAGGAAGATTACCTGGAACATGTCATTGTCGAACAGCAAGAATGGCCTAAACGTGTCATTATTTTTTCGAAGTCATCATAAGGCATTTTGATGGTCATTCATCTGTTATGTTCGTGTTGATGGTTGCGTTCGCATCGCATCGTTGAGATGCTCATAATTTACTCGTGTTTAAATATCCGCACGCTGGAGTGGGGCCGCCGCGAATATCACATCGCCCTCCAGCTTGGAAGCGCTGGCTTATCATGCGTATGGGCATAAACAGCAGCGATCCGCAACACAGCGCTCGGAAACGGAGTTGTCGGGAATTGTCCTGTCCTATCCCATGAACAGAGAACACCATCGAGGACGAAAACTTTCTTTGATTTGGCCACTGAAGAGCCTGCCGGCAGAGTGCCAGTCTGCAACAAAATATTTCACACCAGACACAGGCGAGAGCAATCTTTAACTCCTTTGTTTTCGGTACTGTGAGTTTGCGTTCGTATTCTGGCAATAATGGACATTCAATGTACCACAATATACTGGTTAAACCATGTTTCCAAGCGAGCAATGGTTATGTTGAAAAATCTACGCTTTAAGCTGCGCCCGTGGTCACGAGGTAAGGCATCTCACATGCACTTCCACACGTGATACGAGGTTGCATTCGCGATCCATGCTGATCCCGCAACTTGACAAATACCCGGCAATGCTGCCGATCGTTACGAATGCGCACATAGACAGCGGCTGGTTCGTCCCAGACAGGGACGTGCACCTGTAAAGCCGCCTGTATGCACCCCTGCCGGACCCCAGCACGTGTGCGTGACGGCCGCTGTCAGGCCGGAGAGGCGCGGGGGGAGCAGCGCTGCCGGCCGCCCCCGGACACCTTCTGAGGAGCGGCCTCCGCTCTGACCGCAGCCGCTGTACCGGCGCGCCCTCTCAGGATG
Source organism: Pollicipes pollicipes (assembly GCF_011947565.3). Taxonomy (NCBI): domain Eukaryota; kingdom Metazoa; phylum Arthropoda; class Thecostraca; order Pollicipedomorpha; family Pollicipedidae; genus Pollicipes; species Pollicipes pollicipes. The sequence continues at coordinate 16,964,178 of NW_023596136.1, read as the reverse complement.
ACTAGGCGTTAGTGCGCTGCGGGCCGGGCTCTCCGTGCCACAGACGCGTGAGGTGACCGCATGACGAGGCGGGATTCGGCCGGTGCGCCCGAGCCGCGCCCTCGCTCGGGGCCCCCTGCATGGTCAGCGGTAGCCCCCTGACTTCGGCTGACTTTGTGCCCATGCAAGCACGATGAATGGTCTGTAAACGAGGGACGTTGCCGGCATAAGTGACGGAAGCTAAGGAAGGGGTCAACAAGTGGGAAAAGTCAGGCTCTTTTGGCTGTAATTGGTTAATTTCCATGCACGAACAAAGCGGTTAATGTTTAATTTACACAAAGAGTGAGAAGGCCATGCTCTCGCTTGCTCCCACATTCCCACATATATGGTGACTGGCATTGCGAATGTAGGTGAACAGGAAACAACCCGGTAATGTTGTTTTTTGGTTTGAGTTCCTCGGGTGGCGTGGCTATTAGTGCAGCCGCATGGTTCGACTACACCATAGCACTGCACATCACGAAGCTACAGCAACGCTTCACTGTGAAAAGGTCAGGCAGATCTGTCGTCATTTTCATTGCTTACCTCTTAAACCTCTTATCAAAATCAATCAGGGACCAGAAGCGAGATGTAATGAAGAAGTGCGCACCACATGGCCTTCTGTTATGCCGCGAGGTCCTGGGATCTTTACAATTGCTGGTCTTGCATATGAAAAGAAACCGACGGGTTTTGAACCACTGTGCAGTTCAGGCCGCGCAGTATGCAGCGAATTTTTTTCTGAAGTCCTGTGAGGTTAAGTTTGTGAGGTTGTGAGGTAAGTGTTTCAATAAATTCGCCACTCGACAGCGAACTTGCAGCGCAGGAAGCCTGATGAAGGATAGTATTGCGCAAATCAGGCTGAGATCTGCATTCTTACATGCGTGGTTCATTACGAAACTTGCAATTCAACTGCAGCAAAAACGCTTTAATTGATTATGCTCCTAATACCAAAGCGCACGCCTAATGAGAACAAATATCTAAACTTTCTCTTCAAGCAAAACTGGGCGGGTAAGAAATCGGCTCATAAAGCTTCGGAGATTCGAACGCTGAAAGAGGCTGGCCGCGTTTGATATTTTGACTTTTGGACGCTCCATGCCTTGAGTAAGCTCGTTATAATGCATTACAAAGTGCCGTAGGGTGCAGTGACTGGCGCAAAACGTCACATGCTGTTAAGTGTATCCCCGGGGCAAATCACTACGCTTTCATTTGGCTAATTTGTCTTGAGCGATGGAAATAAACACAACGAACAGCGAATGCAACTCAGAGAACGTGATGAAATATGCTGCGTCTGAGTTCTAATTTCTAGAGCCCCAACTTGATCGTTGTGTTCGTTTAACGAAGGTGCATTGGGCATGCTTCCTAGGATGAGACACAAAGCAAAGGCGAGATAAGTTATAACTCCTGAGGTTTCCTTACACGGACACAACACAAAGGCAAGAGAACTTTTAACTCCTGATGTTGAATAATTACACGCACAGTACAACGGGCTTCAATTTATGCAAATACCGTCAGCTTTGTTTAAAGCTCGTGATTAAGCGTGCACGCCACCTGAACGTGATTAGTAGGCATAAAACACCGTATAAGCCATGAGGAAACCGTGGATGGATCAGAAGGTACTTTCCTGTTCAGTTGTTTGGGTCTGAGGCCACTCAGCACGCGGCCGAATGCGTGAGAGCGGAAGCACTAGGCGGGGCGAGGCCCACCTTCCTTTCGCGGAGGCGAAAAGATTGACGTTATGACGACGAATGAAAGCCATTCACTTGGAAAAGTACTTGGTCGACATAATTTTTTGGTCATCCCCACTACCCACTGCTCAGCTCTCCAGCTGACAAGCTTTTGCGGGCTGTTCGCACTGCGTGGTTAGTTTATTTCAATAAACGCCTGAACCCATCTCACACGAGCCTTTATACATAAACACACTTATATCTAAGCTTCTCTCTCTCCCTTTCTCTCTCTCTCGCTCTCTCTCTATCTCTCTCTCTCTCCTTTTCTCTCTCCCTCTCTTTCCCTTCCTCCCTTTCTCCCCCTCTCTCTCCCTCTCTTCCTCTCTCTCTCTCTCTCCCTCTCTCTCTCTCTCTCTTTCAGGACCTAGCATGTGCCTTTGTGTGCGTGCGTGTGTGTGTCTGTGTGGGCAGATTCGTCTGCAGTCAGCGTCACAATCCCATACTAATGTTTAATCCTTATTGTATTTGGGGATATCAAGCCCTAACTATGATATAATACCCATGTGTGCCCACTTCTCGTGAAGTTTGCTTCAAGTTTTAAGGCGTTCGAGAAGCGCCCAACTGTTTGCCTGCAGTTGTTAAGCCTTGCGTTGCGGGTGGTCGGTCTGGATATTGTGATCCCCAGTATTTTGGAACGTTCTTAAGTTGTGAAAACTATGTTTCCCTCTTAGTCTCACATGCTACACTGAGAAAGGAGGTTGCGTTTTCTGTTACTTTCGTTACAACATGTTGCGCAAATAGGAAGTCTCGAAACATTGTTTCGGTTGAGAGAAGTTTCGTTGAAAACAGTTTAGGTTTAAGAGAACAGGAAGAGCACATTCAGCCTTCTAATCAATCACTGATGTCAAAGAATATATTGTTGAGGCAATATTGAGACTATTTATTCAACAAAACATGACAACTTTGAATGCATGTGATTATGATGTCAGGTAAATGCATGCATTCTCGTAACATGAGATACCCCTACGTCGCGAATCAGTCTGTGCTCTAGCTTAAGCTGTGTTCCTTCATATTGTTCTCTGAAAGACAATGCTGCTCCTCTATATGCCGTTCGTGGCAGTATTCTGCTTGCATTTGAAGGATTGGTCTTACGAGGCAGCAATGGAAATGTAACTGGCGATTTATAAGTTGATCTCTTATTGCGTTACGTAGATTTCTGGTAGAAAACTTTCACCGACATCAAGTCCTACCTACGCCACATTCGTTGTTGCCTCTACCCGATTACACAAAATCTCCATGAAGTCCAAATAATCCCCTCCAGAAGTTATTCGGCACGTAATTCGTGACAGTTTTGTGTCATTGGTCTATACGTTAACCGGTCTTTAATAGGAGGGAGGTAAAATTTTGTCAGCCCCGACCAACCGCAGTTCCGCCAGTCTAATCTTGAACACCATGATGTCTTCATACTTTGAAGAATTCCATTTATATCATTCCTTTCCAACCCATGAATCCTGTCTTGTTCCAACCGACGCACTTGATAGCGAGCTTTACCAGCTCTGAATATGCTGGAGATCAGGGCCATAAAGTCTCCAACTTTTGCCTCCTTGCTGGGGGGCGTGGGAAGGGGGAGAGGGGTTGCTCCATCGCGAACAGCAATCTCGGGCGGTTAAGTGAAGCCACACCCCTGCAATCCGGGATATCTACATGTCTGGACTACTACGTTATTGTTGTAGTTGGCCAGGTGGAATGAAGGACACGTGGCGACTGATGCGATCTTACGAGGCCCCACAGGCGTCGCCCTGAGCTACCTCATGGAAGCGGCCTCCCAGCGAGCGGCCTCCGACTGCCCCACAGGCGTCGCCCTGAGCTACCTCATGGAAGCGGCCTCCCAGCGAGCGGCCCCCGACTGTCAATCGTATAAATGCCACCTGTGCAAGGTTCGTAACTGTGATCAGTGGTACGCCAGTGGGCTGTGCAAGGAGAAAGGGAGGAGTGGCGAGACGCCAGGAAGCGTGGAGCCCAGCAGTGGTCTGATGCATTTACTTTAAACCGGTCTTTCCATTGATGGTACTGAAAAGAAGGTCAGATCCAAACAGACCCAATGAGCTACGATGGAGTGCTTGGTGCTCACATCTCCCGGTCAACACGTCAATCAGACATCGCAATCAAACCCGCTTTAAATAAGCGATATTTACGAACTGCGAGGGCTACGCCGATCTCCGAGCGAGCAGCGAGCACTGAGAACGCCACGGCGTCCGTCCTCCCTCCGAAGTTCACACTGAAGGTCTTGGCGAGGGCGAATGCTGGGAGCATGACACGGCCTCTTGCAGGGCCAACTGATTGGCTGATTATGCTCGAGACTTGCGGTACTGGGTCGGAGTTGGAACCATGGCGGTACGGACGTGACTGGCGTGTCGCGTTTGAGGCCTCCAGTCGGCGCGACACACTGAGCTTATCTGCTGGATCTGCTCGGTGCAGAATAGTAGACTTTGAAGTTGAACGCATTGTTATCACAAAGGCGCTTTGCAGTAACTCCTTGAACAAACACAGGCATTGTCGCCATATGCTGCGTTGGATTAAAGAGGTCCTACGTATTTAATTCCAAAATAGGCGTGAATCGGAACAGGAAAATGTGTTATGTAATTCCCAGCTTCCCTGCATGGCATGGCTATGCATTTCTTGCAGGATAGCAATGACTCAACTCTCCAACACGGCTACGTCATATTCTAAAATCGGCATGGCGTGCGACAGACCCGGCTGAAAGAGTGCGGTGGGAGGTCGGACCCTCGCTTCCGTCCCCCTGGACCCACGCCGCGCCACGTACGCAGCGCCAACGCGGAGCACGCCACCACCCACGGGCGTGGCGTGTGCGACGCAAGACGGCGAGCGGCGGACGCACGCCAGGACTCGTGAGTCTTGAGTCTGAGTCAACAGACTGACCCTCACGAGCCATGGTTACGCCCGGCCGCCCCTCACAGGCAAGGGGTACTCCCGGCCGCCGCTCACAGGCAAGGGGTACTCCCGGCCGCCCCTCACAGGCAAGGGGTACGCCCGGCCGCCCCTCACAGGCAAGGGATACTCCCGGCCGCCCCTCACAGGCAAGGGGTACGCCCGGCCGCCCCTCACTCCCGGCCGCCGCTCACTAGTCCCGCGTACGGCCGGACGACCCCATAAGATACCGGCGCGGCCAGATGACCCTCAGCACACCGAACGGGTACACAAGCGCACGCGTCAACGGTGCACCCAGCCGATCCCAAGCGTCATGGACACGTCCGCCACCGCCTTTTGAATCCCCAGGCCTCGCTTGTCACGTGTGTCGTGACCTCTCCTGCCCACAAATCACGAGACACGTCCGACCTACACCAAAAGTCACGGCCACGCCTGGGATTACAGCCGGAATGGATGTGTGACCTAGTTCAGCTAAGCAACAAGACGAGGTCTCGGCACGGCACGCCCCTCCCCAATGTAAAGCCCTTCCCTCCCACCCACCCCCGGCCCCGGCGCTGCCGTGGCACACCGCCTACCCCTCACTCCACGTCCGCCCGTGGCCTCCTCGTCGCCGCCGGTTCCCGGCTCATTGGGGGTGGGGGCGCCGTCGGAGTTCATGGGCTGCTTCCCCGTTCTGCCACCGACCGGGGCGCTTTGCCGCATGAGGTGGCACGAGTGAAGGCTGGCGCACCGTTGGACCCCGTCTGTTTGGACAACACGACATGGGCGAGGCCGGTTGGGGTTTGTGAGAGATTGCTGACAAGGAAGTGTAGAGGCGGCACTCCATCTCATAAATGAGCTGAGAGAATATGGGGCGCTTAGGATATGGGGCGCTACCTCGCCCTCGTCATTTTTCGCACAACTTACAGCTGCTTCTCTCCATTTCTTATGACAAGCGCTGGCATCTTCGCCGCAGCTTTCAAAGGCACGCAATTTGCTTGATTTAGTGGTATGCGAACAACAATTCTGCGTGAGTTGCGCATTAGCATGCCGAGTTATCTGCCACAGCCGGCTTGTAACTCGATTTTCTGTGCCGGTATGTGGGCCGCGCGCTGCCGGCCGACATCGCTGACATACCCACGTGCCACGTCCGCCAGAATCATACATCAGCGCTGACTCGTCGAGCGGACCGGCCGCCTGCATTCGGCGGGAGCAAGGTAACGGAAACACAGTCACGAGCCCGGGGAGGTGGACGGCTGGCGATCTTCGCCGGTTTGGGAGCGGGTCTGGAGCGAGTCGGGGTGGCGCCGCCCTGGCGCAGCCGCGGCGGAACCTGACGGTGTCGGTTGCTGGGTGCCGTCCATTCCTGCAGGCCGACGATACAAAGATCAACATGAGGTAACCTTTGTATGGGCGTTGTGCGAAATCCTGGCCGTTTGCAGGATTTCGCAAGGAAAGGTGGGCACAAATCAAAATTGTTAACTGAAGACCTCATTTTGGCTCACTGCAAGTGCTTCTTAAGTTTATAAAACGGGGACACGTGCGTCCGGTGGGCTATTTGAATACATTCATCGATGGGGTCAAGCGATCAAAGGCTAGACAGAGAGGCAATGGCGGCGTATGACACTGCCCATTCTCGCAAGCCAGTAATATGACCGTCCTCTTGTGACCAGTATACGGTGGAGAGGGCTATGTATAAGGTGTTTATGGACTCAATGCAGCGAAGTCACACTCAAGCATGACAATACCATGGGTGAGTAGGATTTTACTCGACCTGTGTGCTGCAGTCAGAGGCGCAGGCCCTTGTCTGTGTGCTGCAGTCAGAGGCGCAGGCCGTTGCCTGTGTCCGGCAGCCAGAGGTGCAGGGGGCCTGCCTGTGTGCTGTAGTCAGAGTTGAAGACCCCTGCATGTGTGCTGCAGGTCACAGGTTAACAGGTGTAGTTCAAATGTGGAACAATACTTTTGAAAGGGGTGCTCCACATTTATATGGGGTTTTAAACTGAAAGAACGACCTTGAAAATCATTCGGCACAGTTAACAGCCATGACCTTCGCAACACCTAAGCCCCGCTATCTGAGCTGGAAGTCCTCAAAGATAGAAGAGAAGTCCGCAGACTATTTCATGCAGACTATTTCAAGGTCACTCAAGCATTCACGACGCAATAGTAGCATCATTCAAATTGCGGCATCCCACTGGCCAAGCAACGATCAAGGTCAAGAAATAAAATTATCGAGTCGAGTCATTACTGGCGTTCGTGAGAACGATTTCCGGATACACAGGGCGGCTTTCAACAAAAGTGCAAAACTCGATGACGTGATCAAATACGTATTAAGAAACAGTTTGGTTTCGTCCGGAATAGTTTTTTTTAACTTAAAAAGGTTCCATTAGCTATAAATCAGCTAATTCATGATGCTTGTTTTAATATTTCATACGTGGGCATTCTCTTGAGCGTGACAGTGTTGGCCCGCCGCACACGGTCCGGAGACCAGTCAGTTGCCGCCCGCCGCTCGCCCAGCTGTGAATTTTCATGCAGTGTTCCTAGAAAGCGTCGTTTCTCGGCAAGCAAAAATGCTAGAAACAATTTATGTGTGAAAGACATGCAGTGAATGCCCTATAGGATACCGAAAATCTGGCCGCAATTGCACGACATGCTTAGGACATAGCCTCAGAAAATCTAGAGAAGAGGGGTTAGGGGGCGTATCGACTCCTCTTTATCAGAGCGAGACTTACCAGGCGAGTCTGAAAAGCAAGATCATTTTTCAGCTGGAGCTGTCTTGGTCGGCCGATTGTTGATCTGAGGCCACCCATTGGGATCTCAGCACCATCTCCAATGTCGTATACGGCACTTCCACGTATATTTTGACAGTCATCTCTTGAATGCACAAGCAGATGTGTCTGCCACTCACACATAACATAACTCGTTTTTCGAACCACACGGAAGTCAATCTCGGCTCTCCCCAACAACGCATGCGCCGGGCGAATAATTGTGTATGCGAGTTGCCTACATGTATTCGACCTTGAAATATTCGGCTGTTACATGTCTGCATGGTTTTCGAACTTGTCGCACAAGTTCCAGTTGACCCACATCATTTCCTTCAATGACGCAATTCGCCAGCGACCGTCTATCAACATAGACCGGCGGCTGACCTTGTAACAGCTTGATTCGATATCAAGGTTGCAGACCGCCCAGACCACTGACTGAGCGGCATTACGCATTCTACAGCGCTTCGACTCCGATGTTTTCGGCGGGACTGTTTCCGGAGAAGAGGCGGCTTGGAAAAACCCGGATCCTTACTCAGTTGCGATACTTGTAGTTCTAAGGCCAAGCTCTCTAGACGCGATAAGATTGCGCAAAGTCATCAGTAAACGCCATAACAGTGCCTGTAATCCTTTAAGCCTGGGATAATTAGATTTATTGGACACTGAATACAAAGCCACTAAGGGCCTTCCAAAGTTTGTCTTTCCTATGTATCACTTACAGGGAGTGTTCCATATTTGAATGGGGTTTTGAACCGAAGCAGCCATTTTGAAGATTATTTGATGCAGTTCACAGCCAAGCCCTTCTGACAGCCCAAAACCCTTTGGTTTCTGAGCTATACGTCTGCGAAGATGTGCAGATTGTTTCCTACAGACTATTTCAAAGCTACTCAGTCATACACGACAACATAGCAAATTCATTGAAACACTTCCACTCCATCGGGCATAAGACGTTCGAGGCCAGTAAGAGTATAATCATCAAGACGTCCAGATCTGGCGTACGTAAGCGCGATTTCCATTTATAGTGAACGTCCATTCGCTCTCAATCAGTATTGAACAAGCTGTGCAAGTCTCAGTCGCGAATCATGCTGTACGCCACATAAGATAAAAAGTTCGACAAAATTACTTCTTTCTACGGAAACATGACTTGTAATAGAAAACATTAAGAAAGCTCACGAAAAATATCCCAAAAACACCACGTGAAAGGGCCAAAATACCAGCATCTCAGAATTATTGGCTGACCAAACGCTTCCAACTCCAACTCTGCTATCTTCAGCGAGTTTGAGGTATTGAGAGTGCTATGATGGAAATTTCGCACGGCTAGTTTGGCAGCATCTCAACATCATGCAAACGTGCCAGGATGCAATCAAACAATGACGTATGAAGGAGAATGTTTACTAGATAGAATTTTTTTTACTACAGCAGTCTTTTCCACTTAAGAGTATACTGATAGTTAAAAGTTTGCCTTTTCTTTTTATTTAATTTTTTAATAAGTTTATTTTTTCCTTATTTTTTGTATTTTCTACAAATAATTATCTCTTTCTTTTTTACTTTTTGTGCTTTTTTATCCTTTTATTTAAAATATAGTAAAAAAGTCGTTAATCATATCTAATGCTCGCTTACGTCCGTCAAGTTGGCACCACATTCACATTCAGATTCAGGTCCATATTCGGGATTCATTGGACTCCTCAAATTGTCCTCAAACTTTGCACACAGATGCAGTTTAGCCTCCTGAACACAATGAGCACACAACATCGGACCGGTACGCCCTTATACCGGAGATATATCAACATCAAAGATTGAGTCAAGGATGAAGAAAATGTGATACATGCCCCATATACGCCATACCTAAGCAGCTTCGGCATTTGAAAAGCTACAACTTTTTTAATACAGCGTACCGGTCCAAAATTTTGTGTTTATCGTTATCAGAGGGCTAATATCGGAAATGATTGAAGGAGTCAACATTTTTTATCGTGATCTTTCATATTGTGATATCTCCGGTAATAGGGCGCACCGGTCCGATATTTTGTGCTCACTGCGCTCAAGAGATCCAACTGCATCTGTGTGCAAGGTTTCAGGCCGATTTGAGGAGTCCGCTGAATTTCGAATATGAAACTGAGTTAAGCATGATCAAATGCAGTACGTGCTGCATTCGCGACCTTGACATTATAGCAGCTACAGCTTTTTTGATACAGCGTACAGGTCCAATATTTTGTATTTATCGTAATCAGAAGGTCAATATCTACCAGCACGCGAAGTTTAGAAAGAATTGAAGGGGTCCGCCTTTTTCATTGTGATCTTTGATATTGATATATCACCGGTGATATGGCGTACCGGTCCCATATTTTGTGCTCATTGTGTTCAGGAGGCTAAACTGCATCTGTGCGCAAAGTTTTAGGGCAATTTGAGGAGTCCGCTAAATCCCGAATATGGACCTGAATCCGAACGTGAATGTGGTGCCAACTTGACGGACGTTGCTCGCTTCATTATCTTCAAATGTGAAACATTTCCTTTACATGGATTGCGTTCACGGGAACTAATCTGCGAGTGAAATGTATAGAGTTCCGTGATCTTCTACCAGGAGAAATCTACCAATATCCCGTCCTGACTGATTCGCATAGAAATTAATCAGTTGGTTCTTATGAACATTTTTTTGTGAGGTGCTTACTCTTTACGCTGTACCAATTCTGTAATGTTCTTGCTGTGCCCCGGAACGCTATATAAAAATGGTGGTGTTTCCAAATATGGCGACACGCATAGCGGCACTACAGTGCTGACAGTGTAGTGGTTAACGCGCCTGCATTAACCGCTGCCCTTTGGGAAGCCAGAGGCACGGGCCTCGACCCGCCGTCGTGCTCGCCCTTGCCGCCTGGGCAAGACGCGGCGACGCTATACAGGCCCAGCAGCTGAATGGGTTTTAAGACCCACTGATGCCGCTAAGCGGTGATCCAAGTATGATATGACCATTGCACGTAGCGCAATAGATACGACAACCGGACAAAATACTGCAAGTGGCAGCACTGCTTGGGTATGAAACCATAATTCTTAGAACCAGCCTGTCGTTTCTGTCCATGACAAGTATATTCCAGAAACACTTTTTCTGAGATCAAGACTTAAAACCGCTTTAAGACGCTGCCCAGGAAATATAGACCTGTACGCCATCACAATCCTGTCTTTACCGTTATCGCCCGAAACCCACTTCATGAATATGTATCGCAAAGTTGTTTTTATCTCATTTGGTTCTACATATCCTGGTACGTTGCGAGGCAGGTAACGTTCTGCCTGCAGATGCTTACTTTCACTGCCTGGACTGCACTGCGCATGCCCGCGTTGGCTGACCAGTGCAACAGCACAAATATGTATCGAAGCAACCAAAAGCCAACGAACCGAAACACGACTGCTTGCCTCAGGTTGTATAACATCTTCATTTTGCTTTTTCCGCATGAGCTCGTTATCAAAGCTATTTTATAAAGCAAATAAATGACGGAATAGATCACAAGTTGGGTCAGATACCGTCGTTATTTGATGTGCATTGGCACGTGCTCTCTCTTCCTGTTGCTAAGATGCTGTCATGGATGCATGCATTTTTGCTTGATGCTTTGCATTTGCTAAGATGCATTTTTCAATTTCCCGAGAGATGACAGCACGGGCTGGAGGTGTTCGCTGAGCTAAATAGCGTTATGTGTCTGTGCTTTGGTACTTTCTCATTGTGTTCTTTGATATTCATCCACGCGTTTGCGCTGTTTAATTATATTGACGTACTCGGCTATGGCGTTATTCATAAGTTTTTCGATTGCAAATATCATTTCCGCAAAACTTCTTGTACTATGTAGCGCACAAGGTAAGTCGGTTTAAAACGCTTGCAAAGCCTGCGCAACATTTGTTGAGAAGTCATTGACGGACGTTGTATCTGGAAATTGCGCCCTCGAACGTCAGCAATTCCAACGTCAACGATTCGACACCTTAGACCTTCACCGTCTCATGGCCAGTAGAGTGGGACGATTTAGATGACATTGCTATGGGGTCATGGATGTCTTCGTCACATTGAAAAAGTCGGACGAAATAGTCCGTTCATCTCCGCAGGGTTTAGCTAAAAAACTAGAGGGTTTTGGGTCTTGAACGGAATGTTCCACATTTGAAGACACTGAAGCAATCATGAGATATGATAACTAAGCTCAATTATAGCTGTTGGGACACTTTTAAGCGGAAAAGATTGCTGTAGAAAACATGAAGTCTCTATTAAGTGCATATGCTCCTTAAAACGTCATAGTTTGGTTGTGTCATCGTGCCTTGCACAACATTGATTGAGAGGCAATTGACGGCCGTTTTATCGGGAAATCGTGCTCACGAACGCCAGATATGCACGGCTCAACGATAATATTGTTCTTGGCCATCATCGCCGCATGGCCAATGAAATGGCACGAGTTGAATGACGTTATTGTGGCGTCATGGACGCCTCCGTGATCTCGAAAGAGTTTGCACGAAAAAGTCTGGACATATTCGCGGGCGTGCAGCCCACAAACTAGAGGGCTTTAGGTCTTAAAAAGTGTAGGGCTGTGAACTGCACCGAATGATCTTCAAGATGGCTATTTCACTTCAAAACTCCATACCAATGTGGAACGCTCCCTTTAATACACCTTGTTTCCATTCATTTGTACAAACTTTAAGGAACACCAGAGCTCAGGTTTCATATGGTTGGATCCCATCAAGCTTCCCAGGTCTAAGACCAAAAAGTGGGATTTGTTTGGTCATTTTCCCTGCTCAGACTCTCAACGCATTCTGAGAGACTGTGCCCCTGGGTAATACCTTCCTGAATACCAAAATTTAAGGCTGACAAGGGTCTCGGATAATATTCTGGTTCTTACTGCCTACATTGGCATCACGCAACACTAGAGATTGGTTCCTGCTGAAACTCAGCTTAATCCTGATCTGTATCTTAATTTTGCTGGATCTCTGCATGTTCCATGCTGGATCTCAGTTCTTACTGGATCTTTCGGATCATTGTCAGGATGAATCTCGGTTTTTGCTAGATATTTTGAGCTGATATGAGACTGGCTCCTGGTTCATGCTGGATCTTTCAACTCAACATGAGTCTGGATCTTGGTTCCTGCTGGACCCCTCGACCTATGTCAGGCCGGCTCCTATCTTCTTCCTTGTTCCGGAACCAGGACTAGGGAACCGGTTCCCGGCAAGAAATCTCGTGAACTAGGCACGTGTCCAGTTGGAATATACATGTACATATATACATCCAGTCAAAATAAATGTACACAGTGATCAGTGCTCCAGGACCATTATTGTGAGCAGTGTGCACTGCGCTATGCACAGTTCGTATGACACGACCATTTGATGACCAGTCTTCATTCAGACATTGCTTAAAAGAGGAAGGTCTCCATTTGTACCCCACTTTACACTGCAGTGCAGCATGCGAGACTTATATAACCAGCTGCAACGGAAAGCCGGCACGCACGAATTTGATCACGCAAGGCACGCTCGCCAACTGTGCATATCAGCCTACTGCGCGGATGTTGGTTTACTCTGTCGTACCAGGCAGAAAGCCAGTGGGGTTGCGCTTGATAGCTCATAAGAGCGCCAGTGCCGCCAATTGTGCATATCAGCCTACTGCGTGGATGCTGGTTTATTCTGTCGCACCAGGCAGAACGCCAGTGTGGTGCTCGAAGCAACCACACCTGAATCGCGTGACACACAACTGGGCGGCTATTTACAATGGCATTATGCACATGTGAGATGCCATTGGAGCGCGCCATAATGAAGGCTTTGAAACAGTGACTTGCATTTTGCAACGCGAGCTCGAGGTGGGCTTGGTAGCAGGCACTAGTCGAAAAGACATTGAACTGAGCATGGCGTATGCGAGGGTGGGCGGGAAGGGGGACCGTAGGTGGGAGAGGTGAAGGTGCGGTTATGAGTAGGTTGGGGAGGGTACAGTGAAATAACAGCGTCTGTCAAGCACAGACACTCCCATGCCAGACCTCTGTCTCGGCCGGCGCAGCACGCGAGCTTTCGTGACCTGACGTGACCACGGGCGTGCGAAGACTGTGTTTCCGGCCGGCGCGAACAAACCAATCTCATGAGCTATCAAGCGCGTACTTGGGTGTGGAAGTACGGCCTGCACGGCTCCCACCCTCTTGTTTTCCGCATGGCGCAAACGTGAGCAGTGCGGTGCGTCGCACCTGATAGCAGACCAGGGCTCTGCACGTGACGGGTCACGATGTGAATGACGGTGTCTCCGGTCACGAAAATTCGCAAGTTGTGCCGCGGTTATTTTCCCTGGCCTTGAATGCTCGCCATTATGTTTATCCGGGGATCTTTCGTTAGAATGCTCACACGACGCTCCTGACTGCAAACGAGCCCAATCTGAGCGGGGCGTGGCCCCGTTTGCTGCCCGCGCTGGAATGTTTGGCAAAGTCAGCAGCGAGGACCGGCCACGGGACACAAGCGAAGCGCTCACGTCTGCCGGCGCTGGGCGGGTGAAGCCAGTTCTCAGGCGTTTCTGTCCCTGCGTAAAACAGAATTGATCCGATATTGCATCATTGCGGAATTTCCGCCCACAGCAAACTGGTTTCTGCGTGGTGCTCTCGATTATTACCGATCACAAGCTGCGACACCAGTTGTGTGGCAACTGTGACCGGTTCATGAAGAAAGATTTGCTTTAAGAACGTTACAGTACAGCCGTCCGTGAAATTGGTCCGGTGATAGATCGATGAGTTAATGCAAGACCGTCGAAATGGAGTCTGTCCAGTGATCGTTTAGATACCCTTACACTCATTTTGTTTTCAGTAAGCGTATCACTTCAAAGTCATGAGCTTCAGTTAAATCCCGGGGCGTCCAACAGGTATAGATGGCGACACTGGCATAGCTGGCTGTCCCTGCGGCATTTGCGTGCTATTCATAACTCATATCGTTCAACGCGTCGTTTAAATTAAACATGGGTACGTAAATTAAGCTAAGCATAAGCTTAAGGCGAACTTGTGGTTTCATCGGTGGGATAATTTGATTACCACCCTAATGAAAAACATAATTTTTGCGCGCGGGGTATCTTTTATTTTCAAAGTGCGTGTCTATCTCCGCAACTTACATTAACTTCAGCTAACTGGCCTTTAACTTTCGACTTTAAATTTCATCTGAAGCTTAAAATTTCAACTTCAACTTTACCTTTAACTTTATAATAACTCTTAGCTATAAGTAATGTGTTTAGGGGAAAATACAAGTATGGACATTTAAGCATACGAATTTGCCCCTTACTGCGCATTTATTTTCCATTCATTAGAATACACGTGTGCCTTGCCAGGCTCGTGCTCCACGCCAACTTTCAGTCAAAGCCAGTTTCAGTTTTCAGAGTACTACAAACCCCGGATTTGGATAGGTAAATAAGGATTCTATTTTACTAAAACTTCTAGATCAGAGTCAGGCTTCAGTCAACTATGGCACCCCGAGTCAGAGTGGAGTGGACCTTCATTGTGAAACATATGGTCAACGTTTCAGCAGTCAACAAAGAGTTTCACTGTGACTCAACAGGGAGCGCGTGGCTATCGTTACGCCTACATCAATTGCAATAATGACTATGATCGCGCTGGGACGGTTATGTACCCTTCAATGCTTTCCCGACCTACGTATCACCGGATTTCCGAATGATTAACGGCTAGTTGACAGTTTGTAGCAATCAGTTGATGTGCCGTGCTTTTCACGTGTGTTGTAGACAGAAGTGACAGCAGGCAGAGCTCTGATGCGCGACGTCAGTTCAGTAACCACACAGGTATGGTGGTCGCCGCGCAGTTTTCATCAACAAAAACTCTGAAAGTATAGGCTAGACATGCTAATGGTGATGATGTGCTTATTCCTATTGATTACTGGTGGCCAGGTGTTTGATTTATATCAGGGATGTGGCCAGGGAAGAGGGCTGGGTGGGGGCACGGGGGTACGGGCACTGGGTGCCCCCCCCCCCCCCTCCCCTGAGCCAAGTAGTTTACACTAGATACTGGGCGATTTCGCAGGAATTCCTGTTTCCACAATGTAGCACGGATCCATGTACGAAGACCCTCTCTACGTTAGGATGTGGGTTATTGTGGTGGGGTGCGTGCGCGGGCGGCTGTCGCCGGTGTTTTACCCGCAGGCTGCCACTGTCACGCCTCCCGCAAGAGCAAACTTATAATAAGGCGCTCATTGGTGAGTGCACGGGGCGAACGATGTTACGCGTGTGACTCGGCACGTATAGACTGCGATACATCTGACATCAACACACGCATATGAGTCACAGGGCTGGGATGAAGCGGGTGACCGGGGTATTGGCGGTGCGGTAGGTCAGGTCATGCACTATGAACGACTGCCTCCCGTGGATGGTTGTACGCCCTTAACTGCGGTATCCTACCTCACTGTTTGGCTGGTCATAATAGTCAAACGGGGCAAAACGAAACTAGATGTGTTGATACAACTTAACCGCATCTAACCGCATAACCGCTGTACGGCATCGTACGCCCAAATTGGCAGGGATCCCACGCAGCCGGTGACTTGCATTGGCAGGTGTTTGCATTGGCAACCCTAGGATCTCCCTCATTCTTAACTAATCCACGCAGACTTAATGCAGTCGGCGCCCCACCACACTCACTCCCAGTATACACATCCGCTGGCGTCCAGGTCATCCCACTCAGTCTTGACTCATACAGCGGTATGACGCCCCGTCCCCCCCCCCCCTTTCCAGCGCGTTGACATTATGATTGTTACGTCTGCGCGAACTCTCGTTAGGCTAAATCGAATTTTATTTAATGCGCTGCAGTCATTAATTGAAGTGACGTTTATGCCCTATTGAAAACATATCAGGTCAATTCGTGATCAGCCTGGAACCGACCCAGCTATTGGGCCGGCCTAAGGTGCACCACAGCTGTACGACGAACTCTTCCTCGCCTGAACTCCTGGGTGACGGCTCCCTATTTGGGTGACGCTCCCTTGCGACTCGTCCACGATGGGCCGGCCCACCGCTCCTCCGGCCACGCCCTGCACTCGCAGCTTCCTACTGTTGCGCACACGCCTTCGGTGACACCCCTTGCTGTACGGAGACGTCGCCTCCGGCGCTTCTGCACCATCCTCTCCGTCCGCAGGAGTGAACTTTGCAAGGCACCGCCCTATGGCGCGTCCCTCAGAGTCATGGGGGTAGACAACACACCTGATGAGACGGTGGAGCCCCTCGGCAGACAGCGAACGTCCGGCGTAACCTGCGTTTACGCCTTACGGTCTCTACGGTCGGACGCCCTCTAGAGACTCGGCCTGGCAGGTCCGTCCAACGACTTAGTCCCTTCTCGCCCTTCATATAAATGTCCGTGACGCGATCTCTATCTGTCCCGAACAACGCGCCAGCAAGGGCTCATGAGGCTTGGCGTACATTACGTGGGGAAAGAGCGGGCGGTGTCCCAGACTCTCCCGAGGCGATGAACACCAACGGATACACCAAGTTACTGCCGTGCATAACCCCGCATCAAGGGCGGTCTGAAGTGATCCGGGCCATGTCATATGACCTACGCCTCCTCATGCCGTCAAGCCTAAGGTCAAGCGAGGAACAAACGGAGTGAGTCAACCGTCTCCTAGTTCAGAGTGAACAAGACTGTGCTTTCGCTTCGCGCTCCCGTCAAGCATTTATTCGAGTAAGAGCAGGATTGCCGTTGCCGGTCTCTTCCTCACCCGTGACCATAGACGAGTACCAAGTACATTAAAGCAAGCCTGAGTTAAGGTTCGGTCATTGCCATCATTGGCCTTGAAAATTATCCGGCCGATCTGTGGTCCACGGTCCTTGATCACTGCAGCGCCAAACGCGTCTCCTTGCGGTGGCCTAATTGCTCATTGATTTAGTGCTAAGCAATTAAATCGCGCCTCTCCTGCGTTTCCATCGATTCAGAGATACTGACATACCATGCTGTTTGTCAGACTTCGTTCTTGGACCTATCCACGCCCACGCGTAACATATCACGCTCTCCGTCCTTAACTATGGGATCATATCACCACGCCTCTCGCCCCGACGCGCAATGCCAAGCCGGGGGTGTCGCACGGCTAGTGCCCCCCCCCCCCCCTCTCTCCCACCACCTTTCCCCAATTATAGAGGAGGAAACGAGCTGTTGAGGTCCGTGCCCGCCACGTGAAGAGGGGTCAACGGACATATGACATATATGGTCAACGGACTGATGACTGCAAAGCGGACCGTATGAGTCCTCCATCATCTTCCGTTCTGTTCCACTGTGGTATTCTCGCTCCGTTCCTTTACCAGTGACCGCCTTTTGGTCCTTTCACCATGTTTTATTTTTTCGTTGCTTTTTTGCAACTGGCTGGGCCCCCCTCGTTTTCCGCACGATCCAGTCGTGTGCACGGAATGTCCCTTGACTCAGTGCATTACCGGGCCAGCCTGCCACAATCCCATGGATCGGCTTTCGACATGTCCCGGGGCCAGAGCTCGGGCGTCACGTCGCCGCTGGTGTAAGGCCCGCCCGCCCTCTTCCTTCTTCGCGTCGGTTCGACACTTCCCCATCTGATTCTGTGGCACGGTGCTCCTAGCACCTTCATCTCGTCAATCCGGTGAACAGCAGGGGCCTTTCCATTGTCGCGGTTCGATGGGCTGTACGTTGCGGCGGCTCCGCATCCCCTGCCTGGGCACAAGTCGGCCTCATAGTTTTGTTTAGTACGGGGGGGGGGGGGGGGTCCTTGACCACTGCCGGCTTGTATGATGTTCGATGCCCCGCCTGGAAGCTTCACCGATCCCGGACGGGCATTGTTCAAAATGAAAAGTATCGGAATCTATGCCCACACAAGGTAAGCGATATTCAGGCTTCGAGCCATTCTCAGATTGGCTGGTAATAGTCTGATAGCCAGGGGCGTAGGTATAGTGCGGTAGTGCAGTATAGTGCAGATATAGTGCACTATACGTACCTATATATAGTGCACTATATATATATATATATATATATATATATATATATATATATATATATATATATATAGTACACTATATATAGTGCACTATACGTACCCTATAGTGCAGAAAGAAAACGCGGAGTAGGGGGGGGAGGTCATATCTGCGCCCCTGTTTTAGCGATGCTTTCCTACTTTTGATGTGGTTTTGAGTGTTCACGTAAGAACATGCAGGTCCAATGCGATTCTTTTCCTGGATATCAGCGGTGGTTGACAACGCGGCCACAACCTTTGTTACGCGAACCACGTTGCTATCCATTGCATCAGCTGTGCATGATTATCTGCATGTGGTATGAACAGCTGCTGTTCTAATCGGACTCAAACTTTTTTTGTTATTAAAAGAATGGTGCATCGAATCACGAAGATTTAATATGATTTAATGAACTGATACATGCTAAGAAGTATGCATGATGAATTATGGAGCATCCAGGTGGAAATTATGCTACCCATAAAACGAGTTTTCAGGCTCAGCAACCTTCAGACATGATGAATAGGCCCACTTGTAGGTATTAGTTTGCTTATCAGTGTAAAAGTCTGCTCCAGAAACGACATTTCACCATTTAGAAAATCTGCTCCTCACTACGTCGTTATAGTTCATTCATACACACCTCTATGACGTCAGAGTCCCTACCATACCGATCATGTCAGGATGGGTACTCATCGGACAGGGTGACTAACCTGTGGCACATCAACTTCAGGAGAGGTGGGGGTGTTTTCTGGTGCGTGTTCGCTGACCGATGATGTTCTCGCGTTTTGGCTCTTTGTCGTGGTGTTCTACAGATTTTTTCGTGATTTCTGTGTTTTACTGACATTCACATGCTCGGTTACGGCACTGTCTCAGCGTAATTGATTTCCAGTCTGCGCGTATTCGCGTGTGTAAAGTTCAGAAATGGGAGTGCTTGAAGATTTAAGAAGGGCATGGCTGTGAATTGCGCTGAATGATCTTCAGAATGACTATCTCACTTAGAAACACCAAGCTAATGTGGAGCGCTAGCTTTCACTGATTCAACAGGACCTTGCATTGGGCGTTGGTTACATGTTTGGCTGTATGTGGCTTAGCTAAATCATCTCCTTTTGGGCATCTTCGTGCTCTTTCAATGTTGCGGCATTAGGACGGCCTATCGCGTCAGCTTTATGACATTTACAACGCGTGCATTTGTTGTGAATACTGCAAAGTAACGGGACATTGACGACTGATGCCGCGTGCTGCATTCTCCTGGCGGGCTACTCTTTCAGCAACCTTCGGCACGTGATCTTTCAGTTCCACGCACAGCTTGTCTCGCAAGTTGATGCCAGGTAAGTGGGCTCCAATAGGGACAGGACGCTGGGAAATGGGGGAGGGGTAGGAGATAGGATCAACTCTGGATTCTTGCTAACTTCAAAATAAAAGCCGAAGTGAATGGTCAGACGCCATCAAGTCCAACTAGAGAAGCATGTCACAGCAGTAATTTTAAGTGCGACGCCTCCTGCATGGCCGATACTGGCCGTGCATTACTAGACGATGTAAAGAACACGACCCACTATTGAAGGATCGTCTGAGAACACGGATCTAACGTGTCGCAAACACCTGTCACAACATCTGGTGAGATGCATTCAAAAACATCCTATGGGAAGGCAATCACCGAAAAAGAGGGCCACAAGGAGTGCGCATCACACAAAGAAGAAACGCCGCTGATTACAGGTCAGGGGCCTGGATTCGTCGGCGTTTCACAGCTGTCTAAATTAAAAGCAGACAAATATGCGTTCCACATTTGTATGTGGTTTCAAAATAAGCTAGCTCCCATGAAGATAATTTGGTGCAGTTCAGCAGCCCTGCTGCTTTGAAGACCCAAACCCCCATAGTTTCTGAGCTGCACACCCGCGAAGATGCGCAGACTTTTGCTGTAGGACTATTTCAAGATCACCCAGACATCCATGACACTATAATAACACCATTGAATTCCTGCTTCTTCATTGGCCCTGCAGCAATCAACGCCAAGACAATGTAATTGCCGAGTGGTTCATATCCAACGTTCGTGGACATAATTTCCAGATTTAACGGCCGCCTTGTGCAGGCTACGATGACGCAATCAAATAATGACGTACTGAGGAACATATTTGTCCGCCCTGGACAACACAATTTCCTTATTTAGTTAATATGCTCTTCAATGCGTCATCATTTGATTGCGTCATTGTACCCTGCACAACATTGATTGTAAGGCATCTGATGGCCATTATAGCTGGTAGTAGCGCTCACGAACGCTAGATATGAACGACGTGACAATGATGTTTTCTGGACGCATGGGCTATGGTTATAGCGTCATGGATTGCTGGGTGACCTTGAAAAAGTATGATGCTCGTCCGTCTGTCTGTTAGCTGTCGGATGGTCTGATTATCTGCTAATGATAATAATAGTCTGACAGTCTGAAAGGCTTACAATAGTCTGATCATATCTGGTGCTTGCTTCAATATCTTCAAACCCGAAACATTGTTTTTTTAAAGATCGCTTCTGCAAGCACTCAAATTCGACTCGAATAACATAGCCCTATCCATTCAATGCTGCACTCCGATAACGTTTTGAAAATTCGTTTTCTGTAATTGCTTGGAAGTGTGAATCCGTGCGTGTCGATCATTTGTCTGTTATATGGTGCTCAAATGCATGACAACATGTTCATTTCACTGATGACCGTGAGCGCAGTTTGAAACGTCAAATTTTAACAATATAAGCAGTATTTGCTTGATATCGTTTGACTAACAGCTCCTGGTACATTCGAAGTTAACTGCTGTCACCATAAGAACTCTGAACTCATAATGTCGAAAACAGGAGCTCAAGACCCTTCCTGTCTTTATGAGATAGTTCGATTGACTGCAAAATTGACTGCACAGGGAAGCATTTTAACAATCCTTTCTCTGTGTCATTGAAATCTGAAATGCTCGTTCGTCCTTCTTGTGTGCGATAACTACCTTTATCTGTCTCGCCTTCATAAATTAGCACCGCGGGGGATTCATGCTCTGAGTGTTGAATCCACAAATTGACTTAATTTGTTAAGGTAGCACCGAGATGCTCCAACATCCAAATATCACGAACTTCGAGCATGGCCCATGGCGCTCAAGCTAATCATTAAGCAAACAGCTGTCCGCGCTAGTCCGGTGCGTGATATATTTGTGATAACTAAAGTGACAACTTTGTGAGGACTTGAAAACTTAAGGTAATGCTGTCTGTTGCAGTCTCAGTGCGGATTAGACCAGTTCAAACGTGACGAGAGGAGAAAATCAGGTAAGCGCGTGCAGGCACAAAGATAGAAAAATTCCACTCCGTTTTATCATACAAAGGTAGGCTGCCTGTGATGTGTGTACCTGGTTTGACTGGTGATCTCGCGACTACCGCCGGTGCTACACGCAACATGTCACATGCCTCCTTCGCAGCCTTCAAGCCGACGGGCCGCTTGCTCCACTGCGTGACAAAGGCCGCTGCTCCGTTTTTCAACAGCCCTTCTCATCATACAAATGTAATCCTTGATCCCGGTCTCGCCACATTGCTATTGAAACGGCGAACTCGTGTGACTCTGTCGAATGGTCGTGCCTTGCCGCTGGTGCGGCCCGGACCACATCGCGTGACGCCACTCAAAGGGCGACACCCCATGCGTGACGCGAAGGCATGTGTCGGCGGCGTGCAGGCTGCTCTAGGCACTCACGGGAAAACGGCCTCGCTCATTACATAAGCACAGTAATGATGCAGGCGAGCTACCAATTACAAGCGGGAGATTATGATTCTTGGGTGTGCTTTCCTTCCTTGCAGTTCAATCCTTGAGTGTTGCAAAGTGGCCAGGGACATTTCCACATCAACATCAACAAACCTTGCTTATGCAGCAGAGTTTTGTGGAAAGAACCTGTTGATGCAGGGAAAGCGACGAGCAAGCTCACCAAGACTGTCCTAATCAGCGGGTGAACTCAAGCCCACACCAGTGACGCGGCGTACTTCCCTTGGCGGGGTGAGATGCAAATGATAGTGTCCGCGCGGCTGTGATGTGATCGCCATTCGGATGCTTTTTGCTCGAGTTGGTATAACAAGTGGGCTCAACAATGCCGCTTATGACCACGTGTTGATATATGTGTGTGCATACCAAGGGCATGCGCTGACAAACTGCACCCAACTGCCCGGCGAAAACTGGGCAAGGGCGTTTGTACAGGGGTATACAACCTACGTAGCAGGTTTGTGCACCGACAGAGGAAGAAGATCCATCCTCGATAATGCTGACCAGCAAAAATTAGCAGGGAAACCAGAAGGAAGGGCGGCGGTTCTGGGGTGGGGTGCGCGAGCACTGCGCTGCTGGCGGGCTGTCGCTGATTTTCGCGCGCCCCCGATTGCCGCTGTCACGCCTCGCCAAAGGAGCGAATTCATAATAAGGAGCCCATTGGTTAGCATGCGAGCCAAGTGATGTTACTCCGCTCCGTCAATGACTGTCCGGCTCCGTCAATGACTGTCTTCCCGTACATGGTTATGCGCGCTCACATCGGTAACTCACGGTACTCTCTCATCGGTAACTCACGGTACTCACGGTACTCACGGTACTCACGGTAACTCGGTAACTACGGTAACTCACATCCACCGTATGAGTAGCGGTAATATTAAAAAGGGCAAAAACGGAGCCAGATGTCTTGGAAGCATTGCTGGTCTTGCTACGCCAAAATTGGCAGCGATTCCACACAACCGGCGAATTGCATTGACAAAAGGTCGCTGGGTATCACCATATCACCATAGCTCGTCTTTAACTCAGTCACACAGACTTCATGCCATCGGCGCCCACCACATTCATTCCAAGTATAAACATCCGTTGGCTCCCACGTCACACTACTCATTCTTCCATTCGCACATGGATAAGACCCCCTTTCATTTGCCCACCTTCCCTTACCCAGCGTCTTGTGATTTTAATTAGCACGTTTGCGCGAGTCGTCGTTAAGCTAAATCGAATTTTGTTAGCGCATTTTAAGCCTCCAGTAACGCCACGTGTATGCCCTATTTAAACCATACCAGATAAATTTGTTATCAGCTTGGCCCCTGGTCCAGCTCCTGGTCCGGCATCAGATGTTCTAAAGCTTGACGACGGCTCGTTCCCTCACCTGACCTCCAGGGCGAAGGCTCTCTATTCGGACGCGTTCTTTGCGTCTCGTCAACGATGGGACGGCCCACCGCTTCTTCGACCACGCCCACCGCCCGCAGGTTCCCAATGCTGCGCACGCGCCTCAGGGAACACCTCATCCATTACGAAGACATCGCCTCTGGCGCTTCTGCGCCCTCGTCTCCACCCGCCGAAGTGAACTTTGCAAAATGCCGCCCTGCCGCACGTCCCTCAGAGGCTTGGGGGTGGACAGCGCACCTGATGAGACGGTGGAGCCCATCGGCAGATAGCGAGCGCTCGGCATGGCCTGCGTTTACATCGGAAGGCCTCCACGGCTGGCGTACTCTGGAGACCAGGCCTGACTGGCCCGTCCGACGACTTGTTCCCGTGTCGCCCTCCCTACAAGCGTCGATGACGCGATCTCTATCCGTCCCGAACAACCCGCCATCAAGGACGGGTTCATAAGGCCTGGCGTACACCACGTCGGAAGAGAACGGGCTGTGTCTTGGACTCTCCGAGGCGATGTACGCCAACGGAAACGCCGAGTTACCACCATGCGTAACCCTGTTTCAAAGGCGGTCCGAACTGGTCATGTCCACATCATATGACCTATGCCTCCTCATGCCGTCAAGCCTAAGGTCAAGTGAGGAACAAACGGAATGAGTCAACCGCCTTCTAGTCCAAAATAAACAAAACTGTGCTTTCGTTTCAAGCTGCCCATCAAACATTAATCTGCATGAGAAAAGGACTGCAGTCTCCTGGCTCCTCCCGACTTGTGACCATAGACAAGTACTATGTGAATTACGGCAAGACTAACGTTCGGCTTTTGCCATCACTGGCCTTGGAAATTATCTGGCCATCTGGGCCCACGATAATCGATCAGTGCAACGCCAAACATTTC
The DNA here is from genome assembly GCF_011947565.3 of Pollicipes pollicipes. Classification (NCBI taxonomy): domain Eukaryota; kingdom Metazoa; phylum Arthropoda; class Thecostraca; order Pollicipedomorpha; family Pollicipedidae; genus Pollicipes; species Pollicipes pollicipes. Next base: position 16,939,850 of record NW_023596136.1, on the reverse strand, counting down.
ACTTTGCCACGGCCTAATCACTCATCGTTTCAGTGCTTAACAGCTAAATCAGCAAGCCCTCCTAGTGCCGAGCCGCGAGGGTCGCATGGCTAGTGTCCCCTCCCTCTTTCCCCAATTACACAGGAGGAAACAGACTGTTGTAGCCCGTGCCCGCCCGTTCGGGAGTGGTCAACGGACAGCTTCGGAGTGTTCGGCCGCCCACGGCCCGGTTAGGGAAGGGGACGACAGCCTGTGCACTCACATCGTGCGTATTGTCGCCAGAGGTACTCGCCGCCACCCTCTTCCTCTGCCTCAGAGACCCTCAAGAGACTCCCTGGAGGCTATCATGCAAGAGTTCCCCTGGCTACTCCGCCGAGACACCTTTAGACTTGAATTGAGACCTCTTTCTCGATGTGTATTCGAGAGAGAGAGAGGATAGAGGAGAAAGAGAGAGGGGGAGAGAGGGAGAGAGAGAGCGAGACAGAGAGAGAAAGAGAAAGAGAAAGAGAGAGAGAGAGAGAGAGAGAGAGAGAGAGAGAGAGAGAGAGAGAGAGAGAGAGAGAGAGAGAGAGAGAGAGAGAGAGAGAGAGAGAGAGAGAGAGAGAGAGAGAGAGAGAGAGAGAGAGAGAGGAGAGAGAGAGAGAGAGAGAGAGAGAGAGAGAGAAGAGAGAAGAGAGAGAGAGAGAGAGAGATGAGAGAGAGAGAGAGAGAGAGAGAGAGAGAGAGAGAGAGAGAGAGTAGAGAGAGAGAGAGAGAGAAGAGAGATAGAAGGAGGGAGAGAGAGAGAAGGAGAGTCAGGCGACGAGCGAGAGACATGTTACAGAAACTCTCGCTCTTGACTTGTTCTCTCTGTCTGCCCTATGGTAATAGTGAGATCTAGCTCGCAGTCTATATAGAGGAAAGGATCGATTTCTTATTTTACTTCCTCTAGAAGGGCTGTGGTGAAAAGGAGAGAGAGAGAGCGAGACGGCTGCAGCCAAACTGCGACGCGGGCTCATGGCTGACGGTCGTATCTTGCCCGGTGGGACGGGGCGTTGCGAGGCTGTATTTCCAAGGCCAAGGTGATGTGAACGCCAGACCGGCTCGGGACGCAGCACACCATGGTATCTTAACTCTGCAAGCGTTGTCTTCTCAGGCTAGTATCAGCAGAGAGAGCAAGAGGTCGGAATGAAGTAGGATGTGCGCAAACCTGTAATTTGAATAAGATTATGGCTAAAACATAATTATCGTTTTCAGTAGGTTTGATCCTCATTATGACTTGGGTGTGCGTGGCCTCGGGGAACGTGACTGCCACACCCAGTTTAAGCGGCAATTACTTACGTATTCAGCCAGCACTTAAGGTGAGGTAAACCGCCACTTTGCGTGCGTTTTTCAACCTCTACCCGACGAAGGCGTCACAGTAGACCCCACAGCGAGCTAAAGGATCGTTAAACACTGCGTTGGAAGCCTCTCATGGAGTGAAATCACAGACATACGACAGAACAATGGAGGAATTCTGTCTTTTACAGGTCAAATCAGATCGTATGGGTCAAGTTAGCTCGTTCAAGCCGCCCCTGTTATCTAAAAATTACGTTTGCTATGGCTATGCAAAACACGGCATTGAACAGTACTCGAAAACTTATCCAATGATGGATATTGACACGTGTGACCAGAGCTATGTCATGTCATGTCAAAGATGTTGTCAGTAATTTGTGCTATGCCAGGCGTTGTTGTATCGGGCCGTCCTGTTACATCAATACAAGTCGGATGGGCTTAAAAAAATCAGATGGGGTCACGAACAGGTCTGAGTCTGACCCAGCTTGACCCCGGATGACACTATTAGACTGTCAGCAATGCATTTCAGAGCGAGGTGCACAAGGAAAGCCGCCTAGAGAGCATTTTGTGTACATTTCTTGCGAGAAATAAGCGTTATGACGTTTGAGCAGCACGTCGCCGACGTGACCCAGAGAAACAAGTATGTCATGAAATACGATGGTCAGAAACTTCAAGTTGTCACAAGGCACCACAACTTTCAAGTAACTCCGCCTCTCAAAGTTTACATGGTTACGTGGTTACTCGTTTAAAAAACTTGGTTAACGCATTTGAGGAGTAATTCCAGCAAACCATCGGTGGCGTTTGATAGCCCCTGAAGGGCGACGGATAAGAGGGCCTTGACATTACAGTTCTTCACCACCTGTCAGCATCAAATGATAAAATGCTTGATCTTCAACATGTCATAAGGAGGTAACTCAGTTGAAATAAAAAGCTTTTCATTTATTTCAATTTCTACTGGACATCTATAAGATACGCGAAGCTTTATACATAGACTGCTTTGCCTGAGGCCTCCAGGCTTATTGAAAGTTAAGGGCCTTTTCTACCCTACGCGCTACTCGTTACATACTTGCTATATGCACATGGTATACCTTAAAAATCATATATGCATATATATATATATATATATATATATATATATATATATATATATATATGCATGTGTATAACGTTTACTACGGTCTAGCTGTCGTACTGTGCCTTGGCACGAGCTATTAGCACATGAGTGAGCTGTACAGCGCACAGACTGCTATCATGGCGATCGTGACTGGACTGTCGCCGGCACTGAATGCCGCGTCTGGCTGGCGGTCGCATACGCTGCACGAAAGCCAGCAAATCGTCACGAAATCAGTGGACGGCTGCATTATGTGGGTGCGACAAATGGTGTTGCATCGGTCGGGATGTTGGATCTTCATCCGTCGCCAGCGCGCCGTTGACGCACGCAATTCACGTGTTGGGGCGATGGCAGATAACTGGTGGACAATGCTGAGAACCGAGTGTGTCATAACTCAAACTCCGTTTCCAGGCGTTTTCTGGTGAATGTAAGGCGCCACGCTGCTGAATACTGACGGAAGTCTGCTCCATGAAATGGAAAATCCACCGTGCCGAATATTTCCTTGAAAAACTGCACTTGATTAGGATGCATTTGCTCCATCGCCATACCTATTGTCCTCTCAACTTGCTGCCGCAAAACACCCAAGAAACCATCATAAAAATTCACGACTGTCCGCAACACGCACTCCACTGCATTGCAACGTCTCCACTGCCGTGATTGCGGGTGTAATCTGACAAACCATCTCGGCTGACTGGAGCCGGCGGCCGGCGCGCGCCAGCTCAGACCGCCGAAAAGCCCCGGACTCACGCGGCTTCTCCGCAGTGCCGGCAGTTTACCTGGTCTGCTGTGCGGCTCCCGGCCCGTAACGCCACAGCGCGCAGCGCTGCATAGCTTTGATGGGGGGTCAATGGCTGTCCAGACATTTTCCGTCGCGACTCATGGCCCAATGATTATGGTCATGGCGACTCATGCCGTGATTTCTACCGCTCTTATATAATAATATTCGCATGACAGGCATCATGTGCAACACATTTGTGCCTTTGGCTCAAAGACAGCCCACGACATTGTTCTCCTAAAGCCTCAACGCCCATTAGGAAGCACTTTGGTTGGCACGGCTCTACCCGCTGACCCAGGTTGATACGGTTCACGGCTGTCAGCCCAGTATTCCGTGCAGAGTTGGCAGCCTTGTTGATCACGCGGCAGTCCCGCGCAAGGCCAACTCGCGTGCCGAGCGACAGAGCCTTGGTATGGTAGCACTGCCCTGAGCGATAGAGCGCTGGGTCCTCCTAGGTTTTGCCTGGTAGGTATCAAAACATACTACAAGTATACCAGGATAGTGGTTAAGACCAAATTTGGAACGTTGTACCGAAAGTTGGCAGTGCTGAGCTAGCGGCACCTTTTGCGTGGTTGTGGCGGGCGGGTTTATCAATTTATCAGATAATCACGTTTATCAGTCGTCGGAAGCTTAAAGTTCGATACAGTAGTAGGACTAGGGCTGTGGGATCATATTGTTAAAAAATTCACATGTACCTCGGTTAAACTGATATGTCTTGGCCCGCATCCACTTAAATTATGGATCAGTTCATGTCTCTCAATGGCAGTGCAAGATAACGGAGACATCTCCTATGTTATGTTTTTCCACGCACCTATTACGAAATTTAACTAACGGAATCTATCAGCCCGCACTGCTTAGAGAAGGTCATCTGGTATCACAACTTGGCTGAGTCTTCTGACATACTTCACCCTACTTGAAACTGTGAAGTTCTGTTTTTAAATGTCAAATCGGTATTATTAGTTTGTGTAAATAACTGGTGTGCCGCGCTGGGAGCCCGCTCACCGAATGCCCCCTCCAGCGTCCAGTGTTTCTCACCTGGGTCTGGAACCTTAGCTTTTGAAGGACCTTTTACATTAGTTTTTGTAATCCAGCAACGACATTGAAAGGACAAGCTGACGTTTACTGGCACATATCAACATTGCGGGTGGGGGGGGGGGGGGAGGCAAAAAACATCATAAATGCAATTGCTTCATACAATTGCCTGCAATCCAAATCGTGTATTGCACAATGCCTTGTGTTTGATAACTGTACCCAATGTCAGCAGCAAAGGTTAAAGTTGCTGGGAGCAATGGTTCGTGTTGTTCTCGTCGACTGTAATTTATCGTTGGAAAGCAGGATAAAACGGGTTTGTGATTTATGCTTGATATTATGCTTAAACAATCAAAACGCTTATAACAAAGTGCTGACAGTTTCATACTGGTGGTACTGGAATGTTGATTATCCCAGGTGTGATTTCACCATGGAAACATTGGTAGAATTTACAGCTTGGGTCAATTAATGCAAGGTTCTGTTTCTGAATGTTCACCTATGACCCGTATCATCAGCATTATCTTCTTACACATCATACTATAGTTTTATAACAAAACAATCTCCCAGCAATTGCGGTGAATGCGTAGTGAAAAATAGTGATGTTTAAATGGTGTATCAAAAATTCATGCTTCATTTTTATTAACAATGCGCATAGTTGGGGAATGGTCCAGGGCAGTCAAAGGTCTAGTCAGCATTCCCACTGTCTCGGAGAGCCAATACTGCATATGTTTCTGGCAATGATGTGCCCTTTAAATCTACCTTAGCTGCCCATTCCACCCCTGCTGCTTTGGTCTTTCTTTCCTACCGTGGAACCAATGGATGGAACTGTGGGTTATATATTACAAGGCTTGGCGAAGAAAAGGAAAATATGTCTCGTTATGTTTAGCTCATCATTATCCATTGTCCAGATTTTCTTATTTAAAAGGTAGCTTTTGGGGCTCAGTTATTTAGCGTGTCCCATTTTAAAACACATGTATTCTCCTGATGTCAAGAACGATTCTTGAAGTGTTGTTGGGGGGCAGTCACATGGGCGACAATTCTTTCAGGTGTTTCAGGTGTTTCAGGTCACTCAGATAAGTCTTTCAAATCTTTGCATCTTCGGGCAACTATGCAGTACCAGCCCGCCGTCATTGCACTTATCGTTATAATGTCAATCGTCCTGCCTTCAAGCAGAACTGCTTCCCAAGCAGGGGTGCAATTTACTATTCACCAGTGATGAAGTGGATCTATTCGGAGAGCCGAAGAACCATGTGCACTTATTAAGCACATTTTGCCATTTTTCTTGTTAAGCCCCAACCCCGTCCCCCGAACTTATTTTCAGGAGCTACGCCTGTGAACTAGGCCTGTGAAAGTGGACCGTGAACCTTTTGATGCTGGCAAATGTATGAACACAGCTATGGCTATATAGTACGGAACACAGCTATACAACGCATTAGGCGGATGCCCAACGCGTTACTGCACGGCCGCCATCCGTTCCTTTGCACGACGTGCTCAAAAATATTGCCCCAGCTGGTCCACCACGCACTAGGAACTTGAACGGTCAATACAAATGCGCGTTAACGACGGCTGTTCCAACGGTACAATTGCCCAAGCGATTGGGTCCACCTTGAACCGACGAAATCTTAAACCACTCCACAAGACACTGGCCCATCAACTTTTTAATCGAACATGTCTCTGCCATATAAGGATGATAAAACAGTTTTGCAGAACACCATCGGAAAAAATATCACGACTAAAGAAGGCACTGAAATGAGACTTATCCTTTAGTTCAATAGCAGGACAACTAGAAGTCATACGGTGAAAAAACCTGACAGCAAACCAGAACCAAGTGAAGGGTATCAATATAGTGTGTGCATTGTGATTAAATGCATGTGATGTGATGAAAGATAGTGTGTGCACACTTGTGAGTGCCCGCAATGCGATTACCGGCTCTGTGACCCGACCTATGGTGTAATGACCACATCTCTAGCACGACGCATGACAATGCATTTGCAAGCGCCAGACCAGCACATGCACAAAACCCACAAACAAAAGCTTCCACGCTCTGAACTAGCTGAAAACACAGTGCAGTTGAAATCATGTCCGAGTACAAGCCGTTTACAAGCTCTGGAAGTCATCTTCACCAGGGAATGAACGTTTCACCTAAACAGGTAGCTTAAAATAAATATCCTCCTTTTTGTACTTTTCACTTATTGCTATATCAGTCGCGTATGATTTGATCGGCAATGCCAGTTTTCCAGAAGTCCTTCTGAATAGCTCAAAATTTCTGTTTGAAGTAGCCGACCCGGAGTTGTCCCGGAGTTGAGAAAACTCATTTGATTCCCTGCTCACCACTACAGAAGTAAAGCATTTGCCTTGCTTTTCCAACGAGTACATTCTGTAATGTTTACAACACACTAATGTATCAATATGTTAGTTTAGCAAATGCTACGAGGGCTTGAAACGCCCTGTTTGGACAAAAACATATGCGAACATTAATCAATTATCCCGCGAACTCAACGAAACGCTATACCGTGATTTTGATTTTTCCCTTATGATGTATACCACAGTAACTTTTTCCTCTGCGCACTTTGGCTTTGGGAACGGGCAGCACACGATCCACTCGACGCACCGGTTCCTACTTTAGCCAATTTGTTCCTCGGTAACTGGTCATGGTCCACCTGACCAATCGCAGCCGTTCTTTTATATGTATAAGTAGAGATGCGCGCGGTGCTAGTCATGACGACTGTGGTCACTGCTGCAGGGAAAAGTGTAGTGCTGTTACGAAGCGTTGGCAGCATAAATTGGATTTGAAAACAATTAAGTGAATGCCCTTAGTATACATTGTGAATGCTGCAGTGGCACTATTATTATATGTAACTAGTCCTGAGGTTTCCCTAGAGCATATCTTTAAAATATAAATCCAAAGGTGGAACACTCCCTTCAACTTCATGCATAACTTTGGACCTGTTCAATGTATTCAATTCAATGTCTTGAATTACCCAGTGACAGTATGGTGATTCAATGCATTGAATTTGTTATGGTGCCAGATAATCTGGAAAGGTGATATCCGTGTGCAGTTATGCGTTTTGTAATTCAACCTGATATTCGGATCAATGATGTTAACTGATGGCTCACCTTTAATTTTGTTTGTTAGAGCATGCCTCGTACCCTCGCCATCTTCGAATATTTTCTGTATGACTGTGTTGCATTGCTTTGAGAATGACGAACGAATGTTCCTGAAACGATAGCAAGCTCTAACTAATATAAACGACTACAGGTGAATTGATTTACGACTCACCTTGAAATACCGAACGATTTATGTCGAGCGATCGAGCAAACGCACAATAATTTGATAAAATAGATATTTACTACTGCATATGACTAAGCTTTATATATATATATATATATATATATATATATATATATATATATATATGCATGATTTACTATAAGGTCTTTCAAAATCAATGTTTCAAGCGCCGTAAGTAACCACATTCACTCTGTTTCCCTTCTTAATCTGCTGAAAAGAGATGGAGACCACAGGATTCCAACTCTTGCCTGGACATCACGGCGTTTACATGGGTCTACGGTTTGCTTGCTAGTCCAACAGGGAGTGCCACGGTGCACACTCCCGGATCCCGGCTACTGGAAGACAATTGTTCAAGCTTCACTCCCATGTACGTGTCATGCACACGTATATCCAAGACTTGCCACGAAAGACATTCGATGAATTAAAAGAAAATTTTTTACAACACATCAAAGAACCTTCAACTTTTTTAGGAGCAACAACCTATTTTTACTGCTGTTTATCAGCAGTCAACTAATTGGCTGTGTCAGTGATGTAACCGTCTTCGGGCTCGCTCCGAGTCACTTGCGCGAGGCAGCCCCATCAGCTTTGCATTGGCTTACAAGACAGATGCGCAGGCAGCGTGAAGGAAGCCACGTAGCGAATTTTGCTGACGTGTTTCAAACGCAGCGCACAAAACGTTTAAAAACCTAATCAGCCGGCCTGGCAAAAAGGCTTTGAGCCTTGCCACGCTGTCAGCTTGCCATGAGGTGTTAGGGTCGTATTGTACTGTATATTGCATTGCTTCAGCTTTATCGATAGCAAAACAAGTTTGGAGTCTGCAACCGCGTGGATGGTTTTTCCATTATGGTATGCATGCAGGCCTGCAGGCATGCAGAATGTGGCTATACAGGTTGCAAGTTTCGAGGTGTACTTCGGAACTATAAACGGCATCAGATATCTGTACATGGTGGTGGAACCGTGGCCTTACTGAATGTTGCTTTTGGAGTTGGTGGCAGGTGGCGCACTTGAGTGCGATCAACTAATACTGAGTCATGAATTATTAATCCTTTTATTTACGCTGACATTAATTCAGAAAGCGGCGCCGGTCTGTGTGATCTGTCGTTGCTGAGCGGCGTGGTTGGACATTTCATGTTGCCTTGTTTGCTAAGAGTACATAAACAGATATTTCAACACCGAATATCTTGTGCTTCAATGAACGTGGCGTGTGGGCCTAACCAGCATCGTTATATTTCGTATGTTATACTTCAACAGAGCCAGTCAGCATTTTCAACAAATGCTATGATTTGGAACATAACATAGGTTTAGAAGATATCATATATTTATAATGTATCGAATTATTCCGCTGCGCTGGCACCATCGCGTCATTCAAGATCTCAGATAAAATTCAGACAAGCTGAAGTGATGAATGCGTACACATATAAATGTGTTTATGGTAGTATCGATATCAATGGTTCGAAGAAAATGTGCCACTATTTTGAGTAGTTCGTATCTATCTGTGCTGCATTCGTCCTTTGCATTGAGATCATCAGATCGCTAAAATATACGCCCGCGTTGTTGACTGTTCTCAGAAATGAGAAAAGAGACACGAAACGCACGAAAACAAGCGGTGATTAGCATTTAACAATGACTTTGAATGACACAAATGGTGACGAGACAGATGGCTTCAGGTGGGTATCTCGTAGGAGACAGTTCGGGGAGTTTGTGCACCTCTGCTCTGGACCCGCGGCACCGCTCCAGGCGCCGGCCACTCCGCGGGCACAACGGCAGACGGTCGCCAGCCGCGCGAAACTCCGGAGCTTCCGAGCCCCATCCTTACTTAGGTTGAAGTTTCAGGTTCCTTGGTCATGACCTTTGGGTTAAATAAGGTCATAAAATGTCAAATCCCAGGTTGGTTTCCAAAGTCCCCCCAGAACCTAGGTAACAATTTGTAGGCAAAAGGCCACATGCTCATTTAACGTCAGTGACCTCGTTTGACTTTTTGAAGGTAATGGCGATCAAAGTAATTCAAGATTGCTCTGAGTTTTGCATTTAAATAAGCAACAAAGAATACGATAGGCAGTATGTCCCTAGCAACAAAGCGTTGACCTGGGGCATTCGAGGCCAATGACTTATTCTGACCCCTAAAAAGTTCATGGAAGATGTATAATGCGGTTCTTGCCATCAATAAATTCGAAATGAGCACCAGAAACTTTCCCATACAGCGAGCCCTAGAGCAACAAAACAGGATGGTTTTGACCTTGGTCTGACATTCCTACCTGACCTTAGGCCAATGTATATTTGCTCATGAAACTGTTGTGTTGCCTAAAAAAGCATCTCAGAGATGCATGGCTTCGTCTAACACTCCGTTGTTGGATCAGATTGAAGGATTCCCTAGAAATTGCCTTCGCTGAAACTGGCCTGACTTTGACCTGCCATAGGTCAACAACCTTACCGAGTACAACTAAATTTTTCATGCCGAACGATCTGCTATTCAATTGTCTACAGCTAGGCAAAATTTGGGCCGGTTACGCCGCGCCGTTCGGAAACCATTCTGGAAAAACATTCAGGGAGGGTCAATTTGACCCCACCCGAGCGCGTGTTAAACGCCATTACGATGCGGTGTTAAGATGCTGTGCCATTACAGTTGAAAACGAAATTGTCACGCCAAAATTTTGAAGCGGGTTGCGGGGGGATCGTCTTAACTGAGCACCAGGTACACCGATGGCTTCTGTGTATCCGAGTGCTTTGTCACGCATTACTCAGCCCATGGCCGGCATTGTTACGTCAGTCTTGGTCGAACCAGACGTTTAGTCGGCAAGCATGGGCCCAGACAGCAACAATGTATGATCATGTAAGTGAGAAGCGAACAGACTTTGCCAAGATCGCTGGCCCCGTCTACTCCAGCAGTGAGTGCGATTTGTCGTTGCGGAGGCAGGTAATGATGGATAGTCTGATATTAATAGGGGGGGGGGGGGGGGGGGGGCACGACTTCAGTTTGGAGTGAGGGGAAGGGGCGCGGCTGCCGCCTCTTCCGGTGCCTCTGCATGGAAACACGCTGCCAGCAGTGTCGGTGTTGATGTGCCTACACGCCCGCGCTGTTGCTATCCAGACGTGCAAACTGCGCCGTAGCACGTCATTCCCTCGCCTGAGCGCTGCCTCCTCCCCCTGCCGCCGGCGCGGCGGCCCCCTCCGGCTGGGCAGTGGTGCGGCGCAATCTCCCACCATAACTCTCCACCCTCTCCGTGGACCATGTGAGCAGCTGCCGACCACCCCCGGCCGCTGGTGCAGGACCACACCCACCCGCCCCTCGGACCAAACTGGCGGCTAATGGTATCTGAGGCGGTCGGCCTCCGCCTCCACACGGCAGATGCCCTGGGTGCAGGGAAGGGGGGGCACTTCACGGATTGAATCAATCCGCGTGCCGGATTGGACCGGATCAGAAATTGGCAACACACGGATAAGGTCCATACCGGATTTCTGCACTCTCCTGGTTACACAGATTAAACGAATTTAGAATTCAAAAGATATTACCGGAATTAAGAACACCTATTCCAACATTCCCATGAAAGATGATTTAATCTGATAAGGATGTTAATTACAATTATCAGGTAATGAAAGGTAACTGAAAATATTGAAGTCAATATGCTACTGATTGGAGCATTTTATCAAGCGTGGCGACAAACAAAAAATAACAGCAGTTTGAGAGGTGGCTTCTAAGTCATCGCACGTGTCAATTTCCATGTGGCGTGTCAGACTATGGCTCATTCTTGGCAACAGTGTTAAAACATTGTTAACATCACATAAAGCTATATATTTACCAATTTTCTAAATGAGAATTAAGTACTCTTGCATACTCTACATTTCCAGTAGTCACCCAGTGTTGCAAAAAAGAAAGCATTGGGGGCCTGCACCCATTCTAGTAATTTGCTGTCGGTGCTTTTAAATAAATGTCAGGGAATCTTGCATGATAATTCAAGATGAATACTACAATTGATGACATCTTCGCAAGCTGGCCGGCTTTCTGTACCACGTTCAGGTGCATTTTCAGTGGTCGGCTCATATTTAGCTGCTAAGTGTGGCCCGCTGAACTTGCTTGGGTGGATTAAAGCAAATGTTGCGTATTTGAAGACATCCAAGCACGCATCAGGAAGATGAAAAGAACTCACTTGTAACCATTGGCATACTTTTGCCATATTGGAAAAACTGTTCCAGACAACACAATTTCTTAATCTTGTTAATATGGTCCCCAATATGTCGTTGACTGTGTCATAGTACCTTGCACAACATTGATTAGGAGCCAGTTGATAGCTGTTATATCTGGAGGTCTCATTCACGAACGCCAGACATGAACGACTCCACAATGATTCCTATGTGGGCCCTGATGGTCTCATGGGCAATGGCATGACATGATTTGAAGTGGCGCTATTATTGCTTCATTGATGCCTGGGTGACCGTGAAATGGTCTTCCCGACATTGTCTACCATCTTCACGGGCGTGTAGTTCAGAAAGTAGAAGAGTTTAGTTTTAAGAGGGGTAGGGCTGTAAACTGCACCGAATGATCCCCAAGATGGCTAGTTCCGTTCAGAGCCCCATACAAATGTGGACTACCCGCTTTAAGAATAATCGGACTGTGCGCTTGGTTTGCATTTGCGGAAATCGGCAAGTTCGGCGGCTGTCCTTCGCTGGCTCAGGTTCTGTGCCGTGCAATGTAGTTTTCGCGTATCAGCGCTCTTCTCAAGCTCATATTCACAAAGCAAATCACATATATCAAAAAGGAAAATCCGTCGTTTGGTCTGTAATAAGTGGAAATCGTCGTTCTTACACCTTCAATACCCTAGTATGTGCTGAATCGGAATGGAGCAAGGAAGGTTGGTTCACACTGCAGTTTAGATGGGATTACCGTGGTTGGTGCGGCGAGAGTAAGCCTAACGCGTAAGTATTGCTGGTATTACACAGGATCAATATCTCACAGGATTAGACCGCTATTGGTGACGGTCGGCCGCACACCATTTGTAACTTATCAGAGCAACGAAGAATATGAGCTGCCGTGTGCTGTTGGATTTCGTACTTGCTGGCTGCGAGGAGACGAACAGGGACATCAGAATAAAACGACTAATAGAACCCACAAATACGAGTGACGGTTCGGAAATGATCCGCCTGCGTGGCCGTTTACTCATGGCATGGCATGAAATACAGCGCGGCAAATAGCACGTGACGACTGGAGCGTTACTGAGCATCTCATCGCCGCCGTATGCCCACTTGTCCGGCGGCAAACAGCAGAGGGGCTCGCCAACCATCTCCTAGCAGTTGGTCACGGCCAGAACCGGAACCAAGACGGCCGAATCAAGCCTCCCTCGGTGAACGCGAATGATTTGCCGATGTCCTCTTGGCTAAGGTCTTCCTGAGGCTGCGAATTACCCATTGGAGCTTCTCAGCACCCTGTGGCAGTCAGGACTGCCGTGACAAAATTTGGTGTTCAAGCCAAGCACGCCCGTCATGCTCCTATGAAAACTGGATCTCCGAAGCTCTGCAGTGGCGACCGCCATGACAGGCACGATCAAGTGAGCGAACGTTTTCATCCTAAGAATCCGCTCATCCCATCTGGCATGCACTTCGGGAGTTCCTCGAAGAAGCGCATTACTCCACCGACTGGTCGTGACTCACTGACTTCGCTGACTGGTCGTTGATGAAACAACGATTAAGCAGGACGGGACGGTCTGTTTCGTGTCAAAGACACTTTGGGTCAATGACCCTTGGTTTCCGTGAAGTTGAGCGTCTGGTGGTGTGGTAGATTTGAGATTGTAATGACTGTTTTGCTCCAGTAAATGAGTTGTAACCGGCAATTTTTTTCGAAAATGTCCCACAATTAAATACAAGTACCAATATGAATAATACCCACGACACAAGCCAGATCAATTTTCGATAATAAAATGCCACTATCTCAAATCCTTTCATCGCAGGATACCTTCTTCATTACCCAGGCATCGCCGGGCATCTCAGCAAGAGATAAGTAACTATAAAACTGGAAGCGAACTTAGAAAAGTTCGACCAGCTTACCAACACAATGATAAGCTCAATCAACTACCGTGTGCTTAAAGTTTATTATATATTTTAACGCGGTTTTTATGAAAATCATTCTAGAAATACCCAACGCAGAATGCTGAATTTTTTAATAAAGTTGCTGCTCTACTAAAAATTTACTCCATATTCTTTTAAAATCTACGTATACTCAGAAGTTAACGGCCGGACCCATTGCCGTGTCCATTGCTACGTACCCTGGATAACGACTGGTGACCATTTTGTCCGGCCTAAGTGAGTATTTTGCGCCTTTTCAGTGCTTTGGGCAGCGGGGCTATATCAACCTTCAACCTACAAGAGTTTGTTTCTTATCCGCCTGGGAGAGCGAGCCTCAGAGTGTCCATGAGGTCTCTAAAACCAAGCGAGCTGGAGCCAACGCGGAGAACAGCAATGTAACGCTGTGATCAAACTGCGTCTGATAAGCGTGCCTGAACAATTTTGAATGTGGCCTTTGAAAGCTTGAGCGAAGTCCAATATCTAAAATCAACACTTCATAATAGTCGAGTTGTCATCCCTCTGCTTCCTAGATGAGACCCCGCAATGTCGACTACTGCGAACGTTTTCACGGAAATATGTTTATGCAGGTAGTAGATCCACACTTACTTGGTAGCTATTTGCGGAACTTTGGGCATTTCTCAGAAAAGGGTCAAATTCAAATTCAAGGTCAAATCGAGGTTAAAGACCAAAGAAGATAAAGGGCAAGGAAATGACCTCTTGATCGATGCATGTCGTTCACTAGTCTTCTTGTGCTCATTGCAAGATGCCACTCACAGAATCACTTGATTGGGTACGTGTAGCCCAGTCGCCATCCTTACACTTCTTATTTGAGACCTTGCAGTTTTAGCTACCGCAAAGTTCTGACGGAGATGTTCTAAAGAGAGCCAACCTAGTTTGTTTCGCCACTTGCGCAGCTTTGTACATTTCTCAGAATCCAGGACGGCGGCCGTTGCCATCTTAAATGGCGGCGGCCGACACCCAGCTTCAAAATCTTGGCTCGACGACTTGGAGGGTCGTTTGATACCGCTTATATGTACATGTGACTCAGGGATTACGACGGCACAGAGCCCATTTATACAATTATTTTTAACTGTATGAGGTCAGCATTAGGGTCAAATCGAAAGTCAACGGTCAAACTTTATTACACACCACGAAAACCTCTCCCGGTGGTCGATATATGCCGTTTGTTTTATTCATTGTGCCCTTTGTAAGGACACATCTCGCAGCGGCTGGATGCGTTATATATCATAAGAACATGAACAATGCGTTAAATACAAGACGCATGCCTAAAGGAAAACATAATACATACACTTCCATGCACTTTTGGATGTACTCCGGTGTTCGTCTAGAAACCCGTCACTGCGAAGCGACACCCTACGAGTGGCATACAACTCTACCAGGACGCTGATACCTTCGCTCACAAAACAGTGATGCCGTAGCCATCGAGGAGCAGAAGCAATTAACCTAAAACTTGCTTAAGTTCCATTACAGTAATTTTGATATGAAACGAGACTGTCTGCTGTCCGGGAGGTGGTGTAAGCCTGAAGACAGTCAGGCCCACGCAGCTGGGTACAGGTCAGACGGTGTAAAACCGTAAATAAACGTAGTACAACCACGTTCAAGTAATACTTGGAGAACCTCTGAGGCTAGAATGACAGCGGTTATGCTCAGCGGGTTGACTGATCCACCTCCTGCTGACGCTCAATGTCATGCCCCTTGGTACAACCGTCTGTGGACTGTTCCCGTGCACCGCCTCGCACCGCCAAGGAGCCTGCCCACATCTTCCTGTTCGAGTGCCCTCGGACTGGCTCCAGGCAGACGCTCAGCTCCTGGTATGAGTTGTTGCCATTGAGCAGAATAAGTGCAGCAGCACGGCGATTATGAGGCGGCATGCCCTCAGGGCGTTATTCCAGGCCCTCCCGTTTACCCTGCTGGTGATGCACATAGTTACGCCCACGACGGATCGCCTCATCAGTATCCTTTCATAGCTCAGGACCCTCATGGGTGTGTGCATCATGTCTGCGCGAAGTTTGTCCGTGCATCATGCTCGTGCGAGTAAAGCATGAGTTAGGTTCAGCGCTGGGGGTCGTTGAATTCGACCAGGCATGCAGTCTGATACAAGTGGAGGTCGGCTGTCATCTGGGTTAGCTGCACTCCGAGAGCACCTTTCGAGACACGCAAGTGTAGACAGAAGGGCGTCTGGCTATCAGGCGACGAGTAAACACGCGCCCGGGTGGTCGGCTAGATACCCTTCGCTCGGGATGGGGGTCAATTTGACCCCTCTAAGATCTCGGGAACTAAGAGAGCTAGAGACACCAAATTTACAGTGTCTTGACCTGTACGTGAACCCATTTAGGTCAAATTTGGAGCTTCCTAGATCATAACCTTCAGGTCAGAACTTAACACAATGTCAAATTCCATGTTGGTCTCTTAAGTGCCCCCAGAACCTAGGCAACTGTTTCTAAGCAAAAGGATCACAATACTATTTTAGGCTAGTGACCTTGTTCGACCTTTTAAAGATCATGGTGACCAAAATAACACCAGATTGCTCTGAGTTTTGCATTTGAATAAGCGACAAAGACTACGCTAGACAGTATGTTCCTAAAATGAAATGTCGACCTGGGTCATCTTAGGTCAATAACCTGTTCTGACCTCTAAGAAGTCAATGGAAGATGTAAAATGCGATTCGTGCTGTCAATAAATTCGAAATGAGCACCACAAACTATCCCATACAGCAAGTCCTAGAGAAATAAATCAGGTTGGCTTTGACCTTGGTCTGACCTTTATGCCTGGACCTTAGGTCAACACAATTTGCTCATTCAATATTTTTGGTGCCTTAGAAAGCATCGCCGTCAAACACACTTCATCTCGTCAAACATGAAGGCTTCGTCAAACACTGTTATTGTATCAGATTGGACGATTCCCTAGAAATTGCCTTCGCTGAAACCATGGCCTGAATTTGACCTGCCATAGGTCAGCGACCTTACAAGGTACACCTAGATTTTTGATCTCAAACGATGCGCTATTCAATTGTTTATAGCTGTGCAAAATTTGGCGCGGCTATGCCGCGCTGTCCGGAAACCAATCAGGAAAAATCTTCGGGGGTCCCTGTGACCCCCACCCCAGCGCTTGTTAACCATCGGGCCAGAACACCACGAGTGTCGCGGACTTCATGGCAGAGCCGGCCACCAGCCGGTCTTGCTGTGCTTTATTAAAACCCGCCCACTCGGCCGGCTTTTCTGTCTTCTGGACTTCCGTGAGTCATGCCGCGTTACACTACTGACTGAACTGGACGGCAGGGCACTGAATTCCTTATTCCTAAGCGGACAGAGTCTTTGTCGGGAGCGAAGGTGCGTTCAGATTGAAAGGCCCCTCGCAGCGCTGCAACTGAATAGCCTGGCTGGCGAGTCGCAAAGAGGACACTTAACTTTCGTCGCTCTAGGTTGCAGAGGTTGCACACGAAAGGACCAAGGCATACCAGGGGCTGAGGGACTGCCTGGAAACAGCCAAAGAACACTTGACCAGAAACATATCAGTGAAATGCCTCTTCAAGCCTGCACTTCTGGTGCTCATAATCATGCGCGGAGGGCGGTACGATAACTTCCTCTTCCAGCAGTACTGCCTCAAGGCAATGTGACCGTATTTCTTCGTGGAAGGTCACCTCATTTATGCTTGCTAACTGAGCTGATACATGAGACAGGTGAAACACCTCCCTCAGCGTGTCAGAGAGGAGCTACTGGCGGGCATGCACGCCTAGTGACACTCGGACAGCAAGACTGCAGTGCGAGCAGACCAGATTTTAGTTGACCTCGGTCGGCTTCGTGTTTGGTAAGCCGAGGTTGCTTTAGATGTCGTGACACTGTGGGTCAAAGGTGTTCCCTGAGTTTTATTTGAGCTCTGATTTTCCGTTCAATTCGGCCGCGTGACCCAAAAAGAAGCCCAGAAATGGACTCGCCACCCATGATTAGTCTTACTAGGAGATAGTACATGACCACATATGCCATCCAAATCAACATAAGAGAACTGGTGAACACCCGAAATGGCGGCAGCCGCCATCTTTATTTCTGAGAAATGCTTAAGGTTGCACAGATAGTAGCTAAGCTAGCCTGACTTTCCTTATTATATCGAACATATTTCCGTGAAAAGTTTGCGTTAGTCAACAATGCAGGGGCAAAATTTCAGCATCCTTACGATAAACTGCTCCTGTTATCTCCATCTTTAAACATACCATGAAAATGCCGTCGAAGGCACTGAGCAGCTGTTGTAAACCTCCATCAGAGAGACACTCAGGGACCGCGCAGCAAGGGGGAGGGGAAGGGCAGGAAGGATACGTTTTTGCTCCTCAAATTTTTGGAAGACCTCTTTTTCGACATCAAAAGCTTTGTAGCTACCTGTGGAACAACCAAGTTCAGATCAAGGAGGCTCCATGACTTGGCTAGAAATGATAAATCGCATTCAGAAGATCCTCTTCTGAAGCGGCCCGTTTTCTCGATCACAAGATCACCTTTATGCATTGCGTAGCCCATGATCTTGATAAGAAGGCCCACTTCTGCGTGAAGGAAACCCGTATTCTGGCTAGGGAGGCCCGTCACCAATTAAGAGGCCCTGTTCTGGGTTCGGAAGCAAGCTCATATTTTGGAGGCCTCTTTTCTGGAACAGGCAATCCCTTTCATGCATGAGATGGATGCAGTTCCGGAACAGGGTGTCCTAGATTAGGATAGTGGGGCCTTTTACTAGCTTTCGAGGCCTTCTTTGTGGATCGGAAGGGTCATATTCTAAATTAGGAGAAATTGTGTATATGTGTGTGTGTGTATGTGTGTGTGTGTGTGTGTGTGTGTGTGTGTGTGTGTGTGTGTGCGTGTGCGTGTGCGTGTGCGTGTGCGTGTGCGTGTTGCGTGTCTGTGTCTGTGTGTCTGTGTGTCTGTGCGTGAGTACGTGCGTGATAAATGGTAATTTTACAGACGTTGCATGAAATTCCGGTAACACTTGGAACGTCAAATTTTGTCCCAGAGTACCGGCTTACAATAACCGCCTTCAACAGATGGGGGTGCGCAGCCTGCTTAAAAGGGGGTGTATCAGCTTTTGGACAAGTCATTATCTTAGAATGTATCAGGGTCGTGCAATGAAGAACTGCGCGGCCATTGGCTGTGTGATTACATTTTTCGCCAGCTCTTAAAGCCAGCGACTTGCAAAGAAATCGCAATAAGTTTGCTATGCCATTCTGATGACTTAGCACAAAGCATGTGCAAGTTCTCGCGAAGCTGCTGGAGTGTCGACGTCACCACGCCGATGCACCCGTGGATCTCTGAATCGTGCGGCGTAAAGTCATGACCTTTAGACATGCCGTCCGAGTACGAGACGCAATGCTGCAAAATATATTGGCTAACCTTGCCGATGAGACTCCCTACCGTACGAGCCCGGCACACTCGTGCTCCCTCGTGGAACACTAACGGGCTGACAACGACCGCTGTCGCCGTCGGTAACCCCTCACTGCAGGAGGGTTGCTTGCTATCTCCACGAACCAGACTACGGCTCCTGGCGCCCCTGCGCTGTGTCTCTGCGCGCCGCGGATCCCGCGGACACTGGTAGAAGTTCGCGGTCTGCGCGGGGATCCCCGTCCGCTCGCGATCAACACCAGCGCTGGGTCGTGCGCGTCATCGGGCGCCGATCGCATCGTTCCCTGTTCCCCGGGACTGGGACCATCACCGGGCCCCCGGTCGGCTGAACGCCAGGATTTGCCCGCGGCAACTGTGACCGGATCATGCACGGCTCAGCGGGCATTCGCCGGCACCGCGCCATCCCAGCAGGATGTATGTCCTGTGGGTGCGGTGCACAGTTTCGTAACGAGAGGCATTATCATAGCGTGGAATCAACTCCCGGACATGCTGGCGGGTTTTTAGGGCGCTATGTTAAACTTATCCATCAACCTTAAACTTACGGGTAAGTGTTGACACGCGCCCGTATGGCATATTGATTACCCTGCGCTCGCGCGGGCGTTGATTTGACCCCTACGATCTGAAATAATAAGAGAGCTGCACCAATGTACAGGGTGAGTTGGTCTGTATATAAACTCACTTGTGTCGGAATTTGAGGTCTACAGGTTCGACAGTACGGTCGAATTAAGTCGAACAAGGTCAAACTCAAGATTTATATCGAAAGTGCTCCCAAACCTCTTGATGCAACCGCCTTCGCCCTAGATCCCTGTTCTAGGCAAAGTTTACTGGTGTCCATTTTTGGTCAGCGATCTTATTTGACCTTAAAAAGGTCGTGATAACCAACATAATTGCGGAATTGTTTTGATTTCTTAAATTTGAATAAAGACTAAGGATTCCGCTAGGTGGTACGTTTCTAAAATCAAAGGGCTGATCTAGGTCATTTAGGCCGGTGGCCTATTCTGACCTCCAAGAAGTCTATAGCAGATGTCAGCCGCGGTCCCTGTTACCAAGAAATTCGAAGTGGGCACAAGAAACTGCCTAGACAACAAGCTCTCAAGTAAAAACGCCGGTTCGTTTTGGCCTCGGTCTGACTTCCATGCCTGACGCTAGAGGTCAACGAAATTAAATGCAATTCTAAATCAAACTTTTGCATTGCCTAAAAAACTATGTCACAAATGTGTGGCTTCATCTAACACTCCGTTGTTGCATTCGATTGAGCGATTCCCTAGAAAATGAACCACTAGCAGCCACGGCTGGACTTTGACCTGCGAAAGGTCATTTACCTTACAAGGTACATCCAATTTTCACATCAAAAGATCTGATATTCAATTGCCTGCAGCTACGCAAAGTGTGGCGCGGCCAGGCCGTGATGTTCGAAAACTATGTTGCAAAAACCTTCCGGGAGGAGTCAAATTGACCATGTTATTGGGCGTGTTTAAGAGAATGTTCCACATTTGAAGATATTGAAGCTCGCATCAGATATGATGGAATAATTTCGCTTATAAGTATTGGTATATGCCAAGTCAGGGGCAGTCAATTTTTATTCTTTTGTGAGGGCCTTGGCCCCCCCAATATGGAAGTCGGCCCCCCCCAATGTTGGGTTGGGCCCCCCAATTATTTTTCTGGCATTTTAAATAAATACACAGCAAATTACCTGTAATGCAACCCCAACTTTAACCTGTGCATATCTCTATTGGGATTATACAATGAACAAACTACCATTTCATTCAAATAAAGCATGCTAGCATAATAACCATCCCCAAAGCAACTCTGGTTTGAGTATTGGCAACCATGTTCTCATTGAAATCAGATTAAACATGCACACACACACACACACACATGCAAGCACACCAAAACAAAACAAAAAACTACCTCCATCTCAGTCCACAACCAATGCAATTCATTCCTTCTCACATGGTGTCAGGGCAATGACCAGTTATGGTCATTTCTTTCTTGCCAAAGTCTTCAGTACCAATGATAAATTGCTAAAAAAAAACTCAGAAAACAGATGATCAGCCTTGCCTGGCTCTCCTGGCTACCACTAAGTATTCTGCAAGCTCCACTCAGGCCCAAATATTTCAGCATTGTGCCACATACAGCCTTTATTTTGACACATGACCACATCACTGATGACTCCAGCTACTGCAAGCTTCGGTAAGGATTGCATCAATCAGTGCTCTGTCCTCCATTACCATTGATATTATTCACCACTTACCAGCTACTCCTGCTTCTTAATCCGACAAGTGTAAACGCGGGCAGCCATAAACATGCCTGTTTTTTTTGAAGCATCCCAGTAGACCGTTCAAGAGCGGAACGCTCAGCGTGCAAAACACGTGAAGGACCATCTACCACTGTTCCTTTGCTTTCAAAAACATCAAACGCCCGTGACCAAGGTCAAAATCGGTCACAACACAACGGGCGAAACCAAAACAGGGCAGAAGAACCTTGACTACCGCATGCCATGCCGCAGTGCTACGGGCGGTGCGTCCGTCTGACACTGATGCGTCATGAATTGTTACGGTTAAGTCGGAAAATACACTGCAATATTTGTATTTGCTCTCGATATCTATGATTGGCAAGGACGGAAAGCACTTTGTTAGCCTTTCTAGTGACAAAATCCCTATGAGATGCAAAAATGTACAGAAAAACAGCTTTGAAATTGCAAAGTCCCAGAATTACATTAAATCATGACACAGCCCCTGGTGTGTAAGGCATAATATTCTCTACCAACGCAGGAAAAAGGATGCCAATCGTGAGCCACGGAAAGAGGCGTGGGTGTTTCACCGCGCCGGGAGGCCCAGGCGATAGCCTTGGCCCAGGGCGGATCGTGGCATGTGTTGGTAGGAGAGGTCAGCCAGTCCAACTGGATAAGTGGGCTAGCTTGGAGTTAAGCATAATTCATGAGCCTCATGCTGAGTTGTAAAAGAAATACTCACAACCACATATGCTGCATATTTACACACACAAAGCGTCGTCGAACTGGGAAGGGGGAAGAGGAGCAGGGATATATAAGATCATGTGGGCAAATGGTGGTTTCCGTCTAAGCCATAGTCCGATGTGCCCTCACCTTTTGTACCAAAATATCATGAATGGATAGACTATTGCCTGGGCCTCTTTGCCATGTGCATACAAGTGTAGATAAGTACAAGTCAATTTTCTACTAGTTTAGCTTTATAGTTAAAGAAAACATGCTTGTCATGCCCAATGGTGCCCAATGTTGCAGTCATTCCAGAGCATTCTTGATGCATGAAATTTTATTTTAATACATATCTCAGAGATTGTCAATGGGAGTGAAAGGATGAAGAGATCAAAACAGTCCAGCATCAGCTTGTTCTTTGACAAATGGTAAGTAAGATTGCCAAAGAAGTACATATCCCTATATAGTTAAAGCCTACAGCCTTTATTTCTCACATCACTGTAGCATGCTCACTGCAGGTCATGTGCAGATCACACATGCATCATATGTGCATTTGGCATGTCTATAGTCATTGTAGGCATAAACCCCAATGTGGATGGATGAAATTACCTCTTGATTTCATGTTCCCCATATCTTTGTCTTATGCCTATGATGTGCTCCCTATGCTCTCCTATGATAATCAGTTCAAGAGGTTCAAGTTCAAGAGATTTATGACATGTTTGGACAATGACTGGTGCATTATGGGATAAAGGTATCCATTGCTATTTTCTGGAAGGTGTCCTTGGCTCTGGCCATTGCCATGCACCCAACCTCTTTACAGTCCTACTGCCTCCGTTCCGGATCCTGACCAATGTGGAGATCCATCTACTTCCAGTGAGTGTAGCTGATAGTGTCGTTTTTAAAGGTATGTATCTTGTGCCATAGTGCATCATTTGTGCAGAAGTATTGTTATGTTTCAGGGAAACCAACGGAACAGGGTTTGATCCCCTGTGCTCCCGGCCCATTCTGTGAAGGGGAGAGCCAGGCGAATGCCATAAAGTCTCAGTAGCTGAGTAGTGTCATGTGGCTCTAATCACACTCCCTGCCATGGAGTTCATCATTCCTCACCAGTGATGTTCTTGGTAGGATACGGATAGTGAAGGGTAAGCTGCATGCCACCTGCCGGTAGGCATATGAAACTGGCCAGATAGAGAGTGGCTCGTGTTTGAGGTGGCGACTCCTTTGGATTTTTCATTTTTTACCATCTTGGTATCTTTCACTACAATCCACACAGGTTTTAATGATAGCAGGAAGCCTTCTCAA
Source organism: Pollicipes pollicipes (assembly GCF_011947565.3). NCBI lineage: Eukaryota > Metazoa > Arthropoda > Thecostraca > Pollicipedomorpha > Pollicipedidae > Pollicipes > Pollicipes pollicipes. The sequence goes on along the minus strand of NW_023596136.1, from coordinate 16,916,642 downwards.
CATTGCTGGCGTGGCAAGTATATACATTATAGTTTGTATGATGTTGGCCTCCGTCTTGTGGAAAAAGCACGGTCCAGAGGCTTAAACTATTGGTCTAAGGGTTTAGAGCTGTCCCAATGATGGATGAAATGTGTCAAATCCGGTTTGTTACATGTAACAAAAAAGCAAGCTGTCGTGACGCCGTCGGGCGCACTGGTACTCCGTCGTTCGCAAACAGCATGTTTAGTATACAGTCGAGGCTTCCCCTTGAATTATCTTCATTTTTTATCTTTCGGTGGAGGCAAAATGTTGGAAGCCTCTTCACAGCATGCTGGCACCAGTGGCTTCACCCGCCAAATAGTCAGAGAACTACTTGGTATCAAGATATACACTCATTAGGTTGTAAGCGAAAAGCCTTGGCGATGCGCGGCATCTAGACATTTTCAAAGACCCCAGAAAAGTAAAGTCAAAATATCACCGTTGCCCTTGGCATGGATGACGAGATCAGAGATGGCGCTGAAGACTGTCTCGGTGGAGCGATGTTTTTGAGATCCATCTTGCGTAGAAGTCAATGGTTAGTGTGTCTCCAAGGTGGGGATCAGCTTTGTCTACGTGTCGCTCAACAATATTCACGTTAAGTAAAATGGAGATGGTGCGCGCATCGGTAGGGCTGCTGTTGGCTGCCTTTCTCACTAGCGTGGATATGATAAGGGCGCGCTGTTACGCAGCTCGGACAAATCCAGTGGTCAGCCTATAATTTGCCTTGTTAAGAAGTGCGAGACCGAAGCCCGATAAGAATGCTTTGTCACATTGTCACACTCGCGCCATCTTCTCCGGATGATTTCGACGGCTTTATGCTAAGCAGCTTCCCAGGTTGTAAATGTCTGCCGGCTGGATCTTAGGAGCACTAGCAGTCGCTCGAGGCAAGTCCATCAGATTTTATTGAGTATGAATCAGACACTCGGGTTGCGTCTCGTGCTGCTCGAATTAATTGGCTCGAAAGATTTCGCCGCGTCGTTCGTCGCTGTTTTGTGACTGACGCCGTGCTTTATCAAAAGACACTCATGCCCGAATAAAAAAAAAAATAGGAAGGTAAGTCCGTCGACGTCTGAAAACGTCAGAAAGCCCGTTTTCTGTGCGACATCAGACTCCACAGGCCTACACAGTTTTGTGGATTGCTGTATCACATATACATATTCACTTTGGTATATGTAAAGCTGAACCATCTGGAATCAGCTGTACAGTGCATCTCTGGTTTTAATCGGAGCATCGTATCCTTCCAAAGATCCATTTGATCCTGCCACCGACCGAGCCGAGTCACCTGATTCCTCCGTTGACCGCGCAGAGACGTCTGCCGATGCCACAGCACTGTCCCGACACCGGCGCACCTTCCAACCCGAGTGGCGGCGTCGTTACCCCTGGCTGGAGTACAGCACACATTTGGAGGGCGTCCTTCGCCGAAAATGCGTCGCAGCCGAGAGTCAGGGGCTTCTGGGGAGCGCCACAAAGCGTGATGCCGCCTTCACGGCTCGAGGATTTAGTGCGTGGAAGCGGGCGCTGGAACGCTTTCGAGCCCACGAAGCCAGCGCCTGCCACCAACTGGCTGTACAAAGCCTGGTCACCGCCAGCGAACCAAGTAGCGTGGCAGCGCTCGCCGGCAGTCGGCAAGGCGAGGGAGCAGGAGGCGCGGCACGCTCTGCGGCAGATATTTGACGCTGTCATTTACTGCTCAAAGCAGGGCTTGGCCCTCCGCCGCAAGGACGAGGAGGCCGGAAATGTCATTCGGTTTTTGACGACCGTGGCGCAGCACGATCCCGTACTGAAGCGGTGGCTCGCCCGGCGCAAGGAGAAGCCGGATGCACTTCACCAGCCCAGAGGCACTGGCGGAGGTGCAGGGGCAGCTGGCTCATGCCGTGATCAGGAGGGTGGTGGACGAAGTGGGTGCGGCAGAATCCTTCGCCGTCGTGGTGGACGAGACGGCAGACGTTGCAGGGCGCGAGCACATGGCCATCTGCCTGCGCTTTGTCACAGAGGCGCTGACCGTCAGGGAGACGTTCATTGGATTGTATCAGGCTGACTCCACCACGGCCTGCAGCACTGTTTGGTCTCATCCAGGATGCCCTCACTCGTCTTCAGCTCCCGATGGACCGAATTCGTGGTCAGTGCTGCGACGGTGCTGCCAACATGGCCGGCGCTTTCCGAGGCGTGCAGGCCAGAGTGAAGGCGGTAGGGCCGCGCGCAGTGTTCGTCCACTGCACGGCCCACCGCCTGAACCTGGTCTGTCAGGAGGCACTGAACGGCGTGCGAGAGGTCCAGGACGCCATCCAGGAGGTCGGTCGACTGGTATCTTTTTACCGCGACTCGCCGAAGAGGATGGTTGCGCTAGAGCACGCTGGAGCCCAGATGTCCCTGCGTCCGCTGTGCCCCACCCGATGGACCTGCAGCGAGGCGTGCCTGACCTCCGTGGTCAAGCAGTACGGGCCCCCGGTGACCAGCCTTGATGAGCTCGCGGACGATGCTAAGGTGCGTCCGGAAGTGTCAGCCACTGCTAGCGGCTTTGGCAAAACCCTCAGAGACTTTGAGTTTTTCTTTGGCCTGCGCGCTGCTCTGCTCCTGCTCCAGGCGACCACACCCGCCATGCGCACTATGCAGGGACAGTCTCAGCCGGTGTCTGCCAACCTGGGGGTTGCACGTGCTGCCAGGGATGTCGTCCTGTCCCAGCGTGACCGCTTCGAACGCCTTTGGGCGGAGCTGACGTCCGACGCGGAGTGCCGGGGAGTGGGGTGTCCCAGGCTGCGACGCCCGTTTTGACCACCTCGGCGACTGGACGGGGGCTCCGAGCCGCACCAGCATGCCTGTCCCAAAGGCCGCTACCGCCAGGTGTACTGCGAAGCCGTCGACTGGTTGGCCGGCTCCATCACCGGTCGGTTCGACTCAGATGAGCCCACTCTAGCCATGGCCGAAAAAGCGCTCCTTACGGCGGAAGAGGACGCGCTGGTGGCAACCGCCACCTTCTACAACCTGGACCTGGAGCGACTCCGCCTCCATTGCCAGATGTTGGTGGATGTGGCGTCAAGCCAGAGAAAGGCACCACTGACCTCCCTCGACGACGTGGTGGCCCTACTGAGCGATGAGGGCCTGCGGCAGGTGCCGCCAGCCGCTACCTCGCTGCTGCGTTTGGTCTTGACCGCCCCAGCAACATCGTGCGCGGCAGAGCGGGCGTTCAGTCTTCTTCGTCGGCTGAGGGGATGGCTGCGCTCTACCCTAGGCCAAGAACGGCTAAATCACGCCGCAGTGCTGGCCACATACCCAGACATGGTGGACGCCCTGGATCTACAGGCCGAACTGAAGCAGTTCGCCTCAGCGTCAAGTCAGCGGTGCAACACTTTCGGCCGCTGGTAGGTCATAAAGTGCTTGCACCTACCGCCGCTGTCCAGCGCCTAGCAGCCGCCGTCCAGTGGTATGTCGTCGCCGCTACGACTGCCCAGTGTTGTGCTGTCACCTTCGTAGCTATATGCCACTGTTGAGCCGCCGCCGCCGTTGCCTCTACAGTGCTGCACCAACGCTTACGACAGGTCAAGCGAGGCTGCTTTTAAGTTTGTGAGAGCGCGATGGATATCCTTCCCTGAAGGCAGGAAGAGAGGCTCCATTTTCTTTTATGGGGATTGAAATGTGTTGCTCGAGACTGAAAATATACACCCAAAATCGAAGGAATTTTGTGATTGTAATTAGGAGCTCTGTGATCCCACTCTGTCCATTGGCTGCTTTGGGAGACCGGGGGAAGTGGTATGGTGGTAATGACCTCCCACAACGCGATTTGGAGGTATAAACCTGTTTTTTTTTTCTCGAAAAATGGCAGGTTCTGTCAAATGTGGAGTGCGCCCAACTCGCTAGCATTTCTGACTTTAGTTCATAAGAACTGAAATCTTCTCTATAAAACGGAAAGGATCAAAACGAAAACTAAGTGACCGGAATGCGATTAGTTTTTTGTGGGGGGGGGGGGGGGGAGTGGAGGCTAACCCATGAATCGGGCATTTGTTTTCGCCTATGCCTGGCGGCTGAATCGACCACTGGGTTGGGCCCCCCCAAAGTTTTCAAGAAATCGACACCCCTGCGCCAAGTGAAAAATACTTCTCTAGACATCCCAATTCACCTGTTCAAAGAATCTGTTTCTCAATACCACATTGTTTGATAACGTTGTGCCTTGCACAACATTGATTGTGAGCCACTTGACGGCGGTTATGTTTGGATATTGTGCTCACGAACGCTAGACATGAGCGATTCGACAAATATATTCTTCTCGGCCTTGATCGCCAGCAGAAGCCTATCAACGGAGGGTTGTGTTTACGGGCGTGATTGCACGCACTGTTGTTTTAGGAAAATGCCAAGAAGAAGTCTGCACCATTATGATTTAAATTCTTTCTGTGCCCCGAGAATGTACTATTTCTTGCCGGAGTTCATTAAAAAATTGAATAGTATCACGATAAAGGCCACACAACTTTGCCAACAAAAGCTCTCGTTTGCTTTCTATTCTTACTTTAGTGATAATGTAATAATATATCTCCACTCTCGCTGTCAGTTTTACTGTTCAGAAAATCAAATTGTATTGTATTGGTCAGAATCATTATCCATTTACACACCTCAAAAAATCAACTCCTAATGTACCCTTCCCCCAGGCGTGCCTGAACATGCTCTTCTTCCCTTTCTTACAATACACATCTTGAGGACAATAAATGTGAAGTTAGATTTGCGCAGAAAGCGAAACACTTCTCGTCTCATTTTGTGATCGGCCAATCCGCGGATACTTATCACACAGATCCGTGCGCCACTGATTTGAATGATCAAACACCAGTGCTGTAATATAATTCATCTCGCCCGCTTGCTGCCAAAAGCGACTCCCAGTTACACTCTTGACAGCGAGCGACCAGTAGGCGATTCCAGGCCATTACAACGCTGTCTCCTAAACTGACGAAACAGCTGCCGAGAACAACGTACTGCTGATAAGACATACATAAACACTCCGTGTGTGATAATGAACACGCAAGTCATTCATAGACTCAATAACACATACGCAGAGCCCGCGGCTAAGCACGTCCTTTATCTACTAAACGTCAATGGGTCCGAGACTGCTGAAAGAACCAAGCGCACTATAACACCTGGCAAAAAATCCCTACTTTATCTACTAAACGTCAATGGGTCCGAGGCTGCTGAAAGAACCAAGCACACTATAACACCTGGCAAAAAATCCCTACTTTATCTACTAAACAGTCAATGGGTCCGAGGCTGCTGAAAGAACGAAGCACACCATAACACCTGGCAAAAAATCCCTACTTTATCTACTAAACGTCAATGGGTCCGAGGCTGCTGAAAGAACCAAGCACACTATAACACCTGGCAAAAAATCCCTACTTGGTGACCAAAGCAAAAATATAGTCTCTCCGCAACCTACGGCAAACGCGAATACCGAGAGAATACATATTTTTAAACATCTGACAGGCAATCCGAGAGCGCGCCCCGGGCATGACTTTGCCACTCCTACCCTAAAGCTTCCAAACAACGGTTCACTTCTCCAACCACAAACACGATACAAAATAGCCGATCAATTGGGAGACAACTCCCACGTATGGCATGAGAGGGGAAGAACGGAAATAATTTACACGCGGCGCAAAAGGAATATAATCTGAAAAACCCAACAGGTACCAAACTTCCTCCCGTACAAACACCCACCCCTTGGCAGTCTGCCGCGGAACAAGCTGGATGCCGGGTTCACAACTTCTCGATCGTATTTACACATCTGCCGACACTGTGCTATTCCTTTTCGAAGAACACCTGTCCATTTCGCGTGAAGGTGATTTGAATCATGTTCGATTTCTTCGCGGCCAGAAGACCACGGTAAATCTTCTCGCGCAAGACTGTCAAGCTTTCAGGGGGAGGCGAGAGCGAGGGCTGCGTGAAAATGCAGTATGTGTTTTTGGGTGCCAACATTTTTCTTCGACTGCTCTTGCTTTTTTAAATCATATTGCCCAATGAATAGAACAGCCAGCATGTTTTTGTTCACTCAGGTCATGTCCACTCGTCACGTTTTCCGTGTTCAGCATGGATTCAACTCATAAGAAAAAGCTATGCCCTGCGCGGCCACAGGGCTTTGCCTTTTCCCGACGTTTTCACATATGGCCTTCCTGTTCAAGAGCGTGGGGTTTGCACTGAACAATGCCGTGCTCAGTGACGGTCTTTTCCATAGCTTGCCGGGAGCACGCACCGCCTCATGCGTCATGGTTATTTCCCAGCGAGGTGAGATGAATAAAGGCCAAGCTTGCAACAAGGCCCGTATAAAAACCGGCCGTAACTAAGAGCCGGCGTCCACTCGTTGTGTCTCTCCCAACCCGCACACTTCACAAGACGCAGAGATGAACGTTATGCTGGTGGTAGGTTTTGTATGCTTGTGATGCATTACACTTTTACCCACAAGCATAACGTGGGCTTGGAGCGTATGTAGGTTGCCTGTTCGGAATTGCTTATCAGCTGCTCTTTCTGGATTTGAGATACCGTGATCAATATTAGGTGGAAACTGTGCTTTATACCACAGTGTAAGGACCTTTTTTTCTACGCGAAGTTGGAAGGCACAAGGAGGCGATATCAAATCTCTGACACTGTAATCAGTTATTCGAGGCCTCGATACGAAAGCGCTAGAGCATTTCTGTCTTTAGATTTACCGGGACTTAGACTTACCAGGCTTTGTGGGATCCTGCTTCTACACACTGCCGCACATTCCATGGTAACATATATCAATGGTTCTCTTTTTTTCAGCTTCTGCTCGTCGCCGCAGTTGTGGCTGTCACCTCTGCCAGCTACCGTGGGTACTCTGGCGGCTACGGTGGCTACTCTGGTGGATACGGCGGCTACGGTCGCCGATACGGTGGATACGGCGGCGGATACGGTGGCTACGGCGGTGGATACGGTGGCGGCTATGGTGGTTACAACCGCGGCTACGGTGGTTACAACGGCGGCTACCACGGTTACAATCGTGGCTACGGCCACTAAAGATGTTTTCTGGGTGGCTACGTCAGATGGTACTAGTCACGCAGCAAGGCATGCGGATATGCACCGACCAGATACCGATTCACCTACTACTCAAGCAGCAAGTGACACAGTGAGCACCGCACCAGTCACGTTCGATCCCCTGTCTGAATGAAGGTCTTTGCGTGGTGTGTTCCTTGATTTGTCAGTTGATGGTCGAAGAACATAAATTATACTCCTATATCATTGTACAACCGCACTCGATTTGTGCATTGTAAGGCAGTTAGAAAGAAGTGAAGGTTTCATTGGATTCGGCTGAATGTGTTTGCGCACAAATGGCTGTACGGCGAAGATTGAGCCCGATATATTGGCTTAAAACCCGGAGGCCTTGTTCCATTTAGCACGTTACGTACCTCTTCCTCTGGGAGTACCGACGAACGTATTATTTTAACAACGACAACGCTCAAAAGACAAAAATGCCTTTAAGAAATGATAACGCTGAGTCGGATATCATACTGAAGGTATGAGAACAGGCCAGAGATAATGACATGACAGTTTCTACGGTGCCCAGGCACTGCAGCCACAAGTTGCAACCTCTTGACGCTGGCGTCTTGCCAGCATTGAACTCAATCTGTCATGCTGCTTTGGAAGACTGTGTGGTTTCCAAATCTGGCAAGAAGTGTACACTATGAGGCTGCATAATTGTTTTGGGGGCAAGCGTGCAGCCGACAGACCCCGATTTAAAAGACGGGAGATGCATTCATGGAGTGAACCATATGGCCCCATGCCGAGACCTGTAGAGGAAATATGATATTACTCTTTCAAAGGCTATCATGCTTCAATAGAAGGTGCAGGACAGCCTCTGTACAGAACACGGAACAGGGTGACGATGCGCCGTCTGGCCACCAAGTGAAGCCTGTCGCCAGTCGTCGTCTCGGAGTCGCTGTCAGCGGCTACGAGCTGAGCCAATAGACGCCTGATATCTGCATGAACCCTGCCAGGGACGCGTCAAACCAACAGCCACCCGGCACCTGCACGTACGACGCTAGCAGGTCCACGCCGAACCAGCAGCCGCAAGTCATCTACACGCGCCCCACCAGCAGCACAACGCTGGGCCAAAAGTACAACGCCGCATTCATGACAACAAGACACTATGCCATAGCCAGGTGGCTCTAGCCGAAGAGCCAGATCACCCCGAGAAGAATGCAAAGCCGGGATGATTGGTGGTGTTATGAGATCAGCTTGTTCCCCGTTGCGAACGGAACAGGCTGGCGCGCTGCCAGTCTTAACGCATCATGTCTGAACGTTTGGCTGAGCTCAGGGCATAACCCATAACCCATAAGGTCACCATAACCGGTGGTGGTGCAACGTCCAAAGAGTATGTTAACTGCGATCCTCGAGCGGCATGCAATTAGAATATTTCGATCATTACTGTCACAAATGACGGCATTAACTCAATGCTTTTATTTTTCCCTAAGTGAACAATAAGTTTGGAAATCAGACATCCATACGATAGAGTAATTCATCCGCAAAGATGTCTTAAATATCTCACTGTCAAATTTTCTAGCGCACATAGGCACATCTTAAATTTGGATGGTCGTTGATGTAGGCGATACCTTGCCCAGTGTTGAGAAGAAGCTACAAAACCGCGTTAACTTTTTCTGACGGCTTGGCGCAGCGGGCGGACAAGGTGCAACGGGTTCCTTCTACGTTTATTGGAAGAAGGTGCGGAGGCCAATTGAATGATTTGTTGTAAGTTAACGCAAGCATGGCTAAGGTAAGACTTCCAGAACGTTGTGGGTCTCAGCTCCCGCCTCCATCTCCGGTTCAATTGCTCACGTACATGACAATGGTGTAACGTCAAACACATAAGAAATATGCATACAATTGATAATTTTGACGCTACCTGTAGCCAGTTTCTTAAAACAGAAATTCGTAGATTTTTGGCGCAAATCGTGTATGTTTGGCGCACAATCGTAAAATGCAGTTTCTCAAAGCAAAAATGTACAACTTACAACTACGGTTCACGGCACTCAAAAATGCACAGAAAATGTACAATATACGACACAAATATACGCAAACAATCTTTCATTAGTTTCTCGTAGCCATACACAAATTACGTCACAACGTACATTCGGATGGAGGAAGGCCATATTTGGCAACATAATCAACGACACCCAAGCTTGCGTGTTTCTAACATTCTGTCAGTTCCTTATACAGTACTCAAGAGTTCCTCATTTCCCTGTACATTTCAAGAAGCAGTAAGTAAGTTAAAGTTGAAGTTAAAGCATAAACTAAGTGAAGAATGGAAGAGCAACATCGTGAACCCAGGGGAAGAAGACAAAGGATGTATAGACCAAAGATAAACCTTAGGTGGCAAGTAGCTGAGAGCTTTAGGTAAGTTATGTGTCCTCTATGGTATTTGCAACAAAGACTCAAATCATGTGAAATGACAATGATTGTGAAACAGTCTACTTCATTGGCATGTTGAGCATACGTTACAGAAACCTGAGTTTCTAATTCATTGGCATGTTGAACATTATGTTACAGAAACCTAAGTTATACACTGACACTTGCTACACATGCCTACTTGCATCCAATAGTTTCAAGATATCTGTTTTCCAGGATGAGATTCAGGATATCAGCTAACACGGCTGAAACTATTATTGGTCACATAGGACCACAACTGGCACATTCTACTGGAATGGGCCGAGCTTTGCTCCCTCACCAACAGTTTCTTCTGGCATTGAGGTAAATATGTGGCATATTGGCACTGCATTACGATTCATGAGCACCAAATTCTACCTACCTCCAAGCATTGCTGCCTGAAATCACTATCCTTTGATGCACTTAGTGTTGCGCAATATTTAGATACAAACTGGTTTCAATTTGCTCTTTTAGGTAATAATATCTTGCATCATCCAACAGCTTTGCTATTACCTTGTCGTAAAATGGATCATATTGCTATGCCAACTACACTGCTGTCTTGATTTCCAGATTATTTGCTACAGGAGGCTTCTGTCTACTGATTGGAGATGGGCATGGGCCTTCAAAGGCTACTGTGTGCCGCTGCATTCAAAGTGTAGCATTTGCCTTAGTACATGCATTTGGCAAATCAATTGCCTGGCCGCAGCAGCCCCATCTTCAGATCATGACAGAGAAGTTCTTTCGGACGCATAGGCTGCCCGACGTGATCAGTGAGTAATTCAACGTTTCGAATGTCTGGAATGCACTTTGCTTGGTTCCTTCCCCACAACCCCGGCGGCTGCTTGTGATCATGTGTCGTAAATGGTTCACTGCAGACCGGTTCTCCTTGCCACTGATATCTACGAGCTAAGGTTGGGCGCCAAATAACCTCATTTAGCTGGCACGCCCAAGACCACCACATAGTCGGCACGAAAATGAACTTATTTACGGTTATCTACTCCTCTACACCTTAGACACTTCCTGCAATGTTGTCCTCACCACCCGCCCGACACACCACCGCTGCCATAACTGCTCGGAATTCACAGTAATGGCGTCAGTCTGTTCCCGCTCGTCGATTGGCGTGTCTTTTTATGGTAACGCTAATTGTCCACCTTTCAGTACTTATCAATTGAAAACGCCATGTACTTATCATCCCAATTTATTGCATCACTATCAATTAAATCTAGAGTTAACAATTCAGACATATTTACTATTCTCACCACAACATAGTACTGCCCATTTGCAGGTTTCATCTCAACTATTTTAAAAGGTTGATTAGTTATGGCGGCGTGGGTTCTTTCCGCCACCTCCCTGCTAAAGCGTGGTTGGCGGTGCGCTATATTTGACCTAACTAGCAATAAACTAACAATCATAGCGAATCCGTGATTGTTGTGTAGTGCCATAAGCACAGTATTTATGAACACGCAAATGAAATGGCTCAGCCTGGCGCCCCGATTGCAGCAATTTCAGGCCACAGCCGACAAATGCGCTCTCACAGGCTGCCAGGCGGCCGCGCCGCTGCGAGCAGACGACAGCCGCCGCGGAAGGCAATAAAGTGGGCAAAGTGGCGAAACAGACGAGTGGTGCGAGTGGTGCGGGTCACTCTGCCAGAGGAGCTACCCCACGCTCGGGCGCGGAGCCCTTATTTCAGTGATAGTGTCAGAGCAGTCTTGGCCATGTAGTGAAATCAAGCAATCAGGGCCCAGCTGAACTAATGACCAGATGCAGTTGTCACTTGTATGTGCTAATCAAGGCAAGAGTGACGCGCACATATCCCATGGTAGTTTTTTTTAATTTACGCAGCAAGCAGTTTGTACAGGCCTTACCTCCCTTCGGACCGCAACTGGTTGGCATAGAGCCCGTGGCGGAAGCCACGGGCGTCCATGCTGCCCTTCACTAGGCCTACTTGCTTGGCCAGATCCAGCACGGCATCCCAGCCGGTCTGCCACCTGGCCTGGCCACTGCAGGACTGGAATCGTCCAACAAGTGTCTGCAAGGTATGGGGACACCACGCATTTTTTTAGCAATCCGGGCTAGTAAAACAAATAAAATGGAAAATTAAAGCAGTTAAAACGGGAAATGGCCAAAGCGTAACGTAATTCACGGCCATCACCTTTGGAGTGTGTCATGATGAAAACAGGTTTTTGTTCGATCCTCCCCACCCAGAATTAAAAAGCAATGTTGGATAGCTACAATGCCGATAAAAGTTTGCTTCGGAAGATTTCTGAATGCGCATGCCAATTCGTCCTTGAAAAATGTTCAATGAGAAAGCTACATAACGCACGCATTTCCAGGATATCTATTACTACATGTTTAGAAATACTTATGCGACGAATGCATTTAAGCTAGAATGGCACGGATGCATGTAAGCCTGATTATCTGAAAAAGATACTTACGTCCTTCCTGTCCCGAATTTCTCTAAAAAGCTGGGCCTTCTCCTTGCGTAGAATCACCCGCGAACTCATCTTTAACACACTATACGCTCGGAAGGACTGCGTCGAAAATGGATGAGTCACTATCAAACACCTGGCATTTCATTCATCGCCCGGCGCCGGCGTTGCCATGGCAACAGACATCGTACCCATGGCAACGAACCTCGATATGCAAGGAGGAAAACTACGTCAACTGACAACTTACAAACTACGACAAAGGTCACGTGACAGCTTTGAGAAACTGGCTTAATGTGTAGTTTGTGAATTCGGAAGTACACATTAATACTTGGCGTAAGATTGTACTTTTGCTTTGAGAAACTGGCTACAGCAGGTAACGGACACATAGTTTCTCAAGCATTTTAATGCAATGAAATATTCTTGTCAGGCCTTTTTCCCACTCCCCTATGACAAATGTGTGGCACCGCCTCCGTTTACAAGTCTTTACTATCATAAGTTTCACCACCTTTACAGGTGAAAAGGCTTCTGATTTACCGGATATGATCGGTGACAAAAACTGACACCTTTGCGAACCGATTGGTGAAAAATGCGAAGATGAAAACAAATTTCAACAGACCAGACAACATTACAACAGACCATATCGACTGGGCGAAACTCAAAGGGGAGTATTGGTCTATATTCGCGCACATGTTTAGTAACGTGAGCATGTTTAGAACACGTGTCGAAACGTTGACGTTTTGCTGTATGAGCAAGTTGAGCCATGACATGCCACCAAACATAGAAGCTTTAACGCGCGTCCGGGTGGCCGCTCATATACAAATCTTTCGGATGGGGGGGGGGGGCAATGTGATCCTCTGAGATCTCAGGAACTAAGAGAGCTAGAGACACCAAATTCACAGATGCTGAACTGTACATGAACCCACGTAGGTCAAATTTTGACGTTCATTGGTCTTGACCTTCTGGTCAAACAAGGTCGAGCAAGTCAAATTTTAGGTTCGTCTCCAAAGAGACCTTGGAACATAGTTAAATCTTCTAGGCAAAAAGCCGCACGCTCATTTAAAGTCAGTGACCTTGTTTTACCCTTTTAAGGTCGTGGTGACCAAAATAACGTGACTGCTTTGGGTTTTGCATTTGAATAAGCGACACTTATTACGCTAGGCACTATGTTCCTAAAAACAAAACGGTGACCTGGTCATTTTAAATCAGTGATCTGTTCTGACATTTATGGGTCTATGGAAGCTATATAATGCGGTTCCTGCTATCAATAAATCCAAATAAGCCCTACAAACTGCCCCCCCACAGCCCTACGTAATACAACAGACTTGTTTTGACCGTGGCCTGACTTTTCCATGTGACCCTAGGTCAATGTAATTTTTTCATTCAACTGTTTTGTTGCCTAAGAAAGTATTCCAGAGAAGCATGCCTTCGTCAAACACTCCGTTGTTTGACCACATTGAATGATTCAGTAGAAATTGCCTTCGCTGAAATCATGGCCTGATTTTGACCTGCCATAGGTCAGCAACCTTACAAGATATATCAATTTTTATACCAAATGATTTGCTATCCAATTGTCTACAGCTATGCAAAAGTTGACGCGGCTACGCCGTACCGTTTAAAAACCATTCCGGAAAAACATCCCGGTGGCCAATTTGACCACCACCCAAGCGCGTGTCGATCTGATGGTTTTTAGTATGTGCCAGAAAAATGCAACAAACTATGCTTTATCAGTGGTGACGTCACAGATCAATGGCGACATAGTGCTTTCCAATGCCCCTCAGATCAGGGCTTTTCAGGGACTTTTCACTTCACATACTTGACCAAGATTCCAAGGTACCGAGATTCTAGACTATGCAAAGATTCACTTCACATACTTAACAACACAAAATACCAAATAACTAGGTTCATCGCTAGTCGTGAAAAGCGTGGCTGGTCACAGTATCTCGCGACGAGCGTGATCAGGTCGCTACGCAGCGTCTTAAAGCGTCGTGCCATTTGAGAGAGATGGGCTCGAATGCTCGCCGCGCGGCAGTGCGTTGGGTTCAGTGCAAAGCAATGGGCTGCTGTTAGTTTTGGTCATGTCGTGAGAAGCTGACTGGCTAGAAGAACGCAGCTATCGCCAGCTTTTTATGAAATGGCGTTAAAGAACCCTGCCGATCTAACGAGACCGCTGTTTGAGCAAAACTGAGCTGTAGCTTCAGGGGTAAACAGAGGACGTTGGGGCGACGCATGTCAAACCTTCATCCATGGCTTGCTGCTGCTGTGAGAAACAGTAGCTTTGAGGTAAGAGGGCAGGCATCGCTGCTGTAGGCGTCCCACATCGCCCGTCACACCTCTGACTTAACGTACTGAGCGGTGGACAGGCGTAAAATGCAGCGTTTTTATTGTCATCATATTGCACATAAAACTAAATGAAGGTGCTAGAGGTGTTACGAAACATCGTTTGCATCTGTTGATACGAATATTACATGGGTTCTTCTCTAAATATTTGGGACAATGATAGCAAATGCGAGTTTTGCGCCGGTAATGACTACGCGAGACAGTGAAGGTCGCCAACGATTCCAACTTAATGTACGATAACGTCACAAAGCCAAAAGCGACACTGTTGTTAGGTGTCTCTAGAACCATGTTATCGGTACATGTCGGGCTACAAGTATGAAGTCATGCGCCGAGCCGTCTGGCCTTTGCGAAGGTCTCAATGGATCTCATGCAGTTTCATCGACTTGGACATACACCAGCGAATTAGTGGTGTTGGCGTGCAGCCCGTATTTTCGTTGCAATGAATGGCACGAACAGCATGTTCTGGTTCCGTCGTGCCACATCCATTCATCACGCTTTCCATGCGTTCAGCATGGATGCAACTCAATTACAAATTTACGTCCCGTATGGCCACCAGGTTTGACCTTCTCATGACCTATGTACACATGATCCTCCTGCGCAAGAAAGTGGGGTCTGCACTGTTCAATGCCGTGCTCGGTGTCGGCCTTCTCCACAGTTTGCCGGGAGCATGCACCACCTCATGCGTCATAGCCATTTCCCAGCGGGGTGAGGTGAATGAAGGCCAACCTTCAGGGCCTGCCCGTATAAAAGCGGGCCGTAACTAAGGGCCGGCATCCACTCATTGTGTTTCGCCCAAGCCGCACACTTCACAGGACGCAGAGATGAACGCTAAGCTGGTGGTAGGTTTTTGTGTGCTTGTGAGGCAGTACTCTTACCCGTACGCATAACCTAAGTTTAGAACGCTAAAGTTGCATATTCGAAATTGCATGATCAGCTACTCTTTCTGGGTTTGAAAGATTGTGCCCAACGTCACGTGGAGAACTTTGCTATATACCACAGCGCTAGGTCATCTTCGTACTCAGCTGTGGAGGGTACAAGAAAGGCGAAATCAGATCTCTGCGGCTGTGATCAGTTAGTCGAAACCTCGCTACAAGTTGTTAGAATAGTCCTGTTTTTAGATTAAGCGGGACTTTATCTGATCAGGCTTTGTGGGATCCTGCCTTCACACACTGTACCACAGTCCATACGAACAGATATCAATGGTCCTTTGTTTTTTTTTTTCAGCTTCTGCTCATCGCCGCCGTTGTGGCTCTCGCCTCTGCCGGCTACCGTGGGTACTCTGGCAGTTACGGTGGCCGCTCTGGTGGATACGGCGGCTACGGCCGCCAATACGGTGGCTACGGCGGAGGATACGGTGGCTACGGTGGCGGATACGGTGGCTACGGCGGTGGATACGGTGGCGGCTATGGTGGTTACAGCCGCGGCTATGGTGGTTACAGCGGAGGCTATAATGGTTACAACCGCGGCTACGGCCACTGAAGACGGTGTCTGGGCGACTACGTCAGATCGTTCTAATCACGCAGCAAGGCATACGGATATGCTTTTAGGAGCTACCGATCCACCTATTACTCCAACAGAAAGTGGCACAGTGAGCACCACCCCAGTCACGTTCAGACCCCTGTCTGAATAGAGGTTTTTGCGTGATGTGTTTTCTATTTGTCCGTTGATGGTCGACTATATATTATACTCTTATACCATTTTGCAACCGCACTCATTTTGTGCATTGTGAATCGGTTGGAAAGAAATGAGGGTTTCATCCTTCCTCTGGAAGTATCGATGACCGTACGTTTTCTGCAGGGACAAAGCTCCAAGGACAAAATTACTTTAAGTAGAGATAACGCTGAGTCGAATATCATGCTGGAAGTATGAGAATGAGCTTGAGATAGTGGCGTGACAGTTTCCACACTGCCCAGGCACTGCAGCCACAAGTTGCAGCCTCTTTACGCTGGTGTCCTGCCGTTAGTGACCTCAACCTGTCTTGTTGCTTTGGAAGACTGCGTGGTCTCCAACTCTGGCAAGAAGTGCACACTATGGGGCTGCATAATTTTTGGGGCAAGCGTGCAACCGACAGGCTACGATTTCAAAGGTAGAAAATGCATTCATGTATACAGGCCCCACCAGCATCTCTACCCTGGGCCAAAAGTGCCACACCACGTGCCTGACAGCAAGACACCAAGGTGTATTTGCCGTGCAGCCCCCGTCGAAGCGTCAGATCGCTTCGGGAAGCGTACTTAGCCGGGATGATTGGCGGTGTTATTAGATTAGCTTATTACCCGTTGCCAACGGAACAGGCGGTGTTATTCCAGCCCAAACGCATCACGTCTGTGAATGTTTTTTGCTGTGCTCAATGCATCACGACAACCGGTGGTAGTGCAGGCCTGCACAGAGTGTGTGAACTAAGATCCTCAAGAAGCATACCATTAGGATGCTTTGATCACCACCGTCATAATAACCAAGTTAACTCATTGTAATTACATTATCAAAGTGAACAATAAGGTTGTAAATATCACGCCTGGTATCCCCTCCTGATATTAGATATCAGGCGTGTTAGTAATGACACCATCGAATACTTTGTCACAGGCGCTAATGATACCGTCGAATACTTTGCCTTTAGATATACCTGAGATACTATCTTGCAAAACTGTTTTATGGTACATAGGCACGTCTAAACATTGCATGACCATCGATATAGGCCAAGGCCTGCTTAGCGCTGAGCAGAAGCTACGAAACTGCATTTAATTGTTCTGACGGCACGGCGAAACGGGCGGGCGCAGCGCAACGGATTCGTTCAACGTTAATGGGAAGAGGATATAAAGCCAATCGGATGATTTATTTCGAGTCAACACCAATGGATAACGCTAGACTTCGAGACAGTTGTGGGTCTCGGCACTTGCCCCCATTCCCGGCTCAATTGCTCACGCACGTGTCAATGATATAACGAAAACACATGAGAAGTTTGCATAGCCATGACTATTTTTGGGACCACCGCTAATAAACACATAGTTGCCCATATATTTGTAACTCTTCAACTATTATTGCCATGCCTAGTCTTCCACCCGTCCTATGAACAACTGATTGCGGCGTATCTGCTTACAAATATCTGCCAACACAAATGGTACTAGCTCTACTCACCACTAATTTCTTGTAATCAAAGCCATGTTTAGGAGGGTTTTCATGTATGGGGGACATCAAAAACATCAGTTTCGCACCCATGTATACTAGTAAAACGTCTCAAGTTTTTCTCCACTTCAAGTTCATCTGCCTGAGATCGCCACACTTGTAGCCAGTTTCTCAAAACAGAAATTTGTAGATTTTTGGCATAAATCATATATTTTTGGCGTACAATCGTAAATCCAGTTTCTCAAAGCAAAAATGTACAACTTACAACTACAATCTATGACACTGAAAAAATACACAGATAATGTACAATCTACGACACAAATATGTGCAAACAGTCTTGCATGAGCTTCTCAAAGCCAAGAACAAATGTACGACAGAGCTTAATTTTGATAGGTCCTTGATGAATTTGGCAATGCAATCAATGCAAGCAACAGTGTCATAGATTATAACACTGACCTTAGGACTGTTACTTATTGAAAGACAAATTGCTGCAGTGACAAGCCTAAACAACATGCAACAGCTGCTAAAGGCATAACAGAGCATGAAGCTTGAATGTGAGCACGTAATAGTGAGTGTTCCAGTCTTTCAGGCAAGAAGCCCTAGGTAGGGCATGCCAAGACCAAAAGATAAAGCAAAACTGCATGGTCAAGGAGCTTCCTTAATAAGAGCATCAAAATACATCACAATTGAAAGAAATTTGTGTGGCTGCCACAATACTTGTTATGCACGCCATACATTCCATGCCCATGCAAGTTGTATTCCAGACACTTTCAAAGTGAGACATGGGCAGCAGTGTCACCTGTAGTGCCTACCCTGGTTGGAGACATGATGTGCAATAAATGCATCAAAGTGGCACAGCATGACACAAGGATTACACTCTAAAATTGAGTTCATTTGGATAACATAGCTGCATGCATCTTGTGTACCACTATGCCATACAGCAGCAGCTAGCCTGCATAAAATCATACCATAGAAACATACTCTCAATGATCAGCCATATAGAGGGCCTATTCCCAATGACAAGTACAGCAGGCTGCTTATGATTGGATCCATGAATGGCCCTTTTTCAGTGCTCAATTATAGTTCGTGTTTACTTCACATGTTCCCTTAAGCTCTGAAGGCTAAGGTCTGGCAGTCCCACCTTCAATGCCCAGGATATGCTTAGTAAGCACAGGCATTATGTACTTACTATTCACATGATCTCGTCCACAATCGCTATGCAAAATAAAGCCTCCTTGAATGGAACATTTTAGGATGAACCTGAACAATGAAGGAGCTGATGAATGGAAAAAACTTCCTTCACCGAATTTATCAATTATGGACAACATTGCCACCAAAACCAGCCCTACTTCGGCACGTATCTCCACAAGGCCACACACACCTACAAAACGTGCTGCTCTGTTTATTACGTAGCACGGAGACTTACAAACACAGCGCGTCGATGGCAAGAAAAAAACGCGCAGCGGTCGACGCAACTAAATGGTGTTGCTGAAAAGTGGGTGCGCACCACCATATGCGAGTCGACGAGAAATGGTCACACACAAATTTCTTGCGGACGGGGAGCTGTCTCCACTTCTCTCTCTCTCTCCCTCTCTCTCTCTCTCTCTCTCTCCCTCTCTCCCTCCCTCCCTCCCTCCCTCCCTCCCTCCCTCCCTCCCTCCCTCCCCCCCCTCTCTCTCTCTCTCTCTCTCTCTCTCTCTCTCTCTCTCTCTCTCTCTCTCTCTCTCTCTCTCTCTCTCTCTCTCTCCTTGAACACTGCCAAGCGTACTCTTCCTTTGTTCATGGTCGTCATTGGGGATTTAGAGCGCACTCAGCTGCTTCGATTAGATGGCGTCAACTGCCTCTCATCCTGGCGGAAACGCGGGCACCACGAGTAACCAAACCCCGCACCCAGACGCGTTAGCCACTGCACCACCGCCACATATCCCTTTGCTTTCATATCCTGATAAGCGTTGCATTTCAACCAAAGCGTCATAATTGTAGCTGGAGATAATATCCCCAAAATCGTAAGCTTACGTGGCTGGTTTGATGTCGAACCAGGCAACTGAAAACTTATATATTATTTTGTCTTAATCGATGGCAGTTTGGGTGAAGGCAACACACACTCAAAACATAAGACGTCTGTTTATGGCTGCTAGAATTATTTCGAGTTTGGTGGTCATTGTTTTGGCAACGGGACACACAAATCTACACCACTGCCAAATGTACAACCTACGACAAAGGTCACGTGACGGCTTTGAGTATTTGGCTTAATGTGTAGTTTGTAAAATCGAAAGTACGCATTAATACTTGGCGTAAGATTGTACTTTCGCTTTGAGAAACTGGCTATTGGTGGTGGTATCCCTCTATGCTATAGGGCCCGAATAATTTGATCTCCCAGCTGCAAACACAGTTGCTCTTGTCTTCCTGTGTGTGTTTCCATTTACAGCCATTGTGAGAGCCGCTTATAGGTTTTGTACTAGACGGCAATGATTCTGATACACTCTCCCAACCTGTCCGCCTTTGAAATTCAGATAGACAAAACTGCGTCCCTCTGCAAATAATCCGTAATGCGCTGGATCGCACGTTGAAAATTATTTGCAGGTGATATACTGGTGATTTTGACATCCCGTCAGACCCCGCCTCTTGGCCAATATACCCATTACCCGTCGCCGGTTAACAACCATTCCAGAACCCTTCGTCTGTGCTAAATTGGTGACACCGTCATAAGCAATAAAACGGTTTCGTGACTCTCTGAGCGTATCACCAGTACCAGATATATTTTTCCAAAATAACATATCGTCCTGAGTTTTAATCATAATGGATGCCCTAAGCATTCTAGGCAATATTCCGTTTTGGTGTTACATGAAGAAATGTGCCGAGCCGCCTGGCCTTCGCGAACTCCATGACAGATCTCTTGGACTCCATGGACTTACCACATAAATACGAAAAAAAAATACGAATGGCGAATAAGAATGAAATACGACAGTGATTCAAGGCAGATGGCGTCACCTCGTTTTTCTTCTTTCATGCAACGTGTTGTAACTGATCTTGGAAGAGCGAAGAAGAGCTGCGTAAAAATGTTGCATGCGTTTATTGGTGCCAGCATTTTTCTTGGACTGGTCTTGGCTTTAGGTAATGTTCACCAACGAGTGGAATATACAGCATTATCTATGTTTAATATAGGCAGCACATTTTGCTTGGTCGTGTCATATCCACTCCTCATGCTCTCCATGCGTTCAGCATGAACACAACCCAAAAGCAAAAGTTACGTCCGGTGTAGGCAGCGGGTTTTGCCTTGTCACGACCTTTGCACATATCTATTCACTATGAGGGTGCATAATTTTTGGGGCGAGCGTGCAACCGACAGGCCCCGATTTGAAAGACGGGAAATGCATTCATGGGATGCAACATATGGCCTTTGTAGTCAGAACTGTGGAGAAAAGTTGTGGTCCTCTATAGGCCATCATACCTCAACAGAAGGTGCAATACAGTCTTTGTGCAGAACACAAAACAGGCTGACGATGCGCCGTCTGGTCACCATGTGCAGTCTGTCACCAGTCGCCAACTAGGAGTCGCTGTCGGCGGCTGCGAGCTGAGCCAATAGGCGCCCGCTGTCTGCATGCACTCTCCTAGAAGCACGCCGGGCCAACAGCCACCCGGCACCTGCACGCACGACGCTGGCAGCTCCACGACGAAACAGCAGCTGCAAGCCATCTACACGCGCGATGCCAGCAGCACAACGCTGGGCCAAAAGTATCACACCACGTTCATGACAACAAGGCACTATGGCATGGCCGTGTGGCTTTAGTTGAGAAGCCAGACTACTCCGAGAAGAGTGCAAAGCCGTGATGATTGGTGGTATTATGAGATGAGCTTGTTCCCCCTGGCGAACGGGACAGATTGGCGTATGGCCAGCCTTAACGCATCTTGTCTCGGAACGTTTGGCTTACCTCAGGGCATCACCATAGCCGGTGGTGGTGCAGACCTGCAAGGAGTATGGTAACTACGATCCTCGAGCAGCATGCAATTAGGATATTTTGATCACCACTGTCACAAATAGCGGAACTGATTCAATGTTTTTGGTTTCTCGAAGTGAACAGCATTTCGGAAATCAGGCGTTCATACCATAGAGTACTTCGTCCGCAAAGACGTCTTAAGTATTCCGCTGTCAATATTTGTCTAGTGTTCGTAGGCACGTCTAAACGTTATGCGGTCGTTGACGTAGGCGATAGCGTGTCCAGCGCTGAGAGGAAGCTACGAAGCCCAGATATAAGTGAATAACTTGGTGATTTTCACATCCTGTCAGCCCTTGCATGTTCGTGAATGTACCCATTCTCCGTCGCCGGTTACGAACATTCCTAAGGCCTTCGTCTGCGTTAAATTTGTGACACAGTCAAAGGCATCACAACTGTTTCGGGACTGTCTGAGCGTCTCCACAGCACCCGATCTATATTTGCCAAAATCCGATAATATCGTAAGTTTTGATCATAATGAGTGTCCTAAGCATTCTGAGCAATGCTCCGTCTCGACGTTACATGGAGCCATGTGTCTAGCCGCCTGGCTCTTGTGAGGTTCTTCACGGATCTCTTGAACTCTATGGACTGTGATATACGACAGCGATTCAAGCCTGGCAGCGTGACCTCGTTTTCTTTCTTTCTTTTTATAACGTATTGCAACTGGTCTTGGAACAGCAAAGAGCGACTGCGTCAAAATTATATATGGCTGCCAGCATTTTTCTTTGACTGGCCTTGAGTTTAGATAATGTTCACCCGTGAATGGAACAGACAGCATGCTTCTGTTCGCCCAGGTCATATCCACTCCTTATGTTTTCCATGTGTTCAGCATGGATCGAACCCAAAAAGCGAAAGTTACGTCCTGTGTAGCCACCAGGTTTTGCCTTCTCACGACCTTTGCACATATGGTCCTCCCGCTCAAGAGCGAGGTGTTTGCACTGTGCAATTCCGTGCTCAGTGTCGGCCTTTCCCATAGTTTGCCGGGAGCATGCAACGCCTCACGCGTCATAGCCATTTCCCAGCAGGGTGAGGTGAATGAAGGCCAACCTTCAGGGCCTGTCCGTATAAAAGCGGGCCGTAACTAAGGGCCGGCATCCACTCATTGCGTCTCGCCCAAACCGCACACTTCACAAGGCCCAGAGATGAACGCTAAGCTGGCGGTAGGTTTTTGTGTTTTTGTCAAGCAGTACGCTTTTACCAATACGCATAACGTGAGCTTGCAACACATGTAGGTTGCTAATTCGAAACCGCTGACCAGCTGCTTTTTGTGGATTCAAAAGATTTTGCCCAACATCACGTGGAAACTTTGCTGTGTACCACAGCGTGAGGTCATTTTCGTACGCAACTGTGGAAGGTACAAGAGAGAGGAAACCAGATCTCTGCGACTGTGATGAGTTATTTGAGATATTGATACAAAATTATTAAAACACTGCTGTTTTTAGGTTCAGCGGGACTTAGTCTGACCAACCTTGTGGGATCCTATCTCCGCACACTGCACCACATTGCATAATAACAGATATGAATGGTCCTTCGTTTTTTCAGCTTCTGCTCATCGCCGCCGTCGTGGCTGTCGCCTCTGCCGGCTACCGTCGGTACTCTGGCGGTTACGGTGGCTACTCTGGCGGATACGGCGGCTACGGCCGCCGATACGGTGGCTACGGCGGAGGATACGGGGGCTACGGTGGCGGATACGGTGGCTACGGCGGTGGATACCGTGGCGGCTATGGTGGTTACAGCCGCAGCTTTGGCGGGTACGGGCGCGGCTACAGTGGTTACAGCCGCGGCTACGGTCATTAAAGACGTTCCCTGGGTGGCTACGTCGGATCGTACCAGCCACGCAGCAAGGCAAATATGCATCCAAGAGCTACCGGTGCAGCTATTACTCCAGCAGCAAGTGACACAATGAGCACGACCCTAGTGACGTTGAATCCCCTGTCTGAATAGAGGCTTTTGCGTGATGTGTTCCTATATTTTCCTTTGATAGTGGAAGAAAATAAATTATTCTTGTATGTCATAAAACCACAGCCATTTTGTGTATTGCAAAGCTGCTGGAAAGAAATGAAGGTACTACTTAATGCTATTGAATGCGTTTGTGAGCGAATGACCACGGCTATGACTTAGCCCAATAATGTCTTACTTTGGAACCCGTGAGGCGTTGACCCATTAGGGGGGCTACGTACCTCTACCCTGGAAGAAGTGACGACCCTTCTATTTGAACAGGGACAAAACTCCAAGGAAAAATGACTTTGAAAATAGATGACACTGAGTGCCATATCACGTCCCATATATCAGTCCCATATACACTATAAGGTTCAATAATTCCTTTGGGCGAGTGTGCAACCAACAGACCACGATTTAAAAGACAGAAAATGCATTCAGGAAATATAACATATGGTCCTTATGCCGAGACCTGTGCAGAAAAGACCATACTACTCTTTCAAAGGCCGTCATGCCTTAACAGAAGGTGCAGGACAGCCTCTGTACACCATACAGAAAAGGCTAACGATGCACCGTCTGGACACCATGTGCAGCCTGTCGCCAATCGCCAGCTAGGAGTCGCTGTCGGCGGCCTCGAGCTGAGCCAATAGACGCCTGACAACTGCATGCACCCTGCCAGAGGCACGCCGAACCGACAGCCAATCGGCAACTGCACGTACGACGGTAGCAGGTCCACGCCGAACCACCAGCCGCCAATCATCTACAGGCGCCCCACCAGCAGCTCCGCGCTGGGCCAAAGATACTACATCACATGCATGACAACAAGACACTAAGGTGTAGCCCTGTGACTCTAGTCGAAGAGCCAGATCACTCCGACAAGGGTGCAAAGCCGGGATGATTGGTGGTGTTATGAGATAAGCTTGTACCCCGTTACCAACGGAACAGGCGGTGTTACGCCAGTCTAAACGCATCACGTCTGTGAACGTTTTTTGCTGCGATCAATGCATCACGACAACTGGTGGTGGTGCAGGCATCCAAAGAGTGTGTGGACTACGATCCTGAAGCAGCATGCAGTTAGGATATTTTGATCACCACCGTCATAAAACACAGCATTAACTAATCGTTTTTACCTTATATAAATAGACAGTAACATTGGAAACATCACGCCTGGTATACACGCCTGACATTAGATACCAGGCGTGGATACCATCGAATACTTTGTCCTTAGGCATCACTGAAATACTATCTTGTAAAACGATTTCTTTGCATTGTCGTTTCCATTGTACATAGGTACGTCAAACATTGCATCGCCATCGATATAGGCCAAGGCTTGCTTAGTGCTGAGCAGAAGTTACGGAACTGCGTTAGGTTGTTCTGACGGCACGGCGAAACGGGCGGGTGCAACGCAACGGATTCCTTCTACGTTAATGGGAAGAGGATATGAAAGGTAATCGGACGATTTATTTTGAGTCAACACCAATGGCTAATGCTAGATTTCGAGAAAGTTGTGGGTCTCAGCCCTTGCCCGCATCCCCTGCTCAATTGCTCAGGGACGTGACAATGGTAAAACGTAAAACACGTGAGAAATTTGCATATCGTCGACTATTTTTGAGACCACCAGGCACTGACCGCGTAATTCCTAATACCTGTTTTATCTTCAAATATTCTTGCCATGCCTAGCCTATAAACAATCCTACCCCCCGTCCTATGAGCAATTTGTTGCGGCGCCTCTGCTTAGAAGTATGTATCAATATAAATGGCACCAGCTTTACTCACTCCTAATTTGTTGCAGTCATAGTCATGTCTAAGAGGGTTTTGATGTAAAAAGACTGCAGCTTTACAGTCATGTACACTAGTATAACATCTCAAGTTTTTCTCCACCTCAAGTTTGTCTGCACGAGATCGCCACACTTAGTGGTGGAGGAATGCGTCTGTGCTATAGGGTCCGAACCATTCGATCTCCCAGTTGTAAACACAATTTCTCTTGTCTTTCTACGAATGTTTCCATTTACAGCCATCGTAAGAGTCGCTTGTAGCTTTTGTTATGGCCGGCAATGATTCTGATGCACTCTCCCAAGTAGTCAGTGTTTAAAACTCAGATAGACGAAACTGCGTCCTTCAGTAAATCATCCGTAATGCGCTGGACCGCATGATTCAAATTTCTCGCTTTTGTTATATTGGTGATGTTGACATGCTGTCAGTCCTTGCCTATTGGTCAGTATACTCATTAACCGTCGCTGGTTACCAACCATTGCAAAGCCCTTCGTCTGAGCCAGATTTGTGACACCGTCATAAGCAATACAATGGCTTCGGGACTCTCTGAGCGTCTCCACCATTCCCGATCTAGCTTGCCAAAGTCCAATAAAATTCTGAGTGTTGATCATAATGGATGTCCTAAGCATTCAAGGCAATATTCCGTTTTGATGGTACATGAAGTATGGCTCTTGACGGATTTCCGACAAGGATATAACAGATATAAATAATTCTTTATTTTTTCCAGCTTCTGGTCCTCGCCGCCGTTGTGGCTGTCGCCTCTGCGGGGTACCGTAGGTACTCAAGCGGTTACGGTGGGTACGGCGGTGGATACGGCGGCTACGGAGGCGGATACGGTGGTTACGGCGGAGGATATGGTGGTTACGGAGGTGGATACGGTGGGTACGGCGCTGGATACGGTGGCGGCTATGATAGTTACCGCCGCAGCTTCGGCGGGTACGGACGCGGCTACGGTGGTTACAGCCGCGACTACGGCCATTAAAGACGTTCTCTGGGTGACTACGGCAGATCATATTAGTGACGCAGCGAGGCATGCGGATATGCACCCATGACCTTACGATCCAGCTATAGCTCCAGTAGCAAGGGACACAATGAGCATGACTCCAGTCAGGTTTACTCGTATGACGGAATGGAGGCTTCTGCATGATGTGTTCGTTTCTTTGTCCGTTGGTGGTGGAAGAAAATAAGTTATTCCTGTATATCGTTGTTCAACAACACTCATTTTGTGCATTGTGAAGCGGCTGGAATGTAATAAAAATACTTTTAAATATTTTGGAATGTGCCCAATAGACTTAGCCCAATAACGTCCTGGTTTGAAACCCGGGAAGCCTTGTCCCATTTAGCGTGTTACGGAGGACTTCTTCCGCAAATACCGACGAACTTGCTGTTTCAGCAGAGAGAAATCTTGAAAGACAAAAATGAGTTTAAGAATCCATCACGCTAAGTCCCATATCACGCTGGAGGTATGAAAACGAGCCCGAGATAATGGCTTGACAGTTTCTACACTACCAAAGTTCTGCAGCCACAATCTGTAGTTTACTCACACTGGGGTCTTGCCGTCAGGGAAAAAAGCCTGTCATGTTGTTTTGAAAAACTGGGTGGCTCCCAATCCTGGCAAGAACTGTACACTATGACGTTGCATATTTTGGGGGGCAAACGTACAACGGACAGGACGCGATTTGAAAGACAGCAACTGCGTCCATGTACCGCAACATATTGTCCCTACGCTGCAACCTGTGGAGGAAGGACATGGTCTTTTATAGGCTATTATGCCGCAACAAAACGTGCAGGAGAACACTGAGCAGCACACAAAACAGGGTGCCGACACCCCGTCTGGCCACTATGTGCAGCCTCCCACCAGTCGCCTGCTAGGAGTCGTTGTCGGCGGCTACGAGCTGGGCCAATGGGCGCCCTTCATCTGCATGCACCTTGTCAGAGGCACACCGAACCAACAGCCACCCGGCACCTGCACGCACGACGCTAGCAGGTCCACACCGAACCGGCAGTCGCAAGTCATCTGCACGAGCCTCGCCAGTAGCACCACGCCGGGCCAAACGTACCACACTACATTCATAACAAGACGACAGTATGTGCATGACCATGTGGCTCTAGTTGATGGGCCAGATCACTCCGAGAAGGGCGCGAGGCCGGGATGATTAGTAGTGTTATGAGATGAGCTTGTTCCCCGTTGCGAACCGAACAGGTTGCGTGATGCGAGTCGAAGCACATCATGTCTCCGAACGTTTGGCTGAGCTCAAGGCATCACCATGTCCGGTCGTGGTGCAACCTCCAAGGAGTATGTTAACTACGATGCTCGGGCAGCATGCAGTTAGGATATTTGTATCAACAGTCACATATTATCACGTTAACTCACTGTTAGGATGTTTTGATCACCACCGTCACATATTACCATGTTAACTCATTGCTAGGATGTTTTGATCAATTTTGTCACATATTGCGACGTTAATTCATTGTTTATATTTTCCCTAAATGAACGATAATTTTGGAAATCAGGCGTGCATACCAAATAGCACTCCGTCCGTAAACATGTCTGAAATATTCCACTGTAAAACTTTTCCATGGGATATAGGCACGTCTAAATATTTCATATTCCTTGATATGGGCAATAGCTCAAAGAGGATATGATCGCCAAATGGATGGTTGGTTTCTTTTAAGTCAACGCCGATTTTTAATGCTAGATTTTCAGAAAGTTGTTTGCCTTAACTCCTGCCCCTATCTTCGATTATCATCTACCACCCATGTCTGCCAACAGTTTTCTTGGACTTGTTTTGAGTTTAGATAATGTTTGCAGATGAATGGAATAGACAGCAAATTTCCGTTCCGGAGTTCCGGTTGCCAACAATTCCAGAATCTTTCGTTTGCGTTGGTAATTTTGACATCTCGTCAACTGTTGCCTGTCCGTCAATATACCTATTTCCCATCGCCAGGTACCAACCATTACAGAGCCCCTCGTCGGCGTTAGATTTGTGACACCGTCGAAGGCATCAAAACTGTTTCAGGACTCTCTGAGCGTATCCGCAGTGCCCAACCTATCTTGCCAAACTCCAATAGCATTATGAGTTTTGATCGTGTTGAATGTCCTAAGCATTCTAGGCCAAATTCCGTTTTGGTGTTATATGAAATAATGTGTGGAGGTGCCTGACCCTCGCGAAGTTCTTCGCGGATCTCTCGCACTCCATGGACTGTGATATAAGACAGCGATTGAAGGCTGCCATTGTGACATCGTTTTCCTTGTTCCTTCTTGTAACGTCGTGCAGCTGAATTTGGAAGAGCGAAGAAGAGCTGCGTCAAAATGATATATCGCTTATAAAATTTATCTTTACTGGCCTTGAGTTTAGGTAATGTTCACCAATAAATGGAACAGACAACATGTTTTCGTTCAGTCGTGTCATATCCACTCCTCACGCTTTCCATGTGTTCAGCATGGATCCAACCTTGAAGGAAAAGTTACGTCCTGTGTAGCCAGCAGATGTTGCCTTCCCACGACCTTTGCACATTATGTCCCCCTGCTGAAGAACGTGGGGCTTGCACTGTACAATGCCGCGCTCAGTGTCGGCCTTTACCACAGTTTGCCGGGAGCACGCACCACCTCATGCGCCATAGCCATTTCCCAGCGAGGTGAGGTGAATGAAGGCCAACCTCCAAGGTCAGCCCGTATGAAGGCCAGCCGTAACTAAGAGCCAGCATCCACTCATTTTGTCCCGCCCAAGCCGCACATTACAAGACACGGAGATGAACGCTAAGCTGGTGGTAGGTTTTGTGTATTTGTGAGGCAGTACGCTTTCATCCACACGCATAATGTGAGCTTGGAACGCATGTAGGTTGTCGGTTCGAAATCGCTGATCAGCTGCTCTTTCTGGATTTGAAAGAATGTGCCAACATCACATGGAAACTTTGCTGCATACAATAGTGTTAGGTGATATTCGTATGGCACTGTCCATGGTACAAGAGAGGCGAAACCAGATCTCTGCTACAGTGACAAGTTATCAGAGACCTTGATACAAAATTGTTTCAATGCTTCTGGTTTTAGATATAGCGGGACTTACTCTGATCATGCTTCGTGGGATCCTGCCTCAATGCACTGCACCGCATTTTGTAAGGACGGATATAAATGGTCCTCTGTTTTTCATTCAGCTTCTGGTCCTCGCCGCCGTTGTGGCTGTCGCCTCTGCTGGCTACCGTAGGTACTCACGCGGTTACGGTGGCTACGGCGGTGGATACGGCGGCTGCGGAGGCGCATACGGTGGCAACGGCGGAGGATACGGGGGCTACGGCGGGGGATATAGTGGCTACGGCGGTGGATACGGTGGCGGCTACGGTGGTTACCGCCGCAGCTTTGGCGGGTACGGGCGCGGCAACAGTGGTTACGGCCGCGGCTACGGCCGCTAAACACGTTCTCTGGGTGGCGACGTCAGATGGTACCAGTCACACAGCAAGACATACGGATATACACCCAGGAGCTACCGATTCAGCTATTACTTACGGGACAAAGTGAGCACGCCTCCGGTGAGGTCTAACCACTGAACGGAGGCTTCTGCGTGATGTTTTTGCTTGTTTGTCCGTTGATGGCGGATGAAAATACATTTGTCTTGTACATCGTTGTTCAACCACACTCATTTTGTGCATTGCGAAGTTGCTGGAAAGAAATGAAGATGCTACTAAATGCTATTGAAGGCGTTTGCGAGCGAATGACTGTGCGGTGATGACATAGCCCAGTAATGTCATCGTTTGCAACCCGGGAAGCGTTGTTCCAGTTAGGGCGCTACATATCCTTTTACTATAGAAGAAGTAGCAACCATGCTATTTGAACTGGGACAAAACTCCAAGGACAAAACTGACTTTAAAAATCGAAAACGCTGGGTCCCATATCAAGCTGGAGATATGGTAACGAGCCGTACATAAGGGCATAGCGGTTTCTACACTGCCCAGGCATTGGAGCTACCATCCTGAAGTCTCCTGGTGCTGGTGTCGTACCGTCAATGGATGAAACCTGTCATGCCGTTTTGTAAGTCTGGGTGGCTCCCAATCCTAGCAATACGTGTACACTATGGGGTTGAATAATTTTTTCGGCGATTATACAACCGACAGACCACGACTTGAAAGACCGTAAATGCATTCAGGAAGTGTAACATATGGTCTTTATGCCGAGACCCGTGCAGAAAAGACGATATTGCTCTTTCAAGTACCATCATGCCTGAACAGAAGGTGCAGGAGAGCCCTGAGCACAACACAAACAGGCCGACAGTGCTCCGTCTGGCCATCACATGCAGCCTGTCGCCAGTCGCCAGCTCGGAGTCGCTGTCGGGGGCTACGAGCTGAGCTAATAGGCGCCCGTCATCTGCATGCGCCCTGCCAGAAGCACGCCGAACAAACAGCCACCCGGCACCTGCACGCACTACGCTAGGCGGCTGATTGGCGGTGTTATTAGATAACCTTGCTATCCGTTGCCAACGGAACAGGAGGTATTATGCCAGACTAAACCCATCACCTCTGTGAACAGTTGGATGCGCTCAGGACATCACAATAACCGGTGGTGGTGTGGGCCTCCAAATATTATAAAAAACTACGATCTCCAAGTAACATGTACTTGGGATATTTTGATCACCACCGTCACAGATTTTCACCTGAACTCATCGTTTTTAGTTTCCCTAGGTGAACAATAATTTTAGAAATCAGGCGTGCATGCCATATAGTACTTCGTCCGCACAGATTCCTGAGATATTGTCGTGTTGACATTTTTCTCCTGTACGTAGGCACGCATTAACATTGCATGGTCATTGCTATAGGTAAAAGCCTGCCCAGTGCTGAGGAGAAATTACGAAAATGCGCTATTTTTTTTCTGACGGCACAGCGAAACGGCCGGGTGCATCGCAACGGATTCCTTCTACGTTGATGGAAAGGGGACATGACAGCCAATTGGGTGATTTATTTTTGGGTCAACACCAATGGCTAATGCTAGATTTCGAGAAAGCTGTGAGTCTCAGCCGCTGCCCTCATCTCCGGCTCAATTGCCCAGACACGCGACAATGACATAGCGCAAAATTCATGAGAAATTTGCATAGCGTTGACTTTTTTGAGACCATCGGGTAGTGAACGCATAGATTCTCATACCTCATTTCTCTTCAAGTATTTTTGGCATGCATGCCCTTCCCTCGTTCCTTCTGTTAACCATTGGTGGCACCGCCTCTGCTTACAAGTACCTGCCAAAACAAATGACACTAGCTCTTCTCACCACCAATGTATTGTAATCATAGCCATGCTTAAGAGGGTTTTTATATACGGAAGACTGCAGTTTGTAGCCATGCACACTAATAAAAAGTCTCAAGTTTTTCTCCACCTCAAGTTTGCCTGCCTGACATCGCAACACTTGGTGGTGGAGGTTGGCCTCTGTGCTATGGAGCCCAAATCATTCCATCTCTTAGTTGTAAACACAGTTTGTCTTGTCTTTCTATGACCGTTTTCATTTGCAGCCATTGTAAGAGCCACTTATAGCTTTTGTAATAGTCGGCAATGATTCTGGGGCACTCTCCCAACTCGTCGACCTTGAAAATTCAAATTATGCGTGCTGTCCTGGAACGCATGTTCAAAATCTTTCGCATGTGTCTGTCAAGGCAATTTTCTGGGTATTGATAGATATATGTGAATATAATGGTGATTTTGACATCCTGTCAGTCGTTGCCTGTTGGTCAATATACCCATTACCCCTCGTCGGTTACCAGTTATTCCAGAACCTGCCGTCAGTGCTAGATTTGTGACACTGTCATAGGCATTACAGCTGTTTTGGGACTGTCTGAGCGTCACCACTGTGCCCGATCTATCTTGCCACAATCCTATAGTATCCTGAGTTTTGAGCACAGTGGATGCCCAAGCGGTCTAGACAACATTCTGTTTCGGTGTTACATGGAGCCATGTGTCGAGCCGCCTGGCCTTCGCGAAGTTATTGATGGATCTCTTGCACCCTATGGACTGTGATATACGACAGCGATGCAAGGCTGGCAGCATGACATCGTCCTCCTTGTTCCTTCTTGTAACGTATTGCAACTGATCTTGAAAGAGCGAAGAAGAGCTGTGTCAAAATGCTATATGGCTGGCAGCATTTTTCCTTGACTGGCCTTGAGTTTCGGTAATGTTCACCAATGAACGGAACAGACAGCATATTTTCGTTCAGTCGTGTCATATCCACTCTTCACGCTTTCTATGTGTTCAGCATGGATCCAACTCTGAAGGAAAAGTTACGTCCTGTGCAGCCATCAGGTTTTGCATTCTTACGAACTTTGCACATATGGTCCTCCCGCTCAAGAACGTGGGGCTTGCACTGTGCAATGCCGTGCTCAGTGTCGGCCTTTACCACAGTTTGCCGGGAGCACGCACCGTCCCATGCGTCATAGCCATTTCCCAGCGAGGTGAGGTGAATGAAGGCCAACCTTCAGGGCCTCTCCGTATAAAAGCCAGCCGTAACTAAGAGCCGGCATCCACTCATGGTGTCTCGCCCAAGCCGCACAGTGCACAGGACGCAGAGATGAACGCTAAGCTGGTGGTAGGTTTTTGCCTGTTTGTGAGGCAGTATGCCTTTACCCATAAGCATAACGTGAGCTTGGAACGCATGTAGGTTGCCAGTCAAAAACACTGACCACCTTCTCTTTCTGAATTTGAAAGATTGTGTCCAACATCACGTGAAAAACTTTGCCATTTACCAAAGTGTGAGGTCATTTTCGTACGCAACTGGTCTTCCGTACGCAATGAGAAGGTCCAAGAGAAGCGAAATCAGATCTCTGCGACTGTGATCACTTATTTCAGACTTTGATACGAAATTGCTAGCATTGTTATGCTTTTAGATTTAACGGGGTTTAGTCCGATCAGGCTTTGTGGGATCCTGCTTCCACACACACTGCACCACATTCCATTAGAACAGATATCAATAGTCCGCCGTCTTTTTCAGTTGCTGCTCATCGCCGCCGTCGTGGCTGTCGCCTCTGCCGGCTACCAGAGGTACTCTGGCGGTTACGGTGGCTATTCTAGTGGATACGGCGGCTACGGCCGCCGATACGGTGGCTACGGCGGAGGATATGGTGGTTACGGCGGTGGATACAGCGGCTACGGCGGTGGATATGGTGGTGGCTATAGCAGCTACAACCGTGGCTATGGTGGTTACAGCGGCAGCTATAGTGGTTACAACCGCGTCTACGGCCACTAAAGACGTTCTCTGGGTGACTACGTCAGATCGTCCTAGTCACGCAGCAAGGCATGCGGATATGCACCCACGAGATACCGATCCATCTGTTACCGCAGCAGCAAAGGACAGAGTAAGCACCACTCCAGTTATGTCTAGCCACCTGTCTGCATGGATATTTTTTGCGTGATGCGTTCCTTTATTTGTCCGTTGATGGTGGAAAAATAAATTATTCTTCTATATTGTCGTGGAACTGCACGCATTGTTTTGTGTATTGTTAAGCGGCTGGAAAGAAATGAAAATACTTAATATATGTATATATATATATATATATATATATATATATGCATATATATATAATATATTTATTATCATATATATAATAAATACCCTCCCTCTCCTGTGACAAATTTGTGGCACCGCACATGTTCACAAGTATCTACCATCATAAGCCTCACAACCTCTACAGGTAAAAAAACCTGATTTACCGGATATGCTCGGTGAAAAAACTAACACTTTTGCGAATCGATTGGTGAAAAATGCCAACATGAAAACAAATTTCAACAGACCAGATAACACTACAGCAGGCCATCTCAGCTGAACGAAACTCAAAGGGTAGTATTGGTGTATACAAGTGCACACTTGCAGCGTAAGCATGTTTAGAACACGTGTCGAAACGTCGACGTTTTGCTGTATGAGCAAGTTGAGCCATGAGATGCTACCAAACATAGAAGCTTCAACACGTGCCCGGATGGCCGCTCGTATACATATCGTTCGGGTGGGGGCAGTATCATTCTCTGAGATCTCAGGAACTAAGAGAACTGGAGACACCAAATTCACAGATTGTCCTGAACTGAACATAAACTGACGTGGGTCCAGTTTTGACTTTCATAGGTCATGATCTTCGGGTCAATTGGAGTCAAACTAGGTCAAGTTATAGGGTAATCTTAAAAAAAAACATGGAACATAGATAAATATTCTAGACAAAAAGTCGCATGCTCATTAAAGGCCAGTAACCTTGTTTAACCGTTTGAAGGTCGTGGTGACCAAAATCAAACCGGACTGCTTGGAGTTTTGCATTTGAATAGGCGACAAATAGTACACTAGGTAGCATGTTTCTAAAAAAAAAACGCTGACCTGGACCATTTTAGGTCCGTGACTTGTTCTGACGTTTAGGAAGGTGTATAATGCAATATAGTACATACCGTGAGCTGACAACGCATGTAGGTTGACAGTTCGAAATCGGTGATCAGCTGCGACGTCTGGCTTTGAAAGATTGTGGCGAACATCACGTAGAAATGTTGATATGTTCAACAGTGTGAGGTCATTTTCGTACCCAATCACGGAAGGTAAAATGGAGGCGAAATCAGATCTCTGCGACTGTGATCAGTTATTCGAAATCTTGATGCGAAATCAATAAAACTTTTCTGTGTTTAGATTCCGCGGGACTTAGTCCGATCATGCATTGTGGGATCCTGTCTTCATACACTGTACCACATTCCATAAGAACATATAAAAGAAGTCCTCTGTTTGTTTTCAGTTGCTGCTCATCGCCGCCGTGGTAGCTGTCGCCTCTGCCGGCTACCAGAGGTACTTTGGCGGTTACGGTGGCCACTCTGGTGGATACAGCAGCTACGGCCGCCGATACGGTGGTAACGGCGGTGGATACGGTGGCGGCTATGGTGGTTACAACCGCCGTTATGGTGGTTACAGCGGCGGCTACAGCGGTTCCAACCGCGGCTACGGCAATTCAAGACGTTCTCTGGGTGGCCACGTCAGATCGTACCAGTCACACAGCAAGGCATACGGTATGCTCCCAGAATCCACCGACCCAGCTATTACTCCAGCAGCAAGTGACACAGTGAGCACCACCCCAGTGACGTCTGATCGCCTGTCTGAACGGCGCCTTCGGCATGATGTGGTCGTTTGTTTATCCGTTGATGGTCGAAGAAAATAAAGTACACTTGCATACTGTTGCGCAGCCACATTCATTTTGTGCACTGCAAACTTGCTAGAAAGAAATGAAGGTACTATTAAATGTCGTTGAACGTGTTGGCGCGCGAATGACTGTACGGCGACGACTTAACCCAATAATGTCTTCGCTTTGAACACTGGAAGCCCTATCCCATTTTGCGTGTTACGAATCCGTTTCCCTGGAACAAGTGACGACCCTGCTATTTCAGTAAGGACAAAACTCCAAGGCAAGGACGATTTTAAGAATCGCTAATCCTGAGTCCCATATCACGCTGGAGGTATGAGAACGAGCCCGAGATAATGACATGACAGTTTCTACACTGCCCAGGCATTGCAGCTGCAACTCGAAGTCGCTTGCTGCTGGTGCCTTGCCGTCAATGAATGAAATCTGGCATGCTACCTTGTAAATCTGGGTGGTTCCCAACCCTGGCAATAAGTGTAGACTATGCGGTTGAATAATTTCTTTGGGCGAGGATACAACCGTCAGACCACGGATTAAAAGACGGTAAATGCATCCATAAAATGTAGCATATTGTCCCTATCTCGATGTCTGTGTAGGAAAAACGACATTGCTCTTTCAGAGGCCATCCTGCCTTAACAGAAGGTGCAGGAGGCCCTGAACAGCACACAGAAGAGAGTGACGATGCGCCGTCTGGCCACCATGTGCAGCCTGTCGCCAGTCGCCAGCTCGGTGCCGCGGACGGCGGCTTCGAGCTGAGGCAATAGGAGCCAGACATCTGCATGCATCTTTCCAGAGGCACGCCGAACCATCAGCCACCCGGCACCTGCACGCACGACGCTAGCAGGTCCACACCGAACCATCAGCCACAAGATATCTAAACGTGCCCCACCAGCAGCACCACGCTGGGCCAAAATACCCCGCCACATTCATGAAAATAAGGCATTATTGTGTAGCCGTGTGGCCTCAGGCGAAGGGCCAGCTCACACGTAGAAGAGCGCAAAGCCGGGATGATTGGCGATGTTGTTATATAGGCTTGCTGCCCGTTGCTAACGAAACAGGCGGTGTTAGGCCAGGCTAAACGCATAAAATCTGTGAACGTTTGTGTAGCGGTACATTTGTACGTGCATACCTCCAAATGTGTATTACTACGATACTCAAGCAGCACGCATTCAGGATATTCTGATTATAACTGTCACAAATCACCCTCTTAACTCACTGCTTTTATTTTCCCTGAGTGAGCAATAATTTTGGAAATAAGGCGTGCATACTATAAAGTACCTCGTCTGCACATATGCCTGATATCCTTTCTCGTCAAAATTTTCTCCTGTACATAGGAGACAGGTTTAAACATTGCATTGTCATTGATATAGGCAACAGCTTGCCCAGTGCTGAGCTGAAGCTACGAAACTGCGTAAATTTTTCTGACGGCACGGCAAAACAGGCGGGACCGGACAAAATTTTCCTTCTACGTTGATGGGAAGAGGATATGGTAGCCAACTGAATGAGTTCAAGTTCAAGTCAACACCATTTTTCTAAAAATGCTAGATTTCCAGAAAGCTGCGGGCCTCAGCCCCTGCCCTCATCCACGAGAACATCGCCCACAGACGCAATAATGGTATAACGTAAAACACATGGAAAATTTGCATGGCGTTAATTTTTTTTGAGGCCGCCAGGTACCGAACGCATAACTTTTCATGTCATTTTGTACTCCGATATTCTTGCCAGGCCTCCTTTTCCTTCATCTATGAAACATTTGTGATGCCGCCTTTTCTTTCGAGTATTTATGAACAAAAATATTTCTAGCTCTACCCATCCCTAAAATGTTAGCCACATAATGAGAGCTACGATTAAGAGGGTTTTGGTAACGGGAGACTGCAGTTTTGCAGGCAGGTACCATAGTAAAACTTCTCAAGGTTTTCTCCACTTCAAGTTTGCCTGCATGAGATCGCCATAGTTGGCGGTGGAGGCATGATCCTGTGCTATGGAGGCCGAATCATTTGATCTCCCAACTGTAACCACACCTTCTCTTGTCTTTCCACACATGTTTTCATTTACAGCCATTGTAAGAGCCACTTACAGCTTTTGCCATAGCTGGCAGTAATTATGATACACTCTCCCAATTCGTCAACCGTTATAATTAAGATAGACGAAACTACCTCCTTCAGTAAATCATCCCTAATGCCCTAGAGAGAACGATGAAAATTTTTCGCACGTGTCTACCCAGACGACTTTCTGGTTATGGCTAGATATAAGTGAATATGTTGGTGATTTTGGCATTCTGTCCGTCCTTGTCATTTGGTCAATACACCCATTACCCGTTGCCCGTTACCAGCCATTCCCAAGCCCTTCGTCTGTGTTACATTTCTGACACCGTAAGAGACACCACAATGGTTTTGAGACTCTCTGAGGGTCTCAACAGTACCCGATCTATCTTGCCGAAATCTCATATTGTCCTGAGTTTTGATCATAATTGTCATGCTAAGCATTCTGGGCAACCTTTCATCTTTGCGTTACATTAAGTAATGTGTGAAGCCGCCCGGCCTTCGCGAAGTTCTTCACCGATCTCCTGAACTCCATAGACTTGGATATACGACAGCGATTGAAGGCTGCAATCGTGACCTCGTTTTCTTGTTCCTTCTTGAAACGTATTGCAAGTGAATTTGGAAGAGCAAAGGAGAGCTGCGTTACAATGCTGTATGCGTTTATTAATGCCGGATTTTTACGTTGATTGGTCTTGTATTTTAGACGATGCTCACCAGTTAATGGAACAGACAGCAAGATTTCGTTCAGTCGTGTCATATTCCCTCGTTCCGTTCTCCATGTGCTTAGCACATATACAACAAAAAAAGAAAATTTGACGTCTTGCGTGGCAATCAGGTTTTGCCTTCTCACGACGATTGCACATTTGGTGCTCATGCCAGAGAACGTAAGGTTTAAACTGTGCAATTCCGTGCTCAGTGTCGGCCTTTACCACAGTTTGCCAGGAGCACACACCGCCTCATGCGTCATAGCCATTTCCCAGCGAGGTGAGGTGAATGAAGGCCAACCTTCAGGGCCTCTCCGTATAAAAGCCAGCCGTAACTAAGAGCCGGCATCCACTCACTGTGTCTCGCCTAAGCCACACCTTTCACAAGACGCAGAGATGAACGCTAAGCTGGTGGTAGGTTTTTGTATGATTGTGAGGCAGTACGCTTTTACGCACGCGCATAATGTGAGCTTGGAACACATGTAGGTTGCCAGTTCAAAATCGCTGATAAGCTGCTCGTTCTGGATTTAAAAGATTGTGCCCAACATCACGTGGAACCTTTGCTATATACCACAGTGTGAAGTCATTTTGCTACGGCATTGCGGATGGTACAAGAGAATTGAAACCATATCTCTGCAGCTGTGGTGACTTATTCGAGACCTTGATGCGAACTTATTTGAATACTTCTGTTTTTATATATAGCGGAACTTACTCGGATTAGGCTTCGCGGGATCCTGCCGCCGCACACTGCACCGTATTCCATAAGAACAGATAGAAATGGACCTCTGTGTTTTTCCAGCTTCTCCTCATCGCTGCCGTTGTGGCTGTCGCCTCTGCCGGTTACCGTGGGTACTCTGGCAGTTACGGTGGCCACTCTGGTGGATATGGCGGCTACGGTCGCCGATACGGTGGCTACGGCGGAGGATATGGTGGCTACGGAGGCGGATACGGTAGCTACGGCGGTGGAAATGGCGGCTACGGCGGTGGATACGGCGGCGGCTATGCTGGTTACAACCGCGGCTACGGTGGATACAGCGGCGGCTATGGTGTTTACAGCCGTGGCTATGGCCACTAAAGACGTCCTCTGGGTGGCTACGTCAGATGGTGCTAGTCACGCAGCAAGGCATACGGATATGCTTCTAGGAGCTACCGATCCACCTATTACTCCAGGAGCAAGTGACACAGTGAGTATCATTCCATTCACGTGCAATTCCTTGTGTGAATAGAGGCTTTTGCATGATGCGTTCCTTTTTTGTCGGTTGATGGTTGAAGAAAATAAAATGTACTCCTATATCATTGTGCAACCGCACACATTTTATGCATTGTGAAGCGGCTGGAAAGAAATGAAGGTTTCATTACATTCTATTGAATGCGTTTGCACGCGAATGACTGTACGGCGAAGCCTTAGCCCAGTGATATCTTGGTCTGAAACCCGGGAAGCCTTGTACCATTTAGCGAGTAACGTACCCATTCCTCTGAAAATACCGACAAACGTACTATTTCAACAGGGACAAAGCTCCAAGGACAAAAATGAGTTAAACAAAAGACAACGCTGAGCCGCTGGAGGTATCACGCTGGAGGTATGGGAACAAGCCCGACATAATGGCATGCATGCCAGTTTCTACCCTGGCAGGCCCTTCAGCCATAAGCTGTAGCCTCTTTACGCTGGTATCTTTCCGTTGGTGATCTCAACCTGTCATGCTGCTTTGGAAGACTGCGTGGTTTTCAAGCTTGGCAAGAGGTGTGCACTATGAGGTTGCCTAAGTTTTGGGCGAGCGTGCAACTGACAGGCACGCATTTAAAAGACGGGAAATACATTCATAAGATGTAACGTGTGGCCCTCATGCCGAGACCTGTGGAGGAAATACGACATTACTCTTTCAAAGGCTATCATGCCCCAACAGAAGGTGCAGTGCAGCCTCTGTACAGAACACAGAAGAGCGTGACGTCCACCGTCTGGCCACCATGTGCAGCCTGTCGCCAGTCGCCGCACGTCATCTACACACACCCCACCAGCAGCACCACGCTGGGCCAAAAGTACCACACCACGTTCATGACCACAAGACACTAAGGTATAGGCGTGTAGCCCTCGTCGAAGAGCCAGATCACTTCGGGAAGAGGGCAAGGCCGGGATGATTGGCGGTGTTATTAGATAAGCTTGCTACCCGCTGGCAACGGAACAGGCAGATGTTGTCGTTGATGTAGGCGATAGCGTGTCCAGTGCTGAGAAGAAGCTACAAAACCGCGTTGACTTTTTCTGACGGCGTGGTGCACCGGGCGGACACGGTGACACGGGTTCTGGTTCTGGTTCTGGTATGGTTCTGACGGCGTGGTGCACCGGGCGGACACGGTGACACGGGTTCTGGTTCTGGTTCTGGTATGGTTCTGACGGCGTGGCGCACCGGGCGGACACGGTGACACGGGTTCTGGTTCTGGTTCTGGTATGGTTCTGACGGCGTGGCGCACCGGGCGGACACGGTGACACGGGTTCTGGTTCTGGTTCTGGTATGGTTCTGACGGCGTGGTGTACCGGGCGGACACGGTGACACGGGTTCTGGTTCTGGTTCTGGTATGGTTCTGACGGCGTGGTGCACCGGGCGGACACGGTGACACGGGTTCTGGTTCTGGTTCTGGTATGGTTCTGACGGCGTGGTGCACCGGGCGGACACGGTGACACGGGTTCCTTCCACGCTGATTGGAAGAGCGTGTGGCAGACAATTAAATGGTTTATTGCAAGCCAACGCAAACATAGCTAGTGCAAGATTTCCAAAACGTTGTGGATCTCAGTCCCTGCCCACATCCCCGGTCCAAACAGATTGGCGTCTAAACACATCATGTCTGTGATCGTTTGGCTGAGCTCAGGGCATCACAATAAGCGGTGGTGGTGCAGCCTCCAGGCATTATGTTAACTGCGATGCTCGAGCAGCATGCAAGTAGGACATTTTGATCACCACGGTCAGCATGGTAGAATTTTTTGCACATGTCTGTGAAAACGGTTTTCTGGGCATCGCTAGATAAAAGTGAATATATCGGCGATTTTGACATCCTGTCAGTCCTTGCCTGTTGGTCAATATACCCATTACCCGTCGCCAGTTGCAAACCATTCCAGAGCCCTTCGTTTGCGTTAGATTTGTGACATCGTCAAAGGCATCACAACTGTTTCGGGACTCTGTGAGCGTATCCACAGTACCCGATCTATCTTGCTAAAATCGAATAGTATCCTGAGTTTTGATCATGTTGGATGTCCTTAGCATTCCAGGGAACATTCCGTTTTGGTGCTCCATGAAGTAATGTGTCGAGGCGCCTGGACCTCGCTAAGTTATTGACGGATCTCTTAGACTTCATGGACTTGGATATACTACATGGATTCAAGGCTGCTAGTGTGACATCGTTTCCTTTGTTCCCTCTTGTAATGTATTGCAACTGATCTTGGAAGAGCGACGAAAAACTGCGTGTAAACGCTACATCACTGCCAGCATCCATTTTAACTGACCTTGAGTTTAGGTAATGTTCATCAATGAATGGAACAGACAGCATATTTTCGTTCAAGCGTGTCGTATCCACTCCTTATGCTTTCCATGCGTTCAGCATGGATACAACTCAAAAGCAAAAGTTTGGTCCTGTGTAGCCAGCAGATTTTGCCTTCTCACGACCTTTGCACACATTGCCTCTGTACGTTCCTGTCTTGCCGTCAGTGATCTCAACCTGCCATGCTGCTTTGGAAGACTGCGTGGTTTCCAAGCCTGGCAAGAAGTATACACTATGAGGTTGCATAATTTTTTGGGCGAGCGCGCAACCAACAGGTCACGATTTAAAGGACGGGAAATGCATTCATGAAATGTAGCATATAGTCCCTATGCTCAGAACTGTGGAGGAAAGGCGTGGTCTTCTAAAGGCTACCTGAACATAAGGTGCAGGAGAGCTCTGTACAGAACACAAAACAGGCTTACGATGCGCCGTCTGGCCACCATGCTGTTGTGGCC
The DNA here is from genome assembly GCF_011947565.3 of Pollicipes pollicipes. NCBI lineage: Eukaryota > Metazoa > Arthropoda > Thecostraca > Pollicipedomorpha > Pollicipedidae > Pollicipes > Pollicipes pollicipes. Next base: position 16,874,771 of record NW_023596136.1, on the reverse strand, counting down.
ACCAAGTGCAGCATGTCGCCAGTCGCCTGCTAGGAGTCGCTGTCGGCGGCAACGAGCTGAGCCAATAGACGCCTGACATCTGCATGCACCCTGCCAGATGTACGCCGAACCGACAGCCAATCAACAACTGCACGTACGACGCTGGCAGGTCCACGCCGAACCAGCAGCGCCAATCATCTACAGGCGCCCCACCAGCAGCTCCGCGCTGGGCCAAAAGCACCACATCACATTCATGACAACAAGACACTAAGGTATAGCCGTGTGACTCTAGTCGAAGAGCCAGATCACTCCGACAAGAGTGCAAAGCCGGGATGATTGGTGGTGTTATGAGATCAGCTTGTACCCCGCTGCGAACGGAGCAGGTTCCGTAAGGCAGGCCTTAACGCACCTTGTTTCCGAACAGTTGGCTGAGCTCAGGACATCACCATAGTCTGCGGGGGTGCGACCTACGAGTATGTTAATTACGTTCCTCGAGCAGGATGCAATTAGGATATTTTGATCACCACCGTCACAAATTACAACGTTAACTGAGTTCGGTGAATGTGCTAATGGGCACTCACGCTTTTTTCAGTTTCTGCCACATCTCAATTTCATACAGATGGACAGCGGGCTTTTAAACAAGTTACAGGTTCAAAGATGTTCGTTTTTTTGTCATTTTCATAAGTGCATATAAGACATTGGCAAAGTACCGATTATTCAGATTCATAAGAACATCTATATATTCTTGTGTCCGATTGGGTCCCTTCCTGAAAGTTGTTGCTACTTTCAAGGTGCATATGTTTGTCGAACTGAAGCGGTTTAGACAAAATCTCGCTACCGCATGGCTTCTAAACGCGGCTTACTTTGCATTAGGCGGCTACTACCTCGCAGCAAAGCTTATCTTCGCACAACTCACGCATCACAGAGAGGTCCCTATCACGGTGAAAATTGTGATGTCGTTATCGACAAATAATTTGGTTCGCACCATGGCTTTCCACTTGTTTCTACATCCCGTGTCCAGTGCTCTTCTTACCCACGTTAGAATAATGCTGCCCGCCTTTGAATAGAGATTGGAGAGTCTGCATGAAACGTTTAATTATCAATAGTGGCATTGGTAATCAAGAAGCAAACACGAGCATTTTAAGTCCGTAGCGATTGACCTGACTTGATAAAGCCATGTGCCACAGCTTAGACTGCGCCAAAGGTATTCGCACCATCTAACACAATCCACAAGATGGCGTTATTTCTCTGTCGTGGAAGCCCAAGGGGCTTAGTTAGCATTCGTCATGTCACAACACCTAGAATAGCCGCAGACGCACAGTCATGCGTTTCTCTCGTCACCCAGCGGAGCTAGAAGAGTCGGGATAACCAACATATATTTTGATATCATGTTCACCACCTCCGTACGTAAAAACCCACGCAGCCTAGTCAACAGCCCCACGCACCAAACCCGTTTTCCTGAAACCAGTTCCGGCTCTGGAGCCTGGGTGCCTCAACCGCAACCACGACCTCTGTCCGCGTCAGTGTCCCGCCACCAAAAATGACAGCGAAATCCGTCTCACTCAGCGCAAGCTGCGTGGCGCCTGTAACAGAGCAGTGTCCTAGAATCGCCGACTTTGGGTGTAAAGCAGCACCCTATGAGGAGAAATTTTTCACTCCTTTTCCCCTATTTTATGTGAATTTTCCGCTCCTGCCTGACATTGTCTAATCACACATGCCAAACCCCTATTTCCTCTTCTGATGTTTCCAGATGCCACCGAAAACCGAGCCCACTTAAAACCACCAAGCATAAAGGAGGCTCCACAGAACCTGGATATCTATGGCTATGTCCTGCCTCTACCAGGCCTGGTAGAAAATTTTACTCCACGTACGTCTTTTTTCCCGAGGAAACTTGACTACTAAATCGCATCACTCCCGAAATGCAGGAGTGAAAAATTCAACAAATGTCTTTTAAATTAAATCTACTCGATGAATATCACCATTTGAACACTCATGTCAACAAATTTTAAGTGAAATCAGCTGATAACAATTTTGCCAGAAAAGTGTCAGTCTTTATCAGTCTTTTTAGATTTAACTAATTTTGTCTTTCTTAGTATCATGCGAGTTTTTATAACCACTTTATTGTTCCTTCCTTTTTGATTGCCTTTAGAGGTGCCATCTGCTGCTTAGAATGTTGACTAATTTCTCTGCAAGATGCTCCAACTACAAACTTATACGCATTTCATGCATAAATTGAATAAATTCGCCAGTCGCCCAAACATGTTTGATATGTACCCAAGAGCGAACAATTCACGGCGAATAAAGGAGACAATTTGAGGCACGGAACTTATTTCTACCGCCATGTTTGCCCTGCTGAACCCTCCGTTAACCGTTTTCTTTGCTCATGGCAGTGCTCAATAAAAAATAAATCTAAGGGTACAAAAATACCAGGCTACCTGGCAAGGCTATCCTAATGCTGCCATACAGAGCTTTGGGACAGACCTGACGCAGCAGACGTGTTTGGTGGCGAAACCCTCTGCCCTCTGGAGATGTTTATCACGCACACCTCTTACTTGTTTCGCATTTTAATCTCGTAGGTTGATGGGCATGATTCATAGTGATATTTGTGGGGTGAGTGGGATGACTGTCTGCCAGCGGAACATGCAAAAGATGCTGACTTTTTGCTGGGGAGAGCAGGAAAAAGCCAGCAAGTCTCCTGTGGACCAAATAATTGCTTGCCTCACCTGCTTTCAACACATGATTGGAAAGCAGTTAGCCATTTTCTGTTTTAATCCATCGAGTTTTACCTAAGATGAATTATGATGACTTGAAGGCGTGCAATTGGCTTATTTTGTTCCATATTCTTTATTATTTGTCCCAAATTTCTTGAAGTGGTCCCTTATGGCTGCTTTAACCCGATGTTTTCCATAGTTGTCGTTAGCCCTACATTTTTAACACTGGGATACTCCAAGCTGCATAGCAATTATAATATGAGGTAAATATCAGCATTAAGCAAATAGTCAGACGATCTCATTTAAAATGTAAAGCCAACATCTCAAACTATGTCATTAAACATGAATTAACGAGCCTAAATAGATGCCTTTGCTGCAGCTGAAAAGGCAATTAGCAATACTGGCATGGTCATCTAAAGTTATATTACTTTTGGATAAGAGCGATTGTTTTGTGGAGCGTACCCATTATTGCCCTTGACAGAGGTTAACCATGACAATCAGAATGAGTCGTTCAAAGTAATTTAAAGTGTTTTGATTTGCGTGTTGTCAACTTTGTCTGATGTGAACAAGCATACACAAATGAGCTGAATAAAAATGCAGGTTAAAACCAGCCAAAATTTAGCTTTATCACGTTTTATCACAAGTGCTGCTGTCAACAGGTAGGTGAGTTGAGGTGATGTTCATCATATGGGCTACTCTAAGTTAGGTTAAGTTGGTTAAGTGCATGGAAAATTGGAATAGGAATTCCGCAAGAGTCAGTAACTCATAACTGCTGCTTGTGATGCAAACAGGTAAGACAGGATGAGGCGAAGTAAGGCCTTTTTAGGTCAGGCATAGTTGGCTACTTTCATGGAAATAAGCATTGGTATTTTGTAAGAAACAGTGACAAAATGTTTGCTTTTCCCTGATCCCATTTTGACAGCAGCCAGAGGTATGTCTATTGTGTTTGACTTGGTGATGGGCTGGTGTGTATGAGTCCAAGGTTTTTTTGTTTGAGTGTTTTATGCTTGTTGAATTTTCTGTTCATACTTTGTTATTGACCTACTGTGCCTTCTTGTGTATTAAAAGTGCTGTGGAAGGCAAGTGTAAAGTGCGGCATCAAATTATTGGTGTTAATAATTTGTTATGCTCATTACACTGCCATGAAATTACTATGTTTTAATGTATTCTGTGTCACTTTAATGGCCTAAGATGTTCAAAAAACCAAATAATTCTGTCAGGATTCTGATATTGCGTCCATGCCAACTTAAAATAGATGTCTTTGTTTGCCGAAGCATCAGTCGCGAGCTGATAAGTTCCCTCTTCTTTTAACCGATTTTTTCACTCCCGCACGGTCTTTTTGCGATGAAATTTTTCACTCCCACCCTCGTTCAAAAGCAATTCTAGCTCCCTGGAACAGGGCCTCCGCAGCCGCGCGCGGGAGGCGCCGCCGCAAAACACCCCGCCGCGGACCCTCAGAGCACCGCGCGTCCGGTTTTCGGCCCCCGGGGCATTCGCGTCCCGCCTCTCTCCGCCGACCAATGGTAGCGCGAGGCGCCCTCTGTAGCCAGCGTGCGTGAAGGTCGCGGAGCGGGTCTCCTCCGTATAAAAGACCGCTTGGAAGAAGGACGGTATCTTCACATCGGTTCCTGCTACAGCCCGTGTCCGTCTCGCAAGCTGCAGTGATGAACTTCAAGTTGCTGGTAAGTGATCTCGCGAGGTGCCGGAGTCTCCCTGTCCTGCTGTGAAAAGCATGCTTCCATTGGGATCAAATGCACATAGTCTTAGCCTTGACGACCTGACATCTTGGACGTCATAGGTAATCGCATTCAGTAAGAAAAACTTGGTGACTCTCGAATTCATGAGGCCTTCTTTGTGGTCTGAAGTATGTCCTGCATAATCTTACCAAGCGGGACTGGTACTCTTACTAAGTGTGCTTGGATGCCTGCCGTAGCCACCTGAAGCGTGTGTTGGGTTTGTTTGTCAGCCAGTAAGACTGCGTTTTGCGCACAATGTGCCTTCTTCCACTTGTACTTCGATAGTTTAAGTCCGTTTTTGCCCGCCCAAAAGCTGTCTCACCTTGGTTGGCGCAGTCGTCGCGAACATCTGGTTTTGAACATGACTTTAGCCCGGCAGACGATTGCACGCAACGGTCACAGCTGAGCGAACGTATACACACAGGGGGCAAAGCTGAGCGGACGACTGCACAGAGGGGCACAGCTTAGCTGATGGCTGCACACAAGGGCCGCAAACCGCAAACAGCAACCAACCTTCAGTCTGTCCTCTGGGCGCTTTCAACTGTGACACATTGACCAAATCGCTTCACGAATAATGATCTCCATTTTAGCGACCAACCACTCAGGACTGTGATAACCAACTTGAGTTTGCGGCCATCTCTGTGACGCTCAGTTCAAACCAGACCAAACTTCATGTGACCGTTGTTGTCATCGGGCTTAACAGTGTACACTGACATGTAATGTATTATATGTAATATATGGATAAATGAGACTCTGCAATGCCAACGCCTGCGTCAAACTGCACCCCGCTCCCTAACTTGCAACTTGCATTAGATCATACGTCAGCGCTCAGACATCACCGTGCTTATCCGGACACCATTCTCACCTCCACCCCCCCCCCCCTCACAAGCGCCAGTAGCGAGGCGCAGAGCTCTGATCACCATTGCGGAGGTTCCGACCATTGCTCAGCCGTCCTCCGCCGCCATGTCACGCGCTCACCCGCGCGTCTGTCCTTTGCAGCTGGTGCTTCTCGTCGCGATGGTAGCAGTCGTCGCGGCCGGCCGCGGATACGGCCGCGGCTTTAGAGGCGGCTATGGCGGATACCGCGGCTACAGTCGTGGCTATGGCGGATACCGCGGCTACAGCCGTGGAGGCTACGGTGGCTACAGGGGCAACTATGGCAGCTACGGCTACGGTCGCTATGGCTAACACGGATAACTGTCCACGCTGCTGAATCGTCTGTACCTGCCTCCGTCAGCGATGTCCTGCAATGCCACACAACGTCCCCGCTCTGGGCTGCAATAAATACCATGTCCGAAACTAGGCTCGATTTGGCTGACACGGCTGTGGGCTGGCTGCGGCCGGCGAGCCTGTGGATGACGACGGCTTTGGGAACCTCTCGCCAAGTGGGGCACCTCTGGGAGGCGTGTGGCCGCAGTCGAAGGGCCAGTGCACTCCGAGAAGAGTGCAAAGGCGGCAAGCTTAGTGGTGTTATCAGACGAGCTTGCTCCCCGTTACCAGAAAGCGAGGTTTAGGAAGGCCAGAAACGGCTTCAATCAGGCCAACGCCACTCAGGGGTTGGTATTGTGTCATTCGTTCAGATGCCGTGATCTCTAAAATGATCACTATAAGGTTCAATAATTCCTTTGGGCTAGCGTACAACCGATAGAGCACGATTTAAAAGACAGAAAACGAATTCAGGAAATATAACATATGGCCCTTATGCCGAGACCTGTGCAGAAAAGACAATACTATTATTTCAAAGGCCGTCATGCCTCAACAGAAGGTGCAGTACGGCCTCTGTACACAGCACAGAAAAGGCTGACGGTGCGCCGTCTGGCCACCATGCTATTGTGGCCACCAAGTGCAGCCTGTCACCAGTCGCCAGCTCGGAGTCGCTGTCAGCGGCTACAAGATGAGCCAAAAGGCGCCTGGCATCTGTATGCACCCTGTCAGAAACACGTCGAGCCAATAGCCCGCCCGGCGCCTGCACACACTACGCTAGCAGTCCCACGCCGAACCAGCAGCCGCAAGTCATCTACACCCGCCCCACAAGCAGACCCACTCTAGGCTTAAAGTGTCACACCACGTTTATGACAAGACACTAAGGTTTAGCCGTGTAGCCCTCTTCAAAGAACCAGGGCACTCCGGGAAGAGTGCGAAGCCTGGATAATTGGCAGTGTCATTAAATAAGCTTGTTACCCGTTGCCAACGGAACAGATGGTGTTACGCCAGTCTAAACGCATCACGTCTGTGAACGTTTTCTGCTGCGATCAATGCATCACGGCAACCGGTGGTGGTGCAGGCATCCAAAGAGTGTGTGGACTATCATCCTGAAGCAGCATGCAGTTAGGATATTTTGATCACCACCGTCATAAAACACAACATTAACTCATTGTTTTTACGTTATATAAGTGGACAGTAATATTGGGAACATCACGCCTGGTATACACGCCTGATGTTAGATATCAGGCGTGGATACCACCGAATACTTTGTCCTTAGTTATCCCTGAAATACCATCTTGTAAAACGTTTTCTTTGCGTTGTCGTTCTCCCTTGTACATAGGTACGTCAAACATTGCATGGTCATTGATATAGGCGAAAGTCTGCTTAGTGCTGAGCAGACGTTACGAAACCGCGTTAAGTTGTTCTGACGGCACGGCGAAACGGGCGGGTGCAGCGCAACGGATTCGTTCTACGTTGATGGGAACAGGATATGGAAGCCAATTGGATGATTTATTTTGAGTCAACACCAATGACTAATGCTAGATTTCGAGAAAGCTGTGAGTTTCGGCCCTTGCCCCCATCCCGTGCTCAATTGCTCAGAGACGTGACAATGGTAAAACGAAAACGCGTGAAAAATTTGCATAGCGTCGACTATTTTTGAGACCACCAGGCACTGACCGCGTAATTCCTAATACCTGTTTTATCTTCAAATATTCTTGCCATGCCTAGCCTAAAAACAATCCTACCTCCCGTCCTATGAGCAATTTGTTGCGGCGCCTCTGCTTAGAAGTATGTATCAATATAAATGGCACCAGCTTTACTCACTCCTAATTTGTTGCAGTCATAGTCATGTCTAAGAGGGTTTTGATGTAAAAAGACTGCAGCTTTACAGTCATGTACACTAGTATAACATCTCAAGTTTTTCTCCACCTCAAGTTTGTCTGCACGAGATCGCCACACTTAGTGGTGGAGGAATGCGTCTGTGCTATAGGGTCCGAACCATTCGATCTCCCAGTTGTAAACACAGTTTCTCTTGTCTTTTTACGAATGTTTCCATTTACAGCCATCGTAAGAGTCGCTTATAGCTTTTGTCATGGTCGGCAATGATTCTGATGCACTCTCCCAACTAGTCAGTGTTTAAAATTCAGATAGACGAAACTGCGTCCTTCAGTAAATCATCCGAAATGCGCTAGACCGCGTGATACAAATTTTTCGCACGTGATATATTGGTGATGATGACATGCTGTCAGTCCTTCCCCATTGGTCAGTACACCCATTAGCCGTCGCCGGTTACCAACCATTGCAAAGCCCTTCGTCTGTGCTAGATTTGTGACACCGTCATAAGCAATACAACGGCTTCGGGACTCTCTGAGCGTCTCCACCATTCCCGATCTAGCTTGCCAAAGTCCAATAAAATTCTGAGTGTTGATCATAATGGATGTCCTAAGCATTCTAGGCAATATTCCGTTTTGATGGTACATGAAGTAATGGCTCTTGACGAATTTCCGGCAAGGATATAACGCATATAAATAATTCTTTGCCTTTCCAGCTTCTGGTCCTCGCCGCCGTTGTGGCTGTCGCCTCTGCGGGGTACCGTAGGTACTCAAGCGGTTACGGTGGGTACGGCGGTGGATACGGCGGCTACGGAGGCGGTTACGGTGGTTACGGCGGAGGATATGGTGGCTACGGAGGTGGATACGGTGGGTACGGCGCTGGATACGGTGGCGGCTATGATAGTTACCGCCGCAGCTTCGGCGGGTACGGACGCGGCTACGGTGGTTACAGCCGCGACTACGGCCATTAAAGACGTTCTCTGGGTGACTACGGCAGATCATATTAGTGACGCAGCGAGGCATGCGGATATGCACCCATGACCTTACGATCCAGCTATAGCTCCAGTAGCAAGGGACACAATGAGCATGACTCCAGTCAGGTTTACTCGTATGACGGAATGGAGGCTTCTGCATGATGTGTTCGTTTCTTTGTCCGTTGGTGGTGGAAGAAAATAAGTTATTCCTGTATATCGTTGTTCAACAACACTCATTTTGTGCATTGTGAAGCGGCTGGAATGTAATAAAAATACTTTTAAATATTTTGGAATGTGCCCAATAGACTTAGCCCAATAACGTCCTGGTTTGAAACCCGGGAAGCCTTGTCCCATTTAGCGTGTTACGGAGGACTTCTTCCGCAAATACCGACGAACTTGCTGTTTCAGCAGAGAGAAATCTTGAAAGACAAAAATGAGTTTAAGAATCCATCACGCTAAGTCCCATATCACGCTGGAGGTATGAAAACGAGCCCGAGATAATGGCTTGACAGTTTCTACACTACCAAAGTTCTGCAGCCACAATCTGTAGTTTACTCACACTGGGGTCTTGCCGTCAGGGAAAAAAGCCTGTCATGTTGTTTTGAAAAACTGGGTGGCTCCCAATCCTGGCAAGAACTGTACACTATGACGTTGCATATTTTGGGGGGCAAACGTACAACGGACAGGACGCGATTTGAAAGACAGCAACTGCGTCCATGTACCGCAACATATTGTCCCTACGCTGCAACCTGTGGAGGAAGGACATGGTCTTTTATAGGCTATTATGCCGCAACAAAACGTGCAGGAGAACACTGAGCAGCACACAAAACAGGGTGCCGACACCCCGTCTGGCCACTATGTGCAGCCTCCCACCAGTCGCCTGCTAGGAGTCGTTGTCGGCGGCTACGAGCTGGGCCAATGGGCGCCCTTCATCTGCATGCACCTTGTCAGAGGCACACCGAACCAACAGCCACCCGGCACCTGCACGCACGACGCTAGCAGGTCCACACCGAACCGGCAGTCGCAAGTCATCTGCACGCGCCCCACCAGTAGCACGACGCTGGGCTAAGGTACCACGCCATATTCATAACAAGACGACAGTATGTGCATGACCATGTGGCTCTAGTTGATGGGCCAGATCACTCCGAGAAGGGCGCGAGGCCGGGATGATTAGTAGTGTTATGAGATGAGCTTGTTCCCTGTTGCGAACCGAACAGGTTGCGTGATGCGAGTCGAAGCGCATCATGTTTCCGAACGTTTGGCTGAGCTCAAGGCATCACCATATCCTGTTGTGGTGCAACCTCCAAGGAGTATGTTAACTACGATGCTCGGGCAGCATGCAGTTAGGATATTTGTATCAACACTGTCACATATTATCACGTTAACTCATTGTTAGGATGTTTTGATCACCACCGTCACATATTACCATGTTAAGTCATTGCTAGGATGTTTTGATCAATTTTGTCACATATTGCGACGTTAATTCATTGTTTATATTTTCCCTAAGTGAACGATAATTTTGGAAATCAGGCGTGCATACCAAATAGCACTCCGTCCGTAAATATGTCTGAAATATTCCACTGTAAAACTTTTCCATGGGATATAGGCACGTCTAAATATTTTGTATTCCTTGATGTGGGCAATAGCTTAAAGAGGATATGATCGCCAAATGGATGGTTTCTTTTGAGCCAACACCAATTTTAATGCTAGATTTTCAGAAAGTTGTCTGCCTTATCATCATCATCATCATTATCATCTACCACTCATGTATGCCAACAGTTTTCTTGGACTTGTCTTGAGTTAAGATAATGTTTGCCGATGAATGGAATAGACAGCATATTTTCGTTCTGGAGTTCCGGTTGCCAACGATTCCAGAATCCTTCGTTTGCGTTGGTAATTTTGACATCTCGTCAACTGTTGCCTGTCCGTCAATATACCTATTTCCCATCGCCAGGTACCAACCATTACAGAGCCCCTCGTCGGCGTTAGATTTGTGACACCGTCAAAGGTATCCAAACTGTTTCAGGACTCTCTGAGCGTCTCCGCAGTGCCCAACCTATCTTGCCAAAATCCAATAATATTATGGGTTTTGATCGTGTTGAATGTCCTAAGCATTCTAGGCCCAATTCCGTTTTGGTGTTATATGAAATAATGTGTGGAGGTGCCTGACCCTCGCGAAGTTCTTCGCGGATCTCTCGCACTCCATGGACTGTGATATAAGACAGCGATTGAAGGCTGCCATTGTGACATCGTTTTCCTTGTTCCTTCTTGTAACGTCGTGCAATTGAGTTTGGAAGAGCGAAGAAGAGCTGCGTCAAAATGCTATATGGCCAAAATTTATCTTTACTGGCCTTGAGTTTAAGTAATATTCACCAATAAATGGAACAGACAACACATTTTCGTTCAGTCGTGTCATATCCACTCCTCACGCTTTCTATGTGTTCAGCATGGATCCAACCCTGAAGGATAAGTTACGTCCTGTGTAGCCAGCAGATTTTGCCTTCTCACGACCTTTGCACATTATGTCCCCCTGCTGAAGAACGTGGGGCTTGCACTGTGTAATTCCGTGCTCAGTGTCGGCCTTTACCACAGTTTGCCGGGAGCACGCACCACCTCATGCGTCATAGCCATTTCCCAGCGGGGTGAGGTGAATGAAGGCCAACCTTCAGGGCCTGTCCGTATAAAAGCGGGCCGTAACTAAGGGCCGGCATCCACTCATTGTGTCTCGCCCACGCCGCACACTTCACAAGACGCAGAGATGAACGCTAAGCTGGTGGTAGGTTTTGTGTCTTTGTGATGCAGTACGATTTCACCCACATGCATAATGTGAGCTTGGAACGCATGTAGGTTGTCGGTTCGAAATCGCTGATCAGCTGCTCTTTCTGGATTTGAAAGAATGTGCCAACATCACATGGAAACTTTGCTGCACACAATAGCGTTAGGTGATATTCGTATGGCACTGTCCATGGTACAAGAGAGGCGAAACCAGATCTCTGCTACAGTGACAAGTTATCAGAGACCTTGATACAAAATTGTTTCAATGCTTCTGGTTTTAGATATAGCGGGACTTACTCTGATCATGCTTCGTGGGATCCTGCCTCAATGCACTGCACCGCATTTTGTAAGGACGGATATAAATGGTCCTCTGTTTTTCATTCAGCTTCTGGTCCTCGCCGCCGTTGTGGCTGTCGCCTCTGCTGGCTACCGTAGGTACTCACGCGGTTACGGTGGCTACGGCGGTGGATACGGCGGCTGCGGAGGCGCATACGGTGGCAACGGCGGAGGATACGGGGGCTACGGCGGGGGATATAGTGGCTACGGCGGTGGATACGGTGGCGGCTACGGTGGTTACCGCCGCAGCTTTGGCGGGTACGGGCGCGGCAACAGTGGTTACGGCCGCGGCTACGGCCGCTAAACACGTTCTCTGGGTGGCGACGTCAGATGGTACCAGTCACACAGCAAGACATACGGATATACACCCAGGAGCTACCGATCCAGCTATTACTTACGGGACAAAGTGAGCATGCCTCCGGTGAGGTCTAACCACTGAACCGAGGCTTCTGCGTGATGTTTTTGCTTGTTTGTCCGTTGATGGCGGATGAAAATACATTTGTCTTGTACATCGTTGTTCAACCACACTCATTTTGTGCATTGCGAAGTTGCTGGAAAGAAATGAAGATGCTACTTAATGCTATTGAAGGCGTTTGCGAGCGAATGACTGTGCGGTGATGACATAGCCCAGTAATGTCATCGTTTGCAACCCGGGAAGCGTTGTTCCAGTTAGGGCGCTACATATCCTTTTACTATAGAAGAAGTAGCAACCATGCTATTTGAACTGGGACAAAACTCCAAGGACAAAACTGACTTTAAAAATCGAAAACGCTGGGTCCCATATCAAGCTGGAGATATGGTAACGAGCCGTACATAAGGGCATAGCGGTTTCTACACTGCCCAGGCATTGGAGCTACCATCCGAAGTCTCCTGGTGCTGGTGTCGTACCGTCAATGGATGAAACCTGTCATGCCGTTTTGTAAGTCTGGGTGGCTCCCAATCCTAGCAATACGTGTACACTATGGGGTTGAATAATTTTTTCGGCGATTATACAACCGACAGACCACGACTTGAAAGACCGTAAATGCATTCAGGAAGTGTAACATATGGTCTTTATGCCGAGACCCGTGCAGAAAAGACGATATTGCTCTTTCAAGTACCATCATGCCTGAACAGAAGGTGCAGGAGAGCCCTGAGCACAACACAAACAGGCCGACAGTGCTCCGTCTGGCCATCACATGCAGCCTGTCGCCAGTCGCCAGCTCGGAGTCGCTGTCGGGGGCTACGAGCTGAGCTAATAGGCGCCCGTCATCTGCATGCGCCCTGCCAGAAGCACGCCGAACAAACAGCCACCCGGCACCTGCACGCACTACGCTAGGCGGCTGATTGGCGGTGTTATTAGATAACCTTGCTATCCGTTGCCAACGGAACAGGAGGTATTATGCCAGACTAAACGCATCACCTCTGTGAACGGTTGGATGCGCTCAGGACATCACAATAACCGGTGGTGGTGTGGGCCTCCAAATATTATGAAAACTGCGATCTCCAAGTAGCATGCACTTGGGATATTTTGATCACCACCGTCACAGATTTTCACCTGAACTCATCGTTTTTAGTTTCCCTAGGTGAACAATAATTTTAGAAATCAGGCGTGCATGCCATAGAGTACTTCGTCAGCACAGATTCCTGAGATGTTGTCGTGTTGACATTTTTCTCCTGTACGTAGGCACGCATTAACATTGCATGGTCATTGCTATAGGTAAAAGCTTGCCCAGTGCCGAGGAAAAGTTACGAAAATGCGCTATTTTTTCTGACGGCACAGCGAAACGGCCGGGTGCATCGCAACGGATTCCTTCTACGTTGATGGAAAGGGGACATGACAGCCAATTGGATGATTTATTTTTGAGTCAACACCAATGGCTGATGCTAGATTTCGAGAAAGCTGTGAGTCTCAGCCGCTGCCCTCATCTCCGGCTCAATTGCCCAGACACGCGACAATGACATAACGCAAAATTCATGACAAATTTGCATGGCGTTGACTTTTTGAGACCATCAGGTAGTGAACGCATAGATTCTCATACCCTATTTCTCTTCAAGTATTTTTGACATGCATGCCCTTCCCTCGTTCCTTCTGTTAACCATTGGCGGCGCCGCCTCTGCTTACAAGTACCTGCCAAAACAAATGACACTAGCTCTCCTCACCCCTAATGTATTGTAATCGTAGCCATGCCTATGCATGGCTAAGAGGGTTTTTATATACGGAAGACTGCAGTTTTGTAGCCATGCACACTAGTAAAAAGTCTCAAGTTTTTCTCCACCTCAAGTTTGCCTGCCTGACATCGCCACCCTTGGTGGTGGAGGTATGCCTCTGTGCTATGGAGCCCAAATCATTCCATCTCCCAGTTGCAAACACAATTTGTCTTGTCTTCCTACGACCGTTTTCATTTGCAGCCATTGTAAGAGCCACTTATAGCTTTTGTAATGGCCGGCAATGATTCTGGTGCACTCTCCCAACTCATCAACCTTTAAAATTCAAATAAACGAAACTGCGTTCTTCAGTAAATTATCCGTAATGTCCTGGAACTCATGTTCAAAATCCTTCGCATGTGTCTGTCAAGGCAATTTTCTGGGTATTGCTAGATATATGTGAATATATTGGCGATTTTGACATCCTGTCAGTCGTTGCCTGTTGGTCAATATACCCATTACCCCTCGCCGGTTACCAATCATTCCAGGACCTGCCGTCAGTGCTAGATTTGTGACACTGTCATAGGCATTACAGCTGTTTTGGGACTGTCTGAGCGTGACCACAGTGCCCGATCTATTTTGCCAAAATCCTATAGTATCCTGAGTTTTGAGCACAGTGGATGCCCTAAGCGGTCTAGGCAACATTCTGTTTCAGTGTTACATGTAGCCATGTGTCGAGCCGCCTGGCCTTCGCGAAGTTTTGGCGGATCGCTTGGACTCCAATGGACTGTGATATACGACAGCGATGCAAGGCTGGCAGCATGACCTCGTTCTCCTTGTTCCTTCTTGTAACGTATTGCAACTGATCTTGAAAGAGCGAAGAAGAGCTGTGTCAAAATGCTATATGGCTGGCAGCATTTTTCTTTGGCTGGCCTTGAGTTTAGGTAATGTTCACCAGTGAACAGAACAGACAGCATATTTTCGTTCAGTTGTGTCATATCCACTCTTCACGCTTTCTATGTGTTCAGCATGGATCCAACTCTGAAGGAGAAGTTACGTCCTGTGTAGCCACCAGGTTTTGCATTCTTACGAACTTTGCACATTTGGTGCTCATGCCAGAGAACGTAATAATTAAACTGTGCAATTCCGTGCTCAGTGTCGGCCTTCTCCACAGTTTGCCGGGAGCACGCACCACCCCATGCGTCATAGCCATTTCCCAGCGGGGTGAGGTGAATGAAGGTCAACCTTCAGGGCCTGCCCGTATAAAAGCGGGCCGCAACTAAGAGCCGGCATCCACTCACTGTGTCTCGCCCAAGCCGCACACTTTACAAGACGCAGAGATGAACGCTAAGCTGGTGGTAGGTTTTTGCCTGTTTGTGAGGCAGTATGCTTTTACCCACAAGCATAACGTGAGCTTGGAACGCATGTGGGTTGCCAGTTCAAAAACGCTGACCAGCTTCTCTTTCTGAATTTGAAAGATTGTGTCCAACATCACGTGAAAAACTTTGCCATTTACCAAAGTGTGAGGTCATTTTCGTACGCAACTGGTCTTCCGTACGCAATGAGAAGGTCCAAGAGAAGCGAAGTCAGATCTCTGCGACTGTGATCACTTATTTCAGACTTTGATACGAAATTGCTAGCATTGTTATTATTTTAGATTTAACGGGGTTTAGTCCGGTCAGGCTTTGTGGGATCCTGCTTCCACACACACTGCACCACATTCCATTAGAACAGATATCAATAGTCCGCCGTCTTTTTCAGTTGCTGCTCATCGCCGCCGTCGTGGCTGTCGCCTCTGCCGGCTACCAGAGGTATTCTGGCGGTTACGGTGGCTATTCTGGTGGATACGGCGGCTACGGCCGCCGATACGGTGGCTACGGCAGAGGATATGGTGGCTACGGCGGCGGATACAGCGGCTACGGCGGTGGATATGGTGGTGGCTATAGTAGTTATAACCGTGGCTACGGTGGTTACGGCGGCAGCTATAGTGGTTACAACCGCGGCTACAGCCACTAAAGACGTTCTCTGGGTGGCTAAGTCAGACCATCGTAGTCACGCAGCAAGGCATGCGGATATGCACCCAGGAGATACCGATCCATCTGTTACCGCAGCAGCAAAGGACAGAGTAAGCACGACTCCAGTTATGTTTAACCACCTGTCTGCATGGATATTTTTTGCGTGATGCGTTCCTTTATTTGTCCGTTGATGGTGGAAAAATAAATTATTCTTCTATATCGTTGTGGAGCTGCACGCATTTTGTGCATTGTGAAGCAGCTGGAAAGAAATGAAAATACTTAATATATATGTATATATAGATAAGAAATAAATACCCTCCCTCTCCTGTGACAAGTTTGTGGCACCGCCCATGTTCACAAGTATCTACCATCATAACTCTCACAACCTCTACAGGTCACAAAACCTGATTTACCGGATATGCTCGGTGAAAAACTGACACTTTTGTGAATCGATTGGTGAAAAATGCCAACATGAAAACAAATTTCAACAGACCAGACAACATT
Organism: Pollicipes pollicipes; assembly: GCF_011947565.3. Classification (NCBI taxonomy): domain Eukaryota; kingdom Metazoa; phylum Arthropoda; class Thecostraca; order Pollicipedomorpha; family Pollicipedidae; genus Pollicipes; species Pollicipes pollicipes. The sequence continues at coordinate 16,858,576 of NW_023596136.1, read as the reverse complement.
GCAGCAGGCCATCTCAGCTGAACGAAACTCAAAGGGTAGTATTGGTGTATACAAGTGCACACTTGCAGCGTAAGCATGTTTAGAACACGTGTCGAAACGTCGACGTTTTGCTGTATGAGCAAGTTGAGCCATGAGGTGCTACCAAACATAGAAGCTTTGACACGTGCCCGGGTGGCCGCTCGTACACATATCGTTCGGGTGGGGGCAGTATAATTCTCTGAGATCTCAGGAATTAAGAGAACTGGAGACACCAAATTCACAGGGTGTCCTGAACTGAACATAAACTAACGTGGGTCCAATTTTGACTTTCATAGGTCATGACCTTCGGGTCAATTGGAGTCAAACTAGGTCAAGTTATAGGGTAATCTCCCAAAAAACCATGGAACATAGATAAATCTTCTAGACAAAAAGTCACATGCTCATTTAAGGCCAGTAACCTTGTTTAACCGTTTGAAGGTCGTGGTGACCAAAATCATACCGGATTGCTTTGAGTTTTGCATTTGAATAAGCGACAAATAGTACACTAGGTAGTATGTTTCTAAAAACAAAGCGCTGACCTGGACCATTTTAGGTCCGTGACTTGTTCTGACGTTTAGGAAGGTGTATAATGCAGTTCCTGCTCTCGATAAATTGAAATGAGCACTAGAATCTGGCCCATACAACAAGCCCTAGAGGAATTCATCAGACAGATTTTGACCATCGTCTGACCTTTCTACCTGACGCTAGGTCAATGAAATTCGTTCATTCAACTGTTGTGTTGCCTAAGAAGGTATCTCTGAAAAGTATGCCTTGTCAACCACTCCGTTCTTCTAACACAGGGAACGATTCGGTAGAAATTGCCTATGCTGAAACCATGGTCTGATTTTGACCTGCCATAGGTCAGCGACCTTACAAGACATATCAACATTCTTGATACCACACGATCCGCTATTCAAGAGTCTACAGTTATGCAAAAAACGGCGCGACCACGCCGGGCCGTTTAAAAACCATTCCGGAAAAACCTTCCGTGAGTCAATTTGACCCCCACCCGAGCGCGTGCTATCTGGATAGTTTTAGCAGGTGCCAGAAAAATACGACAAACTATGCTTTGCTAGTGGTGACGTTGCAGATGAGTGGCGACACAGTGCTTTCCAACGCCTGTCAGATCAGGGCTTTTCATGGACTTTTCAGCCACCATTCACTTCAAATACTTAACAGTACAAAACACCAAATAACTAGGTTTATTACTAGGCTAAAGATCGTGGCTGGTCACAGCATCTCGCGACGGACGTGATCAGCTTGCTACGCAGCGTTTTAAACCATCGCGCCGTTTGGGACAGATGGGCTCGAATGCTTACCGCGCGGCAATGCGTTGAATTCAGTGCAAAGCAGTGGGCTGCTGTTGGTTGTGGCCATGTCGTGAGAAGCTTACTGGCTAGAAGAACGTAGTTATCGTCAGGTTTTTATGAAATGGCGTTAAAGAGCTCTGTCGATCAAGGAGACTGTTGTTTGAAGAAACCTGAACTGTAGCTGCGGAGGTAAGCAGAGGACGTTAGGGGCGACCCGTGTCAAAAATTCATCTAGGGGTTGCTGCTGCTGTGAGAAACAGCAGCTTTGAGGTAAGAGGCCAGACATCACTGATGTGACCTTCTCACATTGTCCGTTGCACCTCTGACTTAACGGTGGACAGGCGCGAGATATAACGCTTTTGTTATCATATTACATATAAAATTAAATTCAGATGCTAGAGGTGTTACAAAATATCGTTTGCATCACTTCATACCAAGATTACATGGGTTCTTCTCTAAATAATTGGGACCACGGTACCAAATGCCAGTTTTAAGCCGTTAATAACTGTGCGAGACAGTGAAGGTTGCCAACGATTCCAACTTAATGTACGATAACGTCACAAAGCCAAAAGCGACACTGTTGTCAGGTGCCTCTAGAACCATGTTATCGTTGCATGTCGGGCTACAGGCATGCAGTCATGCGCCGAGCTGTCTGGCCTTTGCATAGGTCTCCAAGGATCTCATACACTTCATGGCGTTGGATACACACCGCCGAATCAATGCCGTTGGCGTGCATCTCGTCTTTTGTTCCAATAAATGGCACAGACAGCATGTTTTCGTTCAGACGTGTCATATCCACTCCTCATGCTTCCTATGCGTTTAGCACGAATGCAACCCAAAATAAAAATTTACGTCTTGTATGGCCACCAGGTTTTGTCTTCTCACGACATACGCACACATGATCCTCCTGCTCAAGAAGGTGGAGTTTGCACTGTGCAATGCCGTGCTCAGTACTCAGTTTTCCATACTTTGCCGGGAGCACGCACCGCCTCATGCGTCATAGCCATTTCCCAGCGAGGTGAGGTGAATGAAGGCCAACCTCCATCGTCAGCCCGTATAAAAGCCAGCCGTAACTAAGACCCGGCATCCACTCATTTTGTCTCGCCCAAGCCGAACACTTCACAAGACGCAGAGATGAACGCTAAGCTGGTGGTAGGTTGTTGTGCGCTTGTGGGACAGTATGCTTTTACCCGCACGCATACCGTGAGCTGAGAACGCATGTAGGCTGACAGTTCGAAATCGCTGATCAGCTGCGACGTCTGGATTTGAGAGATTGTGCCCAACATCACGTATACATTTTGCTATGTTCAACAGTGTGAGGTCATTTTCGTACCCAATCACGGAAGGTACAGTGGAGGCGAAATCAGGTCTCTGCGACTGTGATCAGTTATTCGAAATCTTGATGCGAAATTATTAGAACTTTTCGGCGTATAGATCCGGCGGGACTTAGTCTGATCATGCATTGTGGGATCCTGTCTTCACACACTGTATCACGTTCCCTAAGAACATATATAAGAAGTCCTCTGTTTTTTTTTCAGCTGCTGCTCATCGCCGCCGTGGTAGCTGTCGCCTCTGCCGGCTATCAGAGGTACTCTGGCGGTTACGGTGGCCACTCTGGTGGATACGGCGGCCACGGTCGACGATACGGTGGCTACGGCGGCGGATGCGGTGGCTACGGAGAGGGACACGGTGGTTACGGCGGTGGATGCGGTGGCGGCTATGGTGGTTACAGCCGCCGTTATGGTGGTTACAGCGTCGGCTACAGTGGTTCCAACCGTGGCTACGGCAATTCAAGACGTTCTCGGGGTGGCTACGTCAGATCGTACTAGTCACACAGCAAGGCATACGGTATGCTCCCAGAATCCACCGACCCAGCTATTACTCCAGCAGCAAGTGACACAGTGAGCACCACCCCAGTCACGTTTGATCGCCTGTCTGAACGGCGCCTTCAGTTTGATGTGGTCGTTTGTTTATCCGTTGATGGCTGAAGGAAATAAATTATACTTGCATATTGTTATGCAGCCACATTTATTTTGTGCATTGCGAAGTTGCTAGAAAGAAATGAGGGTAGTATTAAATGTTGTTGAACGCGTTGGCGCGCAAATAACTGTGCGGCGATAGCTTTTTTTCCATGCCGTTACCCCAGAACAGGCAACCAGGGAGTGCCCCTCCCTCAATCCCAGCGACGCAGTAAACCGTACACCAGAAAACATAAAATCAAGTCGCGGCACTCTCAGCTAGGAAGATGAAACAAACGTAAAAAAGCAGGCGAAGAGGTGGTGCAGACCCGAAGGAATTGTGTTATGTAATAGGTAGGGAAAAATCATAGATGAGAAGGCCAAAAGTAGTCATTAGCCAAAGTCAGCTAATGACAGCCCGCTATAACCGCCCAATAAGCTACAAACACTCGATGCACCGTGTTAGTAAGGGCTATACAGTGGCACAAGTCGGAGCGGGCAATTACCTGGTCATTTTTGTGCCGGGTTTTGAGCTGGATGTCCAGGGAGTCCACCCAGCTAAGCAGAGCTTGTTGCTGGGAGAACTCCCGGAGCAAGCGCCGTAAATTTTGGTATATGTACATGACTTTACATCAGAAATTGATTATGAAACATGAAGGAGGTCAAATATGAAGTGCGTTGGGTATGTATAGCACAAAGGATTGCAATGTCTTCAAGTATGTTGGTTACGTTAATATGCATTCACGAAATGCTTGCGGATGATGTTCTTAACGATGGTTTTTGATACAGGGACATCAGTTATTCTTGGAAAATGTGAAACCATAATGTCGTTCCACAGCTTAGGGCCAAGGCAAGATGCTGTAAATAGTCTATAATTACGATTAGAGAAAGGTTGGTCTAACTGTTTTGCTCGCCTCATATCCATGTCATTAGATTCGTAGAGCTTGTAAATTAACTCGAATGATGCAGGGAGCTGTAGAGTTAGAAATTTGTGCATCACAATTAGCATTTGGGATTTTGCAATATCCGATAGTTTCAAAATTTTGTATCGTTTAAAGATTGGCTCTGAGCTTGGTGGAAGATGCACATTTTCTATGAGATGCACAGCCCTTTTTGCAAAATTACTAACCGATCTAATTGAGAAGCATAATTTATACCCCAAATCAAGCAGCAGTAATTTAAAGGCTGTGCGTATACACCCTCCAAAACGTAGGGCGGTTACGCACCGGGCTTATACACCCTCCAAAACGGAGGGCGGTTACGCACCGGGCTTATACACCCTCCAAAAATCTTTCAGATGGTTGTACGTGTCAAGCATATGCGCAATGGCAGTCTTGGAGGCAATGAAGTGCAAAAATGCAGAATCCCTTGTGAGAAGCCGGTTCTGCGCGTGATAAACATCAAACGATCACTGTGATATTGTAGCGAAGCGAATTACGGCAGTGTTTCAACATGTTCCGCTGCGCCGTTTGGAAATATAACCAACTCACGAGTTGATTGCGACTCGCAAAGCGACGCGTGCGGAATTGTGCTTGCAAACATGTCCAGCCAACAAACTCCCATCGCTCTTCACCGAGCGTGTATGGAGCAAGATTAGCGGCGAGGATATTAATTTGCATTTGCTATTTTCACGCTCAGTTGCCCGCCATAAGTTTAGAATCCCGCCTGAAAAGAGATGGCATTGCCGCAGTTTGATGTGACGTACCCCGACCAGTCGCCTAAATCGCTCCGTCGGCTGGAAAACATGTGTCTGGCGATGGAAGTAGAAGATCCTGCCCGGAAAAAGGCTAATTGCTCCATTTTGCTGGCCCTGCATTGCTTGATCAGCAAGAAACACTGCCGCAACCCCCGCCTGTTGCGGGACAGTTGCAACAGTTGCGGGAGAGGCCGCAGATGTCCACAAAAAGATGTGCAGGCAGCTCGGGTCTCATTTTATTCCACAGAAAAATAGAGATGATGAGTGTGATGTGTTCCACCAAACGATGCAAGTGGAAAGTGAGTCAACTGACGCATTTGTGGCTGGCCTCGAACACCTTGCCAGTACTTGTGATTTCACCGATTCCGCCTGGGAAATCCGCCAGCAGGTGATCATGGGAGTCAGAGATTCCAGGGTGACGGAAAAGGCCCTGCAACAGAAAATGACACTCAAGGAATTGCACTCATTTGCAAGAGGCTTGGAGCAAGCCAGAGCTCAAGCCTGTGCCATTGAGGCATTTCATTCAAACAGATTTGCTGTGCCACAGGCAAATGTCCAGGCACAAAACATAGAGCAAAAACAAGAGCCCACCCCAAACCCGATGCAAAAGAAAATGCACCAAAGCAACCAGGCTAGTCAGTGTTTCAAATGCAGAAGACGAGCAAGATGCTACGGCCCAAAACATGGCCAACGGGAGTGCTCCTTTAAAAAGCAGGACTGCTTTCATTGCGGAAAACGTAACGTGGTCACACTCAAACAGCATGTTGCAACAAAGGTCAGCATGGTTTTACCATAGTAAAACAGATAATTTAAACAAACAATAATAAACAGATAATAAAACAGATAATTTAATTTACCATAGTAAAACAGGAGACCCTAGGGGTCCCCAATCGGTGGGAGAGACGTTCTGACTGATATTTGAGGTCACGGCGCTATCAGCGGAGGGTCGTGACCTACAGCCAGCACTTCGACCCGTCCATCGTCCGCCCAGGCCCTTGAGTTTTGGTCCCAAGGTCTTCGGATCCCCTCGAACACGGCTCCTGACGGCCTTGGGGCACCTTCTCAACACGGGACCTTATGTCAGACACTTCGGGACCCTGGGCGACATAGGAACCCCGCCTTTACCGTTGCTTTAGAAATGGGTCTTCAGACCTAGACTGACGAGGAGCCGGATGTTTGGTTCCGGTGGTGCCCAACCGACCGGTTGGCTCTTATC
>NW_023596136.1:16805573-16846378 GCF_011947565.3 Pollicipes pollicipes | reverse complement strand
TGTTTCCTTGATTTGTCAGTTGATGGTCGAAGAACATAAATTATACTCCTATATCATTGTACAACCGCACTCGATTTGTGCATTGTAAGGCAGTTAGAAAGAAGTGAAGGTTTCATTGGATTCGGCTGAATGTGTTTGCGCACAAATGGCTGTACGGCGAAGATTTAGCCCGATATATTGGCTTAAAACCCGGAGGCCTTGTTCCATTTAGCACGTTACGTACCTCTTCCTCTGGGAGTACCGACGAACGTATTATTTTAACAACGACAACGCTCAAAAGACAAAAATGCCTTTAAGAAATGATAACGCTGAGTCGGATATCATACTGAAGGTATGAGAACGGCCAGAGATAATGACATGACAGTTTCTACGGTGCCCAGGCACTGCAGCCACAAGTTGCAACCTCTTGACGCTGGCGTCTTGCCAGCATTGAACTCAATCTGTCATGCTGCTTTGGAAGACTGTGTGGTTTCCAAATCTGGCAAGAAGTGTACACTGTGAGGCTGCATAATTGTTTTGGGGGCAAGCGTGCAGCCGACAGACCCCGATTTAAAAGACGGGAGATGCATTCATGGAGTGAACCATATGGCCCCATGCCGAGACCTGTAGAGGAAATATGATATTACTCTTTCAAAGGCTATCATGCTTCAATAGAAGGTGCAGGACAGCCTCTGTACAGAACACGGAACAGGGTGACGATGCGCCGTCTGGCCACCAAGTAAAGCCTGTCGCCAGTCGTCGTCTCGGAGTCGCTGTCAGCGGCTACGAGCTGAGCCAATAGACGCCTGATATCTGCATGAACCCTGCCAGGGACGCGTCAAACCAACAGCCACCCCACCTGCACGTACGACGCTAGCAGGTCCACGCCGAACCAGCAGCCGCAAGTCATCTACACGCGCCCCACCAGCAGCACAACGCTGGGCCAAAAGTACAACGCCGCATTCATGACAACAAGACACTATGCCATAGCCAGGTGGCTCTAGCCGAAGAGCCAGATCACCCCGAGAAGAATGCAAAGCCGGGATGATTGGTGGTGTTATGAGATCAGCTTGTTCCCCGTTGCGAACGGAACAGGCTGGCGCGCTGCCAGTCTTAACGCATCATGTCTGAACGTTTGGCTGAGCTCAGGGCATAACCCATAACCCATAAGGTCACCATAACCGGTGGTGGTGCAACGTCCAAAGAGTATGTTAACTGCGATCCTCGAGCGGCATGCAATTAGAATATTTCGATCATTACTGTCACAAATGACGGCATTAACTCAATGCTTTTATTTTTCCCTAAGTGAACAATAAGTTTGGAAATCAGACATCCATACCATAGAGTAATTCATCCGCAAAGATGTCTTAAATATCTCACTGTCAAATTTTCTATCGCACATAGGCACATCTTAAATTTGGATGGTCGTTGATGTAGGCGATACCTTGCCCAGTGTTGAGAAGAAGCTACAAAACCGCGTTAACTTTTTCTGACGGCTTGGCGCAGCGGGCGGACAAGGTGCAACGGGTTCCTTCTACGTTTATTGGAAGAAGGTGCGGAGGCCAATTGAATGATTTGTTGTAAGTTAACGCAAGCATGGCTAAGGTAAGACTTCCAGAACGTTGTGGGTCTCAGCTCCCGCCTCCATCTCCGGTTCAATTGCTCACGTACATGACAATGGTGTAACGTAAAACACATAAGAAATATGCATACAATTGATAATTTTGACGCTACCTGTAGCCAGTTTCTTAAAACAGAAATTCGTAGATTTTTGGCGCAAATCGTGTATGTTTGGCGCACAATCGTAAAATGCAGTTTCTCAAAGCAAAAATGTACAACTTACAACTACGGTTCACGGCACTCAAAAATGCACAGAAAATGTACAATATACGACACAAATATACGCAAACAATCTTTCATTAGTTTCTCGTAGCCATACACAAATTACGTCACAACGTACATTCGGATGGAGGAAGGCCATATTTGGCAACATAATCAACGACACCCAAGCTTGCGTGTTTCTAACATTCTGTCAGTTCCTTATACAGTACTCAAGAGTTCCTCATTTCCCTGTACATTTCAAGAAGCAGTAAGTAAGTTAAAGTTGAAGTTAAAGCATAAACTAAGTGAAGAATGGAAGAGCAACATCGTCAACCCAGGGGAAGAAGACAAAGGATGTATAGACCAAGGATAAACCTTAGGTGGCAAGTAGCTGAGAGCTTTAGGTAAGTTATGTGTCCTCTATGGTATTTGCAACAAAGACTCAAATCATGTGAAATGACAATGATTGTGAAACAGTCTACTTCATTGGCATGTTGAGCATACGTTACAGAAACCTGAGTTTCTAATTCATTGGCATGTTGAACATTATGTTACAGAAACCTAAGTTATACACTGACACTTGCTACACATGCCTACTTGCATCCAATAGTTTCAAGATATCTGTTTTCCAGGATGAGATTCAGGATATCAGCTAACACGGCTGAAACTATTATTGGTCACATAGGACCACAACTGGCACATTCTACTGGAATGGGCCGAGCTTTGCTCCCTCACCAACAGTTTCTTCTGGCATTGAGGTAAATATGTGGCATATTGGCACTGCATTACGATTCATGAGCACCAAATTCTACCTACCCCAAGCATTGCTGCCTGAAATCACTATCCTTTGATGCACTTAGTGTTGCGCAATATTTAGATACAAACTGGTTTCAATTTGCTCTTTTAGGTAATAATATCTTGCATCATCCAACAGCTTTGCTATTACCTTGTCGTAAAATGGATCATATTGCTATGCCAATTACACTGCTGTCTTGATTTCCAGATTATTTGCTACAGGAGGCTTCTGTCTACTGATTGGAGATGGGCATGGGCCTTCAAAGGCTACTGTGTGCCGCTGCATTCAAAGTGTAGCATTTGCCTTAGTACATGCATTTGGCAAATCAATTGCCTGGCCGCAGCAGCCCCATCTTCAGATCATGACAGAGAAGTTCTTTCGGACGCATAGGCTGCCCGACGTGATCAGTGAGTAATTCAACGTTTCGAATGTCTGGAATGCACTTTGCTTGGTTCCTTCCCCACAACCCCGGCGGCTGCTTGTGATCATGTGTCGTAAATGGTTCACTGCAGACCGGTTCTCCTTGCCACTGATATCTACGAGCTAAGGTTGGGCGCCAAATAACCTCATTTAGCTGGCACGCCCAAGACCACCACATAGTCGGCACGAAATGAACTTATTTACGGTTATCTACTCCTCTACACCTTAGACACTTCCTGCAATGTTGTCCTCACCACCCGCCCGACACACCACCGCTGCCATAACTGCTCGGAATTCACAGTAATGGCGTCAGTCTGTTCCCGCTCGTCGATTGGCGTGTCTTTTTATGGTAACGCTAATTGTCCACCTTTCAGTACTTATCAATTGAAAACGCCATGTACTTATCATCCCAATTTATTGCATCACTATCAATTAAATCTAGAGTTAACAATTCAGACATATTTACTATTCTCACCACAACATAGTACTGCCCATTTGCAGGTTTCATCTCAACTATTTTAAAAGGTTGATTAGTTATGGCGGCGTGGGTTCTTTCCGCCACCTCCCTGCTAAAGCGTGGTTGGCGGTGCGCTATATTTGACCTAACTAGCAATAAACTAACAATCATAGCGAATCCGTGATTGTTGTGTAGTGCCATAAGCACAGTATTATGAACACGCAAATGAAATGGCTCAGCCTGGCGCCCCGATTGCAGCAATTTCAGGCCACAGCCGACAAATGCGCTCTCACAGGCTGCCAGGCGGCCGCGCCGCTGCGAGCAGACGACAGCCGCCGCGGAAGGCAATAAAGTGGGCAAAGTGGCGAAACAGACGAGTGGTGCGAGTGGTGCGGGTCACTCTGCCAGAGGAGCTACCCCACGCTCGGGCGCGGAGCCCTTATTTCAGTGATAGTGTCAGAGCAGTCTTGGCCATGTAGTGAAATCAAGCAATCAGGGCCCAGCTGAACTAATGACCAGATGCAGTTGTCACTTGTATGTGCTAATCAAGGCAAGAGTGACGCGCACATATCCCATGGTAGTTTTTTTTAATTTACGCAGCAAGCAGTTTGTACAGGCCTTACCTCCCTTCGGACCGCAACTGGTTGGCATAGAGCCCGTGGCGGAAGCCACGGGCGTCCATGCTGCCCTTCACTAGGCCTACTTGCTTGGCCAGATCCAGCACGGCATCCCAGCCAGTCTGCCCTGGCCTGGCCACTGCAGGACTGGAATCGTCCAACAAGTGTCTGCAAGGTATGGGGACACCACGTATTTTTTTAGCAATCCGGGCTAGTAAAACAAAAAAATGGAAAATTAAAGCAGTTAAAACGGGAAATGGCCAAAGCGTAACGTAATTCACGGCCATCACCTTTGGAGTGTGTCATGATGAAAACAGGTTTTTGTTCGATCCTCCCCACCCAGAATTAAAAAGCAATGTTGGAGCTACAATGCCGATAAAAGTTTGCTTCGGAAGATTTCTGAATGCGCATGCCAATTCGTCCTTGAAAAATGTTCAATGAGAAAGCTACATAACGCACGCATTTCCAGGATATCTATTACTACATGTTTAGAAATACTTATGCGACGAATGCATTTAAGCTAGAATGGCACGGATGCATTTAAGCCTGATTATCTGAAAAAGATACTTACGTCCTTCCTGTCCCGAATTTCTCTAAAAAGCTGGGCCTTCTCCTTGCGTAGAATCACCCGCTACTCATCTTTAACACACTATACGCTCGGAAGGACTGCGTCGAAAATGGATGAGTCACTATCAAACACCTGGCATTTCATTCATCGCCCGGCGCCGGCGTTGCCATGGCAACAGACATCGTACCCATGGCAACGAACCTCGATATGCAAGGAGGAAAACTACGTCAACTGACAACTTACAAACTACGACAAAGGTCACGTGACAGCTTTGAGAAACAGGCTTAATGTGTAGTTTGTGAATTCGGAAGTACACATTAATACTTGGCGTAAGATTGTACTTTTGCTTTGAGAAACTGGCTACAGCAGGTAACGGACACATAGTTTCTCAAGCATTTTAATGCAATGAAATATTCTTGTCAGGCCTTTTTCCCACTCCCCTATGACAAATGTGTGGCACCGCCTCCGTTTACAAGTCTTTACTATCATAAGTTTCACCACCTTTACAGGTGAAAAGGCTTCTGATTTACCGGATATGATCGGTGACAAAAACTGACACCTTTGCGAACCGATTGGTGAAAAATGCGAAGATGAAAACAAATTTCAACAGACCAGACAACATTACAACAGACCATATCGACTGGGCGAAACTCAAAGGGGAGTATTGGTCTATATTCGCGCACATGTTTAGTAACGTGAGCATGTTTAGAACACGTGTCGAAACGTTGACGTTTTGCTGTATGAGCAAGTTGAGCCATGACATGCCACCAAACATTTTAGCTTTAAGCTTTAATTTAAGCTTTAGCTTAAATTAAAAATTAAAATTAAAGAAGCTGTAACGCGCGCCCGGTGGCCGCTCATATACAAATCTTTCGGATGGGGGGGGGGCAATGTGATCCTCTGAGATCTCAGGAACTAAGAGAGCTAGAGACACCAAATTCACAGATGCTGAACTGTATATGAACCCACGTAGGTCAAATTTTGACGTTCATTGGTCTTGACCTTCTGGTCAAACAAGGTCGAGCAAGTCAAATTTTAGGTTCGTCTCCAAAGAGACCTTGGAACATAGTTAAATCTTCTAGGCAAAAAGCCGCACGCTCATTTAAAGTCAGTGACCTTGTTTTACCCTTTTAAGGTCGTGGTGACCAAAATAACGTGACTGCTTTGGGTTTTGCATTTGAATAAGCGACACTTATTAACCGCTAGGCACTATGTTCCTAAAAACAAAACGGTGACCTGGTCATTTTAAATCAGTGATCTGTTCTGACATTTGTGGGTCTATGGAAGCTATATAATGCGGTTCCTGCTATCAATAAATCCAAATCAGCCCTACAAACTGCCCCCCACAGCCCTACGTAATACAACAGACTTGCTTTGACCGTGGCCTGACTTTTCCATGTGACCCTAGGTCAATGTATTTTTTCATTAACTGTTTTGTTGCCTAAGAAAGTATTTCAGAGAGGCTGCCTTCGTCAAACACTTCAGTTGTTTGACCACATTGAATGAATTCGTAGAAATTGCCTTCGCTGAAATCATGGCCTGATTTTGACCCGCCATAGGTCAGCAACCTTACAAGATATATCAATTTTACTACCAAATGATCTGCTATTCAATTGTCTACAGCTATCAAAGTTGACGCGGCTACGCCGTACCGTTTAAAAAAATCATTCCGGGAAAAAACATCCCGGTGGCCAATTTGACCACCACCCAAGCGCGTGTCGATCTGATGTTTTTAGTATGTGGCAGAGAAAAAATGCAACAAACTATGCTTTATCAGTGGTGGACGTCACAGATCAATGGCGACATAGTGCTTTCCAATGCCCCTCAGATCAGGGCTTTTCAGGGACTTTTCACTTCACATACTTGACCAAGATTCCAAGGTACCGAGATTCTAGACTATGCAAAGATTCACTTCACATACTTAACAACACAAAATACCAAATAACTAGGTTCATCGCTAGTCGTGAAAAGCGTGGCTGGTCACAGTATCTCGCGACGAGCGTGATCAGGTCGCTACGCCAGCGTCTAAAGCGCCGTGCCATTTGAGAGAGATGGGCTCGAATGCTCGCCGCGCGGCAGTGCGTTGGGGTTCATGCAAAGCAATGGGCTGCTGTTAGTTTGGGTCATGTTCGTGAGAAGCTGACTGCTAGAAGAACGCAGCTATCGCCAGCTTTTTAATGAAATGGCGTTACAGAACCCTGCCGATCTAACGAGAACCGCTGTTTGAGAAAAACTGAGCTGTAGCGTCAGGGGTAAACAGAGGACGTTTGGGGCGACGCATGTCAAACCTTACATCCATGGCTTGCATGCTGCTGTGAGAAACGTAGCTTTGAGTAAGAGGGCAGGCAATCGCTGCTGTAGGCGTCCCACAAATCGCCCGTCACACCTCTGACTTAACGTACTGAGCGGTGGACAGGCGTAAAATGCAGCGTTTTTATTGTCATCATATTGCACATAAAAACTAAATGAAGGTGCTAGAGGTGTTACGAAACATCGTTTGCATCTGCTGATACGAATATTACATGGGTTCTTCTCTAAATATTTGGGACAATGATAGCAAATGCGAGTTTTGCGCCGGTAATATGACTACGCGAGACAGTGAAGGTCGCCAACGATTCCAACTGAATGTACGATAACGTCACAAAGCCAAAAGCGACACTGTTGTCAGGTGTCTCTAGAACCATGTTATCGGTACATGTCGGGCTACAAGTATGAAGTCATGCGCCGAGCCGTCTGGCCTTTGCGAAGGTCTCAATGGATCTCATGCAATTTCATCGACTTGGACATACACCAGCGAATTAGTGGTGTTGGCGTGCAGCCCGTATTTTCGTTGCAATGAATGGCACGAACAGCATGTTCTGGTTCCGTCGTGCCACATCCATTCATCACGCTTTCCATGCGTTCAGCATGGATGCAACCCAATTACAAATTTACGTCCCGTATGGCCACCAGGTTTGACCTTCTCATGACCTATGTACACGTGATCCTCCTGCGCAAGAAAGTGGGGTCTGCACTGTTCAATGCCGTGCTCGGTGTCGGCCTTCTCCACAGTTTGCCGGGAGCATGCACCACCTCATGCGTCATAGCCATTTCCCAGCGGGTGAGGTGAATGAAGGCCAACCTTCAGGGCCTGCCCGTATAAAAGCGGGCCGTAACTAAGGGCCGGCATCCACTCATTGTGTTTCGGCCCAAGCCGCACACTTCACAGGACGCAGAGATGAACGCTAAGCTGGTGGTAGGTTTTTGTGTGCTTGTGAGGCAGTACTCTTACCCGTACGCATAACATAAAGTTTAGAACGCTAAAGTTGCATATTCGAAATTGCATGATCAGCTACTCTTTCTGGGTTTGAAAGATTGTGCCCAACGTCACGTGGAAAACTTTGCTATATACCACAGCGCTAGGTCATCTTCGTACTCAACTGTGGAGGGTACAAGAAAGGCGAAATCAGATCTCTGCGGCTGTGATCAGTTATTCGAAACCTCGCTACAAGTTGTTTAGAATAGTCCTGTTTTTAGATTAAGCGGGACTTTATCTGATCAGGCTTTGTGGGATCCTGCCTTCACACACTGTACCGCAGTCCATACGAACAGATATCAATGGTCCTTTGTTTTTTTTTTCAGCTTCTGCTCATCGCCGCCGTGGTAGCTGTCGCCTCTGCCGGCTACCGTGGGTACTCTGGCAGTTACGGTGGCCGCTCTGGTGGATACGGCGGCTACGGCCGCCAATACGGTGGCTACGGCGGAGGATACGGTGGCTACGGTGGCGGATACGGTGGCTACGGCGGTGGATACGGTGGCGGCTATGGTGGTTACAGCCGCGGCTATGGTGGTTACAGCGGAGGCTATAATGGTTACAACCGCGGCTACGGCCACTAAAGACGGTGTCTGGGCGACTACGTCAGATCGTTCTAATCACGCAGCAAGGCATACGGATATGCTTTTAGGAGCTACCGATCCACCTATTACTCCAACAGAAAGTGGCACAGTGAGCACCACCCCAGTCACGTTCAGACCCCTGTCTGAATAGAGGTTTTTGCGTGATGTGTTTCCTATTTGTCCGTTGATGGTCGACTATATATTATACTCCTATACCATTTGCAACCGCACTCATTTTGTGCATTGTGAATCGGTTGGAAAGAAATGAGGGTTTCATCCTTCCTCTGGAAGTATCGATGACCGTACGTTTTCTGCAGGGACAAAGCTCCAAGGACAAAATTACTTTAAGTAGAGATAACGCTGAGTCGAATATCATGCTGGAAGTATGAGAATGAGCTTGAGATAGTGGCGTGACAGTTTCCACCCTGCCCAGGCACTGCAGCCACAAGTTGCAGCCTCTTTACGCTGGTGTCCTGCCGTTAGTGACCTCAACCTGTCTTGTTGCTTTGGAAGACTGCGTGGTTTCCAACCCTGGCAAGAAGTGCACACTATGGGGCTGCATAATTTTTGGGGCAAGCGTGCAACCGACAGGCTACGATTTCAAAGGTAGAAAATGCATTCATGTATACAGGCCCCACCAGCATCTCTACCCTGGGCCAAAAGTGCCACACCACGTGCCTGACAGCAAGACACCAAGGTGTATTTGCCGTGCAGCCCCCGTCGAAGCGTCAGATCGCTTCGGGAAGCGTACTTAGCCGGGATGATTGGCGGTGTTATTAGATTAGCTTATTACCCGTTGCCAACGGAACAGGCGGTGTTATTCCAGCCCAAACGCATCACGTCTGTGAATGTTTTTGCTGTGCTCAATGCATCACGACAACCGGTGGTAGTGCAGGCCTGCACAGAGTGTGTGAACTAAGATCCTCAAGAAGCATACCATTAGGATGCTTTGATCACCGCCGTCATAATAACCAAGTTAACTCATTGTAATTACATTACCAAAGTGAACAATAAGGTTGTAAATATCACGCCTGGTATCCCCTCCTGATATTAGATATCAGGCGTGTTAGTAATGACACCATCGAATACTTTGTCACAGGCGCTAATGATACCGTCGAATACTTTGCCTTTAGATATACCTGAGATACTATCTTGCAAAACTGTTTTATGGTACATAGGCACGTCTAAACATTGCATGACCATCGATATAGGCCAAGGCCTGCTTAGCGCTGAGCAGAAGCTACGAAACTGCATTTAATTGTTCTGACGGCACGGCGAAACGGGCGGGCGCAGCGCAACGGATTCGTTCAACGTTAATGGGAAGAGGATATAAGCCAATCGGATGATTTATTTCGAGTCAACACCAATGGATAACGCTAGACTTCGAGACAGTTGTGGGTCTCGGCACTTGCCCCCATTCCCGGCTCAATTGCTCACGCACGTGTCAATGATATAACGAAAACACATGAGAAGTTTGCATAGCCATGACTATTTTGGGACCACCGCTAATAAACACATAGTTGCCCATATATTTGTAACTCTTCAACTATTATTGCCATGCCTAGTCTTCCACCCGTCCTATGAACAACTGATTGCGGCGTATTCTGCTTACAAATATCTGCCAACACAAATGGTACTAGCTCTACTCACCACTAATTTCTTGTAATCAAAGCCATGTTTAGGAGGGTTTTCATGTATGGGGGACATCAAAAACATCAGTTTCGCACCCATGTATACTAGTAAAACGTCTCAAGTTTTTCTCCACTTCAAGTTTATCTGCCTGAGATCGCCACACTTGTAGCCAGTTTCTCAAAACAGAAATTTGTAGATTTTTGGCATAAATCATATATTTTTGGCGTACAATCGTAAATCCAGTTTCTCAAAGCAAAAATGTACAACTTACAACTACAATCTATGACACTGAAAAAATACACAGATAATGTACAATCTACGACACAAATATGTGAAACAGTCTTGCATGAGCTTCTCAAAGCCAAGAACAAATGTACGACAGAGCTTAATTTTGATAGGTCCTTGATGAATTTGGCAATGCAATCAATGCAAGCAACAGTGTAATAGATTATAACACTGACCTTAGGACTGTTACTTATTGAAAGACAAATTGCTGCAGTGACAAGCCTAAACAACATGCAACAGCTGCTAAGGGCATAACAGAGCATGAAGCTTGAATGTGAGCAAGTAATAGTGAGTGTTCCAGTCTTTCAGGCAAGAAGCCCTAGGTAGGGCGTGCCAAGACCAAAAGATAAAGCAAAACTGCATGGTCAAGGAGCTTCCTTAATAAGAGCATCAAAATACATCACAATTGAAAGAAATTTGTGTGGCTGCCACAATACTTGTTATGCACGCCATACATTCCATGCCCATGCAAGTTGTATTCCAGACACTTTCAAAGTGAGACATGGGCAGCAGTGTCACCTGTAGTGCCTACCCTGGTTGGAGACATGATGTGCAATAAATGCATCAAAGTGGCACAGCATGACACAAGGATTACACTCTAAAATTGAGTTCATTTGGATAGCATAGCTGCATGCATCTTGTGCATCACTATGCCATACAGCAGCAGCTAGCCTGCATAAAATCATATCATAGAAACATACTTTCAATGATCAGCCATATAGAGGGCCTATTCCCAATGACAAGTACAGCAGGCTGCTTATGATTGGATCCATGAATGGCCCTTTTTCAGTGCTCAATGATAGCTCGTGTTTACTTCACATGTTCCCTTAAGCTCTGAAGGCTAAGGTCTGACAGTCCCACCTTCAATGCCCAGGATATGCTTAGTAAGCACAGGCATTATGTACTTACTATTCACATGATCTCGTCCACAATCGCTATGCAAAATAAAGCCTCCTTGAATGGAACATTTTAGGATGAACCTGAACAGTGAAGGAGCTGATGAATGGAAAAAGCTTCCTTCACCGAATTTATCAATTATGGACAACATTGCCACCAAAACCAGCCCTACTTCGGCACGTATCTCCACAAGGCCACACATATCTACAAAACGTGTTGCTCTGTTTATTACGTAGCACGGAGACTTACAAACACAGCGCGTCGATGGCAAAAAAAAAAACGCGCAGCGGTCGACGCAACTAAATGGTGTTGCTGAAAAGTGGGTGCGCACCACCATATGCGAGTCGACGAGAAACGGTCACACACAAATTTCTTGCGGACGGGGAGCTGTCTCCACTCTCTCTCTCTCTCTCTCTCTCTCTCTCTCTCTCTCCCTCTCTCCCTCCTCTCCCTCCCTCCCTCCCTCTCCCCTCCCTCCCTCCCTCCCACCCTCTCCTCTCTCTCTCTCTCTCTCCTCTCTCCTCTCTCTCCCCCTCTCTCATCCTCTCTCTCCTCTCTCTCTCGTCTCTCTCTCTCTCTATCTCTCTCTCTCTCTCTCTCTCTCTCTCTCTCCCCTCTCCTGAACACTGCCAAGCGTACCTTTGTGCATGGTCGTCATTGGGGATTTAGAGCGCACTCAGCTGCTTCGGTTAGATGGCGTCAACTGCCTCTCATCCTGGCGGAAACGCGGGCACCACGGGTAACCAAACCCCGCACCCAGACGCGTTAACCACTGCACCACCGGCACATGTCCCTTTGCTTTCATATCCTGATAAGCGTTGCATTTCAACCAAAGCGTCATAATTGTAGCTGGAGATAATATCCCCAAAATCGTAAGCTTACGTGGCTGGTTTGATGTCGACCCAGGCAACTGAAAACTTATATATTATTTTGTCTTAATCGATGGCAGTTTGGGTGAAGGTAACACATACTCAAAACATAAGACGTCTGTTTATGGCTGCTAGAATTATTTCGAGTTTGGTGGTCATTGTTTTGGCAACGGGACACACAAATCTACACCACTGCCAAATGTACAACCTACGACAAAGGTCACGTGACGGCTTTGAGTAACTGGCTTAATGTGTAGTTTGTAAAATCGAAAGTACACATTAATACTTGGCGTAAGATTGTACTTTCGCTTTGAGAAACTGGCTATTGGTGGTGGTATCCCTCTATGCTATAGGGCCCGAATCATTTGATTTCCCAGCTGCAAACACAGTTGCTCTTGTCTTCCTGTGTGTGTTTCCATTTACAGCCATTGTGAGAGCCGCTTATAGGTTTTGTACTAGACGGCAATGATTCTGATACACTCTCCCAACCTGTCCGCCTTTGAAATTCAGATAGACAAAACTGCGTCCCTCTGCAAATAATCCGTAATGCGCTGGATCGCACGTTGAAAATTATTTGCAGGTGATATACTGGTGATTTTGACATCCCGTCAGACCCCGCCTCTTGGCCAATATACCCATTACCCGTCGCCGGTTAACAACCATTCCAGAACCCTTCGTCTGTGCTAAATTGGTGACACCGTCATAAGCAATAAAACGGTTTCGTGACTCTCTGAGCGTATCACCAGTACCAGATATATTTTTCCAAAATAACATATCGTCCTGAGTTTTTAATCATAATGGATGCCCTAAGCATTCTAGGCAATATTCCGTTTTGGTGTTACATGAAGAAATGTGCCGAGCCGCCTGGCCTTCGCGAACTCCATGACAGATCTCTTGGACTCCATGGACTTACCACATAAATACGAAAAAAAAAATACGAATGGCGAATAAGAATGAAATACGACAGTGATTCAAGGCAGATGGCGTCACCTCGTTTTTCTTCTTTCATGCAACGTGTTGTAACTGATCTTGGAAGAGCGAAGAAGAGCTGCGTAAAAATGCTGCATGCGTTTATTGGTGCCAGCATTTTTCTTGGACTGGTCTTGGCTTTAGGTAATGTTCACCAACGAGTGGAATATACAGCATTATCTATGTTTAATATAGGCAGCACATTTTGCTTGGTCGTGTCATATCCACTCCTCATGCTCTCCACGCGTTCAGCATGAACACAACCCAAAAGCAAAAGTTACGTCCGGTGTAGGCAGCGGGTTTTGCCTTGTCACGACCTTTGCACATATCTATTCACTATGAGGGTGCATAATTTTTGGGGCGAGCGTGCAACCGACAGGCCCCGATTTGAAAGACGGGAAATGCATTCATGGGATGCAACATATGGCCTTTGTAGTCAGAACTGTGGAGAAAAGTTGTGGTCCTCTATAGGCCATCATACCTCAACAGAAGGTGCAATACAGTCTTTGTGCAGAACACAAAACAGGCTGACGATGCGCCGTCTGGTCACCATGTGCAGTCTGTCACCAGTCGCCAACCTAGGAGTCGCTGTCGGCGGCTGCGAGCTGAGCCAATAGGCGCCCGCTGTCTGCATGCACTCTCCTAGAAGCACGCCGGGCCAACAGCCACCCGGCACCTGCACGCACGACGCTGGCAGCTCCACGACGAAACAGCAGCTGCAAGCCATCTACACGCGCGATGCCAGCAGCACAACGCTGGGCCAAAAGTATCACACCACGTTCATGACAACAAGGCACTATGGCATGGCCGTGTGGCTTAGTTGAGAAGCCAGACTACTCCGAGAAGAGTGCAAAGCCGTGATGATTGTGTGGTATTATGAGATGAGCTTGTTCCCCCTGGCGAACGGGACAGATTGGCGTATGGCCAGCCTTAACGCATCTTGTCTCGGAACGTTTGGCTTACCTCAGGGCATCACCATAGCCGGTGGTGGTGCAGACCTGCAAGGAGTATGGTAACTACGATCCTCGAGCAGCATGCAATTAGGATATTTTGATCACCACTGTCACAAATAGCGGAACTGATTCAATGTTTTTGGTTTCTCGAAGTGAACAGCATTTCGGAAATCAGGCGTTCATACCATAGAGTACTTCGTCCGCAAAGACGTCTTAAGTATTCCGCTGTCAATATTTGTCTAGTGTTCGTAGGCACGTCTAAACGTTATGCGGTCGTTGACGTAGGCGATAGCGTGTCCAGCGCTGAGAAGAAGCTACGAAGCCCAGATATAAGTGAATAACTTGGTGATTTTCACATCCTGTCAGCCCTTGCATGTTCGTGAATGTACCCATTCTCCGCCGCCGGTTACGAACATTCCTAAGGCCTTCGTCTGCGTTAAATTTGTGACACAGTCAAAGGCATCACAACTGTTTCGGGACTGTCTGAGCGTCTCCACAGCACCCGATCTATATTTGCCAAAATCCGATAATATCGTAAGTTTTGATCATAATGAGTGTCCTAAGCATTCTGAGCAATGCTCCGTCTCGACGTTACATGCAGTCATGTGTCGAGCCGCCTGGCTCTTGTGAGGTTCTTCACGGATCTCTTGAACTCTATGGACTGTGATATACGACAGCGATTCAAGCCTGGCAGCGTGACCTCGTTTTCTTTCTTTCTTTTTATAACGTATTGCAACTGGTCTTGGAAGAGCAAAGAGCGACTGCGTCAAAATTATATATGGCTGCCAGCATTTTTCTTTGACTGGCCTTGAGTTTAGATAATGTTCACCCGTGAATGGAACAGACAGCATACTTTTGTTCGCCCAGGTCATATCCACTCCTTATGTTTTCCATGTGTTCAGCATGGATCGAACCCAAAAAGCGGAAGTTACGTCCTGTGTAGCCATCAGGTTTTGCCTTCTCACGACCTTTGCACATATGGTCCTCCCGCTCAAGAGCGAGGTGTTTGCACTGTGCAATTCCGTGCTCAGTGTCGGCCTTTCCCATAGTTTGCCGGGAGCATGCAACGCCTCACGCGTCATAGCCATTTCCCAGCGGGGTGAGGTGAATGAAGGCCAACCTTCAGGGCCTGTCCGTATAAAAGCGGGCCGTAACTAAGGGCCGGCATCCACTCATTGCGTCTCGCCCAAACCGCACACTTCACAAGGCCCAGAGATGAACGCTAAGCTGGCGGTAGGTTTTTGTGTTTTTGTCAAGCAGTACGCTTTTACCAATACGCATAACGTGAGCTTGCAACACATGTAGGTTGCTAATTCGAAAACCGCTGACCAGCTGCTTTTTGTGGATTCAAAAGATTTTGCCCAACATCACGTGGAAACTTTGCTGTGTACCACAGCGTGAGGTCATTTTCGTACGCAACTGTGGAAGGTACAAGAGAGAGGAAACCAGATCTCTGCGACTGTGATGAGTTATTTGAGATATTGATACAAAATCATTTAAAACACTGCTGTTTTTAGGTTCAGCGGGACTTAGTCTGACCAACCTTGTGGGATCCTATCTCCGCAACACTGCACCACATTGCATAATAACAGATATGAATGGTCCTTCGTTTTTTTCAGCTTCTGCTCATCGCCGCCGTCGTGGCTGTCGCCTCTGCCGGCTAACCGTCGGTACTCTGGCGGTTACGGTGGCTACTCTGGCGGATACGGCGGCTACGGCCGCCGATACGGTGGCTACGGCGGAGGATACGGGGCTACGGTGGCGGATACGGTGGCTACGGCGGTGGATACCGTGGCGGCTATGGTGGTTACAGCCGCAGCTTTGGGCGGGTACGGGCGCGGCTACAGTGGTTACAGCCGCGGCTACGGTCATTAAAGACGTTCCCTGGGTGGCTACGTCGGATCGTACCAGCCACGCAGCAAGGCAAATATGCATCCAAGAGCTACCGGTGCAGCTATTACTCCAGCAGCAAGTGACACAATGAGCACGACCCTAGTGACGTTGAATCCCCTGTCTGAATAGAGGCTTTTTGCGTGATGTGTTCCGTATATTTTCCTTTGATAGTGGAAGAAAATAAATTATTCTTGTATGTCATAAAACCACAGCCATTTTGTGTATTGCAAAGCTGCTGGAAAGAAATGAAGGTACTACTTAATGCTATTGAATGCGTTTGTGAGCGAATGATCACGGCTATGACTTAGCCCAATAATGTCTTACTTTGGAACCCGTGAGGCGTTGACCCATTAGGGGGGCTACGTACCTCTACCCTGGAAGAAGTGACGACCCTTCTATTTGAACAGGGACAAAACTCCAAGGAAAAATGACTTTGAAAATAGATGACACTGAGTTCCATATCACGTCCCATATATCAGTCCCATATACACTATAAGGTTCAATAATTCCTTTGGGCGAGCGTGCAACCAACAGACCACGATTTAAAAGACAGAAAATGCATTCAGGAAATATAACATATGGTCCTTATGCCGAGACCTGTGCAGAAAAGACCATACTACTCTTTCAAAGGCCGTCATGCCTCAACAGAAGGTGCAGGACAGCCTCTGTACACCATACAGAAAAGGCTAACGATGCACCGTCTGGACACCATGTGCAGCCTGTCGCCAATCGCCAGCTAGGAGTCGCTGTCGGCGGCCTCGAGCTGAGCCAATAGACGCCTGACAACTGCATGCACCCTGCCAGAGGCACGCCGAACCGACAGCCAATCGGCAACTGCACGTACGGACGGTAGCAGGTCCACCCGCACGAACCACCAGCCGCCAATCATCTACAGGCGCCCCACCAGCAGCTCCGCGCTGGGCCAAAGATACTACATCACATGCATGACAACAAGACACTAAGGTGTAGCCCTGTGACTCTAGTCGAAGAGCCAGATCACTCCGACAAGGGTGCAAAGCCGGGATGATTGGTGGTGTTATGAGATAAGCTTGTACCCCCGTTACCAACGGAACAGGCGGTGTTACGCCAGTCTAAACGCATCACGTCTGTGAACGTTTTTTGCTGCGATCAATGCATCACGACAACTGGTGGTGGTGCAGGCATCCAAAGAGTGTGTGGACTACGATCCTGAAGCAGCATGCAGTTAGGATATTTTTGATCACCACCGTCATAAAACACAGCATTAACTAATCGTTTTTACCTTATATAAATAGACAGTAACATTGGAAACAATCACCGCCTGGTATACACGCCTGACGTTAGATACCAGGCGTGGATACCATCGAATACTTGTCCTTAGGCATCACTGAAATACTATCTTGTAAAACGATTTCTTTGCATTGTCGTTTCCATTGTACATAGGTACGTCAAACATTGCATCGCCATCGATATAGGCCAAGGCTTGCTTAGTGCTGAGCAGAAGTTACGGAACTGCGTTAGGTTGTTCTGACGGCACGGCGAAACGGGCGGGTTGCAACGCAACGGATTCCTTCTACGTTAATGGAAGAGGATTATGAAATGTAATCGGACGATTTATTTTGAGTCAACACCAATGGCTAATGCTAGATTTCGAGAAAGTTGTGGGTCTCAGCCCTTGCCCCCATCCCCTGCTCAATTGCTCAGGGACGTGACAATGGTAAAACGTAAAACACTGTGAGAAATTTGCATATCGTCGACTATTTTTGAGACCACCAGGCACTGACCGCGTAATTCCTAATACCTGTTTTATCTTCAAATATTCTGCCATGCCTAGCCTATAAACAATCCTACCCCTCGTCCTATGAACAATTTTGTTGCGGCGCGCTCTGCTTAGAAGTATGTATCAATATAAATGGCACCAGCTTTACTCACTCCTAATTTGTTGTAGTCATAGCCATGTCTAAGAGGGTTTTGATGTAAAAAGACTGCAGCTTTACAGTCATGTACACTAGTATAACATCTCAAGTTTTTCTCCACCTCAAGTTTGTCTGCACGAGATCGCCACACTTAGTGGTGGAGGAATGCGTCTGTGCTATAGGGTCCGAACCATTCGATCTCCCAGTTGTAAACACAATTTCTCTTGTCTTTCTACGAATGTTTCCATTACAGCCATCGTAAGAGTCGCTGGTAGCTTTTGTTATGGCCGGCAAATGATTCTGATGCACTCTCCCAAGTAGTCAGTGTTTAAAACTCAGATAGACGAAACTGCGTCCTTCAGTAAATCATCCGTAATGCGCTGGACCGCATGATTCAAATTTCTCGCTTTTGTTATATTGGTGATGTTGACATGCTGTCAGTCCTTGCCTATTGGTCAGTATACTCATTAACCGTCGCTGGTTACCAACCATTGCAAAGCCCTTCGTCTGAGCCAGATTGTGACACCGTCATAAGCAATACAACGGCTTCGGGACTCTCTGAGCGTCTCCACCATTCCGATCTAGCTTGCCAAAATCCAATAAAATTCTGAGTGTTGATCTAATGGATGTCCTAAGCATTCAAGGCAATATTCGTTTTAATGGTACATGAAGTATGGCTCTTGACGGATTTCCGACAAGGATATAACAGATATAAATAATTCTTTATTTTTTCCAGCTTCTGGTCCTCGCCGCCGTTGTGGCTGTCGCCTCTGCGGGGTACCGTAGGTACTCAAGCGGTTACGGTGGGTACGGCGGTGGATACGGCGGCTACGGAGGCGGATACGGTGGTTACGGCGGAGGATATGGTGGTTACGGCGGTGGATACGGTGGGTACGGCGCTGGAAACGGTGGCGGCTATGATAGTTACCGTCGCAGCCCCGACGGCTACGGACGCGGCTACGGTGGTTACAGCCGCGGCTACGGCCATTAAAGACGTTCTCTGGGTGACTACGGCAGATCATATTAGTGACGCAGCGAGACATACGGATATGCACCCATGACCTTACGATCCAGCTATAGCTCCAGTAGCAAGGGACACAATGAGCATGACTCCAGTCAGGTTTACTCGCATGACTGAATGGAGGTTTCTGCATGATGTGTTCGTTTCTTTGTCCGTTGATGGTGGAAGAAAATAAGTCATTCCTGTATATCGTTGTGCAACAACACTCATTTTGTACATTGTGAAGCGGCTTGAAAGAAATGAAAATAATTTTAAATGCTTTGGAATGCGCTTGCGAGCAAATAAATGTGCGGCGAAGACTTAGCCCAACAATGTCTTGGTTTGAAACCCGGGAAGCCTTGTCCCATTTAGCGTGTTACGGAGGACTTCTTCTGCAAATACCGACGAACTTGCTGTTTCAACAGGGAGAAATCTTGAAAGACAAAAATGAGTTTAAGGATCCATCACGCTAAGTCCCATATCACGCTGGAGGTATGAAAACGAGCCCGAGATAATGACATGACAGTTTCTATACTGCCGAGGTTCTGCAGCCACAATCTGTAGTTTGCTCACACTGGGGTCTTGCCGTCAGGGAAAAAAGCCTGTCATGTTGCTTTGCAAAACTGGGTGGCGCCCAATCCTGGCAAGAACTGTACACTACGACGGTGCATATTTTTCTTTTTGGGGGGGGGGTGGGCAACGCTTACAACGGACAGGACGCGATTTGGAAGACAGTAAATGCGTTCATGTACCGTGACATATTGTCCCTACGCTGCAACCTGTGGAGGAAGGACGTGGTCTTTCATAGGCTATCACGCCGCAACAAAAAGTGCAGGAGAACGCTGAACAGCACACAAAACAAGGTACCGATACCCCGTCTGGCCACTATGTGCAGCCTCCCACCAGTCGCCTGCTAGGAGTCGTTGTCGGCGGCTACGAGCTGGGCCAATGGGCGCCCTTCATCTGCATGCACCTTGTCAGAGGCACACCGAACCAACAGCCACCCGGCACCTGCACGCACGACGCTAGCAGGTCCACACCGAACCGGCAGTCGCAAGTCATCTGCACGAGCCTCGCCAGTAGCACCACGCCGGGCCAAACGTACCACACTACATTCATAACAAGACGACAGTATGTGCATGACCATGTGGCTCTAGTTGATGGGCCAGATCACTCCGAGAAGGGCGCGAGGCCGGGATGATTAGTAGTGTTATGAGATGAGCTTGTTCCCCGTTGCGAACCGAACAGGTTGCGTGATGCGAGTCGAAGCACATCATGTCTCCGAACGTTTGGCTGAGCTCAAGGCATCACCATGTCCGGTCGTGGTGCAACCTCCAAGGAGTATGTTAACTACGATGCTCGGGCAGCATGCAGTTAGGATATTTGTATCAACACTGTCACATATTATCACGTTAACTCACTGTTAGGATGTTTTGATCACCACCGTCACATATTACCATGTTAACTCATTGCTAGGATGTTTTGATCAATTTTGTCACATATTGCGACGTTAATTCATTGTTTATATTTTCCCTAAATGAACGATAATTTTGGAAATCAGGCGTGCATACCAAATAGCACTCCGTCCGTAAACATGTCTGAAATATTCCACTGTAAAACTTTTCCATGGGATATAGGCACGTCTAAATATTTCATATTCCTTGATATGGGCAATAGCTCAAAGAGGATATGATCGCCAATGGATGGTTGGTTTCTTTTAAGTCAACGCCGATTTTTAATGCTAGATTTTTCAGAAAGTTGTTTGCCGTAACTCTTGCCCCTATCTTCGATTATCATCTACCACCCATGTCTGCCAACAGTTTTCTTGGACTTGTTTTGAGTTTAGATAATGTTTGCAGATGAATGGAATAGACAGCAAATTTCCGTTCCGGAGTTCCGGTTGCCAACAATTCCAGAATCTTTCATTTGCGTTGGTAATTTTGACATCTCGTCAACTGTTGCCTGTCCGTCAATATACCTATTTCCCATCGCCAGGTACCAACCATTACAGAGCCCCTCGTCGGCGTTAGATTTGTGACACCGTCGAAGGCATCAAAACTGTTTCAGGACTCTCTGAGCGTATCCGCAGTGCCCCAACCTATCTTGCCAAAATCCAATAGCATTATGAGTTTTGATCGTGTTGAATGTCCTAAGCATTCTAGGCCAAATTCCGTTTTGGTGTTATATGAAATAATGTGTGGAGGTGCCTGACCCTCGCGAAGTTTTTCGCGGATCTCTCGCACTCCATGGACTGTGATATAAGACAGCGATTGAAGGCTGCCATTGTGACATCGTTTTCCTTGTTCCTTCTTGTAACGTCGTGCAGCTGAATTTGGAAGAGCGAAGAAGAGCTGCGTCAAAATGATATATCGCTTATAAAATTTATCTTTACTGGCCTTGAGTTTAGGTAATGTTCACCAATAAATGGAACAGACAACATGTTTTCGTTCAGTCGTGTCATATCCACTCCTCACGCTTTCCATGTGTTCAGCATGGATCCAACCTTGAAGGAAAAGTTACGTCCTGTGTAGCCAGCAGATGTTGCCTTCCCACGACCTTTGCACATTATGTCCCCCTGCTGAAGAACGTGGGGCTTGCACTGTACAATGCCGCGCTCAGTGTCGGCCTTTACCACAGTTTGCCGGGAGCACGCACCACCTCATGCGTCATAGCCATTTCCCAGCGAGGTGAGGTGAATGAAGGCCAACCTCCAAGGTCAGCCCGTATGAAGGCCAGCCGTAACTAAGAGCCAGCATCCACTCATTTTGTCCCGCCCAAGCCGCACATTACAAGACACGGAGATGAACGCTAAGCTGGTGGTAGGTTTTGTGTATTTGTGAGGCAGTACGCTTTCATCCACACGCATAATGTGAGCTTGGAACGCATGTAGGTTGTCGGTTTGAAATCGCTGATCAGCTGCTCTTTCTGGATTTGAAAGAATGTGCCAACATCACATGGAAACTTTGCTGCATACAATAGTGTTAGGTGATATTCGTATGGCACTGTCCATGGTACAAGAGAGGCGAAACCAGATCTCTGCTACAGTGACAAGTTATCAGAGACCTTGATACAAAATTGTTTCAATGCTTCTGGTTTTAGATATAGCGGGACTTACTCTGATCATGCTTCGTGGGATCCTGCCTCAATGCACTGCACCGCATTTTGTAAGGACGGATATAAATGGTCCTCTGTTTTTCATTCAGCTTCTGGTCCTCGCCGCCGTTGTGGCTGTCGCCTCTGCTGGCTACCGTAGGTACTCACGCGGTTACGGTGGCTACGGCGGTGGATACGGTGGCTGCGGAGGCGCATACGGTGGCAACGGCGGGAGGATACGGGGGCTACGGCGGGGGATATAGTGGCTACGGCGGTGGATACGGTGGCGGCTACGGTGGTTACCGCCGCAGCTTTGGCGGGTACGGGCGCGGCAACAGTGGTTACGGCCGCGGCTACGGCCGCTAAACACGTTCTCTGGGTGGCGACGTCAGATGGTACCAGTCACACAGCAAGACATACGGATATACACCCAGGAGCTACCGATCCAGCTATTACTTACGGGACAAAGTGAGCACGCCTCCGGTGAGGTCTAACCACTGAACGGAGGCTTCTGCGTGATGTTTTTGCTTGTTTGTCCGTTGATGGCGGATGAAAATACATTTGTCTTGTACATCGTTGTTCAACCACACTCATTTTGTGCATTGCGAAGTTGCTGGAAAGAAATGAAGATGCTACTAAATGCTATTGAAGGCGTTTTGCGAGCGAATGACTGTGCGGTGATGACGTAGCCCAGTAATGTCATCGTTTGCAACCCGGGAAGCGTTGTTCCAGTTAGGGCGCTACATATCCTTTAATATAGGAGAAGTAGCAACCATGCTATTTAAACTGGGACAAAACTCCAAGGACAAACTGACTTTAAAAATCGAAAACGCTGAGTCCCATATCAAGCTGGAGATATGGTAACGAGCCGTACATAAGGGCATAACGGTTTCTACACTGCCCAGGCATTGGAGCTACCATCTGAAGTCTCCTGGTGCTGGTGTCGTACCGTCAATGGATGAAACCTGTCATGCCGTTTTGTAAGTCTGGGTAGCTCCCAATCCTGGCAATACGTGTACACTATGGGGTTGAATAATTTTTCGGCGATTATACAACCGACAGACCACGACTTGAAAGACCGTAAATGCATTCAGGAAGTGTAACATATGGTCTTTATGCCGAGACCCGTGCAGAAAAGACGATTATTGCTCTTTCAAGTACCATCATGCCTGAACAGAAGGCGCAGGAGAGCCCTGAGCACAACACAAACAGGCCGACAGTGCTCCGTCTGGCCATCACATGCAGCCTGTCGCCAGTCGCCAGCTCGGAGTCGCTGTCGGGGGCTACGAGCTGAGGCAATAGGCGCCCGTCATCTGCATGCGCCCTGCCAGAAGCACGCCGAACAAACAGCCACCCGGCACCTGCACGCAATACGCTAGGCGGCTGATTGGCGGTGTTATTAGATAACCTTGCTATCCGTTGCCAACGGAACAGGAGGTATTATGCCAGACTAAACGCATCACCTCTGTGAACGGTTGGATGCGCTCAGGACATCACAATAACCGGTGGTGGTGTGGGCCTCCAAATATTATAAAAACTACGATCTCCAAGTAACATGCACTTGGGATATTTTGATCACCACTGTCACAGATTTTCACCTGAACTCATCGTTTTTTAGTTTCCCTAGGTGAACAATAATTTTAGAAATCAGGCGTGCATGCCATAGAGTACTTAGTCCGCACAGATTCCTGAGATGTTGTCGTTGTTGACATTTTTCTCCTGTACGTAGGCACGCATTAACATTGCATGGTCATGCTATAGGTAAAAGCCTGCCCAGTGCTGAGGAGAAATTACGAAAATGCGCTATTTTTTCTGACGGCACAGCGAAACAGCCGGGTGCATCGCAACGGATTCCTTCTACGTTGATGGAAAGAGGACATGACAGCCAATTGGATGATTTATGTTTGAGTCAACACCAATGGCTAATGCTAGATTTCGAGAAAGCTGTGAGTCTCAGCCGCTGCCCTCATCTCCGGCTCAATTGCCCAGACACGCGACAATGACCATAACGCAAAATTCATGACAAATTTGCATAGCGTTGACTTTTTTGAGGACCATCGGGTAGTGAACGCATAGATTCTCATACCTTATTTCTCTTCAAGTATTTTTGACATGCATGCCCTTCCCTCGTTCCTTCTGTTAACCATTGGTGGCGCCGCCTCTGCTTACAAGTACCTGCCAAAACAAATGACACTAGCTCTCCCCACCACCAATGTATTGTAATCATAGCCATGCTTAAGAGGGTTTTTATATAAGGAAGACTGCAGTTTGTAGCCATGCACACTAGTAAAAAGTCTCAAGTTTTTCTCCACCTCAAGTTTGCCTGCCTGACATCGCAACACTTGGTGGTGGAGGTTGGCCTCTGTGCTATGGAGCCCAAATCATTCCATCTCCCAGTTGTAAACACAGTTTGTCTTGTCTTTCTATGACCGTTTTCATTTGCAGCCATTGTAAGAGCCACTTATAGCTTTTGTAATAGTCGGCAATGATTCTGGGGCACTCTCCCAACTCGTCGACCTTGAAAATTCAAATTATCCGTGCTGTCCCTGGAACTCATGTTCAAAATCTTTCGCATGTGTCTGTCAAGGCAATTTTCTGGGTATTGATAGATATATGTGAATATAATGGTGATTTTGACATCCTGTCAGTCGTTGCCTGTTGGTCAATATACCCATTACCCCTCGTCGGTACCAGTTATTCCAGAACCTGCCGTCAGTGCTAGATTTGTGACAACTGTCATAGGCATTACAGCTGTTTTGGGACTGTCTGAGCGTCACCACTGTGCCCGATCTATCTTGCCACAATCCTACAGTATCCTGAGTTTTGAGCACAGTGGATGCCCAAGCGGTCTAGACAACATTCTGTTCGTTTACATGGAGCCATGTGTCGAGCCGCCTGGCCTTCGCGAAGTTATTGATGGATCTCTTGCACCCTATGGACTGTGATATACGACAGCGATGCAAGGCTGGCAGCATGACATCGTCCTCCTTGTTCCTTCTTGTAACGTATTGCAACTGATCTTGAAAGAGCGAAGAAGAGCTGTGTCAAAATGCTATATGGCTGGCAGCATTTTTCCCCTTGACTGGCCTCGCGAGTTTCGGTAATGTTCACCAATGAACGGAACAGACAGCATATTTTCGTTCAGTCGTGTCATATCCACTCTTCACGCTTTCTATGTGTTCAGCATGGATCCAACTCTGAAGGAAAAGTTACGTCCTGTGCAGCCATCAGGTTTTGCATTCTTACGAACTTTGCACATATGGTCCTCCCGCTCAAGAACGTGGGGCTTGCACTGTGCAATGCCGTGCTCAGTGTCGGCCTTCTCCACAGTTTGCCGGGAGCACGCACCGTCCCATGCGTCATAGCCATTCCCAGCGGGGTGAGGTGAATGAAGGCCAACCTTCAGGGCCTGTCCGTATAAAAGCCAGCCGTAACTAAGAGCCGGCATCCACTCATGGTGTCTCGCCCAAGCCGCACACTGCACAGGACGCAGAGATGAACGCTAAGCTGGTGGTAGGTTTTTGCCTGTTTGTGAGGCAGTATGCCTTTACCCATAAGCATAACGTGAGCTTGGAACGCATGTAGGTTGCCAGTCAAAAACGCTGACCACCTTCTCTTTCTGAATTTGAAAGATTGTGTCCAACATCACGTGAAAAACTTTGCCATTTACCAAAGTGTGAAGTCATTTTCGTACGCAACTGGTCTTCCGTACGCAATGAGAAGGTCCAAGAGAAGCAAAATCAGATCTCTGCGACTGTGATCACTTATTTCAGACTTTGATACGAAATTGCTAGCCATTGTTATTATTTTAGATTTAAAGGGGTTTAGTCCGATCAGGCTTTGTGGGATCCTGCTTCCACACACTGCACCACATTCCATTAGAACAGATATCAATAGTCCGCCGTCTTTTTCAGTTGCTGCTCATCGCCGCCGTCGTGGCTGTCGCCTCTGCCGGCTACCAGAGGTATTCTGGCGGTTACGGTGGCTATTCTAGTGGATACGGCGGCTACGGCCGCCGATACGGTGGCTACGGCGGAGGATATGGTGGCTACGGCGGTGGATACAGCGGCTACGGCGGTGGATATGGTGGTGGCTATAGTAGCTACAACCGTGGCTATGGTGGTTACGGCGGCAGCTATAGTGGTTACAACCGCGTCTACGGCCACTAAAGACGTTCTCTGGGTGACTACGTCAGATCGTCCTAGTCACGCAGAAAGGCATGCGGATATGCACCCACGAGATACCGATCCATCTGTTACCGCAGCAGCAAGGGACCCGAGTAAGCACCACTCCAGTTATGTCTAGCCACCTGTCTGCATGGATATTTTTTGCGTGATGCGTTCCTTTATTTGTCCGTTGATGGTGGAAAAATAAATTATTCTTCTATATTGTCGTGGAACTGCACGCATTGTTTTGTGTATTGTTAAGCGGCTGGAAGGAAATGAAATACTTAATATATATATATATATATATATGTATATATATATATATATATGTATATATATATATGTATATATATATATATATATATATATATATATATATATATACATGCAAATATATAATATATTTATTATTATATATATATATATATATATATATATATATATATATATATATATAATAAATACCCTCCCTCTCCTGTGACAAATTTGTGGCACCGCACATGTTCACAAGTATCTACCATCATAAGCCTCACAACCTCTACAGGTAAAAAACCTGATTTACCGGATATGCTCGGTGAAAAAACTAACACTTTTGCGAATCGATTGGTGAAAAATGCCAACATGAAAACAAATTTCAACAGACCAGACAACATTGCGGCAGGCCATCTCAGCTGAACGAAACTCAAAGGGTAGTATTGGTGTATACAAGTGCACACTTGCAGCGTAAGCATGTTTAGAACACGTGTCGAAACGTCGACGTTTTGCTGTATGAGCAAGTTGAGCCATGAGATGCTACCAAACATAGAAGCTTCAACACGTGCCCGGATGGCCGCTCGTATACATATCGTTCGGGTGGGGGCAGTATCATTCTCTGAGATCTCAGGAACTACGAGAACTGGAGACACCAATTCACAGATTGTCCTGAACTGAACATAAACTGACGTGGGTCCAGTTTTGACTTTCATAGGTCATGATCTTCGGGTCAATTGGAGTCAAACTAGGTCAAGTTATAGGGTAATCTTAAAAAAACCATGGAACATAGATAAATATTCTAGACAAAAAGTCGCATGCTCATTAAAGGCCAGTAACCTTGTTTAACCGTTTGAAGGTCGTGGTGACCAAAATCAAACCGGACTGCTTGGAGTTTTGCATTTGAATAGGCGACAAATAGTACACTAGGTAGCATGTTTCTAAAAAAAAAAAAAACGCTGACCTGGACCATTTTAGGTCCGTGACTTGTTCTGACGTTTAGGAAGGTGCATAATGCAATATAGTACATACCGTGAGCTGACAACGCATGTAGGTTGACAGTTCGAAATCGGTGATCAGCTGCGACGTCTGGCTTTGAAAGATTGTGGCGAACATCACGTAGAAATGTTGATATGTTCAACAGTGTGAGGTCATTTTCGTACCCAATCGCGGAAGGTAAAATGGAGGCGAAATCAGATCTCTGCGACTGTGATCAGTTATTCGAAATCTTGATGCAAAATCAATAAAACTTTTCTGTGTTTAGATTCCGCGGGACTTAGTCCGATCATGCATTGTGGGATCCTGTCTTCATACACTGTACCACATTCCATAAGAACATATAAAAGAAGTCCTCTGTTTGTTTTCAGTTGCTGCTCATCGCCGCCGTGGTAGCTGTCGCCTCTGCCGGCTACCAGAGGGTACTTAGGCGGTTACGGTGGCCACTCTGGTGAATACAGCAGCTACGGCCGCCGATACGGTGGTTACGGCGGTGGATACGGTGGCGGCTATGGTGGTTACAGCCGCCGTTATGGTGGTTACAGCGGCGGCTACAGTGGTTCCAACCGCGGCTACGGCAATTCAAGACGTTCTCTGGGTGGCCACGTCAGATCGTACCAGTCACACAGCAAGGCATACGGTATGCTCCCAGAATCCACCGACCCAGCTATTACTCCAGCAGCAAGTGACACAGTGAGCACCACCCCAGTGACGTCTGATCGCCTGTCTGAACGGCGCCTTCGGCATGATGTGGTCGTTTGTTTATCCGTTGATGGTCGAAGAAAATAAAGTACACTTGCATACTGTTGCGCAGCCACATTCATTTTGTGCACTGCAAACTTGCTAGAAAGAAATGAAGGTACTATTAAATGTCGTTGAACGTGTTGGCGCGCGAATGACTGTACGGCGATGACTCAACCCAATAATGTCTTCGCTTTGAACACTGGAAGCCCTATCCCATTTTGCGTGTTACGAATCCGTTTCCCTGGAACAAGTGACGACCCTGCTATTTCAGTAAGGACAAAACTCCAAGGCAAGGACGATTTTAAGAATCGCTAACCCTGAGTCCCATATCACGCTGGAGGTATGAGAACGAGCCCGAGATAATGACATGACAGTTTCTACACTGCCCAGGCATTGCAGCTGCAACTCGAAGTCGCTTGCTGCTGGTGCCTTGCCGTCAATGAATGAAATCTGGCATGCTACCTTGTAAATCTGGGTGGTTCCCAACCCTGGCAATAAGTGTAGACTATGCGGTTGAATAATTTCTTTGGGCGAGGATACAACCGTCAGACCACGGATTAAAAGACGGTAAATGCATCCATAAAATGTAGCATATTGTCCCTATCTCGATGTCTGTGTAGGAAAAACGACATTGCTCTTCAGAGGCCATCCTGCCTTAACAGAAGGTGCCGGAGGCCCCGAACAGCACACAGAAGAGAGTGACGATGCGCCGTCTGGCCACCATGTGCAGCCTGTCGCCAGTCGCCAGCTCGGTGCCGCGGACGGCGGCTTCGAGCTGAGGCAATAGGAGCCAGACATCTGCATGCATGTTTCCAGAGGCACGCCGAACGATCAGCCACCCGGCACCTGCACGCACGACGCTAGCAGGTCCACACCGAACCAGCAGCCACAAGATATCTAAACGTGCCCCACCAGCAGCACCACGCTGGGCCAAAATACCCCGCCACATTCATGAAAATAAGGCATTATTGTGTAGCCGTGTGGCCTCAGGCGAAGGGCCAGCTCACACGTAGAAGAGCGCAAAGCCGGGATGATTGGCGGTGTTGTTATATAGGCTTGCTGCCCGTTGCTAACGAAACAGGCGGTGTTAGGCCAGGCTAAACGCATAAAATCTGTGAACGTTTGTGTAGCGGTACATTTGTACGTGCATACCTCCAAATGTGTATTACTACGATACTCAAGCAGCACGCATTCAGGATATTCTGATTATAACTGTCACAAATCACCCTCTTAACTCACTGCTTTTATTTTCCCTGAGTGAGCAATAATTTTGGAAATAAGGCGTGCATACTATAAAGTACCTCGTCTGCACATATGCCTGATATCCTTTCTCGTCAAAATTTTCTCCTGTACATAGGAGACACGTTTAAACATTGCATTGTCATTGATATAGGCAACAGCTTGCCCAGTGCTGAGCTGAAGCTACGAAACTGCGTAAATTTTTCTGACGGCACGGCAAAACAGGCGGGACCGGACAAAATCTTCCTTCTACGTTGATAGGAAGAGGATATGGTAGCCAACTGAATGAGTTCAAGTTCAAGTCAACACCATTTTTCTAAAAATGCTAGATTTCCAGAAAGCTGCGGGCCTCAGCCCTGCCCTCATCCACGAGAACATCGCCCACAGACGCAATAATGGTTATAACGTAAAACACATGGAAAATTTGCATCGGGTTAATTTTTTTGAGGCCGCCAGGTACCGAACGCATAACTTTTCATGTCATTTTGTACTTCGATATTCTTGCCAGGCCTCCTTTTCCTTCATCTATGAAACATTTGTGATGCCGCCTTTTCTTTCGAGTATTTATGAACAAAATATTTCTAGCTCTACCCATCCCTAAAATGTTAGCCACATAATGAGAGCTACGATTAAGAGAGTTTTGGTAACGGGAGACTGCAGTTTTGCAGGCAGGTACCATAGTAAAACTTCTCAAGGTTTTCTCCACTTCAAGTTTGCCTGCATGAGATCGCCATAGTTGGTGGTGGAGGCATGATCCTGTGCTATGGAGGCCGAATCATTTGATCTCCCAACTGTAACCACACCTTCTCTTGTCTTTCCACACATGTTTTCATTTACAGCCATTGTAAGAGCCACTTACAGCTTTTGCCATAGCTGGCAGTAATTATGATACACTCTCCCAATTCGTCAACCGTTATAATTAAGATAGACGAAACTACCTCCTTCAGTAAATCATCCCTAATGCCCTAGAGAGAACGATGAAAATTTTTCGCACGTGTCTACCCAGACGACTTTCTGGTTATGGCTAGATATAAGTGAATATGTTGGTGATTTTGGCATTCTGTCCGTCCTTGTCATTTGGTCAATACACCCATTACCCGTTGCCCGTTACCAGCCATTCCCAAGCCCTTCGTCTGTGTTACATTTCTGGCACCGTAAGAGACACCACAATGGTTTTGAGACTCTCTGAGGGTCTCAACAGTACCCGATCTATCTTGCCGAAATCTCATATTGTCCTGAGTTTTGATCATAATTGTCATGCTAAGCATTCTGGGCAACCTTTCATCTTTGCGTTACATTAAGTAATGTGTGAAGTCGCCCGGCCTTCGCAAAGTTCTTCACCGATCTCCTGGACTCCATAGACTTGGATATACGACAGCGATTGAAGGCTGCAATCGTGACCTCGTTTTCCTGTTCCTTCTTGAAACGTATTGCAAGTGAATTTGGAAGAGCAAAGGAGAGCTGCGTTACAATGCTGTATGCGTTTATTAATGCCGGATTTTTACGTTGATTGGTCTTGTATTTTAGACGATGCTCACCAGTTAATGGAACAGACAGCAAGATTTCGTTCAGTCGTGTCATATTCCCTCGTTCCGTTCTCCATGTGCTTAGCACATATACAACAAAAAAAGAAAATTTGACGTCTTGCGTGGCAATCAGGTTTTGCCTTCTCACGGCGATTGCACATTTGGTGCTCATGCCAGAGAACGTAAGGTTTAAACTGTGCAATTCCGTGCTCAGTGTCGGCCTTTACCACAGTTTACCAGGAGCACACACCGCCTCATGCGTCATAGCCATTTCCCAGCGAGGTGAGGTGAATGAAGGCCAACCTTCAGGGCCTCTCCGTATAAAAGCCAGCCGTAACTAAGAGCCGGCATCCACTCACTGTGTCTCGCCTAAGCCACACCTTTCACAAGACGCAGAGATGAACGCTAAGCTGGTGGTAGGTTTTTGTATGATTGTGAGGCAGTACGCTTTTACGCACGCGCATAATGTGAGCTTGGAACACATGTAGGTTGCCAGTTCAAAATCGCTGATAAGCTGCTCGTTCTGGATTTGAAAGTTTGTGCCCAACATCACGTGGAACCTTTGCTATATACCACAGTGTGAAGTCATTTTGCTACGGCATTGCGGATGGTACAAGAGAATCGAAACCATATCTCTGCAGCTGTGGTGACTTATTCGAGACCTTGATGCGAACTTATTTGAATACTTCTGTTTTTATATATAGCGGAACTTACTCGGATTAGGCTTCGCGGGATCCTGCCGCCGCACACTGCACCGTATTCCATAAGAACAGACAGAAATGGACCTCTGTGTTTTTCCAGCTTCTCCTCATCGCTGCCGTTGTGGCTGTCGCCTCTGCCGGTTACCGTGGGTACTCTGGCAGTTACGGTGACCACTCTGGTGGATATGGCGGCTACGGTCGCCGATACGGTGGCTACGGCGGCGGATACGGTGGCTACGGCGGTGGATACGGCGGCGGCTATGCTGGTTACAACCGCGGCTACGGTGGATACAGCGGCGGCTATGGTGTTTACAGCCGTGGCTACGGCCACTAAAGACGTCCTCTGGGTGGCTACGTCAGATGGTGCTAGTCACGCAGCAAGGCATATGGATATGCTTCTAGGAGCTACCGATCCATCTATTACTCCAGCAGCGAGTGGCACAGTAAGCAGCACTCCATTCACGTGGAATTCCCTGTGTGAATAGAGGCTTTTGCATGATGCGTTCCTTTTTTTGTCGGTTGATGGTTGAAGAAAATAAATGTACTCCTATATCATTGTGCAACCGCACACATTTTATGCATTGTGAAGCGGCTGGAAAGAAATGAAGGTTTCATTACATTCTATTGAATGCGTTTGCACGCGAATGACTGTACGGCGAAGCCTTAGCCCAATGATATATTGGTCTGAAACCCGGGAAAGCCTTGTACCATTTAGCGAGTTACGTACCCATTCCTCTGAAAATACCGACAAACGTACTATTTCAACAGGGACAAAGCTCCAAGGACAAAAATGAGTTAAACAAAAGACAACGCTGAGCCGCTGGAGGTATCACGCTGGAGGTATGGGAACAAGCCCGACATAATGGCATGCATGCCAGTTTCTACCCTGGCAGGCCCTTCAGCCATAAGCTGTAGCCTCTTTACGCTGGTATCTTTCCGTCGGTGATCTCAACCTGTCATGCTACTTTGGAAGACTGCGTGGTTTTCACGCTTGGCAAGAGGTGTGCACTATGAGGTTGCCTAAGTTTTGGGCGAGCGTGCAACCTGACAGGCACGCATTTAAAAGACGGGAAATACATTCATAAGATTGTAACGTGTGGCCCTCATGCCGAGACCTGTGGAGGAAATACGACATTACTCTTTCGAAGGCTATCATGCCCCAACAGAAGGTGCAGGGCAGCCTCTGTACAGAATACAGAAGAGCGTGACGTTCCACCGTCTGGCCACCATGTGCAGCCTGTCGCCAGCAGCCGCTCGTCATCTACACGCACCCCACCAGCAGCACCACGCTGGGCCAAAAGTACCACACCACGTTCATGACCACAAGACACTAAGGTATAGGCGTGTAGCCCTCGTCGAAGAGCCAGATCACTTCGGGAAGAGGGCAAGGCCGGGATGATTGGCGGTGTTATTAGATAAGCTTGCTACCCGCTGCAACGGAACAGGCAGATGTTGTCGTTGATGTAGGCGATAGCGTGTCCAGTGCTGAGAAGAAGCTACAAAACCGCGTTGACTTTTTCTGACGGCGTGGTGCACCGGGCGGACACGGTGACACGGGTTCTGGTTCTGGTTCTGGTATGGTTCTGACGGCGTGGTGCACCGGGCAGACACGGTGACACGGGTTCTGGTTCTGGTTCTGGTATGGTTCTGACGGCGTGGTGCACCGGGCGGACACGGTTGACACGGGTTCTGGTTCTGGTTCTGGTATGGTTCTGACGGCGTGGTGCACCGGGCGGACACGGTGACACGGGTTCCTTCCACGCTGATTGGAAGAGCGTGTGGCAGACAATTAAATGGTTTATTGCAAGCCAACGCAAACATAGCTAGTGCAAGATTTCCAAAACGTTGTGGATCTCAGCCCCTGCCCACATCCCCGGTTTCAAACAGATTGGCGTCTAAACACATCATGTCTGTGATCGTTTGGCTGAGCTCAGGGCATCACAATAAGCGGTGGGTGGTGCAGCCTCCAGGCATTATGTTAACTGCGATGCTCGAGCAGCATGCAAGTAGGACATTTTGATCACCACGGTCAGCATGGTAGTAGAATTGTTTGCACCTGTCTGTGAAAATGGTTTTCTGGGCATCGCTAGATAAAAGTGAATATATCGGTGATTTTGACATCCTGTCAGTCCTTGCCTGTTGGTCAATATACCCATTACCCGTCGCCAGTTGCAAACCATTCCAGAGCCCTTCGTTTTGCGTTAGATTTGTGACATCGTCAAAGGCATCACAACTGTTTCGGGACTCTGTGAGCGTATCCACAGTACCCGATCTATCTTGCTAAAATCGAATAGTATCCTGAGTTTTGATCATGTTGGATGTCCTTAGCATTCCAGGGAACATTCCGTTTTGGTGCTCCATGAAGTAATGTGTCGAGGCGCCTGGACCTCGCTAAGTTATTGACGGATCTCTTAGACTTCATGGACTTGGATATACTACATGGATTCAAGGCTGCTAGTGTGACATCGTTTCCTTTGTTCCCTCTTGTAATGTATTGCAACTGATCTTGGAAGAGCGACGAAAAACTGCGTGTAAACGCTACATCACTGCCAGCATCCATTTTAACTGACCTTGAGTTTAGGTAATGCTCATCAATGAATGGAACAGACAGCATATTTTCGCTCAAGCGTGTCGTATCCACTCCTTATGCTTTCCATGCGTTCAGCATGGATACAACTCAAAAGCAAAAGTTTTGGTCCTGTGTAGCCAGCAGATTTTGCCTTCTCACGACCTTTGCACACATTGCCTCTGTACGTTCCTGTCTTGCCGTCAGTGATCTCAACCTGCCATGCTGCTTTGGAAGACTGCGTGGTTTCCAAGCCTGGCAAGAAGTATACACTATGAGGTTGCATAATTTTTTGGGCGAGCGCGCAACCAACAGGTCACGATTTAAAGGACGGGAAATGCATTCATGAAATGTAGCATATAGTCCCTATGCTCAGAACTGTGGAGGAAAGGCGTGGTCTTCTAAAGGCTACCTGAACATAAGGTGCAGGAGAGCTCTGTACAGAACACAAAACAGGCTTACGATGCGCCGTCTGGCCACCATGCTGTTGTGGCCACCAAGTGCAGCATGTCGCCAGTCGCCTGCTAGGAGTCGCTGTCGGCGGCAACGAGCTGAGCCAATAGACGCCTGACATCTGCATGCACCCTGCCAGATGTACGCCGAACCGACAGCCAATCGGCAACTGCACGTACGACGCTGGCAGGTCCACGCCGAACCAGCAGCGCCAATCATCTACAGGCGCCCCACCAGCAGCTCCGCGCTGGGCCAAAAGTACCACATCACATTCATGACAACAAGACACTAAGGTATAGCCGTGTGACTCTAGTCGAAGAGCCAGATCACTCCGACAAGAGTGCAAAGCCGGGATGATTTGGTGGGTTGTTATGAGATCAGCTTGTACCCCGCTGCGAACGGAGCAGGTTCCGTAAGGCAGGCCTTAAACGCACCTTGTTTCCGAACAGTTGGCTGAGCTCAGGACATCACCATAGTCTGCGGGGGTGCGACCTACGAGTATGTTAATTACGTCCCTCGAGCAGGATGCAATTAGGATATTTTGATCACCACCGTCACAAATTACAACGTTAACTGAGTTCGGTGAATGTGCTAATGGGCACTCACGTTTTTTTCAGTTTCTGCCACATCTCAATTTCATACAGATGGACAGCGGGCTTTTAAACAAGTTACAGGTTTAAAGATGTTCGTTTTTTTGTCATTTTCATAAGTGCATATAAGACATCGGCAAAGTACCGATTATTCAGATTCATACGAACATCTATATATTCTTGTGTCCGATTGGGTCCCTTCCTGAAAGTTGTTGCTACTTTCAAGGTGCATATGTTTGTCGAACTGAAGCGGTTTAGACAAAATCTCGCTACCGCATGGCTTCTAAACGCGGCTTACTTTGCATTAGGCGGCTACTACCTCGCAGCAAAGCTTATCTTCGCACAACTCACGCATCACAGAGAGGTCCCTATCACGGTGAAAATTGTGATGTCGTTATCGACAAATAATTTGGTTCGCACCATGGCTTTCCACTTGTTTCTACATCCCGTGTCCAGTGCTCTTCTTACCCACGTTAGAATAATGCTGCCCGCCTTTGAATAGAGATTGGAGAGTCTGCATGAAACGTTTAATTATCAATGGTGGCATTGGTAATCAAGAAGCAAACACGAGCATTTTAAGTCCGTAGCGATTGACCTGACTTGATTAAGCCATGTGCCACGGCTTAGACTGCGCCAAAGGTATTTGCACCATCTAACACAATCCACAAGATGGCGTTATTTCTCTGTCATGGAAGCCCAAGGGGCTTAGTTAGCATTCGCCATGCCACAACACCTAGAATAGCCGCAGACGCACAGTCATGCGTTTCTCTCGTCACCCAGCGGAGCTAGAAGAGTCGGGGTAACCAACATATATTTTGATATCATGTTCACCACCTCCGTACGTAAAAACCCACGCAGCCTAGTCAACGGCCCCACGCACCAAACCCGTTTTCCTGAAACCAGTTCCGGCTCTGGAGCCTGGGTGCCTCAACCGCAACCACGACCTCTGTCCGCGTCAGTGTCCCGCCACCAAAAATGACGGCGAAATCCGTCTCACTCAGCGCAAGCTGCGTGGCGCCTGTAACAGGGCAGTGTCCTGGAATCGCCGACTTTGGGTGTAAAGCAGCACCCTATGAGGATAAATTTTTCACTCCTTTTCCCCTGTTTTATGTGAATTTTCCGCTCCTGCCTGACATTGTCTAATCACACATGCCAAACCCCTATTTCCTCTTCCGATGTTTCCAGATGCCACCGAAAACCGAGCCCACTTAAAACCACCAAGCATAAAGGAGGCTCCACAGAACCTGGACATCTATGGCTATGTCCTGCCTCTACCAGGCCTGGTAGAAAATTTTACTCCACGTACGTCTTTTTCCCGAGGAACTTGACTACTAAATCGCATCACTCCCGAATGCAGGAGGTGAAAAATTCAACAAATGTCTTTTAAATCAAATCTACTCGATGAATATCACCATTTGAACCACTCATGTCAACAAATTTTAAGTGAAATCAGCTGATAACAATTTTGCCAGAAAAGTGTCAGTCTTTATCAGTCTTTTTAGATTTAACTAATTTGTCTTTCTTAGTATCATGCGAGTTTTTATACCACTTTATTGTTCCTTCCTT
The DNA here is from genome assembly GCF_011947565.3 of Pollicipes pollicipes. Lineage (NCBI taxonomy): Eukaryota > Metazoa > Arthropoda > Thecostraca > Pollicipedomorpha > Pollicipedidae > Pollicipes > Pollicipes pollicipes. The sequence goes on along the minus strand of NW_023596136.1, from coordinate 16,809,562 downwards.
TTTTGATTGCCTTCTAGAGGTGCCATCTGCTGCTTAGAATGTGACTAATTTCTCTGCAAGATGCTCCAACTCACAACTTATACGCATTTCATGCATAATTGAATAAATTTGCCATTCCGCCCCAAACATGTTTGATATGTACCCAAGAGCGAACAATTCACGGCGAATAAAGGAGACCAATTTGAGGCACGGAACTTATTTCTACCGCCATGTTTGCCCTGCTGAAACCCTCCGTTAACCGTTCTTCTTTGCTCATGGCAGTGCTCAATAAAAATAAATCTAAGGGTACAAAAATACCAGGCTACCTGGCAAGGTTACCCTAATGCTGCCATACAGAGCTTTGGGACAGACCTGACGCAGCAGACGTGTTTGGTGGCGAAGTTCTGCCCTCCGGAGATGTTTATCATGCACACCTCTTACTTGTTTCGCATTTTAATCTCGTAGGTTGGTGGGCATGGTTCATAGTGATATTTGTGGGGTGAGTGGGATGACTGTCTGCCAGCGGAACATGCAAAAGATGCTGACTTTTTGCTGGGGAGAGCAGGAAAAAGCCAGCAAGTCTCCTGTGGACCAAATAATTGCTTGCCTCACCTGCTTTCAACACATGATTGGTAACCAGTTAGCCATTTTCTGTTTTAATCCATCGAGTTTTACCTAAGATGAATTATGATGACTTGAAGGCGTGCAATTGGCTTATTTTGTTCCATATTCTTTATTATTTGTCCCAAATTTCTTGAAGTGGTCCCTTATGGCTGCTTTAACCCGATGTTTTCCATAGTGTCGTTAGCCCTACATTTTTAACACTGGGATACTCCAAGCTGCATAGCAATTATAGCATGAGGTAAATATCAGCGTTAAGCAAATAGTCAGACGATCTCATATAAAATGTGAAGTCAACATCTCAAACTATGTCATTAAACATGAATTAACAAGCCTAAATAGATGCCTTTGCTACAGCTGAAAAGGCAAGCAGCAATACTGGCATGGTCATCTAAAAGTTATATTACTTTTGGATAAGGGCGATTGTTTTGTGGAGCATACCCATTATTGCCCTTGACAGAGGTTAACCATGACAATCAGAATGAGTCGTTCAAAGTAATTTAAAGTGTTTTGATTTGTGTGTTGTCAACTTTGTCTGATGTGAACAAGCATACACAAATGAGCTGAATAAAAATGCAGGTTAAAACCAGCCAAAATTTAGCTTTATCACGTTTTATCACAAGTGCTGCTGTCAACAGGTAGGTGAGTTGAGGTGATGTTCATCATATGGGCTACTCTAAGTTAGGTTAAGTTGGTTAAGTGCATGGAAAATTGGAATAGGAATTGCGCAAGAGTCAGTAACTCATAACTGCTGCTGTGATGCAAACAGGTAAGACAGGATGAGGCGAAGTAAGGCCTTTTTAGGTCAGGCATAGTTGGCTACTTTCATGGAAATAAGCATTGGTATTTTGTAAGAAACAGTGACAAAATGTTTGTTTTCCCTGATCCCATTTTGACAGCAGCCAGAGGTATGTCTATTGTGTTTGACTTGGTGATGGGCTGGTGTGTATGAGTCAAAGGTTTTTTTGTTTGAGCGTTTCATGCTTGTTGAATTTTCTGTTCATATTTTATTGTCAAATTACTGTGCTTTGTTTTGTATTAAAAGTGCTGTGGAAGGGAAGTGCAAAGTGCGGTGCAAAATTATTGGTGTTAACAATTTGTTATGTTTATTACACTGCCATAAAATTACTATGCTTTAATGTATTCTGTTTCACATTAATGGCCTAGGATGTTCAAAAAACCAAATAGTTTTGTCAGGACACTGATATTACGTCCATGCCAACTTGAAATAGATGTCTTTGTTTGCTGAAGCATCAGTCACGAGCTCATAAGTTCCCTCTTTTTTAATCGATTTTTTTCACTCCCGCATGGTCTTTTTGCGATGGAATTTTTCATTCCCACTCTCGTCCAGAAGCGATTCTAGCTCCCTGGAACAGGGCCTCCGCAGCCGCGCGCGGGAGGCGCCGCCGCAAAACACCCCGCCGCGGACCCTCAGAGCACCGCGCGTCCGGTTTTCGGCCCCCGGGGCATTCGCGTCCCGCCTCTCTCCGCCGACCAATGGTAGCGCGAGGCGCCCTCTGTAGCCAGCGTGCGTGAAGGTCGCGGAGCGGGTCTCCTCCGTATAAAAGACCGCTTGGAAGAAGGACGGTATCTTCACATCGGTTCCTGCTACAGCCCGTGTCCGTCTCGCAAGCTGCAGTGATGAACTTCAAGTTGCTGGTAAGTGATCTCGCGAGGTGACGGAGTCTGCCTGTCCGGCTGTGAAAAGCACGCTTCCATTGGGATCAAATGCACATGTCTTAGCCTTGACGACCTGACCTCTTGGAGGTCATAAGTAATCGCATTCAGTAAGAAAAACTTGGTGACTCTCGAATTCATGAGGCCTTCTTTGTGGTCTGAAGTATGTCCTGCATAATCTACCAAGCGGGACTGGTACTCTTACTAAGTGTGCTTGGATGCCTGCCGTAGCCACCTGAAGCGTGTGTTGGGTTTGTTTGTCAGCCAGTAAGACTGCGTTTTGCGCACAATGTGCCTTCTTCCACTTGTACTTCGATAGTTTAAGTCCGTTTTTGCCCGCCCAAAAGCTGTCTCACCTTGGTTGGCGCAGTCGTCGCGAACATCTGGTTTTGAACATGACTTTAGCCCGGCAGACGATTGCACGCAACGGTCACAGCTGAGCGAACGTATACACACAGGGGGCAAAGCTGAGCGGACGACTGCACAGAGGGGCACAGCTTAGCTGATGGCTGCACACAAGGGCCGCAAACCGCAAACAGCAACCAACCTTCAGTGTGTCCTCTGGGCGCTTTCAACTGTGACACATTGACCAAATCGCTTCACGAATCATGATCTCCATTTTAGCGACCAACCACTCAGGACTGTGATAACCAACTTGAGTTTGCGGCCATCTCTGTGACGCTCAGTTCAAACCAGACCAAACTTCATGTGACCGTTGTTGTCATCGGGCTTAACAGTGTACACTGACATGTAATGTATTATATGTAATATATGGATAAATGAGACTCTGCAATGCCAACGCCTGCGTCAAACTGCACCCCGCTCCCTAACTTGGACCTTTGGAGCATTAGATCATACGTCAGCGCTCAGACATCACCGTGCTTATCCGGACACCATTCTCACCTCCCCCCCCCCCCTCACAAGCGCCAGTAGCGAGGCGCAGAGCTCTGATCACCATTGCGGAGGTTCCGACCATTGCTCAGCCGTCCTCCGCCGCCATGTCACGCGCTCACCCGCGCGTCTGTCCTTTGCAGCTGGTGCTTCTCGTCGCGATGGTAGCAGTCGTCGCGGCCGGCCGCGGATACGGCCGCGGCTTTAGAGGCGGCTATGGCGGATACCGCGGCTACAGTCGTGGCTATGGCGGATACCGCGGCTACAGCCGTGGAGGCTACGGTGGCTACAGGGGCAACTATGGCAGCTACGGCTACGGTCGCTATGGCTAACACGGATAACTGTCCACGCTGCTGAATCGTCTGTACCTGCCTCCGTCAGCGATGTCCTGCAATGCCACACAACGTCCCCGCTCTGGGCTGCAATAAATACCATGTCCGAAACTAGGCTCGATTTGGCTGACACGGCTGTGGGCTGGCTGCGGCCGGCGAGCCTGTGGATGACGACGGCTTTGGGAACCTCTCGCCAAGTGGGGCACCTCTGGGAGGCGTGTGGCCGCAGTCGAAGGGCCAGTGCACTCCGAGAAGAGTGCAAAGGCGGCAAGCTTAGTGGTGTTATCAGACGAGCTTGCTCCCCGTTACCAGAAAGCGAGGTTTAGGAAGGCCAGAAACGGCTTCAATCAGGCCAACGCCACTCAGGGGTTGGTATTGTGTCATTCGTTCAGATGCCGTGATCTCTAAAATGATCACTATAAGGTTCAATAATTCCTTTGGGCTAGCGTACAACCGATAGAGCACGATTTAAAAGACAGAAAACGCATT
>NW_023596136.1:16731883-16805473 GCF_011947565.3 Pollicipes pollicipes | reverse complement strand
CAGGAAATATAACATATGGCCCTTATGCCGAGACCTGTGCAGAAAAGACAATACTATTATTTCAAAGGCCGTCATGCCTCAACAGAAGGTGCAGTACAGCCTCTGTACACAGCACAGAAAAGGCTGACGGTGCGCCGTCTGGCCACCACGCTATTGTGGCCACCAAGTGCAGCCTGTCACCAGTCGCTAGCTCGGAGTCGCTGTCAGCGGCTACAAGATGAGCCAAAAGGCGCCTGGCATCTGTATGCACCCTGTCAGAAACACGTCGAGCCAATAGCCCGCCCGGCGCCTGCACACACTACGCTAGCAGTCCCACGCCGAACCAGCAGCCGCAAGTCATCTACACCCGCCCCACAAGCAGACCCACTCTAGGCTTAAAGTGTCACACCACGTTTATGACAAGACACTAAGGTTTAGCCGTGTAGCCCTCTTCAAAGAACCAGGGCACTCCGGGAAGAGTGCGAAGCCTGGATAATTGGCAGTGTCATTAAATAAGCTTGTTACCCGTTGCCAACGGAACAGATGGTGTTACGCCAGTCTAAACGCATCACGTCTGTGAACGTTTTCTGCTGCGATCAATGCATCACGGCAACCGGTGGTGGTGCAGGCTTCCAAAGAGTGTGTGGACTATCATCCTGAAGCAGCATGCAGTTAGGATATTTTGATCACCACCGTCATAAAACACAACATTAACTCATTGTTTTTACGTTATATAAGTGGACAGTAATATTGGGAACATCACGCCTGGTATACACGCCTGATGTAGATATCAGGCGTGGATACCACCGAATACTTTGTCCTTAGTTATCCCTGAAATACCATCTTGTAAAACGTTTTCTTTGCGTTGTCGTTCTCCCTTGTACATAGGTACGTCAAACATTGCATGGTCATTGATATAGGCGAAAGTCTGCTTAGTGCTGAGCAGACGTTACGAAACCGCGTTAAGTTGTTCTGACGGCACGGCGAAACGGGCGGGTGCAGCGCAACGGATTCGTTCTACGTTGATGGGAACAGGATATGGAAGCCAATTGGATGATTTATTTTGAGTCAACACCAATGACTAATGCTAGATTTCGAGAAAGCTGTGAGTTTCGGCCCTTGCCCCCATCCCGTGCTCAATTGCTCAGAGACGTGACAATGGTAAAACGAAAACGCGTGAAAAATTTGCATAGCGTCAACTATTTTTGAGACCACCAGGCACTGACCGCGTAATTCCTAATACCTGTTTTATCTTCAAATATTCTTGCCATGCCTAGTATCCCCCCCCCCCGTCCTATGAACAATTGGTTGCGGCGCCTCTGCTTAGAAGTATGTATCAATATAAATGGCACCAGCTTTACTCACTCCTATTTTGTTGTAGTCATAGCCATGTTTAAGAGGGTTTTGATGTAAAAAGACTGCAGTTTTGCAGTCATGTACACTAGTATAACATCTCAAGTTTTTCTCCACCTCAAGTTTGTCTGCATGAGATCGTCACACTTGGTGGTGGAGGAATGCCTCTGTGCTATAGGGTCCGAACCATTCGATCTCCCAGTTGTAAACACAGTTTCTCTTGTCTTTCTACGAATGTTTCCATTTACAGCCATCGTAAGAGTCGCTTATAGCTTTTGTCATGGTCGGCAATGATTCTGATGCACTCTCCCAACTAGTCAGTGTTTAAAATTCAGATAGACGAAACTGCGTCCTTCAGTAAATCATCCGTAATGCGCTAGACCGCGTGATACAAATTTTTCGCACGTGATATATTGGTGATGATGACATGCTGTCAGTCCTTCCCCATTGGTCAGTACACCCATTAGCCGTCGCCGGTTACCAACCATTGCAAAGCCCTTCGTCTGTGCTAGATTTGTGACACCGTCATAAGCAATACAGCGGCTTCGGGACTCTCTGAGCGTCTCCACCATTCCCGATCTAGCTTGCCAAAATCCAATAAAATTCTGAGTGTTGATCATAATGGATGTCCTAAGCATTCTAGGCAATATTCCGTTTTGATGGTACATGAAGTAATGGCTCTTGACGAATTTCCGGCAAGGATATAACGCATATAAATAATTCTTTGCTTTTCCAGCTTCTGGTCCTCGCCGCCTTTGTGGCTGTCGCCTCTGCGGGGTACCGTAGGTACTCAAGCGGTTACGGTGGGTACGGCGGTGGATACGGCGGCTACGGAGGCGGTTACGGTGGTTACGGCGGAGGATATGGTGGCTACGGCGGTGGATACGGTGGGTACGGCGCTGGATACGGTGGCGGCTATGATAGTTACCGCCGCAGCTTCGGCGGGTACGGACGCGGCTACGGTGGTTACAGCCGCGACTACGGCCATTAAAGACGTTCTCTGGGTGACTACGGCAGATCATATTAGTGACGCAGCGAGGCATGCGGATATGCACCCATGACCTTACGATCCAGCTATAGCTCCAGTAGCAAGGGACACAATGAGCATGACTCCAGTCAGGTTTACTCGCATGACGGAATGGAGGCTTCTGCATGATGTGTTCGTTTCTTTGTCCGTTGGTGGTGGAAGAAAATAAGTTATTCCTGTATATCGTTGTTCAACAACACTCATTTTGTGCATTGTGAAGCGGCTGGAATGTAATAAGATACTTTTTAATATTTTGGAATGCGCCAATAGACTTAGCCCAATAATGTCCTGGTTTGAAACCCGGGAAGCCTTGTCCCATTTAGCGTGTTACGGAGGACTTCTTCCGCAAATACCGACGAACTTGCTGTTTCAGCAGAGAGAAATCTTGAAAGACAAAAATGAGTTTAAGATCCATCACGCTAAGTCCCATATCACGCTGGTGGTATGAAAACGAGCCCGAGATAATGGCTTGACAGTTTCTACACTACCAAAGTTCTGCAGCCACAATCTGTAGTTTACTCACATGGGGTCTTGCCGTCAGGGAAAAAAGCCTGTCATGTTGTTTGAAAACTGGGTGGCTCCCAATCCTGGCAAGAACTGTACACTATGACGTTGCATATTTTGGGGGGCAAACGTACAACGGACAGGACGCGATTTGAAAGACAGCAACTGCGTCCATGTACCGCAACATATTGTCCCTACGCTGCAACCTGTGGAGGAAGGACATGGTCTTTTATAGGCTATTCCGCAACAAAACGTGCAGGAGAACACTGAGCAGCACACAAAACAGGGTGCCGACACCCCGTCTGGCCACTATGTGCAGCCTCCCACCAGTCGCCTGCTAGGAGTCGTTGTCGGCGGCTACGAGAAGGGCCAATGGGCGCCCTTCATCTGCATGCACCTTGTCAGAGCGCACCGAACCAACAGCCACCCGGCACCTGCACGCACGACGCTAGCAGGTCCACACCGAACCGGCAGTCGCAAGTCATCTGCACGCGTCCCACCAGTAGCACGACGCTGGGCTAAGGTACCACGCCATTCATAACAAGACGACAGTATGTGCATGACCATGTGGCTCTAGTTGATGGGCCAGATCACTCCGAGAAGGGCGCGAGGCCGGGATGATTAGTAGTGTTATGAGATGAGCTTGTTCCCCGTTGCGAACCGAACAGGTTGCGTGATGCGAGTCGAAGCGCATCATGTTCCGAACGTTTGGCTGAGCTCAAGGCATCACCATATCCTGTTGTGTGCAACCTCCAAGGAGTATGTTAACTACGATGCTCGGGCAGCATGCAGTTAGGATATTTGTATCAACACTGTCACATATTTCACGTTAACTCATTGTTAGGATGTTTTGATCACCACCGTCACATATTACCATGTTAAGTCATTGCTAGGATGTTTTGATCAATTTTGTCACATATTGCGACGTTAATTCATGTTTATATTTCCCTAAGTGAACGATAATTTTGGAAATCAGGCGTGCATACCAAATAGCACTCCGTCCGTAAATATGTCTGAAATATTCCACTGTAAAACTTTTCCATGGGATATAGGCACGTCTAAATATTTTGTATCCTTGATGTGGGCAATAGCTTAAAGAGGATATGATCGCCAAATGGATGGTTTCTTTTGAGCCAACACCAATTTTAATGCTAGATTTTCAGAAAGTTGTCTGCCTTATCATCATCATCATCATTATCATCTACCACTCATGTATGCCAACAGTTTTCTTGGACTTGTCTTGAGTTAAGATAATGTTTGCCGATGAATGGAATCGACAGCATATTTCGTTCTGGAGTTCCGGTTGCCAACGATTCCAGAATCCTTCGTTTGCGTTGGTAATTTTGACATCTCGTCAACTGTTGCCTGTCCGTCAATATACCTATTTCCCATCGCCAGGTACCAACCATTACAGAGCCCCTCGTCGGCGTTAGATTTGTGACACCGTCAAAGGTATCCAAACTGTTTCAGGACTCTCTGAGCGTCTCCGCAGTGCCCAACCTATCTTGCCAAAATCCAATAATATTATGAGTTTTGATCGTGTTGAATGTCCTAAGCATTCTAGGCCAAATTCCGTTTTGGTGTTATATGAAATATGTGTGGAGGTGCCTGACCCTCGCGAAGTTCTTCGCGGATCTCTCGCACTCCACGGACTGTGATATAAGACAGCGATTGAAGGCTGCCATTGTGACATCGTTTTCCTTGTTCCTTCTTGTAACGTCGTGCAGTTGAGTTTGGAAGAGCGAAGAAGAGCTGCGTCAAAATGCTATATGGCCAAAATTTATCTTTACTGGCCTTGAGTTTAAGTAATATTCACCAATAAATGGAACAGACAACATTTTCGTTCAGTCGTGTCATATCCACTCCTCACGCTTTCTATGTGTTCAGCATGGATCCAACCTGAAGGATAAGTTACGTCCTGTGTAGCCAGCAGATTTGCCTTCTCACGACCTTTGCACATTATGTCCCCCTGCTGAAGAACGTGGGGCTTGCACTGTGCAATTCCGTGCTCAGTGTCGGCCTTTACCACAGTTTGCCGGGAGCACGCACCACCTCATGCGTCATAGCCATTTCCCAGCGGGGTGAGGTGAATGAAGGCCAACCTTCAGGGCCTGTCCGTATAAAAGCGGGCCGTAACTAAGGGCCGGCATCCACTCATTGTGTCTCGCCCACGCCGCACACTTCACAAGACGCAGAGATGAACGCTAAGCTGGTGGTAGGTTTTGTGTCTTTGTGATGCAGTACGATTTCACCCACATGCATAATGTGAGCTTGGAACGCATGTAGGTTGTCGGTTCGAAATCGCTGATCAGCTGCTCTTTCTGGATTTGAAAGAATGTGCCAACATCACATGGAAACTTTGCTGCACAATAGTGTTAGGTGATATTCGTATGGCACTGTCCATGGTACAAGAGAGGCGAAACCAGATCTCTGCTAAAGTGATGAGTTATCAGAGACCTTGATACAAAATTGTTTCAATGCTCTGGTTTTAGACTTAGCGGGACTTACTCTGATCAGGCTTCGTGGGATCCTGCCTCAACGCACTGCACCGCATTTCGTAAGGACGGATATAAATGGTCCTCTGTTTTTCTTTCAGCTTCTGGTCCTCGCCGCCGTTGTGGCTGTCGCCTCTGCTGGCTACCGTAGGAACTCACGCGGTTACGGTGGCTACGGCGGTGGATACGGTGGCTACGGAGGCGCATACGGTGGCTACGGCGGAGGATACGGGGGCTACGGCGGAGGATACGGGGGCTACGGCGGGGGATATAGTGGCTACGGCGGTGGATACGGTGGCGGCTACGGTGGTTACCGCCGCAGCTTTGGCGGGTACGGGCGCGGCAACAGTGGTTACGGCCGCGGCTACGGCCGCTAAACACGTTCTCTGGGTGGCGACGTCAGATGGTACCAGTCACACAGCAAGACATACGGATATACACCCAGGAGCTACCGATCCAGCTATTACTTACGGGACAAAGTGAGCACGCCTCCGGTGAGGTCTAACCACTGAACGGAGGCTTCTGCGTGATGTTTTTGCTTGTTTGTCCGTTGATGGCGGATGAAAATACATTTGTCTTGTACATCGTTGTTCAACCACACTCATTTTGTGCATTGCGAAGTTGCTGGAAAGAAATGAAGATGCTACTAAATGCTATTGAAGGCGTTTGCGAGCGAATGACTGTGCGGTGATGACATAGCCCAGTAATGTCATCGTTTGCAACCCGGGAAGCGTTGTTCCAGTTAGGGCGCTACATATCCTTTTAATATAGAGAGAAGTAGCAACCATGCTATTTGAACTGGGACAAAACTCCAAGGACAAAACTGACTTTAAAAATCGAAAACGCTGGGTCCCATATCAAGCTGGAGATATGGTAACGAGCCGTACATAAGGGCATAGCGGTTTCTACACTGCCCAGGCATTGGAGCTACCATCTGAAGTCTCCTGGTGCTGGTGTCGTACCGTCAATGGATGAAACCTGTCATGCCGTTTTGTAAGTCTGGGTGGCTCCCAATCCTGGCAATACGTGTACACTATGGGGTTGAATAATTTTTTCGGCGATTATACAACCGACAGACCACGACTTGAAAGACCGTAAATGCATTCAGGAAGTGTAACATATGGTCTTTATGCCGAGACCCGTGCAGAAAAGACGATATTGCTCTTTCAAGTACCATCATGCCTGAACAGAAGGTGCAGGAGAGCCCTGAGCACAACACAAACAGGCCGACAGTGCTCCGTCTGGCCATCACATGCAGCCTGTCGCCAGTCGCCAGCTCGGAGTCGCTGTCGGGGGCTACGAGCTGAGCTAATAGGCGCCCGTCATCTGCATGCGCCCTGCCAGAAGCACGCCGAACAAACAGCCACCCGGCACCTGCACGCACTACGCTAGGCGGCTGATTGGCGGTGTTATTAGATAACCTTGCTATCCGTTGCCAACGGAGGTGTTATGCCAGACTAAACGCATCACCTCTGTGAACAGTTGGATGCGCTCAGGACATCACAATAACCGGTGGTGGTGTGGGCCTCCAAATATTAAAAACTACGATCTCCAAGTAGCATGCACTTGGGATATTTTGATCACCACCGTCACAGATTTTCACCTGAACTCATCGTTTTTAGTTTCCCTAGGTGAACAATAATTTTAGAAATCAGGCGTGCATGCCATAGAGTACTTCGTCAGCACAGATTCCTGAGATGTTGTCGTGTTGACATTTTTCTCCTGTACGTAGGCACGCATTAACATTGCATGGTCATTGCTATAGGTAAAAGCTTGCCCAGTGCCGAGGAAAAGTTACGAAAATGCGCTATTTTTTCTGACGGCACAGCGAAACGGCCGGGTGCATCGCAACGGATTCCTTTACGTTGATGGAAAGGACATGACAGCCAATTGGATGATTTATTTTTGAGTCAACACCAATGGCTAATGCTAGATTTCGAGAAAGCTGTGAGTCTCAGCCGCTGCCCTCATCTCCGGCTCAATTGCCCAGACACGCGACAATGACATAACGCAAAATGCATGACAAATTTGCATGGCGTTGACTTTTTGAGACCATCAGGTAGTGAACGCATAGATTCTCATACCTTTTCTCTTCAAGATTTTTACATGCATGCCCTTCCCTCGTTCCTTCTGTTAACCATTGGTGGCGCCGCCTCTGCTTACAAGTACCTGCCAAAACAAATGACACTAGCTCTCCTCACCCCTAATGTATTGTAATCATAGCCATGCCTAAGAGGGTTTTTATATACGGAAGACTGCAGTTTTGTAGCCATGCACACCAGTAAAAAGTCTCAAGTTTTTCTCCACCTCAAGTTTGCCTGCCTGACATCGCCACCCTTGGTGGTGGAGGTATGCCTCTGTACTATGGAGCCCAAATCATTCCATCTCCCAGTTGCAAACACAATTTGTCTTGTCTTCCTACGACCGTTTTCATTTGCAGCCATTGTAAGAGCCACTTATAGCTTTTGTAATAGCCGGCAATGATTCTGGTGCACTCTCCCAACTCATCAACCTTTAAAATTCAAATAAACGAAACTGCGTTCTTCAGTAAATTATCCGTAATGTCCTGGAACTCATGTTCAAAATCCTTCGCATGTGTCTGTCAAGGCAATTTTCTGGGTCTCGCTAGATATATGTGAATATATTGGCGATTTTGACATCCTGTCAGTCGTTGCCTGTTGGTCAATATACCCATTACCCCTCGCCGGTTACCAATCATTCCAGGACCTGCCGTCAGTGCTAGATTTGTGACACTGTCATAGGCATTACAGTGTCTTTACTGTCTGAGCGTGACCACAGTGCCCGATCTATTTTGCCACAAATCCTATAGTATCCTGAGTTTTGAGCACAGTGGATGCCCTAAGCGGTCTAGGCAACATTCTGTTTCGGTGTTACATGTAGCCATGTGTCGAGCCGCCTGGCCTTCGCGAAGTCTTGGCGGATCGCTTGGACTCCAATGGACTGTGATATACGACAGCGATGCAAGGCTGGCAGCATGACCTCGTTCTCATTGTTCCTTCTTGTAACGTATTGCAACTGATCTTGAAAGAGCGAAGAAGAGCTGTGTCAAAATGCTATATGGCTGGCAGCATTTTTCTTTGGCTGGCCTTGAGTTAGGTAATGTTCACCAGTGAACAGAACGGACAGCATATTTTCGTTCAGTCGTGTCATATCCACTCTTTCACTCTTTCTATGTGTTCAGCATGGATCCAACTCTGAAGGAGAAGTTACTTCCTGTGTAGACACCAGGTTTTGCATTCTTACGAACTTTGCACATTTGGTGCTCATGCCAGAGAACGTAATGTTTAAACTGTGCAATTCCGTGCTCAGTTGTCGGCCTTCTCCACAGTTTTGCCGGGAGCACGCACCACCCCCATGCGTCATAGCCATTTCCCAGCGGGGTGAGGTGAATGAAGGTCAACCTTCAGGGCCTGCCCGTATAAAAGCGGGCCGCAACTAAGAGCCGGCATCCACTCACTGTGCCTCGCCCAAGCCGCACACTTTACGAGACGCAGAGATGAACGCTAAGCTGGTGGTAGGTTTTTTGCCTGTTTGTGAGGCAGTATGCTTTTACCCCACAAGCATAACGTGAGCTTGGAACGCATGTGGGTTGCCAGTTCAAAAACACTGACCAGCTTCTCTTTCTGAATTTGAAAGATTGTGCCCAACATCACGTGAAAACTTTGCCATTTACCAAAGTGTGAGGTCATTTTCGTACGCAACTGGTCTTCCGTACGCAATGAGAAGGTCCAAGAGAAGCGAAATCAGATCTCTGCGACTGTGATCACTTATTTCAGACTTTGATACGAAATTGCTAGCATTGTTATTATTTTAGATTTAACGGGGTTTAGTCCGGTCAGGCTTTGTGGGATCCTGCTTCCACACACACTGCACCACATTCCATTAGAAACAGATATCAATAGTCCGCCGTCTTTTTCAGTTGCTGCTCATCGGCCGCCGTCGTGGCTGTCGCCTCTGCCGGCTACCAGAGGTATTCTGGCGGTTACGGTGGCTATTCTGGTGGATACGGCGGCTACGGCCGCCGATACGGTGGCTACGGCAGAGGATATGGTGGCTACGGCGGCGGACACGGCGGGTACGGCGGTGGATATGGTGGTGGCTATAGTAGTTATAACCGTGGCTACGGTGGTTACCGGCGGCAGCTATAGTGGTTACAACCGCGGCCTACGGCCACTAAAGACGTTCTCTGGGTGGCTAAGTCAGACCATCGTAGTCACGCAGCAAGGCATGCGGATATGCAGCCCGGAGATACCGATCCATCTGTTACCGCAGCAGCAAAGGACAGAGTAAGCACGACTCCAGTTATGTTTAACCACCTGTCTGCATGGAGGTTTTTGCGTGATGCGTTCCTTTATTTGTCCGTTGATGGTGGAAAAATAAATTATTCTTCTATATCGTTGTGGAGCTGCACGCATTTTGTGCATTGTGAAGCAGCTGGAAAGAAATGAAAATACTTAATATATATGTATATATAGATAAGAAATAAATACCCTCCCTCTCCTGTGACAAGTTTGTGGCACCGCCCATGTTCCAAGTATCTACCATCATAACTCTCACAACCTCTACAGGTCACAAAACCTGATTTACCGGATATGCTCGGTGAAAAAACTGACACTTTTGTGAATCGATTGGTGAAAAATGCCAACATGAAAACAAATTCCAACAGACCAGACAACATTGCAGCAGGCCATCTCAGCTGAACGAAACTCAAAGGGTAGTATTGGTGTATACAAGTGCACACTTGCAGCGTAAGCATGTTTAGAACACGTGTCGAAACGTCGACGTTTTGCTGTATGAGCAAGTTGAGCCATGAGGTGCTACCAAACATAGAAGCTTTGACACGTGCCCGGGTGGCCGCTCGTACACATATCGTTCGGGTGGGGGCAGTATAATTCTCTGAGATCTCAGGAATTAAGAGAACTGGAGACACCAAATTCACAGGGTGTCCTGAACTGAACATAAACTAACGTGGGTCCAATTTTGACTTTCATAGGTCGTGACCTTCGGGTCAATTGGAGTCAAACTAGGTCAAGTTATAGGGTAATCTCCCAAAAAACCATGGAACATAGATAAATCTTCTAGACAAAAAGTCGCATGCTCATTTAAGGCCAGTAACCTTGTTTAACCGTTTGAAGGTCGTGGTGACCAAAATCAAACCGGATTGCTTTGAGTTTTGCATTTGAATAAGCGACAAATAGTACACTAGGTAGTATGTTTCTAAAAACAAAACGCTGACCTGGACCATTTTAGGTCCGTGACTTGTTCTGACGTTTAGGAAGGTGTATAATGCAGTTCCTGCTCTCGATAAATTGAAATGAGCACTAGAATCTGGCCCATACAACAAGCCCTAGAGGAATACATCAGACAGATTTTGACCATCGTCTGACCTTTCTACCTGACGCTAGGTCAATGAAATTCGTTCATTCAACTGTTGTGTTGCCTAAGAAGGTATCTCTGAAAAGTATGCCTTGTCAACCACTCCGTTCTTCTAACACAGGGAACGATTCGGTAGAAATTGCCTATGCTGAAACCATGGTCTGATTTTGACCTGCTATAGGTCAGCGACCTTACAAGACATCAACATTCTTGATACCACACGATCCGCTATTCAAGAGTCTACAGTTATGCAAAAAACGGCGCGACCGCGCCGGGCCGTTTAAAAAACCATTCCGGAAAAACCTTCCGTGAGTCAATTTGACCCCCACCCGAGCGCGTGCTATCTGGATAGTTTTAGCAGGTGCCAGAAAAATACGACAAACTATGCTTTGTTAGTGGTGACGTTGCAGATGAGTGGCGACACAGTGCTTTCCAACGCCTGTCAGATCAGGGCTTTTCATGGACTTTTCAGCCACCATTCACTTCAAATACTTAACAGTACAAAACACCACATAACTAGGTTTATTACTAGGCTAAAGATCGTGGCTGGTCACAGCATCTCGCGACGGACGTGATCAGCTTGCTACGCAGCGTTTTAAACCATCGCGCCGTTTGGGACAGATGGGCTTGAATGCTTACCGCGCGGCAATGCGTTGAATTCAGTGCAAAGCAGTGGGCTGCTGTTGGTTGTGGCCATGTCGTGAGAGGCTTACTGGCTAGAAGAACGTAGTTATCGTCAGGTTTTTATGAAATGGCGTTAAAGAGCCCTGTCGATCAAGGAGACTGTTGTTTGAAGAAACCTGAACTGTAGCTGCGGAGGTAAGCAGAGGACGTTAGGGGCGACCCGTGTCAAAAATTCATCTAGGGGTTGCTGCTGCTGTGAGAAACAGCAGCTTTGAGGTAAGAGGCCAGACATCACCGATGTGACCTTCTCACATTGTCCGTTGCACCTCTGACTTAACGGTGGACAGGCGCGAGATATAACGCTTTTGTTATCATATTACATATAAATTAAATTCAGATGCTAGAGGTGTTACAAAATATCGTTTTGCATCACTTCATACCAAGATTACATGGGTTCTTCTCTAAATAATTGGGACCACGGTACCAAATGCCAGTTTTAAGCCGTTAATAACTGTGCGAGACAGTGAAGGTTGCCAACGATTCCAACTTAATGTACGATAACGTCACAAAGCCAAAAGCGACACTGTTGTCAGGTGCCTCTAGAACCATGTTATCGTTGCATGTCGGGCTACAGGCATGCAGTCATGCGCCGAGCCGTCTGGCCTTTGCATAGGTCTCCACGGATCTCATACACTTCATGGCGTTGGATACACACCGCCGAATCAATGCCGTTGGCGTGCATCTCGTCTTTTGTTCCAATAAATGGCACAGACAGCATGTTTTCGTTCAGACGTGTCATATCCACTCCTCATGCTTCCTATGCGTTTAGCATGAATGCAACCCAAAATAAAAATTTACGTCTTGTATGGCCACCAGGTTTTGTCTTCTCACGACATACGCACACATGATCCTCCTGCTCAAGAAGGTGGAGTTTGCACTGTGCAATGCCGTGCTCAGTACTCAGTTTTCCATACTTTGCCGGGAGCACGCACCGCCTCATGCGTCATAGCCATTTCCCAGCGAGGTGAGGTGAATGAAGGCCAACCTCCATCGTCAGCCCGTATAAAAGCCAGCCGTAACTAAGACCCGGCATCCACTCATTTTGTCTCGCCCAAGCCGAACACTTCACAAGACGCAGAGATGAACGCTAAGCTGGTGGTAGGTTGTTGTGCGCTTGTGGGACAGTATGCTTTTACCCGCACGCATACCGTGAGCTGAGAACGCATGTAGGTTGACAGTTCGAAATCGCTGATCAGCTGCGACGTCTGGATTTGAGAGATTGTGCCCAACATCACGTATACATTTTGCTATGTTCAACAGTGTGAGGTCATTTTCGTACCCAATCACGGAAGGTACAATGGAGGCGAAATCAGGTCTCTGCGACTGTGATCAGTCATTCGAAATCTTGATGCGAAATTATTAGAACTTTTCGGCGTATCGATCCGGCGGGACTTAGTCTGATCATGCATTGTGGGATCCTGTCTTCACACACTGTACCACGTTCCCTAAGAACATACATAAGAAGTCCTCTGTTTTTTTTTTCAGCTGCTGCTCATCGCCGCCGTGGTAGCTGTCGCCTCTGCCGGCTATCAGAGGTACTCTGGCGGTTACGGTGGCCACTCTGGTGGATACGGCGGCTACGGCCGACGATACGGTGGCTACGGCGGCGGATGCGGTGGCTACGGAGAGGGACACGGTGGTTACGGCGGTGGATGCGGTGACGGCTATGGTGGTTACAGCCGCCGTTATGGTGGTTACAGCGTCGGCTACAGTGGTTCCAACCGTGGCTACGGCAATTCAAGACGTTCTCGGGGTGGCTACGTCAGATCGTACTAGTCACACAGCAAGGCATACGGTATGCTCCCAGAATCCACCGACCCAGCTATTACTCCAGCAGCAAGTGACACAGTGAGCACCACCCCAGTCACGTTTGATCGCCTGTCTGAACGGCGCCTTCAGTTTGATGTGGTCGTTTGTTTATCCGTTGATGGCTGAAGGAAATAAATTATACTTGCATATTGTTATGCAGCCACATTTATTTTGTGCATTGCGAAGTTGCTAGAAAGAAATGAGGGTAGTATTAAATGTTGTTGAACGCGTTGGCGCGCAAATAACTGTGCGGCGATGGCTTTTTTTCCATGCCGTTACCCAAGAACAGGCAACCAGGGAGTGCCCCTCCCTCAATCCCAGCGACGCAGTAAACCGTACGTTAACACCAGAAAACATAAAATCAAGTCGCGGCACTCTCAGCTAGGAAGATGAAACAAACGTAAAGAAGCAGGCGAAGAGGTGGTGCAGACCCGAAGGAATTGTGTTATGTAATAGGTAGGGAAAAATCATAGATGAGAACGCCAAAAGTAGTCATTAGCCAAAGTCAGCTAATGACAGCCCGCTATAACCGCCCAATAAGCTACAAACACTCGATGCACCGTGTTAGTAAGGGCTATACAGTGGCACAAGTCGGAGCGGGCAATTACCTGGTCATTTTTGTGCCGGGTTTTGAGCTGGATGTCCAGGGAGTCCACCCAGCTAAGCAGAGCTTGTTGCTGGGAGAACTCCCGGAGCAAGCGCCGTAAATTTTGGTATATGTACATGACTTTATATCAGAAATTGATTATGAAACATGAAGGAGGTCAAATATGAAGTGCGTTGGATATGTATAGCACAAAGGATTGCAATGTCTTCAAGTATGTTGGTTACGTTAATATGCATTCACGAAATGCTTGCGGATGATGTTCTTAACGATGGTTTTTGATACAGGGACATCAGTTATTCTTGGAAAATGTGAAACCATAATGTCGTTCCACAGCTTAGGGCCAAGGCAAGATGCTGTAAATAGTCTATAATTACGATTAGAGAAAGGTTGGTCTAACTGTTTTGCTCGCCTCATATCCATGTCATTAGATTCGTAGAGCTTGTAAATTAACTCGAATGATGCAGGGAGCTGTAGAGTTAGAAATTTGTGCATCACAATTAACATTTGGGATTTTGCAATATCCGATAGTTTCAAAATTTGTATCGTTTAAAGATTGGCTCTGAGCTTTGTGGAAGATACACATTTTCTATGAGATGCACAGCCCTTTTTGCAAAATTACTAACCGATCTAATTGGGAAGCATAATTTATACCCCAAATCAAGCAGCAGTAATTTAGAGGCTGTGCGTATACACCCTCCAAAACGTAGGGCGGTTACGCACCGGGCTTATACACCCTCCAAAACGGAGGGCGGTTACGCACCGGGCTTATACACCCTCCAAAAATCTTTCAGATGGTTGTACGTGTCAAGCGTATGCGCAATGGCAGCCTTGGAGGCAATGAGTGCAAAAATGCAGAATCCCTTGTGAGAAGTCGGTTCTGCGCGTGATAAACATCAAACGATCACTGTGATATTGTAGCGAAGCGAATTACGGCAGTGTTTCAACATGTTCCGCTGCGCCGTTTGGAAATATAACCAACTCATGAGTTGATTGCGACTCGCCAAGCGACGCGTGCGGAATTGTGCTTGCAAACATGTCCAGCCAACAAACTCCCATCGCTCTTCACCGAGTGTGTATGGAGCAAGATTAGCGGCGAGGATATTAATTTGCATTTGCTATTTTCACGCTCAGTTGCCCGCCATAAGTTTAGAATCCCGCCTGAAAAGAGATGGTATTGCCGCAGTTTGATGTGACGTACCCCGACCAGTCGCCTAAATCGCTCCGTCGGCTGGAAAACATGTGTCTGGCGATGGAAGTAGAAGATCCTGCACGGAAAAAGGCTAATTGCTCCATTTTGCTGGCCCTGCATTGTTTGATCAGCAAGAAACACTGCCGCAACCCCCGCCTGTTGCGGGACAGTTGCAACAGTTGCGGGAGAGGCCGCAGATGTCCACAAAAAGATGTGCAGGCAGCTTGGGTCTTATTTTATTCCACAGAAAAATAGAGATGATGAGTGTGATGTGTTCCACCAAACGATGCAAGTGGAAAGTGAGTCAACTGACGCATTTGTGGCTGGCCTCGAACACCTTGCCAGTACTTGTGATTTCACCGATTCCGCCTGGGAAATCCGCCAGCAGGTGATCATGGGAGTCAGAGATTCCAGGGTGACGGAAAAGGCCCTGCAACAGAAAATGACACTCAAGGAATTGCACTCATTTGCAAGAGGCTTGGAGCAAGCCAGAGCTCAAGCCTGTGCCATTGAGGCACTTCATTCAAACAGATTTGCTGTGCCACAGGCAAATGTCCAGGCACAAAACATAGAGCAAAAACAAGAGCCCACCCCAAACCCGATGCAAAAGAAAATGCACCAAAGCAACCAGGCTAGTCAGTGTTTCAAATGCAGAAGACGAGCAAGATGCTACGGCCCAAAACATGGCCAACGGTAGTGCTCCTTTAAAAAGCAGGACCGCTGTCGTTGCGGAAAACGTAACGTGGTCACACTCAAACAGCATGTTGCAACAAAGGTCAGCATGGTTTTACCATAGTAAAACAGATGGACCAACCACACCATCTGCAAGCCCACCATAAAAGCCCACCTGAGGAGTACCTCCTGAGGATCAACAAGTCTATACAGGAGACAACAGCAAGTGAAAACCATCCAATCAAGATGACAGTGCAAGTGGATGGAGAGCCAGTGCAGTGGGAAGTCAATACTGGTGCAGCAGTGTCAGTGATGTGGGAACAGCTGGAACAAGCTGTGGCCAAACAGGAAATTGGAGGAATCCAGACAGAGACTGGAAACCTACACTGGTGAGCCCATCTCTGTGATAGGGGAAATCAAGGTGATTGTGCAAGAAAGTGCTACCCCTGATCATAGTGTGTGGATCCAGCAAGTCCCTACTGGGTATAAATTGGCTCTCCAAGGTGAAACTCAACTGGCATGCAGTCTTCCATGTGAAGGCCTCACTGGAGGAAACAGCACAAGAGATACTGAAAAAGTTCCCTGATATGACAAAGCCCGAGTTGGGGAAAGCCAACACTGAAGCCCGCCTGGAGATAAATTTAAATGTCAAACCGGTGTTTCTGCAAACTGCGATCGGTGCCCCTGGCTCTGCAACCATTGGTGAAAGAGGAGCTAGATCGTCAAATCGAAGCCAGAATCCTGAAGCCCTGCAAGTCAGCACAGTGGGCTGCACCCATGGTGACAGTGTTGAAGCCGGATGGCAAAGTAAGACTGCGGTAGCTACAACCTAACTGTAAACAGAGCCAGCCACTTGGAGCAATATCCACTGCCCAAAGTGGAGGAGCTTCTCACCCAACTCGCTGGAGGTCAAAAGTTCACAATAATCGACCTGGAACAGGCCTACTTGCAGATTCCATTGTCAGAGTCAAGCCAAGTCTACACAGTGGTCAACACGCACAAAGGTCTTTTTAAAGCGACCAGACTGGTGTATGGGTTAAGCATTTGTCCTGCTATTTTCCAGCGCCACATCGAAACCCTGCTAGCTGGCATCCCAAACACCATGATGTTTCTTGATGACATTTGTGTCACAGGTCCGAACGACGCTGCACATCTCGCTAACCTGGAGGAAGTACTGAGACGACCGGATTAGGAGAACCTGAGAATTGACCCAAGAAAGTGCCGGTGGTTCCTGCCAGAGGTCTCCTACCTCGGGGTGCAGATCGACAAGGTCTGCACGCAACAGAACAGAAGGTAGCAGCTGTGCGAGACGCCCCACGTCCTGAAAACGTCGGACAACTGAGGACGTATCTCGGCACGCTCAACGACTACAGCCGCTTCTGCCCGAAGCTGAGTGCGGTTGCTGCACCGTTGTATGCACTCCTGAGGAAAGACGTGGAGTGGCGATGGGGCGCAGAGCAGCGGGACGCCTGCAGGGCAACGAAGGTTCTTCTCTCAGAGGCTCCCTGTCTCGCACACTTCGACGGTAATGCACCAGTCATCGTGTTAGCAGATGCCAGCTCCTATGGCCTGGGAGCTGTGTTGTGTCAGATGACACCAGAAGGAAAACGCCCGACCGCCTTTGCCTCCCGCACTCTGAACCAAGCTGAAACAGACTAAAGTCAGATCGACCGTGAAGGTCTGCCTCTGGTCTTCGCCGTCAAGCGGTTCCACAGCTTCATGTTTGGAAGACCCTTTACGCTCAGAACCGAGCACAAGCCGCTCCTGGGGCTGCTCGGGAAAATCAAGAACCTGCCAGAAGCCGTCTTACCACATATGGTGAGATGGAAGGTCACGCTGGACGTCTACCAGTACCAGCTGGCACACGTCCCCGGCAATGCCGAACAGCATGCAGCAGCAGACGCGCTCAGCCGCCTGCCAACCTCTGAAACGGTGGCAGAGGCTGCAGTAGCCCCGCTCATGGAAGTCATCCAGATGCTTGAAGCTATTGATGGACTGGTAACTGTGAACGTTGTTCGAGAATGGACCAGAAGGGATGCCGTTTTCTTTGAAGTTCTGCACTTCACCCGGTACGGATGAAGTCAGAGGTGTCGCCAGCTCTCCTGCCGTACCAGTGCCGAAATGCCGAGCTGAGTATCCAGGGCGGTTGCTTGCTCTGGGGATGCCGAGTGGTGATGCCACCACGGTGCCGCCAAAAGGCACTCTAGCTCCTTCATGAAGGACACCCCGGCATTTGCTCTATGAAATGTCGTGCCCCGCAGTCACGTCTGGTGGCCCCTGGGCGCAAAATGACCGCAGTAGTCGACGCGCCCTAAAACTCCAATCAACAACAACGTCTGGTGGCCTGGGATGGACTCAGACATGGCCGGGCTCACCAAATTCTGTGGTGCATGCCAGCTACACCAGAAAGCAGCGCCTAAAGTGCCCTCTCAACCATGGAGGTACCCAGACGCTCCGTGGGACAGAGTACATGTTGACTACGCTGGCCCTGTAGAAGGCAAGATGCTCCTGATCGTGGTGGATGCGTGTAGCAAATGGCCAGACGTCTGGATAACCAACGACGTCTGCACAAGAACGACCGTAGACCACCTACTGATTACCTTCGCCATACATGGGATCCCCGTAGTGATCGTGAGCGACAACGGTGGTTGCTTCACCAGTAAAGAGTTTAGCGACTTCACAAGCGCCAACGGCATCCGCCATGCCTTCGCCTCTCCGCTTCACCCTACATCTAATGGTCAAGCAGAAAACATGGTGAAGCTCGTGAAAACCGGAATCAGGAAGCAGCCGCCTCGCTCCTCTGCTCACGAAGCTCCAGAGGTGGTTGTTTCCAGTACAGGAATACCGCCACATACAGCAACAGGGAAAGCCCGAGCAGAGATGCTGTTCAACGCGCTCCAAGAACGCGCCTGACGCAGCTTCGCCCGTCGGAGGAAAGGCAGTACCGCAGCAGCACAGCGAGTGGTTTTGTCAACAGATCGTTCCGTACAAGAGACCCAGTCTTCATCACAGAAGTGACTGGTTCGGCCTATAAGTGGCTCCCAGGAACCGTGCTTGATGTCTGCGGACCGTCTTGGCAGGTTCTGTTGCAAGATGAACATCAGTTTCCGTCATCACTTCGATCACATCCGTCCCCGTTATACGTCTGGAGAGGATGGACTATTCGAAACAGAGAAGCACTCCGCACCCGGTAGCCTAACCTCACAGCCGTCGCGGCCTGCGCCCAGGAACGTGACGGCCACCACAGCCGACTGACCGCAAGCCAGCGACGTTCGCATCCGTCCGCGGAAGCTGTCAACCAGCCAGCGACTTCCGCTTCATCCGTGGAACCTAAACCAGCCCAGTGGCGCGCGAACGACGGAAACAGCCGATCACGTTCCGCCGCTTGCTCGTCCGGTACGCAACCAGAGCATGCCAGAGCGCCTGGACTTATAGTATGTACCGTTAAGATAGTTTTGCCAAGAAGGGAGGAGTTCTGGTACTGTAGCGCAGCGAATTACGGCAGTGTTTTCAACATGTTCCGCTGCTCCGTTTGGAAATATAACCCACTCACGAGTGGACTGCGACGCGCCCTGCCATGTGTATCGCATTGTGCCTGAAAGCCTGCCCAGCCATAAACTCCCATCATTTTGCACTGAGCGTGTATGCAACAATCGCGAAATCCATCAACTCACTCTGAACCATTTCTATTTTCATCACGAATTTTCGGCACCGGGCCCGCATCTCCAGTGGATGGATGGCTGGAGTGCTGGTCTCGCGCGCGGTAAGCCCGGGTTGGAATCTTGACGACGCCCGCTGTTAAGTGGGTGGCATCATGGTCTATCGGCGCGGCGTGATGATGCCAACTCGCTTCACTTCTAAGCGGAATGAGTTATAAGTGGGGCTTTTCATATTGGACAGCACCGTAGTTTCTAATGCTAGGGGGAGGGAGTCTACACCCTGCAGAGATATTGAGGATCCCGCGAAGGTTCACCGTAGATCTAATTTGAGTGTGACACACTGGATAGCCAGTGGAAATGACGCGTACGACGGCAGAGACATGTATAATTACGTTCGGCAATTGCGCGTAAAAATTCATCGGCGCATATTTCGACTGCTTTGTTGAAACGTGAAAGGGCACAAAGGCCAATAGGGAGGGAACCTGAGCAGTCATGTGTGCCGCAGGAGACCAACGCAGTGCCTCCCGTCAACAAGTATAGGGTCCTCAGAGCAAGCAAAACCTGAACTCAAGACCAGCGTGGTGGGCACCTAAACGATCTGTAGTGCCTCGACAGGCTGACCTATGAATCCCCGGTCATAGCACAGGACCCTCTGAGGAAAGGGATATCACTCAGGACTATGAAATTGATCCCCCCCCGTGCAATCAAGAATGCACGGGCAGATTAACGACACGAGTCTCGATGGGAGTGAAAAGGTCAGCCGCAAATGAGACGACAGGAAAAAGAGCTCTCGAACAAAGTAGAGGGCACCTGAGCATCGAGCGTCTCCGTGCCTCACCTTATAAGAGCCCTAGCAACGGCACAAGGCCCTTCAAGCAAGTAGAAAGTACCTGATATTTATATGAAGGACCCCTGAGCAATTGAATGTATTCTGGAATATGGGGCCCTGGAAAAGTTATGTAGCCTTTCGGGTGAATGGGCAGAATCCGTGGAGGAAAACCCGATTGATCAACAGTGCTCAAGCATGGGAGGCAGGAAGCGTCCCAACAGCACATTGGGCCCTGCGCAAAAATGGGAAGAGATTAAGGGTAACGTGGAAAGCTCCTTAGCGATCAAGACTGACGCAGCAAGTGGACATATAGAGACAGGCAGCCACAGCGTAATGCATCTAGGCAGCGTAATGAGCCCCAAAATTCCCCCAGCAACACTCTCGCAATCAGCGAGGAATGAACTTCGTTACTTATGAACTTTTACTTTTGCTAGCAATGGTTCTTAGTCATCTGTAGGCCTAAATGCATCCAATTTTGTTGTGCGTTGTTGTAAGGAAACTGCGTCCGTCGGTTATGTCCGTCCGTCCGTCCGACGGTTATGTCCGTCATAACCGCCCGTCGGGCGGTTATGGGCCCCTTCGGAGCCTTAAGGTTCCCTCGGCGGGGCCCATGGGGACATGGTCCTGTGCCTCCCCCCTCCCGCCCCCCCCCTCCACCTTCTTCCCCCCCCCCACACTCTCTGCATCCGCCACCGGCCCGAGCAGCTGAAGGAAATACGGCCCGCTAAGAACATAGGGCCATCCATTCAAATAAGAAATGCTCAGGACGCAATGTGTAGCGCTCTGAACGATCGAGTGCGCCAGAACAGGTTATATATGAGGCCCCCGTCAAGAGCTTGGGGCCCTCTATTCAAATAGGAATTATTCAAGACTAATGTAAAGGGCCCCTGAATGAGCGAGTGTGCCTGAGCAGGTGAACAGATAAGGCTCCCAAAAAGAGCGTAGCGCCCTCCATTCAAATAGGACGTATTTAAGACCCAACGCAGAGGACCCTTGAATGATCCAGTCTATCAGAGCAAGCAAACATGTAGGGCCCAGTCAAAAGCGTAGCGCGCTCCATTCAAAAAGGAAACACCCAAGACCCAATGTAGAGGGCCCCCGAATGGTCGAGTGTGCCCGAGCAGGTTAACAAACAGGGCTTCCAACAAGAGCGTAAGGCCCTCCATTCGAATGGGAAGCACTGAAGATCTGAAGTATGTGGCCCCAGAATGATGCAATGTGCCCGAGCAGCGTATCAGAAAGAGCCCGACAAGAGCGCAGGGCACTTCATTCAAATAAGAAGTACTCAAAACCCAGTGCGGAGGGCCCGAAAATGGAGTATACCAGGGGAGATTATCAGATGACCCAGACAGGAGTGTAGGGGCCGTAAATGCAAACACCAAGTCCAAATATTTAGGGCCCTCGGACAATCCAATGTGGCCAAACCGGCGAACAGATGGGGGTCCCCGACAAATGCGTAGGTCCCTCCATTCAGATAGGAAGTACCCAAGACAATGTGGAGGGCCCCCGAATATTCGAGTGTGCCCGAGCAAGTTAACAGATGGGGCTCCGGTAAGAGCCTAGGGGTTTCCTTTCAAATGTGAATTACCCACGGCACGATGAAGAAGGCCCCGAATAACCGAGTGCGCCAGAGCAGGTTAACAAATAGGGCCCCCAAAAAGAGCGGAGGGCACTCGATTAGAAAAGGAAGTACTCAAAACCAGACGTGGAGGTCCCTCACGATCGAATGGGTTCGAGCATCTTATCAGATTGGGGCCCCCGACAGGAGCTTAAGTCCCTCTATTCAAATAGAAATACCTAAAACCCCATGCGGAGGGACCGGAAAGATGGAGTTGTACCTGAACAGGTATCAGATGACCCCGATACGGGCAGAGGGCCCTAAATTCAAACACTGAGAACCGATGTGCAGGGCCCCCAGCAATCCAGTGTGGGCGAGGAGGCAAACAGAGGGGGCCCCCGACAATTGCGTAGGGCTCCATTCAAATAGGATGTGACTAAGGCCCAACATAGAGGGCCCCCGAGCGATCGAATATGCCCGAGCAGGTTATCAGATAGCCCTTCTCCGCCCTACAGAAGCGTAGGCCCTCCATTCAGAAAAGAAGTACCAAAAACCCGGCGTAGACGGTCCCCAAACGACTGAGTGTGCCCAAGCAGGCCATTAGATGGGCCCCGATAAGAGTGTAGGGCCCTAAGCAAGGGACAGAGAATTGGAAACGCCCTAGACCAATGCAGAGGACCCATGGGCATATCGCAAGTGTGTCGGTAGGTTAACCAATACCCACGTAAAGGGCCGCTGGGCAACCGAGAGTACCCCGGCAGGTTAAGATATGGGACTCTGGCTACCGCTCACAGAGCCTTTCTGGTGAATGGAAATCATCCGTGGAAGGGCCCGTGATTGACAAGAGTTCCCCGGCACGCTAACAGGAAGGGCTCCAGCAACAGCGCAGGGCCCTCGGAGCAAATGCAAAGAAATGGACAACGTGGAATACTCCCAAACGACCGAAATGAACCTCCAAGTGACATATAGGTCCCCGGAAACAGAATTGGAGCCCTAGACGGCGTAATGGGGCTTAAATTACCAGTGCACAACTTTTCCAATCATAAAGTAATTTTTGGGACTTCTCATAGGCCCTTCACTTTCGCTGACTACTGTTCTTGGTCGCCTGAAAGTCTAGAGATACCCAATTTTGTTGCGATTTGTGTTAAAAAAACTGCACCTGTTCGGCCGGCTGTCGGCCCCCCCGGGACCAGTGGGCCATTTCATGGCCCAAGGGGGGGGGGGACGGCATGCCCCGTGACCCTCCTCTCTGGACCCGCCCTGCTTGTTACCGTATGTTTTAGGGATACTTTTGTTACTTTCCACTTTTTTTGCCCCTTTCCCCGAACTCAGTTTGCCCTTCATGTCGGACTGTCGTGATGTCGGACTGTCTTGGAGTCACAGCCTTCAGACTCTGCTCCAGATCAAGGCGTGGCTGGAGATGTCTTCTCCTCAGGACCTTCTAGCCAGAGCGCAGATGGAGATACCCGCCCCGTCTCCTCCGCAGGCAGCTCCAGGCAGGGTGCGGCTACAGAAGCGCGCCCCGTCTCCTCAGGACCTTCTAGCCAGAGCGCAGATGGAGATACCCGCCCCGTCTCCTCCGCAGGCAGCTCCAGGCAGGGTGCGGCTACAGAGGCGCGCTCCGTTTTCTCCCCAGGAAGTTCTGGCCAGGGTGAGGCCGAAGAGGGCCGCCAAGTCCCTTCCGCTGGCAGTTCCGAACAGGTCTCTTTTGGTACTGGTTCTGTCTATGTCACAGATCGAGGCATGCGGAGGCGACTGGGCATGTCGCCGAACTGGAACATCTGAAGGAACCTGCCATGATCACCAAGAACGAGGGTCGACCGCGCAGAAGTACGGCAACGTCATCTGACTGCCAAAACTGAAACAGAGAACTTTGGAGACCTTCCCAGATCTGCCTTTCCACGAAAAGCAGAAGGTAAGTACGCAGTTTCGCTGTTGATGGTTCATCGCACTTGCGATGACTGCGATGCGACGACTTACAATTGGGATATTACATGTCAAGTGATGGTTTACACCTCTCTTTCGCTCCCTCGCTCTCCCGCCCCTCGTGGTCTCCCCCTCGCTCCATCGCCCCTATCGCTCTCTACCCGCCTTATCGCTCTCTATCGCTCTATTGCTCTTTCGCCCTTCCTCTCTCTCTCTCCTCTCCTCCTCTCTCTCTACTCTCTCTCCTCTCTCTCTCTCTCTCGTCTCTCTCTCTCTCTCTCCTCGTCTCTCTCTCTCTCTCTCTCTCCTCTCTCTCTCTCTCTCCTCTCTCCCTCTCTCCCCCTCCCTCCTCCCCTCCCTCCCTCCCTCCCTCCCTTTCTATCCCTCCCTCCCCCTCCCTCCCCTCCCTCCCCCCTCTCTTTCTCTCTCTGGTTGTCAACAGTGAGTGTATTACCAACAGTGCAGGCCAACCTGTGGCTTCGAGTTGACCGGCACTCGCCTGCAAGCTTAAAACATAGCTGCGCCTTCGTCAGCGTATAAGGATTTGTTCTCCGGGACCTACAGCGGACAGAAAAGTGCGACGAAGCACCTGGTGAAGGCGTTTGCAACTTGTCGTGTCATCCCGACCACCGTCCGACACGAAGGCCCATTAATTCGACGGGAAACGGCCCATGTCACGATTCCTATGCATGCAATGAGCTTTGGCTTTAAAACGAGAAAGATTGAGCCGTGAAGAGCAGAGGTCGCAACGTAGTGCACTGTAACCGGCAGTGAGATGAAACACAGTCGCGCTTTTCGTGATACTTTTGGCACCATGTACTAAAAGTATGCACAGGTCCGAGGTCCCACATTTCGTCGATGATAATTCTCCCGTGTCACTCCCAAGGGCAGCCCATTTTGAGGTGAAGCTATTGAAACAGAAGCCCGCGCACCCTGCGTGTCAGCGCACTGCTGCCTGCAAAGAATCAGAAACTAATGCTGCAACGCAGCGAGGAAATCTAGTTTCACAATTTTACATGGGCTGCTGGCTTCGTATGTTTTGGTCTTGGGTCATCTCTTCCACCGCAACGTTCACTTCTGCTATCATCTCGCGCGTTCCATAGTGCAAAATACATCTTACTGGTCCTTGTTGCAGCCATGCTACGCTGGATTCTCAGGAACTCATCGAAGGAAGGCCTGTTCGGTGAAGGGGACGTACGGGCCTGGGATGTCACCCAACTCGGCAGGCTGAAAGCGAGTCCAGATGTACTGCTATTTCTGGGACATTGCTTCACCCAATCTGCGTGGAAGATGCTCCTGGCTGGGGTGGACCAATTCGATGAAGAACGTGATAGGTTGTGTGGTTGTGGGGAGGACCACCTGGTTGGTGTCTCCGTACAATGTGGTGTGTGTGGAATGTGGTTCAGCACGCGCTGTTCTGTTGGTTATGTTATGGGTATGGGTGCATGTATATGTTCACTGTGCAAGTAGCGGTAGTTTCCCCCAGAGCACAGGCTGCCTTGAATGGCAAGAAGTTCAGCCGTCTTCTTTTGGACTTAATAGAATTGCTACATTGTTTTAAGCTGGCCATACCAGATGCAGTACGACGACCTGCCCTAGCCGTCGGTAGGTCGTCATAGATCTGTGAATGCCATGGCAGCATGGGTGCACTTGTGTTTGGGGGCAGCGTATTGGTGAAGTATGCGTAGCTGTACAGAGTTACGTTATAGTGGGTCGATGAACAGTTACTTTCTTTTGGCGCCAAACATGATGTCGTTGCGTTCGGATGTGGTGTCATGTCGTTGTCCCTGGCTTGCTGTGACACGGTTGACCAGCGGCGGTGGACGCGTGGCTTTAGCTGTCATTTCTGTTTAATATACATACGCGTTTCATACATTATGCTTTCCATACGCGTTTTATAAGTTATTATTAACATATCCCTTTTATGTATTACATTTTATACAGATATGCAATACATGATATGCAATAGATGTCTGTTGTGTCCAGATTGTCACCCTACGATGAAGCACAGCCGTTTTTTTGGTAACAACAACTTTGGCACCCAGATAGACGCGATGCATTCAGACGACAGATGGTTTGGCTAGCTGTTATGGCTGCAAGCCTAAGAGGAGCTACCGTTGGGCACTGTGGGACACTGACCGCCACACGGGCTTCTCGTTGTCGCAGGGGTCCAGACCAATGCAATCCTCGGGCTCGGCCTCGTCCATGCTTGGGAAGCGGGCTCTCAGGGCTCAGACCGGCACGAAAACAACTGTTCGGTGTTGGTGATGTCTTGTCGGAATAGGGGCCCACATTGCCCTAGGGGTCCCCAATCGGTGGGAGAGACGTTCTGACTGATATTTGAGGTCACGGCGCTATCAGCGGAGGGTCGTGACCTACAGCCAGCACTTCGACCCGTCCATCGTCCGCCCAGGCCCTTGAGTTTTGGTCCCAAGGTCTTCGGATCCCCTCGAACACGGCTCCTGACGGCCTTGGGGCACCTTCTCAACACGGGACCTTATGTCAGACACTTCGGGACCCTGGGCGACATAGGAACCCCGCCTTTACCGTTGCTTTAGAAATGGGTCTTCAGACCTAGACTGACGAGGAGCCGGATGTTTGGTTCCGGTGGTGCCCAACCGACCGGTTGGCTCTTATCGACGCAGGGGTCCCCTGCAATCGATGCAAAGAGCCCTCTGACTGGTATTTGCAAGCCCAGCCAGCAGCGGCAGGTACCTTAATACGACCCTGTCAGACCTTTGGGCACTCAAAACGGGCTCTCAATCGTCGGTGCCAAGGGCTCTGAGCGAGCCCTTGGGGATCTTAAGGGAGCGGCGGGGGGGGGGGGGGGCTATCTGTGCAGCCACTGTCTGTGCCACGGGGCATCATTGTGTGAGATTATTCAATTGGTATGCAGGTTTTACAATTATGATACTAAAACTGCAGGACAAGGCAATTCTCGGGCTCTGCCTCTGATGCCACTGTTTCCCTTTTGTCCAGTTCCCACGCAACCTATGGTGGGTTTCCCGTTGCAACGACGATGCGAGACTGTGCAGCGTGGGGAAAAAGCGCATTAGTACCTGTCGACGTGTTGCGACATATACCAATGCATGAACTGTAAACGATATGATGACGTGGTGTTCATCTGTGATTTACGTGACAACAAAAGTACTGCGCCGAATCACGCCTGCTTGCCGCCAGAGATGACGGAGGACGTAGGCAACATGCTTCCTGCGCCGCCACCACAGATTCAGCTATAAGAAACTGTCACTGTTACTTTCACCGACTACGCTTTAGTGTCAGCAGCCATTGGCTGAGAAAAGGCAAAATTTGGAAGGTACTAACCTGCGCTTCATGGCACAGGTGCGCCTCTTGTACCTGCGGTGCCGAGCTGGCGCCGAGATGCTTCTATGTCGCATAACGGGTGAATGAAATGGGCCATTCTCTACCGATTTCGGGTCCCGAGATGCAACTGCTGGTCAGTTCGCTGGGAGAAACGAAATATCCCTGCTGCGTTTTGATCGCACCATGCCTAAGTAGGGTGATATGAACTCAGGCAAATCAAGAAAGTTCTCATTTTCATTTTTTCATGTTTGCATTTTCTCAAGATGCAAGCAATATACACAAAGGAACACATTAGAGGCGACGGCCTTGGTTTAATCATACACCTTCCCATCCAACAAGACTATAACAAGACTATTTCTTCTCCAAATAGACCATAATATCAGCTGCAAGGTTTATCAATGATTGATCGGCTGGCGTCCCAGCCGAGCGCCTCGGATTGGAAGGCCGGGAGACAGAACTCTCACAAAGCTTTTTCAGGAATTAATTGCCTAAGTTGGAAATATATATGCGCATCGAAAGAGTCCATGGGCGCATCTTAAAGAAACAACAATTAGAAATCATGCTGACATGAAAGGTCAAGGTCAGGGCAAAGGTCTGCAGACCCCCATTACATGTCTACAGGGGCTGGGTTAATTGGAGTGTTTCATTTCCTCAAAAAGTATATGCTCTTTGGCTAAATGGGGATGCTGTATCATGAACCTGTAGATACCACAATGGGTCAGGTCAAAGTTATCCTCTAGGTTAAGATGATAATTTACTGTATTTATGCAATCCATGATTCAAAATATTTTCACATGTTCATTTTGATTGTGTTATACAGCTCAAATGTCAGTTACAATTTTTTCTGGTCATTACATAGTCAAGATGTAGGGAGGATGTCAAAATGAGGTCATATGAGGCCAACATGACTCACAGTATGCTAGTCATGTCATGCATGTTTCTGGATTGCCTATCTCGCAGGAATCCAATATAATCACTTCTAATCTTGCATCAGGTCATCTTAGTGCCTGAAGAGATCAAAACCTGTTGTTTGCTACAACTTACTATGACCTTTGAAAAACATTTAATAGCCAAGTGCAGGTAGCAAAATCAATTTTGAAACTGCTGCACAAAACCCACCACTCTGCTGATGTCTTGATGAAATGCAGATTTCATAATTTTCCAGAGGTAGAAATTTCAATTTGTTAGCAATAGAGGAAAGCAAACTTTTTTGTAACAATTAGACAATGCCTAGTGCACAGCCTGCCTTTATTTAGGCATGCATAACACACTCCGGCGTGATTTTCCGAATACCAGGAGCAGCAATGCAGGGTCCTTATTCTAAACATCATTGACAATGGGACATAAGTAAAAAACCTGGTCATAGCACTTCTTTTCTATACAGCATGCAGTTCTCACTACTGGCAGCTCAGGGCACCAATGCATGTTCAATGTCTATTCATGGCAGCAGAGTCTTGTGACATTTTTCTCACTGTAAGGACTGCAAACACCCCTCTTTCGACACCTCCCTCTTGGGTACCTGTCCAACAATTTCATTGCAGGTCCCTGGTATATCTAAGCAAAAAAGTAGAGTGATATAGTTATCATCAGGTTTCAAGGGAAGAGCTAGACTTTATGATACCTGTGATATAATTGGACTCATACAGCAAGTTATGAACCTTGGACCACAAAGCATGCAGTGGAACAGCTACAAAAGATGTTGTATCTGATCACTTTCATGGAAACTATATATCCATCACATAATGTGCTTACATGCACTCATATACCTAAGGACAATGTGATGATGAAAAATTGATTTGACATGGGATTCAGTCCGCAAAACAAGCATTATGTGTGATCAGATGAGATTGCAACCTAATCCTATACACAAATATTTACAGCATTATGTCTGCTAGCTGTCATTTGTACTGCTCATGTTTCATGCTTCAAAATGATTTCAAACAAAAAATAAAAAAGAGGATGTCTGAGGAAGAGGATGTCTATCTGAGCAGTGTCTGGATTAATTGAAGAGATGCATCAGCTTTAAAACATGTAATAACAATAATGATATAAATTTTGCACCACCAGGTTCATACATGTCCTCAAAAATGCAGCCATAGAAACACAACATACACAATCAGGCATAGTGCAACACAGCAGGCAAAGCGCTCAACTCCCTGCAACTAGCGGCACGATGCCGCACTACACTAAAATCATGGAGAATAACCTGTGCCCTTAACATTACCATCAGGTTAACAAATGGCTACCGCACACACAAACAGCACCGTGTACAATACACTTATTTAGCTTTTGTGCATACCACACTAAAGCTTCACACACACACACACACACACACACACCACAATTTCAGGCACAATTCGATACACGGGGATTGGCGCGTCGCAATCAACTCGTGAGTCGGTTATATTTCCAATGCGGGTGCGGCTGAAGCCCTGAAAATGGCTCACCACTCAAGAGGATTTTTAGCATCCTTGTAAAGGTGAAAAATATTATGGGAACAAGGAAGTATTGGTTATGGTTCAATCCTAGCGCACAATCGACGTCCGCTTGCCAGCGATTTCACGTTTCGTTGTTCCAAGTCCTTCATTGGTCATATTACCTGTTCTATTGTCCGGAGGTTACCGGTGCGTCGGCCTAAGATCAGCGAGTTTAGTGTTCTGAGCTGCGGATGGGATAGGTCAAAGTCCAGTCATAGATCATACTTACCGGGATTACCATAGAGTGCTGTTCAAAGGTATTGATCACACGAGCACGAGTGATGAGTTGAGATGACACGAGATTAGATTAGTTAGAAAGGAATTACTATGATGAAAATCAGGACAGAAATATAAACATTAGGTAGCTCTGGACAAATCAAATACGCTTCCGCCGCGTTTCTTTGATGAGAGCCGCCCACACTTGCGTCCTTTGCCTCAGGTTTAGGCCACTGGCTGCTTTTGTCCGATGGACCATATGGAGACCAAAAATCGACAGAAGCCACAACAGTAGAAGGTGGCCGAGAAAATGAGGCAACGTCATAGCATTACACTGCATTTCAGGTGCATCGCAGCTCTTCGCAAGTTCGAAACCGACCAGATGGTGAAGATGGGCCGCAGGCAATTGTAGCAAGCTCCAAGCCTGCACGGCGAGCAGATCGCCAAACGGCATGCCACGGCAGCGGCCCTAGTGGCTTCCGGCAAACCCAGCGCCGTATCCGTTCCAGCCAGTTTGCTGCCTACCTGGAAGGTCGCCAGCGGCGACGCCACGCCGGACCACTCCGTGAAACTGGAACACCGCCGTTGCGCTGATCAGTCAGTACGCAGCCCACGTTCACATCCCGTCGTCAGAAGCGGCCAAGATCGCAGTCTGCCCAAGTTAGACCCGATGGCGCAACAGCTCGGGCCACCGTGGGCTCTCTGTGCGATGGCGATGTCGGCCGGGAGCAAGTCGACTGTATCCACGTGGATCACGCGTACCAGGCGGTCAGCAGGTGATAGATGCCAGCTGTTGGCATGGGGTGGTGTTTGATATGTGTGTATGAAACTTCAAGTGTGGTAATACAATTGGGAGTGTACCCATAATTGACAGGCGCATCAGAGTATCATGACACATTGTCGTGGTGAGCTGTGGTGAAATCATGCCAGAATACAAATTTATGAAGAACATAGCCATATATCATGCAGAAACAGTCACAACAATAGCTCACTTATCATTAACAAGCCAGTTATATCCGTCGTTATCACCTAGCACAATGTCACTCAGAGCCAGCATATAGCCAACATATCTTACATGCGACAATCTGTAGCTACCGACCTGCCAACAGTCCTTCACCAGTCACTTACCATGCAGTTTAAACTACCATAATGCATATGTTAGTCTACATCATATTGTATGCAAATACAAAAAGAGTCCAAAGAGTGGCCATCAGTTTGCAATTTTGGTTACCATTTTAAGCACATACAAAATAAAAGTTGCATGGGTGATATTATGTAACATGAAAAGTGAATAAACCAGTCTGTGCCATAGCAACATGGCAGACATTGATACTGATGGATAAGAAAATCACAATGCAGCTACATCATTGCACAGTGGGCCAGGGAAGTGAACAGTCAGAGATAATGACCTGGCAGTTGGTCTGCATGGGTCCTTTAAGGAATGGTGAAAAGTTTTACAAGAAGCTAGATGTACACAATTATCCCAGGGCAGCATGTTTACATGTTACATGTTCTATCTTCCTCATCATAGATAGGTATTTAGGAGCAATGTGACATTGAAATGCATCAGAGAAACATGTTCAAGCATCACCAGCAGAGCCAAACAAATCTTACCATGGTGCAATAAATGCCAAAAATATTCTTAAGACAAGTACAGCATACATATGATTCCACAAATCTTTGAAGAAGTAATTGGCATGAAGTATTTGCAAATGGCATACAATGTGAGTACATCACTTGCATATGTTACATAATGCAAGTGATCTTATTCTGAAAAGTCATGTTATTATGTGATATAAATTACCTGACAGCCCTAAGGTACAATAAACAACAGTGGTTTTGGGATGCTGCCAGGACTGTCTTAAGGAGGCAGATGTCAGTGAGCACACATAAAAAATTGCTTCGCCTTTTGAGAAGATCAGTCTGTAACAAAACTAAAAAGTGTGGTGTAAGTGGGGGAGGGAGGGTATGTCACCCTTCTCAGACCACTCACAGGCGCTGACAACACTTATGATCAACTACGCGCATTTTTGCTACTTGGAATATGAATCAGCTGCTTTGCTATCTTTATGCTAAATATATGGCTGAAAAACAGATCAAACGCCAGTCTAGTATCACCAGCACCTAGCCATTCCAATTACGAAAATCGCTCATATACAGCGAAAATGCATATTTCAGTTTCACTCCCCGTTGTCCTCTCCTATCTCCATGCATTTGTTGTCGTCTGATGTCTGCCAACCGGACGTGGATCGTGCGCTAGGATTGAACCATTACCAAGACTTCCTTGTTTTAATAACATTTTTCACCTTTACAGAGTATTAAAGGGGCTAAAAATGCTCTTGAGTGGTGAGCCAATTTCAGAGGTTCAGCCGCACCTATTTCCAAACGGCGCAGCGTAACATGTTGAAACACTGCCGTAATTCGCTGTGCTACAATACCACAGTGATCGGTCGATGTTTCTCAAGCATAGAACCGACTTCTCGCACGGGATTCTGCATTTTTGCACTTCCTTGCCTTCAAAGATTCCAATGCGCGTACGCTTGACACGTACAGCGATCTGAAAGATTTTTTGAGGGTGTATAAGCCCGGTGCGTAACCGCCCTCCATTTTGGAGGGTGTAAAAGCCCGGTGCGTAACCACCCTACGCTTTGGAGGGTGTATACGCACAGCTTAATTTTTTTTAGGCCGCCAAGTAGTGAACGCATAACTTTTCATGACATTTTGTACCCCGATATTCTTGCCAGGCCTCCTTTTCCCTACTCTATGAAAAATTTGTGATGCCGCCTTTTCTTTCAAGTATTTATGAACACAAATGTCTCAAGCTCTGCTCATTCCTACAATGTTAGCCACATGCTGATAGCTACGATTAAGAGGGTGTTGGTAACGGGAGACTGCAGTTTTGCAGGCAGGTACCATAATACAACTTCTCAAGGTTTTCTCCACTTCAAGTTTGCCTGCCTGAGATCGCCATAGTTGCTGGTGGAGGCATGATTCTGTGCTATGGAGGCCGAATCATTTGATCTCCCAGCTGTAACCACACCTTCTCTTGTCTTTCCACACATGTTTTCATTTACAGCCATTGTAAAAGCCGCTTATAGCTTTTGTCATAGCCGGCAGTGATTATGATACTCTCTCTCAATTCGTTAACCGTTCTAATTCAGATAGACGAAACTACCTCCTTCAGTAAATCATCCCTAATGCCATAGACCGATCGTAGAAAATTTTTCGCATGTGTCTACCCAGATGACTTTCTGGGTATCGCTAGATATAAGTGAATATGTTGGTGATTTTGACATTCTGTCCGTCCTTGTCATTTGGTCTACATACCCATTACCCGTTGCCGGTTACCAACCATTCCAAAGCCCTTCGTCTGTGTTAGATTTCTTGCACTGTAAGAGACACCACAATGGTTTTGAGACTCTCTGAGGGTCTCAACAGTACCCGATCTATCTTGCCTAAATCCCCTAATGTCCTGAGTTTTGATCACAATTGTCATGCTAAGCATTGTGGGCAACCGTTCATTTCGGCGTTACATCCAGTAATGTGTGAAACCGTCCGGCATTCGCAAAGTTCTTCACCGATCTCTTGGACTCCATAGACTTGGATATAAGACAGCGATTGAAGGCTGCCATCGTGATCTCGTTTTCCTGCTCCTTCTTGAAACGTATTGCAACTGAGTTTGGAAGAGCAAGGGAGAGCTGCGTTAAAATGCTGTATGCGTTTCTTGATGCCGGATTTTTACGTTGATTGGTCTTGTATGTTAGACGATGCTCACCAGTTAATGGAATAGACAGCAAGTTTTCGTTCAGTCGCGTCATATCCACTCGTTCTGTTCTCCATGTCCTTAGCACAGATACAACAACAAAAGGAAAATTTGACGTCCTGCGTGGCAATCAGGTTTTGCCTTCTCACGACGATGGCACATCTGGTGCTCTTGTCAGAGAACGTAATGTTTAAACTGTGCAATTCCGTGCTCAGTGTCGGCCGCTTCCACAGTTTGCGGGGAGCACGCACCGCCTCATGCGTCATAGCCATGTCCCAGCGAGGTGAGGTGAATGAAGGCCAACCTTCAGGGCCTGCCCGTATAAAAGCCGGCCGTAACTAAGAGCCGGCATCCACTCATTGTGTCCCGCCCAAGCCGCACACTTCACAAGACGCAGAGATGAACGCTAAGCTGGTGGTAGGTTTTTGTATGATTGTGGAGCAGTACGCTTTTACCCGCACGCATAATGTGAGCATGGAACGCATGAAGATGACTAATTCGAAATCGCTGATCAGCTGCTCTTTCTGGATTTGAAAAAATGTGCCCAACATCACGTGGAAACTTTGCTATATACCACAGCGTGAGATCATTTTTGCACGGCAATGCTGAGGGTACAAAAGAAGCGAAATGAGATCTCTGCGAGTGTCATGAGTTATTCGAGGCCTTGATACGAAATGTTTTTAATACTTCTGTTTTCTATTTGGCGGGACTCACTGTGATCAGGCTTTGTGGAATCCTGCCTTCACGCACTGCACCGTATTCCATAAAAACAGATCTAAATGGTCCTCTGTTTTTTCCAGCTTCTGGTCCTCGCCGCCGTTGTGGCTGTCGCCTCTGCCGGCTACCATGGGTACTCTAGTGGTTACGGAGGCTACGGCGGTGGATACAGCGGCTACGGAGGCGGATACGGTGGCTACGGCGGCGGATACGGTGGTTACGGCGGTGGATACGGTGGCGGCTATGGTGGTTACCGCCGGAGCTTCGGCGGGTACGGGCGCGGCAACAACGGTTATAGCCGCGGCTACAGCCATTAAAGACGTTTTCCTGATGGCTACGTCAGATCGTACTAGATACGAAGCAAGGCATATAAATATGCACACAGGAGCTACCGATGCAGCTGAGTGTTCAGCAGCAAGAGACACAATGGGCACGACTCCATTCAGCTTTAATCACATGTCTTTATGGAGGCTTCTTCGTGATATGTTTATTTTTCCGTCGATGGTGGAAGAAAAAATAAATTATTCTTGCATATCGTTGTTCAGCCACACTCATTTTGTGCATTGCGGAGCTGCTGGAAAGAAGTGAAGGCACTTCTAAATGCTATCGAATGCGTTTGCGACCGAATGAATATACGGCGATGACTTAGCTGAATAATGTCTTCGTTTGGAACGCGTGAAGCGTTGTCCCATTTAGGGCATTACGTACCCCTTCCCCTGGAGCAAGTGACAACCCCGCTATTTCAACAGGGACAAAGCCCCGAGGACAAAAATTACTTTAAGAATCGATAACGCTGAGTGCCATGTCACGCTGGAGGTGTGGGAACGAGCCAGAAATAATGGCATAACAGTTTCTACACTGCCTAGGTATTGCAGCTAAAACCTGAAGTCTCTTGGTGTTTACCAGATTATCTCATTAAGAAATTATCACATTAGCTCATTGTTTTTGTGTTACCCAACTGGACAATCAATAAGTTTGCAAATTAGGCATGGATTCCAGAGAATACTTTGTCCTTAAATGTGCCTGGATAGTATTTTGTAAAACTTTCTACACGTCTGAATATTGCATGGTCATTGATATAGGCGAAAGTTTGCTTAGTGCTGAGCAGAAGTTACGAAACTGCGTCAGGTTGTTCTGACGGCACGGCGAAACGGGGGGGGGGGGGGGGGGGGGGGGCAGCGCAACGGATTCGTTCTACGTTAATAGGAAGAAGATATGAAAGTCAATCGGATTATTTATTTTGAGCAAACACCAATGGATAACGCTAGATTTCGGGAAAGTTGCGGGTCTCAGCCGCTGCCCTCATCCACGAGTACATCGCCCACAGACTTCATAATGGTGTAACGTAAAAGACAGGAGAAATTGACATGACGTTTATTGTTTTTGAGGCCATCAAGTAATGAACGCATAACTTCTGGCACCATTTTTCAAATATTCTTGCCAGGTCTCCTTTTTCCTTCCTATGGAAAATTGGAAGCTTCGCCCCTGCTCACAAGTATCTAGCAACACAAATTCTCGTTCCTAATTTGTTGTGATGATAGCCACGTTTAAAACGGTCTTGATACACGGAAAAACTGCTGTTTGTTACACAATTTGCGGCCATGCACCAAAGTAAAACTTCTCAAGTTTTTCTCCACCTCAAATCTGTCTGTCTGAGATCGCCACATTCGGTGGTGGAGGCACGGTTCTCTGCTATGAAGGCGGAATCATTTGATCTCTCAGCCGTAACCACCGTTTCTCTTGTCTTTACATGGGTGTTTTCATTTGCAGCCATTGTAAGAGCCGGTTACAGCTTTTAAATAGCCGGAAATGATTCTGATGCACTCTCCCAACTCGTTAAACCTTAAAGTTTAGGTAGACGAAACTGCGTCTTTCATTAAATCATCCGTAATGCCCTGGACCGCGTGTCGAAAATTTTCGCATGTGTCTTCCTAGACAATTTTCTGGGTATCGCAAGATATAAGTGAACATATCGGTGATTTTGCGTTCTATCCACCATTGCCTGTTGGTCAATATGCCCATTACCAGTCGCGCGTTACCAAGCATTCCAAAGCCGGGCGGGTGCGGTGCCTGTGCTAGATTTGTGACACCGTAAGAGACATCACAATGGTTTCGGGAACCTCTGAGCGTCTCAACAGTACCCGATCTATCTTGCCGAAATCCCCTAACATCCTGAACTGTTATCATAATGGTGGTCCTAAGCATTCTGGCAACATTCCGTTTCGGCGTTACATGAAGTCGTGTGTCGAATGGTCTGGCCTTCGCGAAGCTCTTAATGGACCTCTTGCGCTTTATTGACTTGGAGATATCCCAGCGAATCAGGGCTGTTAGCGTGCACCTCGTTATAATTCTTCTTTTTTGCAACGTGTTGCAACTAAATTTGGAAGAGCGAATGAGAGCTGCGTCAAAATATTGTGTGCGTTTATTGATGCCGGTTTTTTCCGCCGATTGGTCTTGTATTTTAGGCAATTTTCAGCAGCAGGCAGACAGCAAGTTTTCGTTCAGTCGTGTTATATCCACCCGTCACGTCCTCTATGTGCTCAGCATATATGCAACGCAAGATAAAAATTTGATGTCCTGCGTGGCAATCAGGTTCTGCCTGCTCACAACTTTCGCACATTTGGTTCTCCTGCTAGAAAACGTAAGGTTTGAACTGTGCAATTCCGTGCTCAGTGTCCGCCTTTTCCACAGTTTGCCAGGAGCACACACCGCCTCATGCGTCATAGCCATTTCCCAGCGAAGCGATGTGAATGAAGGCCAACCTTCAGGGCCTGTCCGTATAAAAGCGGGCCGTAACTAAGAGTCGGCATCCACTCATTGTGTTTCACCCAAGCCGTACACTTCACAAGACGCAGAGATGAACGCTAAGCTGGTGGTAGGTTTTGTATGCCTGTGATGCATTGCGCTTTTACCCACAACCATAACGTGAACTTCAAGCGTATGTGGGTGACCAGTTCGAAGTTGCTGATCAGCTGCTCTTTCTGGAGTTGAGATGCCGTGATATGGTGGAAACTGTGTTATCTACCACAGTGTAAGGTCTTTTTTTCTACGGGATTTGGGAAGGAACAGAAAAGCGAAATCAAATCTCTGCGACTTTAATCAGTTATGCGAGGCCTCGATACGAAAACATTAGAACAGTTCTGATTTTAGATTTAGCGGTACTTAGACCGAACAGGCGTACTGGGATCCTGCTTCCACACACTGTACAACATTCTATAATAACAGATATAAATGGTCCCCTGTTTTTTCAGCTTCTGCTCATCGCCGCCGTTGTGGTTGTCGCCGCTGCCGGTTACCAGAGGTACTCTGGCGGTTACGGTGGCTACTCTGGTAGATACGGCGGCTACGACAGTGGACACGGTGGCGGCTATGGTGGTTACAACCGCGGCTACGGTGGCTGCAGCGGCTGCTATAGTGGTTACAACCGCGGCTACGGTCATTAAGGACGTTCTCTGGGTGGCTGCGTCAGACGGTACTAGTCACGCAGAAAGACACACGGATTTGCTCCCAGGAGCTACAGATCTAGCTATCACCCCAGCAGCAGCGGACATAGTGGGCACCATGCCAGTCACGTTTAATTGCCTGTTTGAATGGAGGCTTTTGGGTGTTGTATTCGCTTGTTTGACCTTTGATGGTCGAAGAAAATAAATCTTATTTTTGTATTGTTGTGCTACCGCACTCACTTTGCGCATTGCGAAGCGGCTGGAAAGAAATGAAGGTACCAGTAAATGTTATTGACTGCGTTCGCGCGCGAGTGACTGCACGACCGTGACTTTGCCCAATAATGTCTTCATTTGGAACCCGGGAAGCCCTGTCCCATTAAAGGCGTTAAGCACCGCTTTGTCTGCAAATAGCGAGTACCCTACTGTTTTAATAGGGACAGAACTCCAAGAACAAAAATGGCTCGCAGAAGCAAGTCCTTTCTTCGTTGCTCTCACGTCTGCGCCATTATAAGATCACAAAGACCTCAGCCTCTGTCCCGAAAGCACAAACCGGACAACCATCCTATCGCCCAAGGAGTCAATGGGCCCTCGATGTCGCACTCGTCCATTCGAAGATCGTTATTAGGTACTTTCCTCTCTGCGGTTTGTGACGGTGAGATTTTGGCGTCCCAATCAGAGTTTACCTGATTTATAGTTAAGCTTCTCTCCTCTCCCTGAATTCCCTTGCCGGTATGCACAATGACCATATCATACATGTCGTAACGAAAAAAATATTTTGAGCAGTAAAGGGTGCTAAATAATGGTTTTTAGTTGATTGCAGTGAAAAAGCTATGGTACTTTTTGTTAATAGCCTATCTACTTACGAAAAATTCCCCCAAATTGTTGATTTTTTTTAGTTCATAACAGCAATCACATATTATCACGGGCATACTTGCAAAAGGTCCTGGTTCTAATGACGGCAAACAGCAAACGTCGATGTTACACTAAAAACCGATTTAAGCGCTCGGCAGGTGTAAAATCTTGATATGATTTCAGGTGGTATCGAACAGGCACTTGCTGGCTTGTTTTGCTACGCGAAGGAGTTTCTATGAACAAACTGTGTTTGCGATATTTCGGGATGCATTCAACACCATTTATGGGATTCCTTTGCCGACCTAACCTCTGGCTGCCGGGATGCTTGACGGGAATCGGGTGTGATGTGCTGATTACCAGGCATGTAGCCGGGTTATGGGATAGCCTTTAGGCCATCTTCGCGTGCAGCATCATGGGTTGTATTGCTTGAAGCTTTTTCACAAATTGGTAGGTGATAGCCCACCCCTCCCTTACATTCTTTATACGCGTTTGCGTGCTGGGAAGTGGCTGTCCCGAACACCTGAAGAACTCCAATTTATTTGTTTCAAGAAGCAATACAAATCCTTGCCTTTGCCGTTTTTGCGCCACCTAGGCACGCGTCGAAGCTGACCAAGCACATCAAAGCAGTAAGAAATGATAGTCCAGAAGGATCGTTGGAGGTATTGTTCTGTAATGAGCCCGCGATCTGCTTACAAACACAAAGTCAACCATTGCCGAGCTTTCAAATTTACTTTCGAGATTTTCACTGCGGTTGATCCTATTGGAGAGTTGCTACGCGCACCAAAAAAGCACGAAAAACGCACTTACTACCACTCTAAACTTCAGATCTCCACCATGTCGCCACACGTCTCTTGCCTAGACAATGGGAGACCTTTTTTGCCTCAGCAGTGAGCTCCACCGAAAAATTACTGCATTTACATGATCCTCTTGTTACACTTATTACAAATTATTATTCACCCACTATGTTTAGTTTCACTGATATTCCTCAAAGCAAGGGGCTCGGGTAACGCATATGCTGGTCAATATGGCTCACGTTTCTCACCGCAATGGGGGGGGGGGGGGATAAGTGAGTGAATGAATGACGGCTGCCGGACGCCGGCAACATACGATGCGTGCGCGTTTCGTCGTTCTCAAATGCTGTTCACCGGCAGCTGGGCGATCAACCGGCGGCAGTTTGACGGCACGAAATGTTGGAACTGCATCCCCATAGGTAAAGTTGATGCATGGACGTGGCGGTGCACAGAATAACGAATAAGTGGTTTGTAAACACAGGCAATGAATCAGTGTATCCGATTATATAAATTTCGCCACGATCCTGACAGTAGTTTCGACAACAGCGTGCTACATTCGGCACCGGTTTTAGAACTGCCGATATGTCCGGCTTGCACAAGGATATCAGTGCAACCTTTGCGCCGCAAAA
Source organism: Pollicipes pollicipes (assembly GCF_011947565.3). Taxonomy (NCBI): domain Eukaryota; kingdom Metazoa; phylum Arthropoda; class Thecostraca; order Pollicipedomorpha; family Pollicipedidae; genus Pollicipes; species Pollicipes pollicipes. The sequence continues at coordinate 16,765,573 of NW_023596136.1, read as the reverse complement.
GTTTGTGTTGGTCACATAAATTGGCGACGGTACGTCGGTCGATGCTTTGAAAGTAAATTCGCGCTTCTGCCCACTCTGGCCGCCGAGCTACGGCATAAAACGGAAAAGGTAACTCGTAAAAACTCGTGAAGTCCATCTCAGCCGCTTCTGTGCACGTGGCGCGCGACACGTATGACCGCACGCCTGGGGCCGCACAATTCGCCGTGCAATTATCTATCTATGCATACAAATTTCTTGTCGCTGCGACCCCTGCTTGCCGAGATGTGGCCACGGTTACGAACGGCTGCTCGTCGGCTTTGTGCCGGCCACATTTTTGGGCCGCCGGCGCAAAACCAATGGCCTAAAACAGTCATTCCGCCACGTGCGACGCTCGAACCCCGGACCGCAACGGCCGGCGATCTAACCGTGGAAAACCACCTCGTGTTCTCGCGCGAAGTCGTCTACATTGGGGATGGAGATTCCTGACAAAAAATAATGCGAAGCCCCGCTCGTGTGCAATTGCGCACATCTATGATGGCATTATGTAACGAATTATTTGCGCACGTAGGTTAGCAACTTTGTGCATAGAGTAATTACGTGAAGCCAGCTACACTAAGAAATGGTTGCGGGACCAATCTTACTAAAGATAGCCTGTTTTTTCGACATAGTTAACAAAAGCTGGTAGGTTAAATTGATTACCTGATTGGCGAGGTTTGTGTCAGGGCACGCATCAATGGCATGGTGAGATAAGCACACGACCCGGCCGGCTGAAGTCGACTCTTGTTTTTTCCGCAACAGTTCGATCGTGTTCGGCGCTCAATAGATATCTACAACGTATCTGCGTTCCGTCATTTACTTGCTGTTTTATCGATGCCGAGTTCGGTGAATGTGCTAATGGGCACTCATGCTTTTTTCAGTTTCTGCCACATCTCAATTTCACACAGAAGGACAGCGGGCTTTTAAACAAGTTACAGGTTTAAAGATGTTCGTTTTTTGTCATTTTCATAAGTGCATATAAGACATTGGCAAAATACCGATTATTCAGATTCATAAGAATATCTTTATGTTCTTGTGTCCGATTGGGTCTCTTCCTGAAAGTTGTTGCTACTTTCAAGGTGCATATGTTTGTCGAACTGAAGCGGTTTAGACAAAATCTCGCTACCGCATGGGTTCTAAACGTGGCTTACTTTGCATTAGGCAGCTACTACCTCGCAACAAAGCTTATCTTCGCACAACTCACGCATCACAGAGAGGTCCCCATCACGGTGAAAATTGTGATGTCGTTATCGACAAATAATTTGGTTCGCACCATGGCTTTCCACTTGTTTCTACATCCCGTGTCCAGTGCTCTTCTTACCCACGCTAGAATAATGCTGCCCGCCTTTGAATAGAGATTGGAGAGTCTCCATGAAACGTTTAATTATCAATAGTGGCATTGGTAATCAAGAAGCAAACACGAGCATTTTAAGTCCGTAGCGATTGACCTGACTTGATTAAGCCATGTGCCACAGCTTAGACTGCGCCAAAGGTATTTGCATAATCTAACACAATCCGCAAGATGGCGTTATTTCTCTGTTGTGGAAGCCCAAGGAGCTTAGTTAGCATTCGCAATGCAACAACACCTAGAATAACCGCAGACGCACAGTCATGCGCTTCTCTCGACACCCAGCGGAGCTAGAAGAGTCGGGATAACCAACACATATTTTGATATCATGTTCACCGCCTCCGTACGTAAAAACCCACGCAGCACAGTTAACGGCCCCACGCACCAAACCCGTTTTCCTGAAACCGGTTCCGGCTCTGGAGCCTGGGTGCCTCAACCGCAACCACGACCTCTGTCCGCGTCAGTGTCCCGCCACCAAAAATGACACCGAAATCCGTTTCATTCAGCGCAAGCTGCGTGGCGCCTGTAACAGAGCAGTGTCCTAGAATCGCCGGCTTTGGGTGTAAAGCAGCACCCTATGAGGAGGAATTTTTCACTCCTTTTCCCCTATTATATGTGAATTTTCCATTCCTGCCTGACATTGTCTAATTGCACATGCCAAACCCCTATTTCCTGTTCTGGGGTTTCCGGATGCCACCCAAAACAGAGCCCACTTGAAACCAGCAAGCATGAAGGAGGCTCCACAGAACCTGGATATCTAGGGCTATGTCCTGCCGTTACCAGGCCCGGTAGATAATTTTACTCCACGTACTTTTTTTCCCCGAGGAAACTTGACTACTAAATTGCATCACTCCCGAAATGCAGGAGTGAACAATTCTAGAAATGTCTTCTAAATTCGATTTGCACAATGAATATCACCATTTCAACACTCATGTCAACAGATTTTAGGTCAAATCAGCTGATCAAAAAATTTTGCCCGAAACGTATCAGTTTTTATATTTATTTAACTACTTTTGTCTTTCTTGGTATCATACGGTTTTTTATGCCACTTAATTGTTCTTTCCTTTTTGATTGCCTTTAGAGGTACCATCTGCTGCATAGAATGTTGACCAATTGCTCTGGAAAATGCTCCAACTCCAAACTTATACGCATTTCATACATAAATTGAGTTGATTCACCAGCCGCCCAAACATGTTTGATATGCACGCAAGAGCGACCAATTCACAGCGATTAAAAGAGACAATTTGAAGCACGGAACTTATTTTTACCGCCATTTTTGCCCTGTTAAACCCTCGGTTAACCGTTTTCTTGGTTCATGGCGGTGCTCAATAATGATAAATCTAAGCATTTCGAGTGTCTAACTATCCAGGCTACCTGGCGAGGCTACCCTAATGCTGCCATACAGAGCTTTGGGACAGACCTGACGCAGCTAATACAGACGTGTTTGGTGGCGAAATTCTGCCCCCTGGAGATGTTTATCATGTACGCCTCTTGTTTGTTTCGCATTTTAATCTCGTAGGTTGGTGGGCATGATTCATAGTAATATTTGGGGGGTGAGTGGGATGACTCTGTCTGCCAGCAGACCACGCAAAAGGTGCTGACTTTTTGTTTGGGGAGAGCAGGAAGAAGCCAGTAAGTCTCCTGCGGACCAAGTAATTGCTTACCTTACCTGCTTTCAACCTACATTTTTGACACCGGGATATTCCCAGATGCATAGCAATTATAATATGAGGTAAATATCAGCATTAAGCAAATAGTCAGACGTTCTCATTTAAAATGTGAAACCAACATCTCAAACTATGTCATTAAACATGAATTAACAAGCCTAAATAGATGCCTTTGCGGCAGCTGAAAAGGCAATCAGCAATACTGGCATGGTCATCTAAAAGTTATATTACTTTTGGAGAAAAGAGATTGTTTTGTGGAGCATACTCATTATTGCCCTTGACAGAGGTTAACCATGACAATCAGCATAAGTTGTTCAAAGTGATTTAAAGTGTTTTGCCCTGTGTGTTGTCAACTTTGTCTGATGCCAACAAGCATACAAAAATGAGCTGAATAAAAATGCAGGTTAAAACCAGCCAAAAATTAGCCTTATCATGTTTTTATCACAAGTGCTGCTGTCAACAGAAAGGTGAGTTGAGGTGATGTTCATCATATGGGCTGCTCTAAGTTACGTTAAGTTGGTCAAGTGCATGGCAAATGGCAATAGGTATTGCGCAGGAATCAGTAACTCACAACTGCTGCTGTGATACAAACAGATTACACAGGATGAGGCGAAGTAAGATCTTTTTTGGTTAGGCATAGTTAGGCTACTTTCCTGGAAATGAGCATTGGTATTTTGTGAGAAACAGCGACAAAATGTTTGTCTTCCCTGACCCCACTTTAACAGCAGCCAGAGGCATGTCTACTGTGTTTGAGTTGGTGATCGGCTGGTGTGCATCAGTCCAAGTTTTTTTTTGTTTGAGTGTTTTATGCCTGTTGAATTTTCTGTTCACGTTTTGTTATTAACTTCCTGTGCTTTGTTTTGTATTTAAAGTGCTGTGGAAGGGAGGTGCAAAGTGCGGCATCAATTTTTGGTGTTAATAATTTGTTATGCTAACTACACTGCCATGAAATTACTATGCTTTAATGCATTCTGCTTAACTTTAATGGCCCAAGATGTTAAAAACCAAATAGTTTTGTCAGGATTCCGATATTACGTCCATGCCAACTTAAAATAGATGTCTTTGTTTGCCGAAGCATCAGTCGCGATCTCATAAGTTCCCTCTTCTTTTAATCGATTTTTTCACTCCCGCACGCCCTTTTTGCGATGAAATTTTTCACTCCCACCCTCGTTCAAAAGCAATTCTAGCTCCCTGGAACAGGGCCTCCGCAGCCGCGCGCGGGAGGCGCCGCCGCAAAACACCCCGCCGCGGACCCTCAGAGCACCGCGCGTCCGGTTTTCGGCCCCCGGGGCATTCGCATCCCGCCTCTCTCCGCCGACCAATGGTAGCGCGAGGCGCCCTCTGTAGCCAGCGTGCGTGAAGGTCGCGAAGCGGGTCTCCTCCGTATAAAAGACCGCTTGGAAGAAGGACGGTATCTTCACATCGGTTCCTGCTACAGCCCGTGTCCGTCTCGCAAGCTGCAGTGATGAACTTCAAGTTGCTGGTAAGTGATCTCGCGAGGTGCCGGAGTCTCCCTGTCCTGCTGTGAAAAGCATGCTTCCATTGGGATCAAATGCACATAGTCTTAGCCTTGACGACCTGACATCTTGGACGTCATAGGTAATCGCATTCAGTAAGAAAAACTTGGTGACTCTCTAATTCATGAGGCCTTCTTTGTGGTCTGAAGTATGTCCTGCATAATCTTACCAAGCAGGACTGGTACTCTTACTAAGTGTGCTTGGATGCCAGCCGTAGCCACCCGAAGCGTGTGTTGAGTTTGTTTGTCAGCCAGTAAGACTGCGTTTTGCGCACAATGTGCCTTCTTCCACTTGTACTTCGATAGTTTAAGTCCGTTTTTGCCCACCCAAAAGCTGGCTCACCTCGGTTGGCGCAGTCGTCGCGAACATCTGGTTTTGAACATGACTGTAGCCGGGCAGACGACTGCACACAAGGGGCACAGCTGAGCGAACGTATACACACAGGGGGCAAAGCTGAGCGGACGACTGCACAGAGGGGCACAGCTTAGCTGATGGCTGCACACAAGGGCCGCGAACCGCAAACAGCAACAAGCCTTCTGTCTGTCCTTTGGGCGCTTTCAACTGTGACACATTGACCAAATCGCTTCACGAATCATGACCTCCATTTTAGCGATCAACCACTCAGGACTGTGATGACCAGCTTGAGTTTGTGGCCATGTCTGTGACGCTCAGTTCAAACCAGACCAAACTTCATGTGACCGTTGTTGTCATCGGGCTTAACAGTGTACACTGACATGTAATGTATTATACGTAATAGATGGATAAATGAGACTCTGCAATGCCAACGCCTGCGTCAAACTGCACCCCGCTCCCTATCTTGGACCTTTGAAGCATTAGGTCAGCACTCAGACATCACCATGCACATCCGGACACCATTCTCACCTCCCCCCCCCCTCACAAGCGCCAGTAGCGAGGCGCAGAGCTCTGATCACCGTTGCGGAGGTTCCGACCATTGCTCAGCCGTCCTCCGCCGCCATGTCACGCGCTCACCCGCGCGTCTGTCCTTTGCAGCTGGTGCTTCTCGTCGCGATGGTAGCAGTCGTCGCGGCCGGCCGCGGATACGGCCGCGGCTTTAGAGGCGGCTATGGCGGATACCGCGGCTACAGTCGTGGCTATGGCGGATACCGCGGCTACAGCCGTGGAGGCTACGGTGGCTACAGGGGCAACTATGGCAGCTACGGCTACGGTCGCTATGGCTAACACGGATAACTGTCCACGCTGCTGAATCGTCTGTACCTGCCTCTGTCAGCGATGTCCTGCAATGCTACACAACGTCCCCGCTCTGGGCTGTAATAAATACCATGTCCAAAACCAGGCTGGATGTGGCTGACACGGCTGTGGGCTGGCTGCGACCGGCGAGCCTGTGGATGGCGACGGCTCTGGGAACCTCTCGCCAAGTGGCGAACCTCTGGGAGGCGTGTGGTCGTAGTTGAACGGCCAGTGCACTCCGAGAAGAGTGCAAAGGCGGAAAGCTTAGTGGTGTTATCAGACGAGCTTGCTCCCCGTTACGAGAAAGCGAGGTTTAGGAAGGCCAGAAACGGCTTCAATCAGGCCAACGCCACTCAGGGGTTGGTATTGTGTCATTCGTTCAGATGCCGTGATCTCGATACGTGCCATGGTGATGGATCATTTGTGGGTAACACCTGTGTCCAGGGTTGCGCAAAAAGATACACGTGAGGAGACGTGTGCCTGCAGGCTGAAACAATGTTCCAGGATCCTATCAACACAGAGACCCTGAACCCACTCGTCAGATTAAGGAGAGGCGCACAAAGCCTGCTATGTAACTTTCATGAACTATGAGCCTTGAAGGGTGTATACCAAATAAGCAAAAGTTCATCTATTAAATCACTCAAGATATTATTGGAAATCACAGTAAATCAATTCAACCGTTGATGAAGGTAATGAAAGTTCAAGCTGCTCCATGAACTTTCAGAATAATGAACCATTTTCGTGCACTGTTCCTTGGACTGCCAACAACATCTTCCTCAAGTTTTAGGGTGCCTGATTTATTCCATTTAGACCTCTGAAGGTGAAATGATCGATTAGTACTTTTTCCCGTCGAATCATCCAATGGTTCTACTCGTACTAAGCAATAGCTATGTTTTACTCTCACACCGTTGGTGTGCGTGGATTTCGCACTCTTATTTTTCCCCTGTACGTTTGTAACCTTGAGGTGAGATTCTCTGCAATATGGGATTCGAATCAGATGGTTGGTGAATTGGAATTGGCATTGGATTTGAGATTTACTTAGACCGAACTAGATTCGAGCATGTTCGAGTTTTTCCATTCATATTTAAAGACTTAAATTCCGTAGAATTCCTATTACACAACCAATATCATTGACTTCTGGCTGATTGTCCCGATCACTTCTGTCACTGGGGCATTTCTAACTCGGCGAAAAAAATGAGGGAGGCATTGGCGCAACCAATGTAGGTGTCAAAGCATAGGGTTTTGATAACGTACGGGCCAAGTCAAAGACTTCTGCATACCATGGATGATGGAGACCTTTGACAAAGTACACGACATGGTTGACATGGTGTCGCATCATTTTACAACAAATCCTGATTGTAGTGCGTGACATATATATATATATATATATATATATATATATATATATATATCTCTCTCTCTCTCTCTCTCTCTCTCTCTCTCTCTCTCTCTCTCTCTCTCTCTCTCTCTCTATCTCTCTCTCTCTCTCTCTCTCTCTCTCTCGACTTACCACTAATCTAATAATTGCGTGGCGCATGAACCTATTGTAGATGAAAGTTTCCATGCGTGCATACAGGCCTAATCAGGCAGCGGCCATTGTCCAGGTCCCACCGTCCATGCAATATTCGCTAGGGCCGGGCTTTAACACGCTCGTACCCAAGCTTCTCGGTACATATCATGCCTTAAAGAGGGGCGGGGCCGTCAAGCTGTCAGGCCTAGTGACACGAAACTTGAATGACATTTGAGATGCGACGCTTGCATTATCATGTAGGCGCAACGTCTAGTTTAGGCGCAACGTCTACTTTATTTGAATACAATAAGAGCTTAAAGCATGTCATAATGAAGATATCTGTGTATTCAAATGCTGCATTGCAGTACAATAGTGTTTCCAGTTCAATAGCTTACAACAGTTTAAGTACAACAGCTTTGGTTACAGCAATTCAAGTACGGCAGTGTTTTTATGGTTCCAATCCAAAATTTTAGAATTACAATCGCTGTGTTCAGGATTTGGTGAATCGCAAGACGTAAACCGATTCGAATCTATTCGAGGTCTTTTACCCTTTTACCCTCTCTAACGCAAGCTATATACCGAGTCCTTGGATTTACCGTGGATTGATGAGGAGTGCTGACTCGTGCCCTGTGGACAAGACTGCTGGAGAAGACATCATCAACGTCCGACGACTACGACCACGCGTGTCCTTGGGTCATCAGTTCAGCCGTCGCGTTTACCAGCCACCTTTCATCCGCCCTGTGTCCACACCCGTGTCCACGGATCATCAGCTCAGCCGTAGTATTCACCAGCCACGGTCCAGCCGCCATGTGGTCGTGCCTATATGGTGCGGTTATCAGGCCGACAGTCGAGCGCACTGGATAAGGGACAGTCACCCGGTGTCTACAGCACATCGGTGTTATAAGCATGATGGCCGTTGACAAGGCAAATTAGCTGACTGGTTGCACACAATTGTTGGCTTTTACATAAAGCCACAGTTCATAACCCGAGTGGTGTTGGCCATAGTGACATATAAGGGCCATTCGTCCAGACATTGTGTCAACACTTGTACATATGTATCACTGACAAATTGTCCAGTAAAGAGAGTAAACAAATTGCCCAGTAAGAAAAGCACTAAACACTTTTGGACCTTCTGGCATCCATTATTAAGGTCGTATAGCCTTGAAAGCGGCAAGAAACAATACTTTGCCTGTGTTCTTCAGAACTGCATTACGAAATAAGCAAAGGTTAAGGTGAAAAGCGAAATGCAACGCAAAGCGAAAGGCCAGAACAGTCATGTCTGTTCAGGGCACCTCATTTAAGGTGATTTTATCGTTCTTCCACGTAACATGATATAACATAGACACTGGTTTAAAGAGGTGTCAGTCATTCTACTTTATCATCTCGAATAACCGATGTGGATCATTTTAGCGAACAAATTGTCAAATTGGACAAATTGAACAAACAAATTGAACAAAGTGGCGAGGGATTGTGATACGAAAAAGCCCACAATTTTGCAGTCATGCACTACAACAAAATGTCCAAAGCTTCTCTTCACTTCGAACGTTTGGCCTGATATCGCCGCACTTGGTGGTGGAAGTATGCATCATGCTAGGAAGGCCGAAGAGCTTGATTTTTCTAACAGTATTCACAGTTTCCTCGTCAATCTGTGAGTATTCTTATCTGCAGCCGCAACAGAAGCCGCTTATTGGTGTTTTTTTCAACGCCGGAAATGATTTTGATCGTCGCTTCTGCGCTCTCTGAATTGGTAAACAACTCATCTTAAGGTAAACAAAACTGTGTCCCTCAAATGATTTAATGGTTCCACGACATTAGTCCCACAACAAAAAACTACTGCCGACCGAGTGCTCCGATACTACTTCTACTGACTTCTACTGATTACTGACTTCCAATGTTTGTGGAAGCGTTGTGCGCGTACACTTCGTTTTAATTTTTTCCTCAATGAAAAATATTGCAACAGATTTTGGCAGGACCCAATGAGGGGCTATGCCCCCCTGTTGAGCTTCAGGATAAAAGTATTTTTTACTACCTTTTTCTATTGACTGATGTTGTTTTGAAGATCACATCCCTCTTCTCTCTTTCGGCTTGAGCGGAATCGATTGCACTCGCAATCCTAGAACGAATTCAGGCAAGCTCTGCGTGACCGCCCAATATTGGCCGCCCGAATATTGCTTGGGAATAGTGAAAAGTTATGTGTTTCACTGGTGTCTGAAAAGACAATAAAAACAAATTATTTTACTTGCGGGACCAAGATGTAACAAGCGCGTAAATCATCATGTATTTCTATACTTAAATATTCTCGTCCTGCCTCGCCCCCTCCCCTATTTTTTTTTTTGCCCCGTCCCTCCTTACAAGTGTCTTCCAACACAAATCTTACCACCTATACTCATCCCTAATTTGTTTTAATGATAGCCGTATAATCTTGATGTCAGGAATACTGCGGTTTTGCAGCAATTCACCAATTGTAAAACGCTTCCAGTTTTTCCCGACAGCGAGTTTCTCTGCCTAAGATCGCCAACCTGCGTGGTAGCAGCATATTTATGTGATATGGAGGCCACATAATTTGATTTCCGAACTGTAATCACGGCTTCTTTTGTCATTCCACGAGTGTTTCCATTTGCAGTTATGGTAAGGGGTGCTTATAGCGCTTGTAACGACCGGCATTGATTTTGATGCGCTCTTCCAACTCGGTGACATGTTTTATTCGGATAGACGAAACTGAGTTTATCAGTAAGTCATACATCAAGGCCCAGAACACGTATGGAAACGTGATTCGCATGTGCTTGCCAATCCAATTTTCTGGGTTTCGCTACATATTAGTGGATACATTGGTGATTTTTAAAATCTTATCACCTCTTGCCTGTTGGTCTATCTAACTATTGCCCGTTGCTGCTCAACAACCATTCCAGTCTTTCGGGTTCCTTAGATTTGTGACACCGTAAGAGGCATGACAATAGTTTCAGGACTTCCTCACCGCACCCAATCTACCTCGCCGGATTCGCTTAATATCCTGAGTTTTGATCATAATAGATGCTTCTGGCATTCTAGGCAAGACATCCCCTCGGTTACCTGAAGTCATGTGCCGAGCCGGCTGGCCTTCGAGGAGCTTTTAACGAATCTCTTGCACCTCTTGTACTTGGCTGTACGGCAGCGAATCAGAGCTGTTAGCGTGCATCCCGTTTCCCTTGTTCCTTCTTGCACGGTGCCGCACTGTCACAACTGATTTTGGAAAAAGCGAAAAGAAGCTGCGTCAGAATGTTGCATACGTTTCTGGATGGAAAAATTTGAAATTGGCTGGTCTTGCATTTAAGACAATGTTCCCTCATGAATGGAACAGAACGCATGTTCTTGTTAACTTATGCCGTATCCACCGGACACGTTTTCCATGTGTTCAGCACGGATGCAACCCAGAATGAAAATTTGATGTGCCTGCATAGGAACCAGGATTTGCTTTCTCACGACCTTCGCCCATATGACCCTATTGGTAAAGAACGTAAGGGATGCACTGTGCAATTCCGTGCTCAGTGTCGGCCTTTCCCATAGTTTGCCGGGAGCATGCAACGCCTCACGCGTCATAGCCAAGTTCCCAGCGAGGTGAGGGGAATGAAGGCCAACCTCAGGGCCCTGTCCGTATAAAAAGCCGGCCGTAACTAAGAGCCGGCATCCACTCACTGTGTCTCGCCCACGCCGCACACTTCACAAGACGCAGAAATGAGCGCAAAACTGGTGGTAGGTTTCTGTATGCGTGAAGCAGTACGGTTTTACCCACACGTGTAATGTAACATGGAGCGTACGTGGGTTCCAAGTATCTAGAGCCCAATGCGAAGGTGTTAGAATGCCTCTGTATTTATATTTGGAGAGGCTTAGTCTGATTAGTATCAGTGGGATTCTGCCTTTTCAAACACTGCACCACATTCCATACCAACGTATATAATGGTTCTCTGCTGTTTCGGCTTCTACTTGTCGCCGCCGTTGTGGCTTTCGCCTCAGCCGGCTACCGTAGGTACTCCCGCGGGTCGCTACTCTGGTGGAAACGGCGGTTACGGCGACGTACACGGTAGCGTAGCTACGGCGGCGGATGCGGCGGTTACGGCGGCGGATACAGTGCTTACGGCAGTGGATACGGAGGCAGTTATGGTGGTTACAGCTGCAGCTTCGGTGGTCATAACCGCGGCTACGGGGGCTACAGCGGCAGTCATGCTGGTTACAACCGCGGCTACGCCCACTTAAGATGTTCTCTGGGTGGCTACGTCAGATCGCGCTAGTCACGCAGCAAGACATACGGATATGCGCACAGGAGCTACCGATCCAGCTATTACTCTAGCAGCAAGGGACGCAGTGAGAATCACTCCATGACGTGATGGAGTCGGGGCACAATGAACCTGTGTCCTAGAATTACCGACTTTGGGTGTGAAGCAACACCCTATGAGGAGGAATTTTTCACTCCTTTTCCCCATATTTATGTGAATTTTTCACTCCTGGGGACACCATATTAAGTTCGGTTTGTTTACAAAATGTATCACCAATCTGCAGCTGTGCGCCAAATGCAAGGTTTTCACGCATCCCCTATCTTTTTGGTCTCACCGCCACACCACGGAAGCAGAGCCTGGTGCAAGCACCAGCAAGGCCTGGTTGAGAATTTTACTCCACGTACTTCTTTTTTCCCGAGGAAACTTGACCACTAGATGCATCACTCCCGAAATGCATGAATGAAAAGTGCAAGATTTTTTAAAAATTATGCTTGCAAAATGAATATCACCATTTGAGCACTGCTATGGACAGATTGAAGTCAATCAGCTGATCACAAATTTTGCGAGGAAAAGTACCAGTCTTTATAATTATTTAGCTAGTTTTGTTTTTCTTGATATCATTACCAGTGTGATACCCACTTTATTCTTCTTTCCTTTTCAATTGCCTTTAGATGGTACCATCTGCTGCTTAAATGTTGACCAATTTCTCTGCAAGATGCTCCAACTGCAAGCTTGTACGTATTTCACACATAAATTGGGGTAATTCGCCAGCCGCCCCAAACATGTTTGATATGCATCCAAGCTGTGAACAATTCTCAGGGAATGAAGGAGACAATTTGAAGCACGGAGCTGATTTTACCGCCATTTTTGCCCTCTTAAACCCTTCGGTTAACTGTTTTTGGTTCATGGCGGTGCTCAATAAGGATGAATCCAATCTTTTCGAGTGTCTGATTTACCAGGCCCTCTTGTACCAGGCTACCTGGCAAGGCTTTAAAATAGCCTTGCCTCTGCCTCTGTATGGCCGCATTAGAATATGCTGTCATATGGAGCTTGGGACAGACCTGACGCAGCTAAACAGAAGTGTTTGAAGGCGAAATCTGCCTTGTGAAGATGTTGTCATGCGCACTCTCTATACTTGTTTCGCACTTGATCTCGAAGGTTGGTGGCATAATGATATTTATATGGGGGGGGGGGAGGACTCAGATGACTTTGTCTGCCAGCAGACCATGCAAAATATACTGACTTTTTGTTTTTGGGGGAGCAGGAAGAAGCCGGTTAAGTCTCTGTGGACCAAGTAATTGGTTACCTTACATGCTTTCAACACATGATTGGTAACCAGAGTTAGCATGTCTGCTTTTATGCATCGAGTTTTGCCATAAGACAAATTCTGATGCCACCAGACTGCAATGAGCTTATTTTGTTCCAGTTTTTTGCTATTTGCCCCCAAATTTCGTAAAGTGGCCCCCTCATGGCTGCTTAACCCAGATGTTTTTCTGTAGATGTCATGGTTTGCTGACTGGCAAATGACTGTACTGTATATATGCACTATATTTTTAACACAGGGATACTCTAAGCTGCATAGCAATTACTAGTATGAGTTAAATATTGCTATGTAACAAATAGTCAGACCACCCCATTTAAAAGATGAAGCCAACATCTCAAACTTTGTCATCAACTATGAATAAAAAGCCCAAATGGATGCATTTGCTGCAGGTGAAAAGGCAAGCAGCAATACTGGCATGGTTATCTAAAAGTTAGGTATTTTTGGAGAAGAGAGATTGTTTTGTGGGGCATACCCCTTCATTGCCCCTTGACATAGGCTAACCATGACAATCAAACAAGTTGTTCAAGTGGTTTTAAAGTGTTTTTGATTTGTTTGTTGTCAACTTTGTCTGATGTCAACAAGCATGGCACAAATAAAGTGAATGCAAATGCAAGTTGAAACCAGCCCAAAAACTAGTTTTAAATATGATGTTTTTATCACAAGTGCTGCTGTCAACAGACAGGTGAGTTGAGATGATGTTAATTCATATAGGCTACTCTATGTTAGGTTAAGTTGGTCAAGTGCATGACAGTGGCAATAGCAATTGTGCAAGAATCAGTAACTCACAACTGCTGCTGTGATACAAACAGGTATACAGGATGAGATGATTATAAGGTCTCTTTAGGTTAGGCATAGGCTTCTTTCATGGAAATAAGTCTTTGGTATTTCGTAAGAAGCAGTGACAAAATGTTTGTTTTCCCTGACCCCACCTTAACAGAAGCCAGAAGTATGCTCTATTGTGTTTGACTTGGTGATGGGTCTGATGTGTAGGAGTCCTATGTTTTTTGGTTTGAGTGTTTTATGCTTGTTGAATTTTCTGTTGTTATATTGTTATTCAATTCCTTTGCTTTGTTTTGTTTGAAAAGTGCTGTGGAAGGGAATTGAAAAGTGCAGCATCAAATTGTTGGTGTTATTAATTTGTTATGCTCATAGTACTGTCATGAAATTCCCAAAGCTTTAACACGCGCCCGGTTGGCCGGCTGGATACCCTTCGCTCGGGTGTGGGGGGGGGGGGCAATTTGAACCCCCCCTCTGAGATCTCGGGAACTAAAAATTAGAGAGACCAAACTTGCAGGGTGTCTTGACCTATACGTGAACTCACTTAGGTTAAGGTTACAGTTTCCTAGGTCATGACATTCAGTTCGAATAAGGCCAAACAAGGTCAAATTCCAGGTTGGTTTCCAAAGCACCCCCCAGAGCTTAGGCAACTGTCTCTAAGCAAAAGGTCACAAGCCCATTTGAGGTCATGACCCTTGTTTGACCCCCCTGAAGATCACGGTCGACCAAAGTGATACAAGACTGCTCTGCGCTTTCATTGAATAGCGACAAAGTTTACGCTAGGCAGTATGTTCCTAAAACAAAAGGTTTGACCCGGGTCGTCTTATGTCAATGGCCTGTTCTGACCTCTAAGAAGTCAATCGAAAATGTATAATGCGGTTCCTGCTGTCAGTGAATTCTAAATGAGCACCAGCAATTATCCCATACAGCAACCCTTACAGTAATAGTTCAGGTTGGTTTTGACCTTGGTCTTACCATCATACCTGACCTTAGGTGAACGTAATTTGCGCATTCAATATTTTTGGTGCCTAGGAAAGCATCTCAGATATGTATGTCTTCGTCAAAACTCCGTTGTTGTATCAGATTGAACGATCCCCTATAAATTGCCTTCGCTGAACCCATGGGCTGACTTTGATCTGTCATAGGTCAGCCGACCTTACAAGGTACATCAAAAATTTGTATGTCAAACGATCCGCTATGCAATTTTCTACAGCTATGCAAAAATATGGCGCGGCTACGCCGCGCCGTTCAAAAACCATTCGTGAAAAGCCCTTGGGGGGAGGTCAATTTGCCCCCCCCCCCCCCACCCGTGTTTTAATGTTGTTCTGTTTCACTTTTAATGGCTAAGATATTAAAAGACCGAAACTAGTATTGTCAGGTTTCTGATATTACGTCCATGCCAACTTGAAAACATGTCTTTGTTTTGCTGAAGCATCAGTAACGAGCTCATAAGTCCGTCTTTTGTGAATGGATTTTTTCATCCCCCGCACGGTCTTTTTTGCGATGGAATTTTTTCACTCCCACCCTAGTTCAAAAGCCGATTCTAGCTCCCTGCAATGAACACGACTTCATTCATGTTTAATCGCCTCTCTGTACGGTGGCTTCTGCGTGATGTGTTCGTTTCCTTGTACGCTGATTGTGGAAGAAAAATAAAACGATTTGCCTCTACATCATTGGGCAACCACACTCATTTTGTGCATTGCGATGCGGCTGGAAAAGAAATGAGGGTACCATTCAATGCTGTTGAATGCGTTTCAACGCGAATGACTGTACACTGATGACTGAGCCTAGTAATGTCCTGGTTTGAAACCTGGGAAGTGTTGTCTCATTTCGCGCTCGTTACTTACACCTTCCCCTGGAAGCAACAAAGACTGTACTATTTTAACAGGGACAAAACTTCAAGCACGCAACGGATTTTAAAAACAGATAATCCTGAGGCACATGTCACGGTGGAGGTATGTGGACGATCCCGAGATCATGACATGACAGTTTCTACAATGAACAGGCATTGCAGCCGCCAAACCGCAGTCTCTTGACACTTGTGTCCTGCATCAGTGAAATCAAACTGTCATGGTGGTGTGGAAAACTGCGTGGTTTCCAATCTGGCAAGAAGTATAGGCTATGAGGCTGTATAATGTTTTGGACGAGCGTGCGATCAACAAGCCACTATTTAAACTATGGGAAATACATCATGAAGTCAAAAATACCTCACCACATCCACGAGACAGTATGACCAAAGCCATATGGCCCTAGTTTAAAGAGCCCAACCACTCCGAGAAGAGTGCAAAGCCGGGATGATTGGTAGTGTTATGAAATAAGCTCGTTCCCCGTTGCCAACGGAACAGGCGGTGTTATGCCAGTCTAAACGCATAATGCCTGTACACATTTGGCTACGCTCAAGACATCACCATAAACGGAGGTGGTGCAGGCCTCCAAGAGTGTGTAAAGAACGGTTCTTAAAAATAGCGTTCCACGTTTGAAGATTTTGAGATCAGCGTCAGATATGATCGGAAAAGCTTACTTGTAACTGCTGGTAAGCTTTCAAGGTTAAAAAAACGACCTAAGTAGCAAACAATAAAAGTTTGTAGAAATTTGCCCCATTACGTCTTTGCTTGATGGTGGCATGGATTGATTTGGTGACGAAAGCACTATCTGGCAGCATCTGGCAGCTACACGTCGAGAATGCCTCGAAACGCACAAAGCTGACCGCCAACACTGGCGCTGTTCGTCGCGGGTGCTGTGTTGGGTGGCGCATTACTGAATGGCTTGTTTGTGGATTTTTGTCTTGGTACTGGTCGTCACAAAAGATTTGGTGGACTGTTTGAGACACGCAACGTAGTGATTCCCAGCTTTTACGGCAGGTTATAAATATTAAAGAACGATATGCTGTGAAGGCTGTTATATAGCGTCATGCATCTGGTACCGAAACCTGCCAAGGACTGTTGACGATGTCAATACTGTATTGCCGACTTATCTTGCCTGCAGTGCTGTAGTCCTGACATTGATATCTTGTGTGCGCAGCAGTTATTTGATTAGTTGTAACTGGGAATGCGGTTGCATGCAAACCAAATAATAGTTCTGTAAAATTGCTACGAATTTGATTGCCCAAGCATTGTCATTGCCATGGTAAGTATGGTAAGGTGGAGCTACCAAAAGTTTCCGTCTTAATTAGGATTATCTATGCAATTACTAGGAAACCTTGATTTAACCATTGTGGCGCCAACAGCACTCTCGCTGGTGATAGTTCCTATGGCGCTGTTAATCAGTTGTCACGTCATTCATAAATCATAAGCTGTTACTCAAAGGCTTGGCATAGAGTAGTTAACCTATGTGGTACTTTGTGTTATGGCACGGGCCAACAGCGTCATCGTGGTACTATCTCAGTGCTGTACTGTGGAATGGCATAGTATACAATGATATGGTTTTTGTACTGCAATCCCCCTCTGCTGTCATAGTATATTCCGTCATGAAAAGATGGGTCCCAGTGTTCTCTCTTGTATTGACCCCCGATCTGACATACGACTGACCCAAAAACACATGATGCAATATACAACTTACTTTCAGCAAAGCACGCAACCAACAAGCGACCCTCACTTGCTAGGCCCGTTTTGGAAATTCACAACACATAGGTGGCAAAGATGCAAACACGTCTTCTGCTTTCACAGCCATGCATCACGCTTGACCATCAGACAGCTCCACTAAAAACATTGTTCACACAAATGATAAGACATGCATGACAAGACAATATTACAAATTGCGAAACGACACTGCAAACCTACTGACCTTGCACGACGCTGGGTACATGACAAGTGCATGTAGTTATGGTTAGATGGGGAAAATGCGAGGAAGTGATCAAGCTCGACGTGCAAACAAGGCTTATGATACAAATATTATTAAGTGCTATCCAAGACACGGAGCACTTCTCCACCTTTCCCAGCACCCAGCATCTCACACAAGTTGCAGTGACTGTGACAATGATGACTCACAAGAAATGCTTGCCTGCATACAAAATTAATTAAGACACTCGTATGTGCATCAATGACAATACAGCACTATATTTTCAGGATTCTTAAGCGAAAGACAACTTTGCAAATATGTGTTATGCAAGCGTATACCAGGCATGTGCATTAGTGAGCTGTGCTGACCTGTCCCTACTGCCTCAATGAATTGCCAATATAATGGCACCAATGAATTAATTGCACGCCCGTAATACCTAAATAGGGTCAAAATGTTGGCTAGATCATGATTGAAATAGCAAATTGCCTTTGAACAACCTTGCAGCATGGGTGCTAGTGTCTCTTTCAGTTCGAGACATCACTACCTTGTTATGCTCAAACAGAAATCTAAAGATAGAGGCAGGTATTAAAGCATCACATTTTATTGGGAGTCATTAGATTTAAGTATACCAAGGCAACGTTCTCTCTCAGAAGTACAAACTTCGCACGCACACTCCCAATCACATCAAAATCGACACAAGCCACTGACCCCCATACACCAGTGATCACACCCCATTTTAAGTGCCTGATTCACCACTGTCAGATAAGTGTGATCCAGCACTTGCACAACCCGCGGGACTATCAAATGGTTTTTTTTTTTTTTTTGCTATTTCGGCACAGGTTTCGGTTATAACACCGCATTTCACGGAGGGCTCATTTCAAAACAACTTCCAAGGGGGGCTCATGGTAATACAAGTCAAAAGGCCACCTTTTTTGGGACCAATTGTTTTGTTCAAGATTTAATTTGGTCATACAATGTTTGTTGAATATTTAGTCACATATCGACCTAAAATTGCTCTAGAATTCTCTAATATTAGAACGTCTTGCTAACTTAGAAACCCCGCGCGAGGTTCTTTAATCTGGTAGACAATGCGCCGAGCTGTCGGTAAGAAATGCGTCAGTGGAGAAAAACGGCGGCAGGAAAAAGGTCAGGTTTGCGCCGTCGGGTCTTCTTTTTTGAAACATGCGGGGAGAGTTGCCGTTCTTTTTTTTCTGTGCTGTACCTTTTTTGCAGACAGTGGCGTTCTCTTCCTATAGCATTACAAATAAGGAAAATGCTCCGTTGGCAGCGAGTGCCGCACCACCCGAAAGTGCTCACGCCTACGTTCGCGACCACACATTCAGAAGTGAAGTCTTTGCCAACAGCCAATCACCTTCCGCGGATTATCTCATACGTGCAGCATCATCGCGCTTGCGAATTGTAACAGCGTCCATGCATGTTTTGACCATAGGCAAAAACAGCCTGTAATATAACTGCAATCATATGACGTTTCCATGACGACATCAACGCCAAGGTACCTGAAAGTAGTCTCCAAATGAACCTTTTCGCACTGTTGGGGGTGTATAACTCAGGAACCAGAGGGCTTCATACGTACTACCAACACAAATCTCGTCACATGCGCAGTGTGTGAAAAGCTTCTGAGTTTCTCGAAATGATCAGTTACAAATATCGACGCTTTTGGAAACCAATGGTGCAAAAAATGCAAGAATGAAAACAGACTTTAAAATACTACATCATAGTGAAACAGACCATGCCAGCAGGGCTAAACTCAAAGGTTAGAATTGGGCTGTTCTCGCTAACACTTGCCAGCGTGAGCATGTGTAGAACCACGTGCCGAAATGTTGACGTTTCGCCGTATGAGCAAGTTGGGCCATAAGACCTTATCATACATGGTAGCGTTAAGCAGGATAGTTTTTAGCAGGTGCCAGAAATGTACTACAAACCAGACTTTATTAGTGGTGACGTCACAGGTCAGTGGCGACACGATGCTTTTCCAATGTCCCTCAGCTCAGTACTTTTCACGGATTTTTTTTTTAGCAAGATTTAGTTCACATACTTAACAGTACAAAAACCAAATAACCAGGTTTGTCACTAGTTGTAAGAATCGTGGCTGGTCACAGCATCTCGCGACGAACGTGATCAGCTTGTTACGCAGTGTTTTAAAGCGTCGCGCCATTTGAGACAGATAAGCTCGAGTGCTCTCCTTGCGGCAATGCATGGATTTAGTGCAAGACTATGGGCCGGGGGTCCAAAGTCTACCATAAAATATGGCAGCAACTGCGCACATTTGACGACTAGCTGTAGGGTTCCCATGTTAAAAATCCCTTCTTCAGGCCCGCGGCTTCCTTAATCTTGAACACACATATGCACAAAAAGCGCATAGAAATGAACCTGAACAATTCTCTTTCAATTTCCGGGATCAAAAGTGTGCACCGTGCACTCCTTTTCGAGCTGTCAGGCAAGGCACGCGCCCATGCACGCCGCGATATCCCGGCGCGGGATCGAATCCCGTTGCCGCCTAGTCTTTTCGGCAGAGATGGGAATGGAGCATGGAGTGAATAGGGACACTTGAATGGCAATAGAGCTATTGAGTGCAACGATATTCTGATCATGTATATATATATATATATATCTATATATATATATAGTGTATAACATAAATATGCAGCTGTTTAACAGTGACACGTGCTGCGAGTTATTGCAAGAAATAACATGAGACCCTTTTTATATCCTATCTAGCTCTAACATCACAAAACGTGCACGATAAAGCCTTTGGAGCTTTGATACCATCACACAAATTTTTATTTTCATCACCGAGCGTTGCACATTTATAACTTAAATTTCCGTCCATTGATCCCAGGGCAGGGAAGGAACACCAAAGCAGCTGGCGTGGAATGGAAGGCTTAGACAGATTTAGAAGATGGATCGTTATCAGAACCATATGCAGCATTGCCTCAAGGCAATAAGAGCACTGAATGGACCTTAGATTGCCCCAAACCATGCCCCGAGCTATGCACATTCTTATTCAAATGTAACAGGTAGAGTTGATATCGTATTTCTGTATCCATCTTGCACTCAACATTTGCTCATCTTGCTACAAGGAGAACTGCGTTGATACAAATTATGCGATGATGTTGTGCAATAGGTACAATGCTGAGGATTGAGTTACAGCTGAGCAATCAGAATATTGCAATATTTGACATAAAACCTTAATTTCTACAAGTCACAATTCTGAAATCCTCTCTTGAACAAGCAACCATTCTACATGAAATAACGAGATCCTTAATGATCTCATTATCTCAGCACAAGATTTAGCATGAATCATGAAGATGCTTTACCCAGCTGACCATCTATAGATTTTAGATACAACACAAACCATTGCCACCCATTAACTATAACATTTGCTGCTTGTATTGGATACATTTACCAAGCACAAGTTTTTTCATTTACTAAGTTCAATACCAGGCTTTAGGCTGCATGCAGTTGCATGGAACAAATGCATTTTGTGATGGTGGCTTCCGCCAACAATGTTAAAATGCACTAGCAAATGTTAGGTGCCTTTCTCATGCTGCTGCTAGAATATTACACAAAAAACTATGGTAAAAGTGACGATTGCACCACAATCACCCACTTAGAAAATTATTTAATGACATCAGCTTGGCTATCGGATGGAAGATACCAAACTACAAAATGACATCAGCTGGGCTATCGTATGGAAGATACAAAACTACAAATGACAATAGGATTTGTCCAAATGAAGTGTCAAGACCCCAACGAGAACACACATTAGGTGGAGGGGAGGTGGGACAACCCTCAGCACAACCCACCAATAATTATCGCACACTAATTCTCCTGGTCTGGAAAAAACATAACCTTGCAATTTCGTATACACTGCATTATGCAGAAAGGTCGTCCATTTTTTAAATCAGATAACTACTTTAATAATGCAGGCTTTGACGTCATCATCATATAGGCAGGTTGAATGTCATAACAGGTGCGTGCACAACATTGCATCATACCGAACACTTCCATCATCTGAAAGTTTCGTTCATTCTTAATAAGTGCATCTAATACAATCACGGAGCTGTGCTGAATTGACATAATTGCTGGTTGGCCCATTTCATGGGTGGTAAAACACCTCTGTGGATAAATGTTGTCATTGCATATGTTAAGTATTCAAGTGCCACTCAGACGACAATCCCAGTATTCATATACTGAATCCGACAAGGTTCTTAGCTCCAAGATAAATATACCTGAGAACACACTGATCAGTCACTTCGCACGCAGCACTCCGCAGCCGGTAGCCTATGTCGCAGTATTTACAACTGACTCACTGCGCAGTAGCTGGATCATTACATGGTCAGTTTTCATGCAGAATGTTTAAAATGAGTCACGGTATGTAAAAACAAAATAATGTGACTTGGGAAAGAACAACACACATCAGATTAACCTAGAGGCATCTGAAATTCCTTGAACACAATGTGATCCTACAACCACCATCTACAATACCCCAACGCACTTCAAGCGTTTAACGACTGAGAAACGTAGTTACACTAACCGCCACAAACAAACCAAAGATGCCGCTAGCACAAGCACTGCCAACTTTTGGTGCAACATACTAAATATAGTGTTAATTCCGATTCTGATACACTTATAGTATGTGTTGATACCTACCGGTCAAAACTTTGGAGTACCCAGTGTTCTGTTGCCCTGACTGTGGGCTGCCGTTGGTTGTGTTCATGTCGTGATAAGGTGACTTGCTAGAACAGCGTAGCTCACCGTCAACTTTCTATGTAACACCGTTAAAGAATCCTGCTGATCTAGAAGGGATGTTGGGTGACGATACCTGAGCTGTAGTTTCAGCGGTGAACTGAGGACGTTAGAGTGACGCATGTCAAGGACTCATCCAGGGCCTGATTTCTGCTGCAAGCAACAGCGGCTTTGAGGTAAGAGGATGAACACCGTTGGTGTAGGTGTAGGTTTTTTATCGTCAACATATTGCATATAAAGCTATATGAAGGCTCTAGTGGTGTTAAAGAATGTCCGTTTGAATCTGTGGGCACAAATACTGCGTGGTTTTTTCCCAAAATAACTGGGACCATGTTAGGAAGTGGGAGGTTTGCACCGGTCATGATTATGCGATGACAGTGAATGTCGCGATGATTCCAATTTTATGTTCGTTTGACACCTAAAATCAAAAGCGATTCTGTCGTCAGGTACTTGTAGACCCATGCTATCGGTAAACGTAAGGCTATAGGGATACATATTGCAAAATACTTAGGGTTGAGATATGGAGTGTGGGGGGGGGGGGGGGGGGGAAATGGATGAGTCTACTCAGAAATACACTTAAAACACTTTACTGTTCACATCGCATGGCCCTTTCTTGTTACAGCTGGGGGCTGGCTTCTCATGTTGGTTCCTGGTTTCCACTGCTTCTTTCGACAAAACAAGATGCTGGATCTTGGTTCCCATTGGTTCTTTCAAACAACACAAGACTCTGAATCCTGGTTCCCACTGGTTCTTTCGACAAAACAAGATGCTGGATATTTGTTCCCACTAGTTCTTTTGCTAAAACAAGACCCTGGATCCTGGTTCCCACTGGATCTTTCGACAAAGTAAAACCCTGGATCCTGGTTCCCAATGGTTCTTTTGACAAACAAGACCTGGATCTTGGTTCTCACCTAGTTCTTTCAACAAAAGACCCTGGATCCTGGTTCTCACTGGTTCTTTCGAAAAGACAAAACCCTAGATCCTGGTTCCCAATGTATCGTTTGACAAAGCATTATGCTGCATACTGTTCCCACTGGTTGCTATGCAAAACAGACCCTGGATCTTGGTTCCCACTGTTTCTTTCAACACCACAAGACCTGCATCTTGGTTCCCACTAGTAATTTTGGAAGCACTGGCTTCAGCTCCTGGTTTCCCTTGTTTTCCTGTGAATACCAACCCCAGGTTCCCAGAAGTTCTTTGGCAAGCAATACGACATGACACAACACGACATACGAACATGCCATGAATGCTAAACGCCATGTCTCACAGTTCACTCTAGTACTTTTACCAACACCAGACTCCTGAGGTCACGATATGGAGTACTCTAACAGTCTTGGGACCTTGACAAAATTGCCTTAAAACGGCCACCCTGCACAACCCACACACTTTGCTCTAAAAAAGCAGATCAGTACATCACAGGCAAGTCAAAATAAACAGCATGCCCTTACTCTGTTACAACAATATAGCTTTTCCAGATGGTTCTATATATATATATATATATATATATATATATATACATACATATTTATATATGTACATATATATACCTATTTATATATATATATATATATATATATATATATCACCACGCATCATGATAGGACTATAGCACTGCAGGCAAGGATGAGTCGACAGTACAGTATTGACATCCTCAACAGTCCTTGGCAGGTTTCGGTGAGAGATTTATGATGCTATATGACAGTTTTTACAGCATATTGTGCTTTAATTATTATTATCTGCGATAAAAGCTGACGATCGGCTACGTTGCGTATCTCAAACAGCCATCAAGCTTCCGTTACGACCAGTACCAAGACAAAAAACCACAAACAAGCCATTCACTAATCTGCCATTCAACACAGCCCCCGCGACGAGAATGGCCGGTTGACGTCAGCCTTCGTGTGTTTCCAGGTATTCTTTAGGTCTGGCTGCCAGATGCTGCCAGGTATTGCTGTCGTCACAAAACCATTCCATGACGCCACCAAATAATGACGAAATGGGATGCATTTTTACAAGCTTTGAAATTTCGCTACTTGGGATCGTTTTTGAACCTTGAAGGCCTATCAAAGTTACGAGTAAGCTATTCCATCATATCTGGTGCTTATCTCAATATCTTCAAATGTGGAACATTTCCTTTAAACATGGCTTCCATTACAACAGATTGGGGGGTGAGTAGGGGCGCAGTGGTGGGAAAAGTGCCTTTTCTGTCAACGACGGAATTTGGGATGGTCTAAATTGCCACATCGAGCCGAATGTTTTAGAAACAGATGGAACATATCTCTACATGCAATATACTGCAAAAACAACGTGTTAAGAGGGATTATGATGGGAAAAAACCGCAATTTTTCAGTCAAGCACTGCAACAAAATGTCTGAATCTTCTCTTCACCTCGAGCGTTTGGCATGAGATTGCCGCACTTGGTGGTATAAGCATGCGTCATGGTAGGAAGGCCGAAGAACTTTATTTTCTCACAGAAATCACAGTTTTCCTTGTCTATCTGCGAGCATTCTTATCTTCAGCCGCAGTAGAAGCCGCTTATTGCTGTTTTTCAAAGCCGAAAATGATTCTGATCGTTGCTTCTGCGCCCTCCTAATCTGTAAACATTTTATGTTGATATAGACGAAACTGAGCCCCTCAAATGATACCAATGGCTGCACGGCATTAGTACTACAACAAAAAATCCCAGCGACTGGAGTGCTCCAACACTACGCCTACTGACAACTTTTATGTACAACATTAGAACCACGCGACAAAAGTTATAGCTCACTAACCTATGCTCGTTTTACTTCTCATGCATACAATTGTTAAGCCATCACTTATCTATGACCTTACTTCAATTACAAAAACTTATGCGCGACATGAGTGCTACACGACAAAACTTATAGTTCAAAAATGTATTGCCTGTATATTTACACTCAACTCTTACACGCCATTTCTTCTACTGCAAAAGCTGAAACAGCCATTGCTTATATACGGCATCACTGCCGCTGCAAAGACTTTTACGGGACATCAGAGTTAAAGCAAAACCTGGTGGTCAAGTTTTTAATGTATACTTCATTAATGGTGTATTATATCGCGGCATAAGTTTTATCGTACAGCACTTGCATCGTATATGTGTTTTGACAGCAGAAAAAAATATTGCGTAAAAGTGAAGGTTGTATGAGTTTTTTTTCCGCATGAGAACTGCCGAGTTAAGTTCTTGCAGAACCAGTTTGTCGTATAGGCAGGAGCAGACCTAGAGAGGGGCGGGGAGGGGAGGGGGCACGGGGCCATACCCCCGCTTTTGGGCCCCGAGGAGGCCCATTGGCTCTGATGGTGCCCATAGCTGGCCGAACTGGTGCAGTATTTTTAACACAAATGCAACAAAACTGGGTATCTCCGGACTTCCCGGCGGCCAGGAACAGTTAGAAAACGAAAGTGAAGGGCCTATGGGAGGTAAAACATATTATTAAATGGCTGAAAAAGCTGTGAACTGGAATTTTTAAGCCTCCTTGCACTATCTTGGGGCCCCTTGCTGTTTCCGGGGACCTATATGCCCACTTGCAGGATCATTATGACCGTTAACGAGCATTCCACGTTGTCCTTCATCTCTCTGCATTTGCTCGGAGGGCCATGCGCTGTTGTTGAGGCCCTTCCTGTTGCGTGTCTGGGTACCCTTGTCGGTCACGGGCCCTTCCACGGATTCTTTCCATTCGCCATACAGGCCCTGTGAGCTATAAACCGGGATCTCATGTCTTAGCCTGCCGGGATATTCTCGGTTGCTCAGGGGACCTTCAGGGTGGGTCTCAGTTAACCTACCCCACACACTTGTGATGTGCTCATAGGTCATTGGTGTACATTGGTCTAGGGCGCTTCCAATTCTCTATCTCTTGGTTGGGACCCTGCTATTTTGTCGGGGGCCCATCTGATGGTCTGCTTGGGGCACACTCATTCGTTCGGGGACTCTGCACACTGGGTTTTGGACATTTTTTCTGAATGGGGGCGATACGCTCTGTGGGGGGATGACTTTCTGACAACCTGTTCGGGCACATTCCATCGTTCGGGGGCCCTCTACATCGGGCCTTGGGCACATGCTATTTGATTGAGGTCCTACACACTTATCGGGGGTCCCCTCTGTTCGCCTCCTCGGCCACGCTGGATTGCTCGGGGCTCTGCATATTGGTCCTTGGTGTTCGAATTTAGGGCCCTCTGCTTCCTTCGGGGTCATCTGATAGCCTGTTTGGGTACACTCCGTCTTTGGTGGGCCCTGCGCGCTGGGTTTTGGGTACTTCTTGTTTGAAGGAGGGGGGGGGGGGGGTATTAAGCCCCTGTCGCGGCCCCTTCTGATAAGATGCTCGAGCCCATTCGATCGTGAGGAACTTCTACATCTTTTGGTGTTGGGTACTTCCATTCTGAATGGGGGCTCTCCGCTTTTTCGGGGGCCCTATCTCTTAACCTACCCTGGTGCACTCGATTATTCGGGGCCCTCTGCATCGTGTCGCGCGTATTTCATATTTGGATGGAAGGCTCAACGTTGTTGCCGGGGCCCATCTATTAACCTGCTCGGGCACACTCGAATATCCGTGGGCCCCCCACATTATGTCTTGGGTATTTCCTATCTGAATGGAGGGTTCTAGGCACTTGTCGGGGGCCCCATCTCTTCGCCGCTTCGGCCACACTGAATTGTTTGGGGCCCCATATATTGGGTCTTGGTGTTTGAAAATTCAGAGCCCTGCACTCTTTTTGGGAACCTTACCTGTTAATCTGCTCGGGCACACTCGATCATTCGGGGCCCTCTACATTGGATGTTGGGTACTTCCTATTTCAAAGAGGGCCCAACGCTCTTGACGGGGGCTCTATATGTTAACCTGTTCGGGCGCACCTCGATCGTTCGGAGCCCTACACATTGCGTCGTGAGTATCTTATTTGAATGAATGGCCCTGTGTTCTTGGCGGGCGCCATCTATTCAGCTGCTCGGGCCGGTGGCGGACGAAGAGGGGGGGTGGGGGGGTGGGTGGAAAGCACGGGACCATGCCCCAGGGACCATTCCGAGGGGACCTAAAGGCTGCGAAGGGGCCCATAACCGGCCGGACGGACGCAGTTTTCTTACAATAAAGCACAACAAAATTGGATGCCTTTGGGCCTACAAACGGTTAAGAACCATTGTTAGCAAAAGTAAAGAGTTCATAACTAAGCAAAGCTCGTTCTTTGCTGCTTGAGAAAGTGATGCTTGCGGGAAATTTTGGGGCTCATTACACTGTCTAGAGGCATTACACTGTTGATTGACTGGCTTTATATGTCCACTTGCTGGGTCAATCTGATCCTTAAGGAGCTTTCCACGCTGCCCCTGACCTCCTTGCATTTTCTCGTTGGGGCCCAATGTGTTGCTGGGGACGCTATCTGCCTCCATGCCTGAACACTGTTTATCAATCAGGTCGTCCTCCAGGGGTTCTTCCCATTCGCCCGAAAAGCTCTTCACACTTTTTTCGGGGTCCCTTACGCCAGGGTACATCAGCTGCTCAGAAGCCCTTCATATAAGGCTTGGGTTCTTTCCACTTGCTTGGAGGGTCTTGTACTATTGCTAGGGCTCTTGTAAGGTAACACACAGATAGCCTAGATGATCAGGGGTGTTCTCATTTGATCGAGGGCTCTCTCGCGTCGGTCCCATCTGCAGAGGACTCTTCACTACTATCGAGGCTTGTATTGTCAACCTGCCCGTGCATTTTTAGTCGCACAGGGGTATTAAATCACGGTCTTGGGAAAATTCCGTTGCTCGAAGGATCCTGTGCTATGCCCGGGACCGTATGTGTCGGCCTGCCGGGGCACTACCGATCGCTTAGGGGCCCACCACGTTAGTTTTGGGTTGCTATTGCTTGCTCTGAAGGTCCTATACTTGTTCACGGGAGCCCTTTGTTGGCCTCCTGCGGCATCCATAATCGCTCAGGTTTCGCCCCTATTGGCCTTGGTGCCTTAGCCTTGGAGCACCAGTCGAATATGCGACGATGAATTTTTGCGCGCGATTACCGAGCGTAATTTATAATCCCCGCCGTCGTCGTATGTACCATTGAGTGTATGACACTTATTATACTTGTGTATCATGTTCTTGACATATTTGGAACGCTTGGATATGTTATACTCCTTAATAACAAGGGAAAAGTCTGCATTTATCATCATCCATTAGCTGATTACATCGCCCAGACCGGGTAGCCGTAAATTCGTGAGCTAGGACTCAAGTCATGCCTGGTTTTAAGGGTTGTTAGCAGCCAAATCAAGTTTATTTCTTTTGTTGTTCCGAAACACTTAGGCTCAAAATCACAGCATCTAAAATGATCTGCAGAAGACAGAAGTTAACTCTATGTGTATGCATGCGTAGCACGTCTTTGCTTTATAAGGGCTGTGCACAGTAAGATGGATTTCCGTTTTTGTTAAATCAATGAGAAGTAAAGCATATATATATATATATATATATATAGATATATATAATATATATATATATATTATATTACATGCGGCTTGTCTTAAAGGTAATGACCGAAATGCAAATATATTTTTCGAGGGGCCACAAACCCAATGTGGCTCAACAATATTGCTTGCCCCCGCCTTGAAGAAATCCTGGATCCGCCCCTGCGTATAACACCTCATGTCGCGTATAAATCATTGCAATAGATGCATTGTCGCGCATATACAAAGACCGTTCAAGTTTTTTGCAGTAGACGAAATGGCGTGTGCAAGCTTTGGAGTCTAGATTTTGTCGTGTAGCACTCACGTAGTGTGTGTCTTTACAGTAAAAGTAGTGTTGCGTACAACTGATGTCGCGGCACTCGTTTCGGTGTGGGATTTTTTGGCAGAACAAATGTCGTGACACCGTTAATAGCACGTGTCACCTGCCGGCCCATGTTGGCGATGTGTTTCACTTGTTTCTGAAAATAAAATTCACTAAGTTCAGCTGGGTATCAGTGGATATCTCGGGGATTTTGGCAGGCTCTGAACCGCTCCCGGTCTGCCCAAGAGGGAGGCATCCATCTCAAGTCAATTGTTCCAGAGGCTCTAAGACAGCGTTGGCCCTGTGACATCGCCCGCGACGTCACAATGGTTCCATGTCTTCACACTTACCTTTCGAAATGTTTTTTTTCCCATCCCTTGCCTTTTTCCCGGTTTCCCTTCCCCATCGCTTGCCCCATTCCCAGTATTCCTTCCACATCCACTGCCACATTCCCAGTAGCCCTTCTTCATCCCTTGCCACGTTTCCGATATGCATTCCTCGTCCTTGCCCCATTTCCAATATATTTTCTCTATACCTCGCTCCCTTCCCAGTATATCTTGACTTTTGATCATCACGAACGTCTGAAACATTCTGGGAAAAGGTTTGCATCAGTGTGTTCCTGGAGTCATGTGTCTGTCCCGAGCCGTTTGTCTTCTGATGGCTTTGATAGCCTTCTTCACAAAGGGTTCACGCGGTTGGATATACGAAAGCGATTCAGGCTGCCTGCGTACACTTCTTTTTCGTTTTTCATCCATGACATATATTGCAATAGATTTTGGCAGGATCGAGAGAGGGGCTATGCCCCACCTGTTGTGCTTCTGGATAAAAATACGTTTTTTTCTTCTGACTGATGTTGTTTTGAAAATCGCCTCACCCCTTCCCTCTTTCGACTTGAGCAGAACCGATTGCAGTTGCAATCCAAAACACAATCAGGCAAGCCTTCTGCGTGATAGCCCAATATTAGCTGTCCAAATAGCGAGTATGCCTTTGCAACCGATAGTCTTCCCGCTAAACAACGTGAGGTTTGCACTGTGTCATGCTCTGTTCGGCGTCGGTCTTTTCCACACATTGCCAGAAGCGCACAGCAGACCGCCCATGAGTCATCGTCATCTCTCAGCGAGTTGTGGCATAGCCAGGTCATCCTCTTGAAGGGTCAATGACAACACGGCTAATGCTAGATTTCCAGAAACTTGTGGGTCTCAGCCCCTCCCCATCTCCCGGTTTAATCCCCGACACACATGCCAATGGTATAACGTAAAACACATGAAAAGTTTACGCACAATAAATTATTTTTGAGGCCACGAGGTAATGGGCGCATTATTTCTGATGCATTTCAATACATTCAAATACTCTTGTCGCGCCTTGTCCTCCGTCACGTATGAAAAATTTGTGGCACTGCACCTGTTTACAATATCTACCAACACAAATCCCACCATATTTACAGGGCCCCATGAATTACAGGATATGATCGATGGGAAATGCCGATCCTTATGCGAAAATGCGAAAAAGAAAGTAAGTTTCAACAGACTAGACCATATTGTAACGGACCATGTCAGCTTGCCAAAAACTCGAAAGATAGTATTGGGCTGTACTCGTTCACACTCCAGCATGAGCATGTGTAGAACACATGCCGAAACGTTGATGGTTTCGCCGTGCGAGTAATTTAAGCAATAAGACACTACCAAACCATAATAGCTTTAAGCAGGATATGTTTTTAGCAGGTGCCAGAAATATACTAAAAACTAGACGTTATCAGTGGTGACGTCACAGATCAGTGGCGCACAGTGCTGTTCCAATGCCCCTCAGATCATGTTTTTCACGGATTTTTTAAAAGCAATATTGACGTTACATACTTAGCAGTACAAAACAACCGAATAACTAGTTTTTTTACTAGTCGTGAGAATCATGGCTGGTTACAGCATCTCGCGACAAACGTGATCAGCTTAAAAACGCAGTGTTTTTAAGCGTCGCGCCATTTGAGATAGATGGGCTCGAATGCCCCCCACGCGGCAATGCGTTGGGTTTAGTGCAAGACTGTGGGCTGCTGTTGGTTGTGTTTTATCGTGAGAAGTTAACTGGCTGGAAGAACGTAGCTAATCGTCAGCTTCTCATGTAACACTTGTAAAGAGTCCCGCCGATCTAGAAGGGTTGATTTGTGAGGGTACCTGAACTGTAGCTTCAGCGGTAACGGAGGGACGCTGCGGCGACGCATGTCAAAGATTTATCCATGGCTTGCTTCTGCTGTGAGCAACAGCGGCTTTTAGGCAAGGAGGCTTGGCACCGTTGTGTAGGTGCCATATAAAGCTAAATGAAGGCGCTAATGGTGTTAAAGAATGTTTGTTTGCATCTGTTGACACAAATATTGCATGGTTTTTCTCTAAATAATTGGGACCATGTTAGGAAGTGGGGAGGTTTGCAACCGGTCATGATTTTGCAAAGACAGTGAACGTCACCAACGATTCGGACTTTATGTTCGATGACGGCAAAAAACCAAAAGCGATACTGTCGTCAGGTGCTTCTAGAACCATGGCAATCGGCAAACGCAAACCTATAGGGATGCATATTTGCAAAATACTTAGGGTTGAGAGATGGAGAGGGGTGGGATAATGGCTGAGCCTACCACGAAATGCACTTTCCACAGTTTACTCTTCGATTTCATGCACTTTCTTGTTACAAAGCTGGGGGGCAGGGATGTTGTTTCTCGAACAACATCCTGTCTTGGGGGGACTGAAAACCAAAATGCATAATGATTGAAAATCACTGTTAAAAATGAGACTTAAAAATAGGAAAATACATCATGGCTAAGAGACGCAGTCCGCTCCCTCTAACTGATGAATTTAGAGATATATTAAACGGTTTCTAAACATTCGGCTCCAGGTGGCAATTCAGACCATCCCAATTTTCGTTGCTAACATAAAAGGCACTTCTCTCACCACTGCACCCCTACTCACCCCTAATCTATTCAAATTAGAGACAGTGTTTAATAGGGTGTTGATATACGAAACGTTGCAGTTTGCAGCCATGCACCACCGTAAAATGTCTCAAATTTTCCCCACCTTCACTTTGTCTGGGTCAGATCGCAGCACTTGGTGGTGGAAAATATTAATTTCTGCTACAGAAGAAATCATTTTATATCCCATCTGGTCACTACACTGTCCCTTGCCTTCTATGAGTGTTTCCATTTGCAAGCCATTGTAAGACGCGGCTTTGGCTTTTGTAACAGCCGGCAATGATTCTATTGCACTCTTTCAACTCTGTAAACTTAAAAATTCAGATAGACGGAACTGTGACGTGGATTTACACCTGCGAAGCACGGCTATTGGCGTGTACCTCGTTTTTCTTGTTTCTTCTTACGTGCTGCAATTGATTTTGGAACAGCGATGGAGAGTTGCGTCAAAATGCTGCATGCGCTTATGGATGCCACGATTTTTATTTGACTGGTTTTGACTTCAGGTAATGTGTCGCAATGAATGGAACGGACATGTTTTTGTTCACTCATGCCATATCGCCTCCTTATCTTTGGCATGTGTTGAGCATGGATCGCACCCAACCAGAAAATTTCGTCTTCCGTTGCCATAAGGTTTTGCATACTTACGACCTTTGAACGTACTTGCGTCCTACTGCTGAAGAACATGGGGTTTAAACTGTGCAATGCCGTGCTCAGTGTCGGCCTTTTCCACATTTTCCGGGAGCACGCACCGCCTCATGCCTCATAGCCATTTCCCAGCGAGGTGAGATGAATGAAGGTCACCCTTGATTTTAGGTAATGTGTCGTAATGAATGGAGCAGACAGCATGTTTTTGTTCACTCATGCCATATCGCCTCCCTAAGTTTTCAGAGGGTTCAGCATGGATCCCACCCAACATGAAAATTTTCGTATTGCATTGCCATTAGGTTTTGCATACTTACGACCTTTGAAGGTACTTACGTCCTACTGCTCAAGAACATGGTGTTTGCACTATGCAATGCCGCGCTTAGTTTCGGCCTTTTCCACAATTTGCCGGAGCACGCCACCGCTTCAATGGTCATAGCCCATTTCCCAGCGAGGTGAGGTGAATGAAGGCCAACCTTCATGGCCTGACCGTATAAAAGCGGGGCCGTAGCTAAGGGCCGGCATGCCACTCATTGTGTCCTCGCCCAGCCGCACACTTAACAGGAACGCAGAGATGAACGCTAACTGGGGGTAGGTATTTTGTGTGCTTGTGAGGCAAGCACACTTTACCTGCACGCATGACGTGAGACATGGGAACTTATGTAGGGTTGCCAGTTCAAAATTGCTGACCACTGATCTTTCTGGATTTGACATATTGTGCCCAACATCACGTGGAAACTTTGCTATATACCACGGTGTGACGTCATTTTTGTACGCAATTGCGGAGGGTGCACGAGAGTCGAAATCAGGTCTCTGCGACTGTGATGAGTTATTCGAGACCTCGACAGGAGGCTGTTCGAATAGTTCTGCTTTTAGATTTAGCGCAACTTAGTCTGATCAGGATTTGTGGGATGTTGCTTTCACACACTGGACTTCTTTCCATAGGAACAGGTATAAATGATCCCCTGTTTTTCAGCTTCTGCTCATCGCGGCCGTTGTGGCTGTCGCCTCTGCCGGCTACCGTGGGTACTCTGGCGGTTACGGTGGATATTCTGGTGGGTACGGCGGCTACGGCCGCCGATACGGTGGCCACGCCGGAGGATACGGTAGTTACAGCGGCGGATACAGTGGTTACGGCGGTGGATACGGTGGCGGCTATGGTGGTTACAACCGTGGCTACGGTGGTTACAGCGGC
>NW_023596136.1:16670112-16730883 GCF_011947565.3 Pollicipes pollicipes | reverse complement strand
TTTAATTGCCCTGTTAATGGAGGCTTTGGGTGTTGTATTCGCTTGTTTGACCTTTGATGGTCGAAGAAAATAAATCTTTTTTGTATTGTTGTGCTAAACCGCACTCACTTTGCGCATTGCGAAGCGGCGGAAGAATGAAGGTACCATAAATGTTATTGACTGCGTTCGCGCGCGAGTGACTGCACGACCGTGACTTTGCCCAATATGTCTTCATTTGGAACCCGGGAAGCCCTGTCCCATTAAAGGCGTTAAGCACCGCTTTGTCTGCAAATAGCGAGTACCCTACTGTTTTAATAGGGACAGAACTCCAAGAACAAAATGGCTCGCAGAAGCAAGTCCTTTCTTCGTTGCTCTCACGTCTGCGCCATTATAAGATCACAAAGACCTCAGCCTCTGTCCCGAAAGCACAAACCGGACAACCATCCTATCGCCCGGAGTCAATGGGCCCTCGATGTCGCACTCGTCCATTCGAAGATCGTTATTAGGTACTTTCCTCTCTGCGGTTTGTGACGGTGAGATTTTGGCGTCCCAATCAGAGTTTACCTGATTTATAGTTAAGCTTCTCTCCTCTCCCTGAATTCCCTTGCCGGTATGCACAATGACCATATCATACATGTCGTAACGAAAAAATATTTTGAGCAGTAAAGGGTGCTAAATAATGGTTTTTAGTTGATTGCAGTGAAAAAGCTATGGTACTTTTTGTTAATAGCCTATCTACTTACGAAAAATTCCCCCAAATTGTTGATTTTTTTTAGTTCATAACAGCAATCACATATTATCACGGGCATACTTGCAAAAGGTCCTGGTTCTAATGACGGCAAACAGCAAACGTCGATGTTCACTAAAACCGATTTAAGCGCTCGGCAGGTGTAAAATCTTGATATGATTTCAGGTGGTATCGAACAGGCACTTGCTGGCTTGTTTTGCTACGCGAAGGAGTTTCTATGAACAAACTGTGTTTGCGATATTTCGGGATGCATTCAACACCATTTATGGGATTCCTTTGCCGACCTAACCTCTGGCTGCCGGGATGCTTGACGGGAATCGGTGTGATGTGCTGATTACCAGGCATGTAGCCGGGTTATGGGATAGCCTTTAGGCCATCTTCGCGTGCAGCATCATGGGTTGTATTGCTTGAAGCTTTTTCACAAATTGGTAGGTGATAGCCCACCCCTCCCTTACATTCTTTATACGCGTTTGCGTGCTGGGAAGTGGCTGTCCCGAACACCTGAAGAACTCCAATTTATTTGTTTCAAGAAGCAATACAAATCCTTGCCTTTGCCGTTTTTGCGCCACCTAGGCACGCGTCGAAGCTGACCAAGCACATCAAAGCAGTAAGAAATGATAGTCCAGAAGGATCGTTGGAGGTATTGTTCTGTAATGAGCCCGCGATCTGCTTACAAACACAAAGTCAACCATTGCCGAGCTTTCAAATTTGCTTTCGAGATTTTCACTGCGGTTGATCCTATTGGAGAGTTGCTACGCGCACCAAAAAGCACGAAAAACGCACTTACTACCACTCTAAACTTCAGATCTCCACCATGTCGCCACACGTCTCTTGCCTAGACAATGGGAGACCTTTTTTGCCTCAGCAGTGAGCTCCACCGAAAAATTACTGCATTTACATGATCCTCTTGTTACACTTATTACAAATTATTATTCACCCACTATGTTTAGTTTCACTGATATTCCTCAAAGCAAGGGGCTCGGGTAACGCATATGCTGGTCAATATGGCTCACGTTTCTCACCGCAATGGGGGGGGGGGGGGATAAGTGAGTGAATGAATGACGGCTGCCGGACGCCGGCAACATACGATGCGTGCGCGTTTCGTCGTTCTCAAATGCTGTTCACCGGCAGCTGGGCGATCAACCGGCGGCAGTTTGACGGCACGAAATGTTGGAACTGCATCCCCATAGGTAAAGTTGATGCATGGACGTGGCGGTGCACAGAATAACGAATAAGTGGTTTGTAAACACAGGCAATGAATCAGTGTATCCGATGATATAAATTTCGCCACGATCCTGACAGTAGTTTCGACAACAGCGTGCTACATTCGGCACCGGTTTTAGAACTGCCGATATGTCCGGCTTGCACAAGGATATCAGTGCAACCTTTGCGCCGCAAAAGTTTGTGTTGGTCACATAAATTGGCGACGGTACGTCGGTCGATGCTTTGAAAGTAAATTCGCGCTTCTGCCCACTCTGGCCGAGCTACGGCATAAAACGGAAAAGTAACTCGTAAAAACTCGTGAAGTCCATCTCAGCCGCTTCTGTGCACGTGGCGCGCGACACGTATGACCGCACGCCTGGGGCCGCACAATTCGCCGTGCAATTATCTATCTATGCATACAAATTTCTTGTCGCTGCGACCCCTGCTTGCCGAGATGTGGCCACGGTTACGAACGGCTGCTCGTCGGCTTTGTGCCGGCCACATTTTTGGGCCGCCGGCGCAAAACCAATGGCCTAAAACAGTCATTCCGCCACGTGCGACGCTCGAACCCCGGACCGCAACGGCCGGCGATCTAACCGTGGAAAACCACCTCGTGTTCTCGCGCGAAGTCGTCTACATTGGGGATGGAGATTCCTGACAAAAAAATAATGCGAAGCCCCGCTCGTGTGCAATTGCGCACATCTATGATGGCATTATGTAACGAATTATTTGCGCACGTAGGTTAGCAACTTTGTGCATAGAGTAATTACGTGAAGCCAGCTACACTAAGAAATGGTTGCGGGACCAATCTTACTAAAGATAGCCTGTTTTTCGACATAGTTAACAAAAGCTGGTAGGTTAAATTGATTACCTGATTGGCGAGGTTTGTGTCAGGGCACGCATCAATGGCATGGTGAGATAAGCACACGACCCGGCCGGCTGAAGTCGACTCTTGTTTTTTCCGCAACAGTTCGATCGTGTTCGGCGCTCATAGATATCTACAACGTATCTGCGTTCCGTCATTTACTTGCTGTTTTATCGATGCCGAGTTCGGTGAATGTGCTAATGGGCACTCATGCTTTTTTCAGTTTCTGCCACATCTCAATTTCACACAGAAGGACAGCGGGCTTTTAAACAAGTTACAGGTTTAAAGATGTTCGTTTTTTGTCATTTTCATAAGTGCATATAAGACATTGGCAAAATACCGATTATTCAGATTCATAAAATATCTTTATGTTCTTGTGTCCGATTGGGTCTCTTCCTGAAAGTTGTTGCTACTTTCAAGGTGCATATGTTTGTCGAACTGAAGCGGTTTAGACAAAATCTCGCTACCGCATGGGTTCTAAACGTGGCTTACTTTGCATTAGGCAGCTACTACCCGCAACAAAGCTTATCTTCGCACAACTCACGCATCACAGAGAGGTCCCCATCACGGTGAAAATTGTGATGTCGTTATCGACAAATAATTTGGTTCGCACCATGGCTTTCCACTTGTTTCTACATCCCGTGTCCAGTGCTCTTCTTACCCACGCTAGAATAATGCTGCCCGCCTTTGAATAGAGATTGGAGAGTCTGCATGAGACGTTTAATTATCAATAGTGGCATTGGTAATCAAGAAGCAAACACGAGCATTTTAAGTCCGTAGCGATTGACCTGACTTGATTAAGCCATGTGCCACAGCTTAGACTGCGCCAAAGGTATTTGCATAATCTAACACAATCCGCAAGATGGCGTTATTTCTCTGTTGTGGAAGCCCAAGGAGCTTAGTTAGCATTCGCAATGCAACAACACCTAGAATAACCGCAGACGCACAGTCATGCGCTTCTCTCGACACCCAGCGGAGCTAGAAGAGTCGGGATAACCAACACATATTTTGATATCATGTTCACCGCCTCCGTACGTAAAAACCCACGCAGCACAGTTAACGGCCCCACGCACCAAACCCGTTTTCCTGAAACCGTTCCGGCTCTGGAGCCTGGGTGCCTCAACCGCAACCACGACCTCTGTCCGCGTCAGTGTCCCGCCACCAAAAATGACAGCGAAATCCGTTTCATTCAGCGCAAGCTGCGTGGCGCCTGTAACAGCAGTGTCCTAGAATCGCCGGCTTTGGGTGTAAAGCAGCACCCTATGAGGAGGAATTTTTCACTCCTTTTCCCCTATTATATGTGAATTTTCCATTCCTGCCTGACATTGTCTAATTGCACATGCCAAACCCCTATTTCCTGTTCTGGGGTTTCCGGATGCCACCCAAAACAGAGCCCACTTGAAACCAGCAAGCATGAAGGAGGCTCCACAGAACCTGGATATCTAGGGCTATGTCCTGCCGTTACCAGGCCCGGTAGATAATTTTACTCCACGTACTTTTTTTCCCCGAGGAAACTTGACTACTAAATTGCATCACTCCCGAAATGCAGGAGTGAACAATTCTAGAAATGTCTTCTAAATTCGATTTGCACAATGAATATCACCATTTCAACACTCATGTCAACAGATTTTAGGTCAAATCAGCTGATCAAAAAATTTTGCCCGAAACGTATCAGTTTTATATTTATTTAACTACTTTTGTCTTTCTTGGTATCATACGGTTTTTTATGCCACTTAATTGTTCTTTCCTTTTTGATTGCCTTTAGAGGTACCATCTGCTGCATAGAATGTTGACCAATTGCTCTGGAAAATGCTCCAACTCCAAACTTATACGCATTTCATACATAAATTGAGTTGATTCACCAGCCGCCCAAACATGTTTGATATGCACGCAAGAGCGACCAATTCACAGCGATTAAAAGAGACAATTTGAAGCACGGAACTTATTTTTACCGCCATTTTTGCCCTGTTAAACCCTCGGTTAACCGTTTTCTTGGTTCATGGCGGTGCTCAATAATGATAAATCTAAGCATTTCGAGTGTCTAACTATCCAGGCTACCTGGCGAGGCTACCCTAATGCTGCCATACAGAGCTTTGGGACAGACCTGACGCAGCTAATACAGACGTGTTTGGTGGCGAAATTCTGCCCCCTGGAGATGTTTATCATGTACGGCCTCTTGTTTGTTTCGCATTTTAATCTCGTAGGTTGGTGGGCATGATTCATAGTAATATTTGGGGGGGTGAGTGGGATGACTCTGTCTGCCAGCAGACCACGCAAAAGGTGCTGACTTTTGTTTGGGGGAGAGCAGGAAGAAGCCAGTAAGTCTCCTGCGGACCAAGTATTGCTTACCTTACCTGCTTTCAACCTACATTTTTGACACCGGGATATTCCCAGATGCATAGCAATTATAATATGAGGTAAATATCAGCATTAAGCAAATAGTCAGACAGTTCTCATTTAAAATGTGAAACCAACATCTCAACTATGTCATTAAACATGAATTAACAAGCCTAAATAGATGCCTTTGCGGCAGCTGAAAAGGCAATCAGCAATACTGGCATGGTCATCTAAAAGTTATATTACTTTTGGAGAAAAGAGATTGTTTTGGTGGAGCATACTCATTATTGCCCTTGACAGAGGTTAACCATGACAATCAGCAATAAGTTGTTCAAAGTGATTTAAAGTGTTTTGCCCTGTGTGTTTGTCAACTTTGTCTGATGCCAACAAGCATACAAAAATGAGCTGAATAAAAAATGCAGGTTAAAACCAGCCAAAAATTAGCCTTATCATGTTTTTTATCACAAGTGCTGCTGTCAACAGAAAGGTGAGTTGAGGTGATGTTCATCATATGGGCTGCTCTAAGTTACGTTAAGTTGGTCAAGTGCATGGCAAATGGCAATAGGTATTGCGCAGGAATCAGTAACTCACAACTGCTGCTGTGATACAAACAGATTACACAGGATGAGGCGAAGTAAGGTCTTTTTTGGTTAGGCATAGTTAGGCTACTTTCCTGGAAATGAGCATTGGTATTTTGTGAGAAACAGTGACAAAATGTTTGTCTTCCCTGACCCCACTTTAACAGCAGCCAGAGGCATGTCTACTGTGTTTGAGTTGGTGATCGGCTGGTGTGCATCAGTCCAAGTTTTTTTTTGTTCGAGTGTTTTATGCCTGTTGAATTTTCTGTTCACGTTTTGTTATTAACTTCCTGTGCTTTGTTTTGTATTTAAAGTGCTGTGGAAGGGAGGTGCAAAGTGCGGCATCAATTTTTGGTGTTAATAATTTGTTATGCTGACTACACCGCCATGAAATTACTATGCTTTAATGCATTCTGCTTAACTTTAATGGCCCAAGATGTTAAAAACCAAATAGTTTTGTCAGGATTCCGATATTACGTCCATGCCAACTTAAAATAGATGTCCTTTGTTTGCCGAAGCATCAGTCGCGATCTCATAAGTTCCCTCTTCTTTTAATCGATTTTTTCACTCCCGCACGCCCTTTTTGCGATGAAATTTTTCACTCCACCCTCGTTCAAAAGCAATTCTAGCTCCCTGGAACAGGGGCCCTCCGCAGCCGCGCGCGGGAGGCGCCGCCGCAAAACACCCCGCCGCGGACCCTCAGAGCACCGCGCGTCCGGTTTCGGCCCCCGGGGCATTCGCATCCCGCTCTCTCCGCCGACCAATGGTAGCGCGAGGCGCCCTCTGTAGCCAGCGTGCGTGAAGGTCGCGAAGCGGGTCTCCTCCGTATAAAAGACCGCTTGGAAGAAGGACGGTATCTTCACATCGGTTCCTGCTAACAGCCCGTGTCCGTCTCGCAAGCTGCAGTGATGAACTTCAAGTTGCTGGTAAGTGATCTCGCGAGGTGCCGGAGTCTCCCTGTCCTGCTGTGAAAAGCATGCTTCCATTGGGATCAAATGCACATAGTCTTAGCCTTGACGACCTGACATCTTGGACGTCATAGGTAATCGCATTCAGTAAGAAAAACTTGGTGACTCTCTAATTCATGAGGCCTTCTTTGTGGTCTGAAGTATGTCCTGCATAATCTTACCAAGCAGGACTGGTACTCTTACTAAGTGTGCTTGGATGCCAGCCGTAGCCACCCGAAGCGTGTGTTGAGTTTGTTTGTCAGCCAGTAAGACTGCGTTTTGCGCACAATGTGCCTTCTTCCACTTGTACTTCGATAGTTTAAAGTCCGTTTTTTGCCCACCCAAAAGCTGGCTCACCTCGGTTGGCGCAGTCGTCGCGAACATCTGGTTTTGAACATGACTGTAGCCGGGCAGACGACTGCACACAAGGGGCACAGCTGAGCGAACGTATACACACAGGGGGGCAAAGCTGAGCGGACGACTGCACAGAGGGGCACAGCTTAGCTGATGGCTGCACACAAGGGCCGCGAAACCGCAAACAGCAACAAGCCTTCTGTCTGTCCTTTGGGCGCTTTCAACTGTGACACATTGACCAAATCGCTTCAACGAATCATGACCTCCATTTTAGCGATCAACCACTCAGGACTGTGATGACCAGCTTGAGTTTGTGGCCATGTCTGTGACGCTCAGTTCAAACCAGACCAAACTTCATGTGACCGTTGTTGTCATCGGGCTTAACAGTGTACACTGACATGTAATGTATTATACGTAATAGATGGATAAATGAGACTCTGCAATGCCAACGCCTGCGTCAAACTGCACCCCGCTCCCTATCTTGGACCTTTGAAGCATTAGGTCAGCACTCAGACATCACCATGCACATCCGGACACCATTCTCACCTCCCCCCCCCCCCTCACAAGCGCCAGTAGCGAGGCGCAGAGCTCTGATCACCGTTGCGGAGGTTCCGACCATTGCTCAGCCGTCCTCCGCCGCCATGTCACGCGCTCACCCGCGCGTCTGTCCTTTGCAGCTGGTGCTTCTCGTCGCGATGGTAGCAGTCGTCGCGGCCGGCCGCGGATACGGCCGCGGCTTTAGAGGCGGCTATGGCGGATACCGCGGCTACAGTCGTGGCTATGGCGGATACCGCGGCTACAGCCGTGGAGGCTACGGTGGCTACAGGGGCAACTATGGCAGCTACGGCTACGGTCGCTATGGCTAACACGGATAACTGTCCACGCTGCTGAATCGTCTGTACCTGCCTCTGTCAGCGATGTCCTGCAATGCTACAACAACGTCCCCGCTCTGGGCTGTAATAAATACCATGTCCAAAACCAGGCTGGATGTGGCTGACACGGCTGTGGGCTGGCTGCGACCGGCGAGCCTGTGGATGGCGACGGCTCTGGGAACCTCTCGCCAAGTGGCGAACCTCTGGGAGGCGTGTGGTCGTAGTTGAACGGCCAGTGCACTCCGAGAAGAGTG
The DNA here is from genome assembly GCF_011947565.3 of Pollicipes pollicipes. Taxonomy (NCBI): domain Eukaryota; kingdom Metazoa; phylum Arthropoda; class Thecostraca; order Pollicipedomorpha; family Pollicipedidae; genus Pollicipes; species Pollicipes pollicipes. Next base: position 16,722,746 of record NW_023596136.1, on the reverse strand, counting down.
CAAAGGCGGCAAGCTTAGTGGTGTTATCAGACGAGCTTGCTCCCCGTTACGAGAAAGCGAGGTTTAGGAAGGCCAGAAACGGCTTCAATCAGGCCAACGCCACTCAGGGGTTGGTATTGTGTCATTCGTTCAGATGCCGTGATCTCGATACGTGCCATGGTGATGGATCATTTGTGGGTAACACCTGTGTCCAGGGTTGCGCAAAAAGATACACGTGAGGAGACGTGTGCCTGCAGGCTGAAACAATGTTCCAGGATCCTATCAACACAGAGACCCTGAACCCACTCGTCAGATTAAGGAGAGGCGCACAAAGCCTGCTATGTAACTTTCATGAACTATGAGCCTTGAAGGGTGTATACCAAATAAGCAAAAGTTCATCTATTAAATCACTCAAGATATTATTGGAAATCACAGTAAATCAATTCAACCGTTGATGAAGGTAATGAAAGTTCAAGCTGCTCCATGAACTTTCAGAATAATGAACCATTTTCGTGCACTGTTCCTTGGACTGCCAACAACATCTTCCTCAAGTTTTAGGGGTGCCTGATTTATTCCATTTAGACCTCTGAAGGTGAAATGATCGATTAGTACTTTTTTCCCGTCGAATCATCCAATGGTTCTACTCGTACTAAGCAATAGCTATGTTTTACTCTCACACCGTTGGTGTGCGTGGATTTCGCACTCTTATTTTTCCCCTGTACGTTTGTAACCTTGAGGTGAGATTCTCTGCAATATGGGATTCGAATCAGATGGTTGGTGAATTGGAATTGGCATTGGATTTGAGATTTACTTAGACCGAACTAGATTCGAGCATGTTCGAGTTTTTCCATTCATATTTAAAGACTTAAATTCCGTAGAATTCCTATTACACAACCAATATCATTGACTTCTGGCTGATTGTCCCCGATCACTTCTGTCACTGGGGCATTTCTAACTCGGGCGAAAAAAATGAGGGAGGCATTGGCGCAACCAATGTAGGTGTCAAAGCATAGGGTTTTGATAACGTACGGGCCAAGTCAAAGACTTCTGCATACCATGGATGATGGAGACCTTTGACAAAGTACACGACATGGTTGACATGGTGTCGCATCATTTTACAACAAATCCTGATTGTAGTGCGTGACATATATATATATATATATATATATATATATATATATATATATATCTCTCTCTCTCTCTCTCTCTCTCTCGTCCTCTCATCTCTCTCTCTCTCTCCTCTCCTCTCTCTCTCTCCTCTCTCTCGCTCTCTCTCTCCTCATCTCTCTCTCTCTCTCCTCTCTCCTCTCTCCCTCTCTCTCTCTCTCTCTCTCTCTCTCGACTTACCACTAATCTAATAATTGCGTGGCGCATGAACCTATTGTAGATGAAAGTTTCCATGCGTGCATACAGGCCTAATCAGGCAGCGGCCATTGTCCAGGTCCCACCGTCCATGCAATATTCGCTAGGGCCGGGCTTTAACACGCTCGTACCCAAGCTTCTCGGTACATATCATGCCTTAAAGAGGGGCGGGGCCGTCAAGCTGTCAGGCCTAGTGACACGAAACTTGAATGACATTTGAGATGCGACGCTTGCATTATCATGTAGGCGCAACGTCTAGTTTAGGCGCAACGTCTACTTTATTTGAATACAATAAGAGCTTAAAGCATGTCATAATGAAGATATCTGTGTATTCAAATGCTGCATTGCAGTACAATAGTGTTTCCAGTTCAATAGCTTACAACAGTTTAAGTACAACAGCTTTGGTTACAGCAATTCAAGTACGGCAGTGTTTTTATGGTTCCAATCCAAAATTTTAGAATTACAATCGCTGTGTTCAGGATTTGGTGAATCGCAAGACGTAAACCGATTCGAATCTATTCGAGGTCTTTTAACCCCTTTTACCCTCTCTAACGCAAGCTATATACCGAGTCCTTGGATTTACCGTGGATTGATGAGGAGTGCTGACTCGTGCCCTGTGGACAAGACTGCTGGAGAAGACATCATCAACGTCCGACGACTACGACCACGCGTGTCCTTGGGTCATCAGTTCAGCCGTCGCGTTTACCAGCCACCTTTCATCCGCCCTGTGTCCACACCCGTGTCCACGGATCATCAGCTCAGCCGTAGTATTCACCAGCCACGGTCCAGCCGCCATGTGGTCGTGCCTATATGGTGCGGTTATCAGGCCGACAGTCGAGCGCACTGGATAAGGGACAGTCACCCGGTGTCTACAGCACATCGGTGTTATAAGCATGATGGCCGTTGACAAGGCAAATTAGCTGACTGGTTGCACACAATTGTTGGCTTTTACATAAAGCCACAGTTCATAACCCGAGTGGTGTTGGCCATAGTGACATATAAGGGCCATTCGTCCAGACATTGTGTCAACACTTGTACATATGTATCACTGACAAATTGTCCAGTAAAGAGAGTAAACAAATTGCCCAGTAAGAAAAGCACTAAACACTTTTGGACCTTCTGGCATCCATTATTAAGGTCGTATAGCCTTGAAAGCGGCAAGAAACAATACTTTGTCTGTGTTCTTCAGAACTGCATTACGAAATAAGCAAAGGTTAAGGTGAAAAGCGAAATGCAACGCAAAGCGAAAGGCCAGAACAGTCATGTCTGTTCAGGGCACCTCATTTAAGGTGATTTTATCGTTCTTCCACGTCACATGATATAACATAGACACTGGTTTAAAGAGGTGTCAGTCATTCTACTTTATCATCTCGAATAACCGATGTGGATCATTTTAGCGAACAAATTGTCAAATTGGACAAATTGAACAAACAAATTGAACAAAGTGGCGAGGGATTGTGATACGAAAAAGCCCACAATTTTGCAGTCATGCACTACAACAAAATGTCCGAAGCTTCTCTTCACTTCGAACGTTTGGCCTGATATCGCCGCACTTGGTGGTGGAAGTATGCATCATGCTAGGAAGGCCGAAGAGCTTGATTTTTCTAACAGTATTCACAGTTTCCTCGTCAATCTGTGAGTATTCTTATCTGCAGCCGCAACAGAAGCCGCTTATTGGTGTTTTTTTCAACGCCGGAAATGATTTTGATCGTCGCTTCTGCGCTCTCTGAATTGGTAAACAACTCATCTTAAGGTAAACAAAACTGTGTCCCTCAAATGATTTAATGGTTCCACGACATTAGTCCCACAACAAAAACTACTGCCGACCGAGTGCTCCGATACTACTTCTACTGACTTCTACTGATTACTGACTTCCAATGTTTGTGGAAGCGTTGTGCGCGTACACTTCGTTTTAATTTTTTCCTCAATGAAAAATATTGCAACAGATTTTGGCAGGACCCAATGAGGGGCTATGCCCCCCTGTTGAGCTTCAGGATAAAAGTATTTTTTACTACCTTTTTCTATTGACTGATGTTGTTTTGAAGATCACATCCCTCTTCTCTCTTTCGGCTTGAGCGGAATCGATTGCACTCGCAATCCTAGAACGAATTCAGGCAAGCTCTGCGTGACAGCCCAATATTGGCCGCCCGAATATTGCTTGGGAATAGTGAAAAGTTATGTGTTTCACTGGTGTCTGAAAAGACAATAAAAACAAATTATTTTACTTGCGGGACCAAGATGTAACAAGCGCGTAAATCATCATGTATTTCTATACTTAAATATTCTCGTCCTGCCTCGCCCCCTCCCCTATTTTTTTTTTGCCCCGTCCCTCCTTACAAGTGTCTTCCAACACAAATCTTACCACCTATACTCATCCCTAATTTGTTTTAATGATAGCCGTATAATCTTGATGTCAGGAATACTGCGGTTTTGCAGCAATTCACCAATGTAAAACGCTTCCAGTTTTTCCCGACAGCGAGTTTCTCTGCCTAAGATCGCCAACCTGCGTGGTAGCAGCATATTTATGTGATATGGAGGCCACATAATTTGATTTCCGAACTGTAATCACGGCTTCTTTTGTCATTCCACGAGTGTTTCCATTTGCAGTTATGGTAAGGGGTGCTTATAGCGCTTGTAACGACCGGCATTGATTTTGATGCGCTCTTCCAACTCGGTGACATGTTTTATTCGGATAGACGAAACTGAGTTTATCAGTAAGTCATACATCAAGGCCCAGAACACGTATGGAAACGTGATTCGCATGTGCTTGCCAATCCAATTTTCTGGGTTTCGCTACATATTAGTGGATACATTGGGTGATTTTAAAATCTTATCACCTCTTGCCTGTTGGTCTATCTAACTATTGCCCGTTGCTGCTCAACAACCATTCCAGTCTTTCGGGTTCTTTAGATTTGTGACACCGTAAGAGGCATGACAATAGTTTCAGGACTTCCTCACCGCACCCAATCTACCTCGCCGGATTCGCTTAATATCCTGAGTTTTGATCATAATAGATGCTTCTGGCATTCTAGGCAAGACATCCCCTCGGTTACCTGAAGTCATTGTGCCGAGCCGGCTGGCCTTCGAGGAGCTTTTAACGAATCTCTTGCACCTCTTGTACTTGGCTGTACGGCAGCGAATCAGAGCTGTTAGCGTGCATCCCGTTTCCCTTGTTCCTTCTTGCACGGTGCCGCACTGTCACAACTGATTTTGGAAAAGCGAAAAGAAGCTGCGTCAGAATGTTGCATACGTTTCTGGATGGAAAAATTTGAAATTGGCTGGTCTTGCATTTAAGACAATGTTCCCTCATGAATGGAACAGAACGCATGTTCTTGTTAACTTATGCCGTATCCACCGGACACGTTTTCCATGTGTTCAGCACGGATGCAACCCAGAATGAAAATTTGATGTGCTGCATAGGAACCAGGATTTGCTTTCTCACGACCTTCGCCCATATGACCCTATTGGTAAAGAACGTAAGGGATGCACTGTGCAATTCCGTGCTCAGTGTCGGCCTTTCCCATAGTTTGCCGGGAGCATGCAACGCCTCACGCGTCATAGCCAGTTCCCAGCGAGGTGAGGGGAATGAAGGCCAACCTTCAGGGCCTGTCCGTATAAAAGCCGGCCGTAACTAAGAGCCGGCATCCACTCACTGTGTCTCGCCCACGCCGCACACTTCACAAGACGCAGAAATGAGCGCAAAACTGGTGGTAGGTTTCTGTATGCGTGAAGCAGTACGGTTTTACCCACACGTGTAATGTTAACATGGAGCGTACGTGGGTTCCAAGTATCTAGAGCCCAATGCGAAGGTGTTAGAATGCCTCTGTATTTATATTTGGAGAGGCTTAGTCTGATTAGTATCAGTGGGATTCTGCCTTTCAAACACTGCACCACATTCCATACCAACGTATATAATTGGTTCTCTGCTGTTTCGGCTTCTACTTGTCGCCGCCGTTGTGGCTTTCGCCTCAGCCGGCTACCGTAGGTACTCCCGCGGTCGCTACTCTGGTGGAAACGGCGGTTACGGCGACGTACACGGTAGCGTAGCTACGGCGGCGGATGCGGCGGTTACGGCGGCGGATACAGTGCTTACGGCAGTGGATACGGAGGCAGTTATGGTGGTTACAGCTGCAGCTTCGGTGGTCATAACCGCGGCTACGGGGGCTACAGCGGCAGTCATGCTGGTTACAACCGCGGCTACGCCCACTTAAGATGTTCTCTGGGTGGCTACGTCAGATCGCGCTAGTCACGCAGCAAGACATACGGATATGCGCACAGGAGCTACCGATCCAGCTATTACTCTAGCAGCAAGGGACGCAGTGAGAATCACTCCATGACGTGATGGAGTCGGGGCACAATGAACCTGTGTCCTAGAATTACCGACTTTGGGTGTGAAGCAACACCCTATGAGGAGGAATTTTTCACTCCTTTTCCCCATATTTTATGTGAATTTTTCACTCCTGGGACACCATATTAAGTTCGGTTTGTTTACAAAATGTATCACAATCTGCAGCTGTGCGCCAAATGCAAGGTTTTCACGCATCCCCTATCTTTTTGGTCTCACCGCCACACCACGGAAGCAGAGCCTGGTGCAAGCACCAGCAAGGCCTGGTTGAGAATTTTACTCCACGTACTTCTTTTTTCCCGAGGAAACTTGACCACTAGATGCATCACTCCCGAAATGCATGAATGAAAAGTGCAAGATTTTTTAAAAATTATGCTTGCAAAATGAATATCACCATTTGAGCACTGCTATGGACAGATTTGAAGTCAAATCAGCTGATCACAAAATTTTGCGAGAAAAGTACCAGTCTTTATAATTATTTAGCCAGTTTTGTTTTTCTTGATATCATACCAGTGTGATACCACTTTATTCTTCTTTCCTTTTCAATTGCCTTTAGAGGTACCATCTGCTGCTTAAAATGTTGACCAATTTCTCTGCAAGATGCTCCAACTGCAAGCTTGTACGTATTTCACACATAAATTGGGTAATTCGCCAGCCGCCCAAACATGTTTGATATGCATCCAAGCGTGAACAATTCTCAGGGAATGAAGGAGACAATTTGAAGCACGGAGCTGATTTTTACCGCCATTTTTGCCCTCTTAAACCTTCGGTTAACTGTTTTTTGGTTCATGGCGGTGCTCAATAAGGATGAATCCAATCTTTTCGAGTGTCTGATTTACCAGGCCCTTGTACCAGGCTACCTGGCAAGGCTTAAAATAGCCTTGCCTCTGCCTCTGTATGGCAGCATTAGAATATGCTGTCATATGGAGCCTTGGGACAGACCTGACGCAGCTAATACAGAAGTGTTTGAAGGCGAAATTCTGCCTTGTGAAGATGTTTGTCATGCGCACCTCTTACTTGTTTCGCACTTTGATCTCGAAGGTTGGTGGGCATAATTGATATTTATATGGGGGGGGGGGGAGGACTCAGATGACTTTGTCTGCCAGCAGACCATGCAAAATATACTGACTTTTTGTTTTTGGGGGAGCAGGAAAGAAGCCGGTAAGTCTCCTGTGGACCAAGTAATTGGTTACCTTACATGCTTTCAACACATGATTGGTAACCAGAGTTAGCCATTGTCTGCTTTTATGCATCGAGTTTTGCCATAAGACAAATTCTGATGCCACCAGGCATGCAATGAGCTTATTTTGTTCCATGTTTTTTGCTATTTGCCCCAAATTTCGTAAAGTGGCCCCTCATGGCTGCTTTAACCAGATGTTTTCTGTAGATGTCATGGTTTGCTGACTGGCAAATGACTGTACTGTATATGCACTATATTTTAACACAGGGATACTCTAAGCTGCATAGCAATTATAGTATGAGTTAAATATTGCTATGTAACAAATAGTCAGACCACCCCATTTAAAAGATGAAGCCAACATCTCAAACTTTGTCATCAAATATGAATAAACAAGCCCAAATGGATGCATTTGCTGCAGGTGAAAAGGCAAGCAGCAATACTGGCATGGTTATCTAAAAGTTAGGTTATTTTTGGAGAAGAGAGATTGTTTTGTGGGGCATACCCTTCATTGCCCTTGACATAGGCTAACCATGACAATCAAAACAAGTTGTTCAAAGTGGTTTAAAGTGTTTTGATTGTTTGTTGTCAACTTTGTCTGATGTCAACAAGCATGCACAAATAAAGTGAATGCAAATGCAAGTTGAAACCAGCCAAAAACTAGTTTTAAATATGATGTTTTTATCACAAGTGCTGCTGTCAACAGACAGGTGAGTTGAGATGATGTTCATCATATAGGCTACTCTATGTTAGGTTAAGTTGGTCAAGTGCATGACAAGTGGCAATAGCAATTGTGCAAGAATCAGTAACTCACAACTGCTGCTGTGATACAAACAGGTTATACAGGATGAGATGATATAAGGTCTCTTTAGGTTAGGCATAGGCTTCTTTCATGGAAATAAGTCTTGGTATTTCGTAAGAAGCAGTGACAAAATGTTTGTTTTCCCTGACCCCACCTTAACAGAAGCCAGAAGTATGTCTATTGTGTTTGACTTGGTGATGGGCTGATGTGTAGGAGTCCTATGTTTTTTGGTTTGAGTGTTTTATGCTTGTTGAATTTTCTGTTGTTATATTGTTATTCAATTCCTTTGCTTTGTTTTGTTTGAAAAGTGCTGTGGAAGGGAATTGAAAAGTGCAGCATCAAATTGTTGGTGTTATTAATTTGTTATGCTCATAGTACTGTCATGAAATTCCAAAGCTTTAACACGCGCCCGGTTGGCCGGCTGGATACCCTTCGCTCGGGTGTGGGGGGGGGGGGCAATTTGAACCCCCCTCTGAGATCTCGGGAACTAAAAAATTAGAGAGACCAAACTTGCAGGGTGTCTTGACCTATACGTGAACTCACTTAGGTTAAGGTTACAGTTTCCTAGGTCATGACATTCAGTTCGAATAAGGCCAAACAAGGTCAAATTCCAGGTTGGTTTCCAAAGCACCCCCAGAGCTTAGGCAACTGTCTCTAAGCAAAAGGTCACAAGCCCATTTGAGGTCATTGACCTTGTTTGACCCCCTGAAGATCACGGTGACCAAAGTGATACAAGACTGCTCTGCGCTTTCATTTGAATAAGCGACAAAGTTTACGCTAGGCAGTATGTTCCTAAACAAAAGGTTTGACCCGGGTCGTCTTATGTCAATGGCCTGTTCTGACCTCTAAGAAGTCAATCGAAAATGTATAATGCGGTTCCTGCTGTCAGTGAATTCTAAATGAGCACCAGCAATTATCCCATACAGCAACCCTTACCAGTAATAGTTCAGGTTGGTTTTGACCTTGGTCTTACCATCATACCTGACCTTAGGTGAACGTAATTTGCGCATTCAATATTTTTGGTGCCTAGAAAGCATCTCAGATATGTATGTCTTCGTCAAACACTCTCCGTTGTTGTATCAGATTGAACGATCCCCTATAAATTGCCTTCGCTGAAACCATGGGCTGACTTTGATCTGTCATAGGTCAGCGACCTTACAAGGTACATCAAAAATTTGTATGTCAAACGATCCCGCTATGCAATTTTCTACAGCTATGCAAAATATGGCGCGGCTACGCCGCGCCGTTTCAAAACCATTCGTGAAAAGCCCTTGGGGGAGGTCAATTTGCCCCCCCCCCCACCCGTGTTAATGTGTTCTGTTTCACTTTAATGGCCTAAGATATTAAAAGACGAACTAGTATTGTCAGGTTTCTGATATTACGTCCATGCCAACTTGAAAACATGTCTTTGTTTGCTGAAGCATCAGTAACGAGCTCATAAGTTCCGTCTTTTGTGAATGGATTTTTTCATCCCCGCACGGTCTTTTTGCGATGGAATTTTTCACTCCCACCCTAGTTCAAAAGCGATTCTAGCTCCCTGCAATGAACACGACTTCATTCATGTTTAATCGCCTCTCTGTACGGTGGCTTCTGCGTGATGTGTTCGTTTCCTTGTACGCTGATTGTGGAAGAAAATAAACGATGCCTCTACATCATTGGGCAACCACACTCATTTTGTGCATTGCGATGCGGCTGGAAAGAAATGAGGGTACCATTCAATGCTGTTGAATGCGTTTCAACGCGAATGACTGTACACTGATGACTGAGCCTAGTAATGTCCTGGTTTGAAACCTGGGAAGTGTTGTCTCATTTCGCGCGTTACTTACCCCTTCCCCTGGAAGCAACAAAGACTGTACTATTTTAACAGGGACAAAACTTCAAGCACGCAACGGATTTTAAAAACAGATAATCCTGAGGCACATGTCACGGTGGAGGTATGTGGACGATCCCGAGATCATGACATGACAGTTTCTACAATGAACAGGCATTGCAGCCGCAAACCGCAGTCTCTTGACACTTGTGTCCTGCCATCAGTGAAATCAAACTGTCATGGTGGTGTGGAAAACTGCGTGGTTTCCAATCCTGGCAAGAAGTATAGGACTATGAGGCTGTATAATGTTTTGGACGAGCGTGCGATCAACAAGCCACTATTTAAACTATGGGAAATACATTCATGAAGTCAAAAATACCTCACCACATCCACGAGACAGTATGACCAAAGCCATATGGCCCTAGTTAAAGAGCCCAACCACTCCGAGAAGAGTGCAAAGCCGGGATGATTGGTAGTGTTATGAAATAAGCTCGTTCCCCGTTGCCAACGGAACAGGCGGTGTTATGCCAGTCTAAACGCATAATGCCTGTACACATTTGGCTACGCTCAAGACATCACCATAAACGGAGGTGGTGCAGGCCTCCAAGAGTGTGTAAAGAACGGTTCTTAAAAATAGCGTTCCACGTTTGAAGATTTTGAGATCAGCGTCAGATATGATCGGAAAAGCTTACTTGTAACTGCTGGTAAGCTTTCAAGGTTAAAAAACGACCCTAAGTAGCAAACAATAAAAGTTTGTAGAAATTTGCCCCATTACGTCTTTGCTTGATGGTGGCATGGATTGATTTGGTGACGAAAGCACTATCTGGCAGCATCTGGCAGCTACACGTCGAGAATGCCTCGAAACGCACAAAAGCTGACGCCAACACTGGCGATGTTCGTCGCGGGTGCTGTGTTGGGTGGCGCATTACTGAATGGCTTGTTTGTGGATTTTTGTCTTGGTACTGGTCGTCACAAAAGATTTGGTGGACTGTTTGAGACACGCAACGTAGTGATTCCCAGCTTTTACGGCAGGTTATAAATATTAAAGAACGATATGCTGTGAAGGCTGTTATATAGCGTCATGCATCTGGTACCGAAACCTGCCAAGGACTGTTGACGATGTCAATACTGTATTGCCGACTTATTCTTGCCTGCAGTGCTGTAGTCCTGACATTGATATCTTGTGTGCGCAGCAGTTATTTGATTAGTTGTAACTGGGAATGCGGTTGCATGCAAACCAAATAATAGTTCTGTAAAATTGCTACGAATTGATTGCCAAAGCATTGTCATTGCCATGGTAAGTATGGTAAGGTGGAGCTACCAAAAGTTTCCGTCTTAATTAGGATTATCTATGCAATTACTAGGAAACCTTGATTTAACCATTGTGGCGCAACAGCACTCTCGCTGGTGATAGTCCTATGGCGCTGTTAAATCAGTTGTCACGTCATTCATAAATCATAAGCTGTTACCTCAAAGGCTTGGCATAGAGTAGTTAACCTATGTGGTACTTTGTGTTATGGCACGGGCCAACAGCGTCATCGTGGTACTATCTCAGTGCTGTACTGTGGAATGGCATAGTATACAATGATATGGTTTTTTGTACTGCAATCCCCTCTGCTGTCATAGTATATTCCGTCATGAAAAGATGGGTCCAGTGTTCTCTCTTGTATTGACCCCCGATCTGACATACGACTGACCCAAAAACACATGATGCAATATACAACTTACTTTCAGCAAAGCACGCAACCAACAAGCGACCTCACTTGCTAGGCCCGTTTTGGAAATTCACAACACATAGGTGGCAAAGATGCAAACACGTCTTCTGCTTTCACAGCCATGCATCACGCTTGACCATCAGACAGCTCCACTAAAAAACATTGTTCACACAAATGATAAGACATGCATGACAAGACAATATTACAAATTGCGAAACGACACTGCAAACCTACTGACCTTGCACGACGCTGGGTACATGACAAGTGCATGTAGTTATGGTTAGATGGGGAAAATGCGAGGAAGTGATCAAGCTCGACGTGCAAACAAGGCTTATGATACAAATATTATTAAGTGCTATCCAAGACACGGAGCACTTCTCCACCTTTCCCAGCACCCAGCATCTCACACAAGTTGCAGTGACTGTGACAATGATGACTCACAAGAAATGCTTGCCTGCATACAAAATTAATTAAGACACTCGTATGTGCATCAATGACAATACAGCACTATATTTTCAGGATTCTTAAGCGAAAGACAACTTTGCAAATATGTGTTATGCAAGCGTATACCAGGCATGTGCATTAGTGAGCTGTGCTGACCTGTCCCTACTGCCTCAATGAATTGCCAATATAATGGCACCAATGAATTAATTGCACGCCGTAATACCTAAATAGGGTCAAAATGTTGGCTAGATCATGATGAAATAGCAAATTGCCTTTGAACAACCTTGCAGCATGGGTGCTAGTGTCTCTTTCAGTTCGAGACATCACTACCTTGTTATGCTCAAACAGAAATCTAAAGATAGAGGCAGGTATTAAAGCATCACATTTTATTGGGAGTCATTAGATTTAAGTAATACCAAGGCAACGTTCTCTCTCAGAAGTACAAACTTCGCACGCACACTCCCAATCACATCAAAATCGACACAAGCCACTGACCCCCATCCACCAGTGATCACACCCATTTTAAGTGCCTGATTCACACTGTCAGATAAGTGTGATCCAGCACTTGCACAACCCGCGGGACTATCAAATGGTTTTTTTTTTTGCTATTTCGGCACAGGTTTTCGGTTATAACACCGCATTTCACGGAGGGCTCATTTCAAAACAACTTCCAAGGGGGGCTCATGGTAATACAAGTCAAAAGGCTACCTTTTTGGGACCAATTGTTTTGTTCAAGATTTAATTTGGTCATACAATGTGTGTTGAATATTTAGTCACATATAGACCTAAAATTGCTCTAGAATTTCTGTAATATTAGAACGTCTTGCTAACTTAGAAACCCGCGCGATTCTTTACTCTGGTATACAATGCGCCGAGCTGTCGGTAAGAAATGCGTCAGTAGGAGAAAAAACGGCGGCAGGAAAAAAGGTCAGGTTTGCCGTCGGGTCTTCTTTTTTGAAACATGCGGGAGAGTGCCGTTCTTTTTTTTCTGTGCTGTACTTTTTTGCAGACAGTGGCGTTCTCTTCCTATAGCATTACAAATAAGGAAAATGCTCCGTTGGCAGCGAGTGCCGCACCACCCGAAAGTGCTCACGCCTACGTTCGCGACACACATTCAGAAGTGAAGTCTTTGCCAACAGCCAATCACCTTCCGCGGATTATCTCATACGTGCCGCATCATCGCGCTTGCGATTGTAACAGCGTCCATGCTGTTTTGACCATAGGCAAAAACAGCCTGTAATATAACTGCAATCATATGACGTTTCCATGACGACATCAACGCCAAGGTACCTGAAGTAGTCTCCAAATGAACCTTTTCGCACTGTTGGGGGTGTATAACTCAGGAACCAGAGGGCTTCATACGTATCTACCAACACAAATCTCGTCACATGCGCAGTGGTGAAAAAGCTTCTGAGTTTCTCGAAATGATCAGTTACAAATATCGACGCTTTTGGAAACCAATTGGTGCAAAAAATGCAAGAATGAAAACAGACTTTAAAATACTACATCATAGTGAAACAGACCATGCCAGCAGGGCTAAACTCAAAGGTTAGAATTGGGCTGTTCTCGCTAACACTTGCAGCGTGAGCATGTGTAGAACACGTGCCGAAATGTTGACGTTTCGCCGTATGAGCAAGTTGGGCCATAAGACCTTATCATACATGGTAGCGTTAAGCAGGATAGTTTTTAGCAGGTGCCAGAAACGTACTACAAACCAGACTTTATTAGTGGTGACGTCACAGGTCAGTGGCGACACGATGCTTTTCCAATGTCCCTCAGCTCAGTACTTTTCACGGATTTTTTTTTTAGCAAGATTTAGTTCACATACTAAACAGTACAAAATACCAAATAACCAGGTTTGTCACTAGTTGTAAGAATCGTGGCTGGTCACAGCATCTCGCGACGAACGTGATCAGCTTGTTACGCAGTGTTTTAAAGCGTCGCGCCATTTGAGACAGATAAGCTCGAGTGCTCTCCTTGCGGCAATGCATTGGATTTAGTGCAAGACTATGGGCCGGGGGTCCAAAGTCTACCATAAAATATGGCAGCAACTGCGCACATTTGACGACTAGCTGTAGGGTTCCCATGTTAAAAATCCCTTCTTCAGGCCCGCGGCTTCCTTAATCTTGAACACACATATGCACAAAAAGCGCATAGAAATGAACCTTGAACAATTCTCTTTCAATTTCCGGGATCAAAAGTGTGCACCGTGCACTCCTTTTCGAGCTATCAGGCAAGGCACGCGCCCATGCACGCCGCGATATCCAGGCGCGGGATCGAATCCCGTTGCCGCCTAGTCTTTTCGGCAGAGATGGGATGGAGCATGGAGTGAATAGGGACACTGAATGGCAATAGAGCTATTGAGTGCAACGATATTCTGATCATGTATATATATATATATATATATATATAATGTATAACATAAATATGCAGCTGTTTAACAGTGACACGTGCTGCGAGTTATTGCAAGAAATAACATGAGACCTTTTTATATCCTATCTAGCTCTAACATCACAAAACGTGCACGATAAAGCTTTGGAGCTTTGATACCATCACACAAATTTTTATTTTCATCACCGAGCGTTGCAATTTATAACTTAAATTTCCGTCCATTGATCCCAGGGCAGGGAAGGAACACCAAAGCAGCTGGCGTGGAATGGAAGGCTTAGACAGATTTAGAAGATGGATCGTTATCAGAAACATATGCAGCATTGCCTCAAGGCAATAAGAGCACTGAATGGACCTTAGATTGCCCCAAACCATGCCCGAGCTATGCACATTCTTATTCAAATGTAACAGGTAGAGTTGATATCGTATTTCTGTACCATCTTGCACTCAACATTTGCTCATCTTGCTGCAAGGAAACTGCGTTGATACAAATTATGCGATGATGTTGTGTAATATGCACAATGCTGAGGATTGGGTTATAGCTGAACATTTAGAATATTGCAATATTTGACATAAAACTTCAATTTCTACAAATGTCACAATTCTGAAATCCTCCCTTGCACAAGCAACCATTCTACATGAAATAACGAGATCCTTAATGATCTCATTATCTCAGCACAAGATTTAGCATGAATCATGAAGATGCTTTACCCAGCTGACCATCTATAGATTTTAGATACAACACAAACCATTGCACCCATTAACTATAACATTTGCTGCTTGTATTGGATACATTTACCAAGCACAAGTTTTTTCATTTACTAAGTTCAATACCAGGCTTTAGGCTGCATGCAGTTGCATGGAACAAATGCATTTTGTGATGGTGGCTTCCGCCAACAATGTTAAAATGCACTAGCAAATGTTAGGTGCCTTTCTCATGCTGCTGCTAGAATATTACACAAAAAAACTATGGTAAAAGTGACGATTGCACCACAATCACCCACTTAGAAAATTATTTAATGACATCAGCTTGGCTATCGGATGGAAGATACCAAACTACAAAATGACATCAGCTGGGCTATCGTATGGAAGATACAAAACTACAAATGACAATAGGATTTTGTCCAAATGAAGTGTCAAGACCCAACGAGAAACACACATTAGGTGGAGGGGAGGTGGGACAACCCTCAGCACAACCCACCAATAATTATCGCACACTAATTCTCCTGGTCTGGAAAAAACATAACCTTGCAATTTCGTATACACTGCATTATGCAGAAAGGTCGTCCATTTTTTAAATCAGATAACTACTTTAAATAATGCAGGCTTTGACGTCATCATCATATAGGCAGGTTGAATGTCATAACAGGTGCGTGCACAACATTGCATCATACCGAACACTTCCATCATCTGAAAGTTTCGTTCATTTCTTAATAAGTGCATCTAATACAATCACGGAGCTGTGCTGAATTGACATAATTGCTGGTTGGCCCATTTCATGGGTGGTAACACCTCTGTGGATAAATGTTGTCATTGCATATGTTAAGTATTCAAGTGCCACTCAGACGACAATCCCAGTATTCATATACTGAATCCGACAAGGTTCTTAGCTCCAAGATAAATATACCTGAGAACACACTGATCAGTCACTTCGCACGCAGCACTCCGCAGCCGGTAGCCTATGTCGCAGTATTTACAACTGACTCACTGCGCAGTAGCTGGATCATTACATGGTCAGTTTTCATGCAGAATGTTTAAAATGAGTCACGGTATGTAAAAACAAAAATAATGTGACTTGGGAAAGAACAACACACATCAGATTAACCTAGAGGCATCTGAAATTCCTTGAACACAATGTGATCCTACAACCACCATCTACAATACCCCAACGCACTTCAAGCGTTTAACGACTGAGAAACGTAGTTACACTTAACCGCCACAAACAAACCAAAGATGCCGCTAGCACAGCACTGCCAACTTTTGGTGCAACATACTAAATATAGTGTTAATTCCGATTCTGATACACTTATAGTATGTGTTGATACCTACCGGTCAAAACTTTGGAGTACCCAGTGTTCTGTTGCCCTGACTGTGGGCTGCCGTTGGTTGTGTTCATGTCGTGATAAGGTGACTTGCTAGAACAGCGTAGCTCACCGTCAACTTTCTATGTAACACCGTTAAAGAATCCTGCTGATCTAGAAGGGATGTTGGGTGACGATACCTGAGCTGTAGTTTCAGCGGTGAACTGAGGACGTTAGAGTGACGCATGTCAAGGACTCATCCAGGGCCTGATTCTGCTGCAAGCAACAGCGGCTTTGAGGTAAGAGGATGAACACCGTTGGTGTAGGTGTAGGTTTTTTATCGTCAACATATTGCATATAAAGCTATATGAAGGCTCTAGTGGTGTTAAAGAATGTCGTTTGAATCTGTGGGCACAAATACTGCGTGGTTTTTTCCCAAAATAACTAGGACCATGTTAGGAAGTGGGAGGTTTGCACCGGTCATGATTATGCGATGACAGTGAATGTCGCCGATGATTCCAATTTTATGTTCGTTGACACCTAAAATCAAAAGCGATTCTGTCGTCAGGTACTTGTAGACCCATGCTATCGGTAAACGTAAGGCTATAGGGATACATATTTGCAAAATACTTAGGGTTGAGATATGGAGTGTGGGAGGGGGGGGGGGAATGGATGAGTCTACCTCAGAAATACACTTAAAACACTTTACTGTTCACATCGCATGGCCCTTTCTTGTTACAGCTGGGGGCTGGCTTCTCATGTTGGTTCCTGGTTTCCACTGCTTCTTTCGACAAAACAAGATGCTGGATCTTGGTTCCCATTGGTTCTTTCAACAACACAAGACTCTGAATCCTGGTTCCCACTGGTTCTTTCGACAAAACAAGATGCTGGATATTTGTTCCCACTAGTTCTTTTGCTAAAACAAGACCCTGGATCCTGGTTCCCACTGGATCTTTCGACAAAGTAAAACCCTGGATCCTGGTTCCCAATGGTTCTTTTGACAAAACAAGACCCTGGATCTTGGTTCTCACCAGTTCTTTCAACAAAAGACCCTGGATCCTGGTTCTCACTGGTTCTTTCGAAAAGACAAAACCCTAGATCCTGGTTCCCAATGTATCGTTTGACAAAGCATTATGCTGCATACTGTTCCCACTGGTTGCTATGCAAAACAGACCCTGGATCTTGGTTCCCACTGTTTCTTTCAACAACACAAGACCTGCATCTTGGTTCCCACTAGTAATTTTGGAAGCACTGGCTTCAGCTCCTGGTTTCCCTTGTTTTCCTGTGAATACCAACCCCAGGTTCCCAGAAGTTCTTTGGCAAGCAATACGACATGACACAACACGACATACGAACATGCCATGAATGCTAAACGCCATGTCTCACAGTTCACTCTAGTACTTTTACCAACACCAGACTCCTGAGGTCACGATATGGAGTACTCTAACAGTCTTGGGACCTTGACAAAATTGCCTTAAAACGGTCACCCTGCACAACCCACACACTTTGCTCTAAAAAAGCAGATCAGTACATCACAGGCAAGTCAAAATAAACAGCATGCCCTTACTCTGTTACAACAATATAGCTTTTCCAGATGGTTCTATATATATATATATATATATATATATATACATACATATTTATATATGTACATATATATACATATTTATATATATATATATATATATATATATATATATATCACCACGCATCATGATAGGACTATAGCACTGCAGGCAAGGATGAGTCGACAGTACAGTATTGACATCCTCAACAGTCCTTGGCAGGTTTCGGTGAGAGATTTATGATGCTATATGACAGTTTTTACAGCATATTGTGCTTTAATATTTATTATCTGCGATAAAAGCTGACGATCGCTACGTTGCGTATCTCAAACAGCCCATCAAAGCTTCCGTTACGACCAGTACCAAGACAAAAAACCACAAACAGGCCATTCACTAATCTGCCATTCAACACAGCCCCCGCGACGAGAATGGCCGGTTGACGTCAGCCTTCGTGTGTTTCCAGGTATTCTTTAGGTCTGGCTGCCAGATGCTGCCAGGTATTGCTGTCGTCACAAAACCATTCCATGACGCCACCAAATAATGACGAAATGGGATGCATTTTTACAAGCTTTGAAATTTCGCTACTTGGGATCGTTTTTGAACCTTGAAGGCCTATCAAAGTTACAAGTAAGCTATTCCATCATATCTGGTGCTTATCTCAATATCTTCAAATGTGGAACATTTCCTTTAAACATGGCTTCCATTACAACAGATTGGGGGTGAGTAGGGGCGCAGTGGTGGGAAAAGTGCCTTTTCTGTCAACGACGGAATTTGGGATGGTCTAAATTGCCACATCGAGCCGAATGTTTTAGAAACAGATGGAACATATCTCTACATGCAATATACTGCAAAAACAACGTGTTAAGAGGGATTATGATGGGAAAAAACCGCAATTTTTCAGTCAAGCACTGCAACAAAATGTCTGAATCTTCTCTTCACCTCGAGCGTTTGGCATGAGATTGCCGCACTTGGTGGTATAAGCATGCGTCATGGTAGGAAGGCCGAAGAACTTTATTTTCTCACAGAAATCACAGTTTTCCTTGTCTATCTGCGAGCATTCTTATCTTCAGCCGCAGTAGAAGCCGCTTATTGCTGTTTTTCAAAGCCGAAAATGATTCTGATCGTTGCTTCTGCGCCCTCCTAATCTGTAAACATTTTATGTTGATATAGACGAAACTGAGCCCCTCAAATGATACCAATGGCTGCACGGCATTAGTACTACAACAAAAAATCCCAGCGACTGGAGTGCTCCAACACTACGCCTACTGACAACTTTTATGTACAACATTAGAACCACGCGACAAAAGTTATAGCTCACTAACCTATGCTCGTTTTTACTTCTCATGCATACAATTGTTAAGCCATCACTTATCTATGACCTTACTTCAATTACAAAAACTTATGCGCGACATGAGTGCTACACGACAAAACTTATAGTTCAAAAATGTATTGCCTGTATATTTACACTCAACTCTTACACGCCATTTCTTCTACTGCAAAAGCTGAAACAGCCATTGCTTATATACGGCATCACTGCCGCTGCAAAGACTTTTACGGGACATCAGAGTTAAAGCAAAACCTGGTGGTCAAGTTTTTAATGTATAATTCATTAATGGTGTATTATATCGCGGCATAAGTTTTATCGTACAGCACTTGCATCGTATATGTGTTTTGACAGCAGAAAAAAATATTGCGTAAAAGTGAAGGTTGTATGAGTTTTTTTCCGCATGAGAACTGCCGAGTTAAGTTCTTGCAGAACCAGTTTTGTCGTATAGGCAGGAGCAGACCTAGAGAGGGGCGGGAGGGGAGGGGGCACGGGGCCATACCCCCGCTTTTGGGCCCCGAGGAGGCCCATTGGCTCTGATGGTGCCCATAGCTGGCCGAACTGGTGCAGTATTTTTAACACAAATGCAACAAAACTGGGTATCTCCGGACTTCCCGGCGGCCAGGAACAGTTAGAAACGAAAGTGAAGGGCCTATGGGAGGTAAAACATATTATTAAATGGCTGAAAAAGCTGTGAACTGGAATTTTTAAGCCTCCTTGCACTATCTTGGGGCCCCTTGCTGTTTCCGGGGACCTATATGCCCACTTGCAGGATTATTATGACCGTTAACGAGCATTCCACGTTGTCCTTCATCTCTCTGCATTTGCTCGGAGGGCCATGCGCTGTTGTTGAGGCCCTTCCTGTTGCGTGTCTGGGTACCCTTGTCGGTCACGGGCCCTTCCACGGATTCTTTCCATTCGCCATACAGGCCCTGTGAGCTATAACCGGGATCTCATGTCTTAGCCTGCCGGGATATTCTCGGTTGCTCAGGGGACCTTCAGGTGGGTCTCAGTTAACCTACCCACACACTTGTGATGTGCTCATAGGTCATTGGTGTACATTGGTCTAGGGCGCTTCCAATTCTCTATCTCTTGGTTGGGACCCTGCTATTTTGTCGGGGGCCCATCTGATGGTCTGCTTGGGGCACACTCATTCGTTCGGGGACTCTGCACACTGGGTTTTGGACATTTTTTCTGAATGGGGGCGATACGCTCTTGTGGGGGGATGACTTTCTGACAACCTGTTCGGGCACATTCCATCGTTCGGGGGCCCTCTACATCGGGCCTTGGGCACATGCTATTTGATTGAGGTCCTACACACTTATCGGGGGTCCCCTCTGTTCGCCTCCTCGGCCACGCTGGATTGCTCGGGGCTCTGCATATTGGTCCTTGGTGTTCGAATTTAGGGCCCTCTGCTTCCTTCGGGGTCATCTGATAGCCTGTTTGGGTACACTCCGTCTTTGGTGGGCCCTGCGCGCTGGGTTTTGGGTACTTCTTGTTTGAAGGAGGGGGGGGGGGGGTATTAAGCCCCTGTCGCGGCCCCTTCTGATAAGATGCTCGAGCCCATTCGATCGTGAGGAACTTCTACATCTTTTGGTGTTGGGTACTTCCATTCTGAATGGGGCTCTCCGCTTTTTCGGGGGCCCTATCTCTTAACCTACCCTGGTGCACTCGATTATTCGGGGCCCTCTGCATCGTGTCGCGGGTATTTCATATTTGGATGGAAGGCTCAACGTTGTTGCCGGGGCCCATCTATTAACCTGCTCGGGCACACTCGAATATCCGGGGGCCCCCCACATTATGTCTTGGGTATTTCCTATCTGAATGGAGGGTCCTAGGCACTTGTCGGGGGCCCCATCTCTTCGCCGCTTCGGCCACACTGAATTGTTTGGGGCCCCATATATTGGGTCTTGGTGTTTGAAAATTCAGAGCCCTGCACTCTTTTTGGGAACCTTACCTGTTAATCTGCTCGGGCACACTCGATCATTCGGGGCCCTCTACATTGGATGTTGGGTACTTCCTATTTCAAAAGAGGGCCCAACGCTCTTGACGGGGGCTCTATATGTTAACCTGTTCGGGCGCACTCGATCGTTCGGAGCCCTACACATTGCGTCGTGAGTATCTTATTTGAATGAATGGCCCTGTGTTCTTGGCGGGCGCCATCTATTCAGCTGCTCGGGCCGGTGGCGGACGAAGAGGGTGGGGGTGGGGGTGGGTGGAAAGCACGGGACCATGCCCCAGGGACCATTCCGAGGGGACCTAAAGGCTGCGAAGGGGCCCATAACCGGCCGGACGGACGCAGTTTTCTTACAATAAAAGCACAACAAAATTGGATGCCTTTGGGCCTACAAACGGTTAAGAACCATTGTTAGCAAAAGTAAAGAGTTCATAACTAAGCAAAGCTCGTTCTTTGCTGCTTGAGAAAGTGATGCTTGCGGGAAATTTTGGGGCTCATTACACTGTCTAGAGGCATTACACTGTTGATTGATTGGCTTTATATGTCCACTTGCTGGGTCAATCTGATCCTTAAGGAGCTTTCCACGCTGCCCCTGACCTCCTTGCATTTTCTCGTTGGGCCCAATGTGTTGCTGGGACGCTATCTGCCTCCATGCCTGAACACTGTTTATCAATCAGGTCGTCCTCCAGGGGTTCTTCCCATTCGCCCGAAAAGCTCTTCACACTTTTTTTCGGGGTCCCTTACGCCAGGGTACATTCAGCTGCTCAGAAGCCCTTCATATAAGGCTTGGGTTCTTTCCACTTGCTTGGAGGGTCTTGTACTATTGCTAGGGCTCTTGTAAGGTAACACACAGATAGCCTAGATGATCAGGGGTGTTCTCATTTGATCGAGGGCTCTCTCGCGTCGGTCCCATCTGCAGAGGACTCTTCACTACTATCGAGGCTTGTATTGTCAACCTGCCCGTGCATTTTTAGTCGCACAGGGGTATTAAATCACGGTCTTGGGAAAATTCCGTTTGCTCGAAGGATCCTGTGCTATGCCCGGGACCGTATGTGTCGGCCTGCCGGGGCACTACCGATCGCTTAGGGGCCCACCACGTTAGTTTTGGGTTGCTATTGCTTGCTCTGAAGGTCCTATACTTGTTGACGGGAGCCACTTTGTTGGCCTCCTGCGGCATCCATAATCGCTCAGGTTTCGCCCCTATTGGCCTTGGTGCCTTAGCCTTGGAGCACCAGTCGAATATGCGACGATGAATTTTTGCGCGCGATTACCGAGCGTAATTTTATATCCCGCCGTCGTCGTATGTACCATTGAGTGTATGACACTTATTATACTTGTGTATCATGTTCTTGACATATTTTGAACGCTTGGATATGTTATACTCCTTAATAACAAAGGGAAAAGTCTGCATTTATCATCATCCATTAGCTGATTACATCGCCCAGCCGGGTAGCCGTAAATTCGTGAGCTAGGACTCAAGTCCATGCCTGGTTTTAAGGGTTGTTAGCAGCCAAATCAAGTTTATTTCTTTTTGTTGTTCCGAAACACTTAGGCTCAAAATCACAGCATCTAAAATGATCTGCAGAAGACAGAAGTGAACTCTATGTGTATGCATGCGTAGCACGTCTTTGCTTTATAGGGCTGTGCACAGTAAGATGGATTTCCGTTTTTGTTAAATCAATGAAGAAGTAAAGCATATATATATATATATATATATATATATATATATATATATATATATATATATTACATGCGGCTTGTCTTAAAGGTAATGACCGAAATGCAAATATATTTTTCGAGGGGCCACAAACCCAATGTGGCTCAACAATATTGCTTGCCCCCGCCTTGAAGAAATCCTGGATCCGCCCCTGCGTATAACACCTCATGTCGCGTATAAATCATTGCAATAGATGCATTGTCGCGCATATACAAAGACCGTTCAAGTTTTTGCAGTAGACGAAATGGCGTGTGCAAGCTTTGGAGTCTAGATTTTGTCGTGTAGCACTCACGTAGTGTGTGTCTTTACAGTAAAAGTAGTGTTGCGTACAACTGATGTCGCGGCACTCGTTTCGGTGTGGGATTTTTTGGCAGAACAAATGTCGTGACACCATTAATAGCACGTGTCACCTGCCGGCCCATGTTGGCGATGTGTTTCACTTGTTTCTGAAAATAAAATTCACTAAGTTCAGCTGGGTATCAGTGGATATCTCGGGGATTTTGGCAGGCTCTGAACCGCTCCCGGTCTGCCCAAGAGGGAGGCATCCATCTCAAGTCAATTGTTCCAGAGGCTCTAAGACAGCGTTGGCCCTGTGACATCGCCCGCGGCGTCACAATGGTTCCATGTCTTCACACTTACCTTTCGAAATGTTTTTTTCCCATCCCTTGCCTTTTTCCCGGTTTCCCTTCCCCATCGCTTGTCCCATTCCCAGTATTCCTTCCACATCCACTGCCACATTCCCAGTAGCCCTTCTTCATCCCTTGCCACGTTTCCGATATGCATTCCTCGTCCCTTGCCCCATTTCCAATATATTTTCTCTATACCTCGCCCCTTCCCAGTATATCTTGACTTTTGATCATCACGAACGTCTGAAACATTCTGGGAAAAGGTTTGCATCAGTGTGTTCCTGGAGTCATGTGTCTGTCCCGAGCCGTTTGGTCTTCTGATGGCTTTTGATAGCCTTCTTCACAAAGGGTTCACGCGGTTGGATATACGAAAGCGATTCAGGGCTGCCTGCGTACACTTCTTTTTCGTTTTTCATCCATGACATATATTGCAATAGATTTTGGCAGGATCGAGAGAGGGGCTATGCCCCACCTGTTGTGCTTCTGGATAAAAATACGTTTTTTTCTTCTGACTGATGTTGTTTTGAAAATCGCCTCACCCCTTCCCTCTTTCGACTTGAGCAGAACCGATTGCAGTTGCAATCCAAAACACAATCAGGCAAGCTCTGCGTGATAGCCCAATATTAGCTGTCCAAATAGCGAGTATGCCTTTGCACCGATAGTCTTCCCGCTAAACAACGTGAGGTTTGCACTGTGTCATGCTCTGTTCGGCGTCGGTCTTTTCCACACATTGCCAGAAGCGCACACCGCCCAATGAGTCATCGTCATCTCCCAGCGAGTTGTGGCATAGCCAGGTCATCCTCTTGACGGGTCAATGCCAACACGGCTAATGCTAGATTTCCAGAAACT
The DNA here is from genome assembly GCF_011947565.3 of Pollicipes pollicipes. Classification (NCBI taxonomy): domain Eukaryota; kingdom Metazoa; phylum Arthropoda; class Thecostraca; order Pollicipedomorpha; family Pollicipedidae; genus Pollicipes; species Pollicipes pollicipes. The sequence goes on along the minus strand of NW_023596136.1, from coordinate 16,698,665 downwards.
TGTGGGTCTCAGCCCCTCCCCCATCCCCGGTTTAATCCCCGACACACATGCCAATGGTATAACGTAAAACACATGAAAAATTTACGCACAATAAATTATTTTTGAGGCCACGAGGTAATGGGCGCATTATTTCTGATGCATTTCAATACATTCAAATACTCTTGTCGCGCCTTGTCCTCCGTCACGTATGAAAAATTTGTGGCACTGCCCCTGTTTACAAATATCTACCAACACAAATCCCACCATATTTACAGGGCCCCTGAATTACAGGATATGATCGATGGGAAATGCCGATCCTTATGCGAAAATGCGAAAAAGAAAGTAAGTTTCAACAGACTAGACCATATTGTAACGGACCATGTCAGCTTGCCAAAACTCGAAAGATAGTATTGGGCTGTACTCGTTCACACTTCCAGCATGAGCATGTGTAGAACACATGCCGAAACGTTGAGGTTTCGCCGTGCGAGTAATTTAAGCAATAAGACACTACCAAACATAATAGCTTTAAGCAGGATAGTTTTTAGCAGGTGCCAGAAATATACTAAAAACTAGACGTTATCAGTGGTGACGTCACAGATCAGTGGCGCACAGTGCTGTTCCAATGCCCCTCAGATCAGTGTTTTTCACGGATTTTTTTAAAAGCAATATTGACGTTACATACTTAGCAGTACAAAACACCGAATAACTAGTTTTTTACTAGTCGTGAGAATCATGGCTGGTTACAGCATCTCGCGACAAACGTGATCAGCTTAAAACGCAGTGTTTTTAAGCGTCGCGCCATTTGAGATAGATGGGCTCGAATGCCCCCCACGCGGCAATGCGTTGGGTTTAGTGCAAGACTGTGGGCTGCTGTTGGTTGTGTTTTTATCGTGAGAAGTTAACTGGCTGGAAGAACGTAGCTAATCGTCAGCTTCTCATGTAACACTGTTAAAGAGTCCCGCCGATCTAGAAGGGTTGATTTGTGAGGGTACCTGAACTGTAGCTTCAGCGGTAAACGGAGGACGCTGCGGCGACGCATGTCAAAGATTTATCCAGGGCTTGCTTCTGCTGTGAGCAACAGCGGCTTTTAGGCAAGAGGCTTGGCACCGTTGGTGTAGGTGCCATATAAAGCTAAATGAAGGCGCTAATGGTGTTAAAGAATGTTGTTTGCATCTGTTGACACAAATATTGCATGGGTTTTTCTCTAAATAATTGGGACCATGTTAGGAAGTGGGAGGTTTGCACCGGTCATGATTTTGCAAAGACAGTGAACGTCACCAACGATTCGGACTTTATGTTCGATGACGGCAAAAACCAAAAGCGATACTGTCGTCAGGTGCTTCTAGAACCATGGCATCGGCAAACGCAAACCTATAGGGATGCATATTTGCAAAATACTTAGGGTTGAGAGATGGAGAGGGGTGGGTAATGGCTGAGCCTACCCACGAAATGCACTTTCCACAGTTTACTCTTCAGATTTCATGCACTTTCTTGTTACAGCTGGGGGCAGGGATGTTGTTTCTCGAACAACATCCTGTCTTGGGGGACTGAACCAAAAATGCATAATTATTGAAAATCACTGTTAAAAATGAGACTTAAAAATAGGAAAATACATCATGGCTAAGAGACGCAGTCCGCTCCCTCTAACTGATGAATTTAGAGATATATTAAACGGTTTCTAAAACATTCGGCTCCAGGTGGCAATTCAGACCATCCCAATTTCGTTGCTAACATAAAAGGCACTTCTCTCACCACTGCACCCCTACTCACCCCTAATCTATTCAAATTAGAGCAGTGTTTAATAGGGTGTTGATATACGAAACGTTGCGTTTTGCAGCCATGCACCACCGTAAAATGTCTCAACATTTTTTTCCCCACCTTCACTTTGTCTGGGTCAGATCGCAGCACTTGGTGGTGGAAATAATTTCTGCTAAACAGAAGAAATCATTTTTATCCCATCTGTCACTACACTTTCACCTTGCCTTCTATGAGTGTTTCCATTTGCAGCCATTGTAAGACGCGGCTTTGGCTTTTGTAACAGCCGGCAATGATTCTATTGCACTCTTCAACTCTGTAACCTTAAAAATTCAGATAGCGGAACTGTGACGTGGATTTACACCTGCGAAGCACGGCTATGGCGTGTACCTCGTTTTTCTTGTTTCTTCTTACGTGCTGCAATTGATTTGGAACAGCGATGGAGAGTTGCGTCAAAATGCTGCATGCGCTTATGGATGCCACGATTTTATTTGACTGGTTTTGACTTCAGGTAATGTGTCGCAATGAATGGAACGGACATGTTTTTGTTCACTATGCCATATCGCCTCCCTAAGTTTTCAGAGGGTTCAGCATGGATCCCACCCAACATGAAAATTTTCGTATTGCATTGCCATTAGGTTTTGCATACTTACGACCTTTGAAGGTACTTACGTCCTACTGCTCAAGAACATGGTGTTTGCACTATGCAATGCCGCGCTTAGTGTCGGCCTTTTCCACAATTTGCCGGGAGCACGCACCGCTTCATGGGTCATAGCCATTTCCCAGCGAGGTGAGGTGAATGAAGGCCAACCTTCATGGCCTGACCGTATAAAAGCGGGCCGTAGCTAAGGGCCGGCATGCCACTCATTGTGTCTCGCCCAAGCCGCACACTTAACAGGACGCAGAGATGAACGCTAAGCTGGGGGTAGGTTTTTGTGTGCTTGTGAGGCAGCACACTTTTACCTGCACGCATGACGTGAGACTGGAACGTATGTAGGTTGCCAGTTCAAAATTGCTGACCAGCTGATCTTTCTGGATTTGACATATTGTGCCCAACATCACGTGGAAACTTTGCTATATACCACGGTGTGACGTCATTTTTGTACGCAATTGCGGAGGGTGCACGAGAGTCGAAATCAGGTCTCTGCGACTGTGATGAGTTATTCGAGACCTCGACAGGAGGCTGTTCGAATAGTTCTGCTTTTAGATTTAGCGCAACTTAGTCTGATCAGGATTTGTGGGATGTTGCTTTCACACACTGGACTTCTTTCCATAGGAACAGGTATAAATGATCCCCTGTTTTTCAGCTTCTGCTCATCGCGGCCGTTGTGGCTGTCGCCTCTGCCGGCTACCGTGGGTACTCTGGCGGTTACGGTGGATATTCTGGTGGGTACGGCGGCTACGGCCGCCGATACGGTGGCCACGCCGGAGGATACGGTAGTTACAGCGGCGGATACAGTGGTTACGGCGGTGGATACGGTGGCGGCTATGGTGGTTACAACCGTGGCTACGGTGGTTACAGCGGCAGCTATAATGGTTACAACCGCGCCTACGGCCACTAAAGACGGTGTCTGGGCGACTACGTCAGATCGTCCTAGTCATGCAGCAAGGCATGCGGATATGCTTCTAAGAGCTACCGATCCACCTATTTCTCCAACAGCAAGTGAAACAGTGAGCACCACTCCAGTCACGTGCAATCCCCTGTCTGAATAGAGTGATGTGTTTATTTGTTTGTCCGTTGATGGTCGAATGGAATTTATTATACTTCTATATCATTGTGCAACCGCACTCATTTCGTGCATTGCGATGTGGCTGGAAAGAAATGAACGTTTCATTAAATGCCACTCAATGCGTTTGCGCGCGAATGACTGTATCGCGAAGACTTGGCCCAATAATCTCTTGGTTTGGAACCCGGAAAGCCTTCTCCCATTTAGCGTGTTACGTACCCCTTCCCCTGCAAGTAACGACGGCCGTACTATTTCAACAGGGACAACGCCCCAAGGACAAAAATGACTATGTAAAGAAAACGCTGAGTCGCATATCACGCTGGAGGTATGGGAACAAGGCCGATATAATGGCATGACAGTTTCTACACTGCCGAATCACTGTAGCGACAAGATGCAGCCTCTGAAGTCTAATGGCTTGCCATCAGTGACCTCAACCCGTCATGCTGCGTTGGAAGACTGCGTGGTTTCTAAGACTGGCAAGAAGTGTACCCTATGGGGTTGCATAATTTTGGGGGCGAGCGTGCAACCGACAGGCTCCGATTTGAAAGACGGGAAATGCATTCATGGGATGCAACATATGGCCTTCATGGTGAACTGTGGAGAAAAGATATGGTCCTCTATAGGTTGTCATACCTCAACAGAAGGTGCAATACAGTCTTTGTACAGAACACGAAACAGGCTGACGATGCGCCGTCCGGTCATCATGTGCAGCGTGTCGCCAGTCGCCAACTAGGAGTCGCTATCGGCGGCTACGAGCTGAGCCAGGGTAGTACAACACCGGGTACTCCAAAGTTTTGACTAGTAGGTATTGACACATACTATAAGTATACCAGAATCGGAATTAACACCAGATTTAGGATGTTGTACCAAAAGTCGGCAGTGCTGTGCTAGCGGCATCTTCAGTTTGTTTGTGGCGATTAAGTGTAACCACCTTTCTCAGTCGCAAAACACTTGAATTGTGGTGCGGTATTGGGGATGGTGGTTGGAGGATCAGATTGTGTTCAAGTTATTTCAGATGCTTCTGGGCTTATCAGATGTATGTTGTTCTTTGCCAAGTCACATGATGTCTCAGTTAGCATATAATGACTCATTTAAACATTCTGCAGCAAAACTGATAATGTAATGATCCAGTTACTGCACAATTTGCCAGTTATGAATGTTGTGGCCGCCGCCATGTTCTCATTTTGCTTTACATTCCCCAACCAATCCCCCTGCAACCCATCGTCCCGTTGGCGTCGAGGATCAAATGTCTTGGATTCTTGTTACCTTGGCCCCGTACATTTTTATGGTTCTCGATACCGCTTGATGCGCGGAAATGTTGTGACCACGCGCAGTAATGGCGCCGGTGTCGCGGCTGCTGTGTGTTTGCGGCGGTCGGGTGTTCGGTATCGTAATTAGTTAAGTTCCAAGGTAAGAGTATAGATGACCCGTTTTACGATTAATTATGATATGTTCTGCCTTAAAAACAACGATTGATGTACAATGCTCTTTTGTAACATGAGGTAGGAAAGTACACCCTTACCTTATTTTGTAATACATGAATATTGAGGTTGTTGTCTGATTGGCATTTTAATATTCCACAAAAGCATTGAAAGCCTTTGTCCACAGTGTTGTCACCACACATGAAATGGACCAACCAGTAATTATGTCAATTCAGCACAGCTGTGTGGCTGCATTAGATGTGTTTATTGAGACATGAAACACACTATAATGTAATGGAAATGTTTGGGTGATGCAATGTTGTGCACATACCTGATATGACATTTTACTAAAGGAGTTATCTGCCTGCACAGTTTAGAAAAGGTCATCTGGTGTCAAAAATTGGCTGTGTTTTCCAGCATAATTCAACTTATGTGAAATTATAAGTTATGTTTTTTCCAGATCAGAAGAATCCATGTGTGTGGCATATTGGTGGGCTGTGCTGAGGGCGACCCTAACTCACCTCCACCTAATGTGTTTTTCATCGTGTCTGGACACCTCATTTTGATTTAAGGCTATTTAAAGTTGTAGTTTTGTGTCTTTCCTTCAAAAGTCCAGCCAATGTCTTCAAATAATGCCCCAAGCAGGTCATCATTATGTGAGTCACTTTTACCTTAGTTTGTTTTGTAATATTCTAGCAACAATATGAGAAGGGCAAGCCAACATTTGCTAGTGCATTTCAACATTGTTGGAGGAGGCTACCAGCACAAAATACAATCGCTCTATGCAACTGCATGCAGCATAAACCTGGCATTGAACAATAACCTGTGCTTGGTAAATGTGTCAATGTAAGCAGCAAATGTTGCAGTAAATGTATTTAATGGGTGCATTGGTTTGTGTTGTACCTGACATGTTGTGAAATGAAAAAACGAACCACCCCGTGGCGGGGTGGGTTCGAGCGGCTTTAGGCGCTCGCTATTTGCCCTTGACAGATATGGCCTGCGGCCGGTGGCAGCGGTCGCGGTAAAGGTCAGTTGACGTCAGAGGGCAGGACGGACCGTGCCGAGCATTGCGGCACGTTAAGCTTTCGCCACTAAATTATGCCGTTGCCTGGAATTGTGCGATCGGATGGTAGGAGTCAGGGCTCACACAATAAGTACTGCTTAGTGTGAGCGCTGATCCCAGAAATCCATCCATTCAAAGTGTTCGGATCAAATTTCTAAATAACAAAATGTACAGTCAGCAATATAAATCATCTTTATGATTTATGCTAAGTCTTATGCTGAAATAATTAGATCACGTAGGATACACGGCTATCAAATTAATTTCAACATTATAGAATGTCTGCTTATGCAAGGGAAGTTTTCAGATTTGTGACATTTATAGAAACTGATGTTTTGTGTCAAATATTTCAATATTTCACTTTTCACTTCAGCTGCGTAGGTGTACCTTTCCTACTCTGAGGTCAATGGCTGAAAGTTAAAGTTATAAATTACAAGGCTTGATGAGGAATAGAAAAAATGTCATATCGAATTTTCAAATATTTATTTTGCAGGTTTTGTGATGTCAAAGCAAGGTTTTTCAGGTTCATTTATTCAGTGGAGCCAATGATAAAATGTTTGTATTCCCCTTATGCCAAAAACCCTTGCGCAAATGGTTTTAGGGAGCATGGTTACTTAGGCCATAGGTCTGTCCGGTGTTTAAGCTCTTCGAAATCAATCAAAGGAGTTTGATAAATTTTGTCATATCAGGGCCTTTGTGCAGTACAGGTCACCATTATGGCACTTATCATTATAATGCTTACTATCCCGCTTTTAAGTACAACTTCTTTCCAATCAGCGGTGCTTGCAATGTTGCTATGCTATCGTTGCTGCGCTGGTCCTGAGGCGGCATTGCCGGCCCTGCACAACAGTGGCCGCCAGCATCACAACTTAAGAACCTAACACGGTGTCTGGTCCTACCTCTGGGCGCGTTGGATGGCCAGCCTTGGACCGCCGCTTTCGCGATAGGTTCCGTGCGTCAGGCACAATAATGCTATGCGCCCCAGCCATAGGCTATTGCATGTAGCCCGACGGCTGCATAACACCTGTCAGGTATATTTGATAGATATAAAAAGATCTCATGTGTACTTCTTGTAATAGCTCGCAGCACATTTCACAGCACGGCAGATGCATATTCAGGCTATACATAATATGCATACATATGCATGTTATATATATATATATATATATATATATAGATGTTTATATATAATCAGAATAATGTTGCACTCAATAGTTTTATCGCCAATTAAAGGCCGTATTCACTCCGTGTTCTATCTCAACTCTGCTGAAAAGAGTTGGCGGCAACGGGATTCGATCCCACGCCTGGACATCGTGGCGCGTGCATGGGTCTGCGCTTTGCCTGATAGCTCGAAAATGAGTGCCACGGTGCACACTTTTGATCTGGGAAATCGAAGGAGAATTTCTCAAGCTTCATTTCTATGCGCTTTTTCTGCATATATATGTTCAAGATTTAGAAAGCCGTGGGCTTGGAGGTCATTTTAACATGGGAATCCTATGGTCAGTCGTGAAATGTGCGCCGTTGCTGCCATATTTTATACTAGACTTTGGACCCCCCCCCCCCCCCCGGAGCTGAGCCAATAGGCGTCTGATATCTGTATGCACCCTGCCAGAAGCACGCCTAACCGACCGCCACCCGGCACCTGCAAGTAAAACGCTAGCAGCCCCACGCCGAACCAGCAGCCGCAAGTCATCCACACGCGCCCCATCAGCAGCACCACGCTACGCCAAAAGTACCACACCACATTCCTAAGACGAAGACAGTATGGCATGGCCGTGTGGCTCTAGTCTAAAAGCCAGATCACTCCGAGAAGAGTGCAAAGCCGGGATGATTGGTGGTGTTATGAGATGAGCTTGTTCCCCGTTGGAAACGGAACATGTTACGTAAGGCCGGTCTTAACGCGCCATGTCTGAACGTTTGGCTGAGCTCAGGGCGTCACTATAACCGGCAGTGGTGCAGACCTTCAAAGAGTATGTTAACTAAGATCCTCGAGGAGCATGCAGTCAGGATATTTTAATAAGCACTGTCACAAATGTTGTGATTAACTCAATGTTTTTATTTTCCCTACGTGAACAATAATTTTGGATATCAGGCGTGCATAACATACAAGAGTGCTTCGTTCGTAAATACGCCTGCAATGTTTCACTGTAAAACGTTTTCTTTTGTACATGCAACAACGCAGGTCCCAGCTCCTGCCCCCACCCCGGTTTAATTGCCCACGCACATGACAGTGGTATAACGTAAAACACGTGATAAATTTGCATGACGTTGATTATTTTTTAATCTACCAGGTAACAATCGCATCATTTCTTATGCATTTTAATGCAATGACATATTCTTGCCAGGCCTTGTCCTCCGTCCCCTGTAACAAATTTGTGGCACTGCCCCTGTTCACAAGTATCTACCATCATAAATGTCACCACCTCTACAGGTGAAAAAGCTTCTCATTTACCGATATAATCGATGACAAAAACTGACACTTTTGCAAACCGATTGGTGAAAAAATGCGAACAGGAAAACAACTTTGAACAGACCAGACAGCATTGCAACAGACCACCTCAGCTAAATAAAATTCTAAGGGTGGTATTGATCCATACCCATTTACACTTGCAGCGTGAGGATGTTTAGAACACGTGTCGAAATGTTAATGTTTTGATGTATGAGTAAGTTCAGCCGTGAGATGCTACCAAACATAGCAGCTTTAACGCGCACCCAGGCGGCCGGTTTGGGTACGCGCACCCTTTGCTTGGATCGAGGGTCAATTTAACAGAGACACCAAATTTACGAGATATGTTGACCTGTACGTAAGCTCACTTAGGTGAAGGTTTGAGGTTCCTAGGCCATGGTCTTAGGGCTAATAAGGTCCAACAAAGTTAAGTTTTAGCTTGGTCTCCAAGGGGCAGCTAGAACCTAGATAACCATTCTAAGCGAAAGGTCACTTACTCATTTAATGTCAGTGACCGTATTTGACATTTTGAAGGTTGTGATGATGAAAATCATACCAAACTGCTTTAATTTCTGCAGTTGAATAAGCAGCGCAGATTACGCTAGGTGGTATGTTCCTAAAAACAAAACGTTTGCCCTGGTCATTTTAGGTCAGTGACCTATTCTGATCTTGAAGAAGTCTATGGAAAGTGTATAATCCGGTTCCTGCCATCGATAAATTAAAATTGGCACCAGAAACTACCTCGTACAGCAAGACCCAGAGTAAAAAACAGACTCGTTTTGACCTTGGTCTGTCCTTAATACCTTACCCTAAGTCAATATAGTTCCTTCAGTTAACATTTGTGTTGCCCGAAAAAGTATCTAAAAGATGTTTAGCTTGGCCATACACTCCGCTGTTGGATCAGGTTGAACGATTCCCTAGAAATCGCCTTCCCTGAGACCATGGCCTGATCTTCACCTGCCATGGGCCAGGGATCTTACCAGGCACTTCTAATTTTTTCATACCACACCATCCGCTATTTGATATTCTACAGTTATGCAAAATTTGACGCGGCTGCTCCGCGGCGTTTTGAAACCATTCCGGAAAAACCTTCGGGGCATCAATTTGACCCCGTCCTGAACGCATGCTAGCCTGGACAGTCTCGAGGAAGTGTCGGAAAAATAGGACAAACTATACCTCATCAGTGGTGACTCAGTGTTATTTATGGACTTCTCAGCCAGGATTCACTTCACCTACCAAACAGCATAAAATACCAACTAACTAGATTTATTACTAGCAGTAAAAACCGTGGCTGGTCACAGCACCTCGCGACGAACGTTATCAGCTGCGACGCAGCGTTTTAAAGCGTCGTGCCAGTTGAGCCAGATGAGCTTGAATGTTCGCCTCGCGGTAATACGTTGGGTTCAGTGCAAGGCAGTGGGCTGCGGTTAGTTGTGGTCATGTCTTGTGAAGCTGACTGGCTAGAAGAACGTAGATATTGTCAGGTTTTTATGAAATGGCATTAAAGACCCCTGACGATTTAAAGAGCCTGTTGTTTGAGGAAACCTGGGCTGTAGCTTAAGAGGTAAACAAAGGACGTTGGAGCGACGCATGTCAAAGATTTATCCAGGGCTTGCTGCTACTGTTAGGAACAGCGGCTTTGAAGTAAGAGGCCAAGCGTCGCTGGTGTAGGCTTCTCACACCACCCGTTGCACCTCTGACTTAACGTATGAAGCGGTGGACGGGCGTGAGATATAACGCTTTTACTGTCATCATCTTAGACATAAAACTATATGAAGGAGATAGAGGTGTTAAAAAATATTATCCATTTGATGATACCAATATAGAATGAAATGTTCTCTAAATAACTGCGATCATGCTAGCAAGATCGAGTTTTGCGCGGGCAATGATTATGCGAGACAGTGAAAGTCGCCAGCAATGCCAACTAAATGTACGATAACGTCACAAAACCAAAAGCGATGCTGCTGTGAAGTGCTTCTAGAACCATGCTACCGGTAACTGTCGGGCTACAAGCATGAAGTCATGCGCCGAGCCATCTGGCCTTTGCGAAGGTCTCAACGGATCTCATACACTCCATGGACTTGGATATACACCAGCAAATCGGTGTTGTTGGCGTGCATCTCGTTTTTTGTTCCAGTGAATGGAACAGGCAGCATGTTTTTGTTCAGTCGTGTCATATCCACTCCTCATGCTTAATGGGTTCGCATTGTGCAATTCCATGCTCAGTGTCGGCAATTTCCACAGTTTGCCGGGAGCATGCACCGCCTCGCGCTTCATAGCCATTCCCAAGCGAGGTGAGGTGGATGAAGGCCACCCTTAGGGCCAGCCCGTATAAAAGCACGCCGTAACTAGGAGTCCGGCACCCACTCATTGTGTCTCGCCCAAGCCGCACACTTCACAACACGCAGAGATGAACGCTAAGCTGAGGGTTGGGTTGGTGTGTTTGTCAGGCAGTGTGCTTTCACCCACAAGCATAACGTGAGCTTGGAACGCATGTAGGTTGCCAGTTCGAAATTGCTGATCAGCTGCTCTTTCTGCATTTTACACATAGGGGCGCAAGATCACGCGGAAACTTTGCTACATACCACAGTGTGACCTCTTTTTTGTACGCAATTGTGGAGGGTACAATAGAGGCGAAATCAGATCTCTGCGACTCTGGTGAATTATTTGGGCCCTCGACACGAACCTGTTAGAATAGTTCTGTTTGTAGATTTAGCGGGACCTAGTCTGATCAGGGTTTGTGGGATCCTACCTCCACACATTGCACCACATTCCATAAAAACAGAGATAAATGGTCCTCTGTTTTTTATCAGCTTCTGCACATCGCCGCCGCTGTGGCTGTCGCCTCTGCCGGCTACCGTGGGTGCTCTAGCGGTTACGGAGGCTACGGCGGTGGATACGGCGGCTAAGGCCACCGAAACGCTGGATATGACGGAGGATACGGTGGCTACGGCGGCGGATACGACAGCTACGGCGGTGAATACAGTGGCGGCTATGGAGGTTACAACCGCGGCTATGGTGGTTACAGCGGCGGCTATAGTGGTTACAACCGCGGCTACGGCCATTAAGGACGTTCTCTGGGTGGCTACGTCAGATCGTACTAGTTACCCATCAATACATACGGATATGCATCCAGGAGCTACCGATCCACCTATTACCCCAGCAGCAAGGGACACAGTGAGCACCACTCCAGTCACGTTTGATCGGCTGTCGGAATGGAGTTTTTTTCGTGATGTTTTCGCTTGTTTGTCCGTTGATGATCGAGGACACTAAATTATACTTGTATATTGCTGTGCAACCGCACTTATCTTGTGCATTGTCAAGCGGCTGGCAAAAAAATGAAGATACTTTCAAATGCCATTGAACGCGTTCGCTCGCGAATGACTGTACGGCGAAGCCTTAGCCCAATAATGGCTCGGTGTGAAACCCGGGAAGCCTTGTCCCATTTAGCGCGTTCCGTTCCCCTTCCAATGGAAATACCGACGAACGTACAATTTCAACAGGGACAAAGCTCCAAGGACAACAATGACTGTAAAGATAACGCTAAGTCGTGTATCACGCTGGTGGTATGGGAACGAACCAGAGAAAATGGCATAACAGTTTCTACACTGCCCGGGCTCTACAGCCACAAGCTGCAGCTTCTTTACGCTGGTGTCTTGGCGTTAGCGACTTGTCCTGTCATGCTGCTTTGGGAGACTGCGTGGTTTTCAAGGCTGGCAAGAAGTGTACACTATGAGGTTGCATAATGTTTTGGGTGGGCGCGCATCCGACGGGCTCCGATTTAAAAGACGGGAAATGCATATATGAAATGTAACACACCCTATGCCCCTATGCTCCTATGCCCTAGGCCCCTATGCTCATAATTTTGGTGGAAAGACGTGGTGTTCTGTAGGCTATCATGCCTCAGCAGAATGTGCAGGAGAGCCCCGAGAAGAACACAGAAGAGGCTGACGATGCGCTGTCTGGCCATCGTGTGCAGCCTGTCACCAGTTGCCAGCTAGGAGTCGCTGTCGGCGGCTACAAGCCGAGGCAAAAGCAGTGTCCTAGAATTGCCGACTTTGGGTGTAAAGCAGCACCCTATGAGGAGGAATTTTTCACTCCTTTGCCCCATATTTTATGTGCATTTTTCACTCCCGCCTGACATTGTCTAATCGCACATGCCAAACTCCTGTTTCCCTTTCTGAGGTTTTCAGATGTCATCCAAAGCCGAGCTCACTTGAAACCACCAAGCATAAACGAGGCTCCACAGAACCTGGACACGTATGCCTATGTCCTGCCTCACCTACATCTGAATCATGTGTATGTATGCACAGAGCATGGGCGCCAGGTACCTCCAAGCCCAAGAACCCCAGCGACTGCAGTCGCTTGCACGCATGAAGTTTGGTTTGTTTACAAAATGCGTTACAATCGGCAGCTGTGTGCCAAATGCAAGGTTTTCACGCATCCCCCATTTTTTCGTCTCACCACCACACCACGAAAGCAGGGCCTGGTGCAAAAACCAGCAAGGCCTGGGAGAGAATTGTACTCCACGTATTTCTTTTTACCCGAGGAAACTTGACCTGGAAACTGCATCACTCCCGAAATGCAGGACTGAAGGATTTAAGAAATGTCTCCCAAATTAAATTTACAAGATGAATTTCACCATTTGAACACTTACTTTAACAGATTTTAAGTCAAACCAGCTGGTTACAAAATGTTTCCAGAAAAGTATCAGTCTTTATATTTATTCAACTACTTTTAGTTTTCTTGGTATCATACGAGTGTGATACCACTTTATTCTTCCTTTCTTTTGGATTGCCTTAGGAGGTACCATCTATTACATAAAATGTTGACCAATTGCTCTGCAAGATTCTCCAACTGCAAACTTGTGCGTTTTTATACATAAATTGGATTAATTCTCCAGCCGCCCAACCAAGACTAAACCATCCACAGGGAATGAAGGGGACAATTTGAAGCACGGAACTTTTCTTACCGCCGTTTTTGTTCTGTTAAACCCTCGTTTAACCGTTTTCCTAGTTCATGGCGGTGCTCAGTAATGATAAATCTAAGCCTTTCGAGTGTCTAACTCGCCAGGCTACCTGACAAGGCCATCCAAATGCTGCTATACAGAGCTTTGGGACAGACCTGACGCAGCTAATACCGAAGTGTTTGATGGCGAAATTCTGCCCTCTGGAGATGTTTACCATGCACACCTCTTACTTGTTTCGCATTTTATTCTCGTAGGTTGGTGGGCATGATTGATAATTCTATTTGTGGGATGAGTGGGATCACTCTGTCAGCCAGCAGACCATGCAAAAGGTACTGACTTTTTGTATTGGGGGAGCAGGAATAAGCCAGTAAGCCTCCATTGAACCAAGTAATTGCTTAGCTCACCTGCTTCCAACACATGATTGGTTACCAGAGTTAGCCATTTTATGCTTCAATCAATCGAGTTTTGTCATAAGACAAATTATGATGCCAGAAGGCATGCAATGGGCTTATTTTACTCCATATTCTTGATTATTTGCCCAAAATTTCTTGAAGTGGCCCCTTATGGTTGCTTTAACCCGATGTTTCCCATAGTTGTCGTGGTTTGCTGACTGGCAAATGGCTATACTGTATATATGCCATGCATTTTTAACACTGGAATACGCCAAGCCGCATAGCAATTATAATATGAGGTAAATATCAGCATTAAGCAAATAGTCAGACGATCTCATTTAAAATGTGAAGCCAACAACTCAAACTATGTCATTAAACATCAATTAACAAGCCTAAATAGATGCCTTTGCTGCAGCTGAAAAGAGAAGCAGCAAAACTGGTGTTGACATTTAAAAGTTGTTACTTTTGGAGAAGAGCGATTGTTTTGTGGAGCATACCCATTATTGCCCTTGACAGAGGTTAACCATGACAATCAGAATAAGTTGTTCGAAGTGGTTTAAACTGTTTTCATTTGTGTGTTGTCAACTGTGTATAATGTCAACAAGCACACACGAATGAGCTGAATAAAAATGCAAGTTGAAACCGGCCAAAAAATGAGCTTTATCATGTTTATCACAAGTGCTGCTGCCAACAGACAGGTGCGTTGAGATGATGTGCAACATATGGGCTACTCTAAGTTGGGTTAAGTTGGTTAAGTGCATGGCAAGTGGCAATAGGAATTATGCAAGCATCAGTAACTCACAAGTGCTGCTGTGATGCAAACAATTTAGACAGGATGAGATGAAGTAAAGCCTCTCTACGTTAGGCATATTTAGGCTACTTCCATAGAATAAGCATTGGTGTTTTGTAAGAAACAGTGACAAAATGTGTTTTCCCTGACCCCATCTAACAAAAGCCAGAGGTATGTCTATTGTGTTTGACTTGGTGACGGGCTGATGTGTAAGAGTCCAAGGTTTTTGTGTTTGAGTGTTTAGGCTTGTTGAATTTTCCGTTATTTTGTTATTTAATTCATTTGCTTTGTTTTGGGTTTAAGTGCTGTGGAAGTGAAGTGCGAAGTACAGCATCAAATTATTGGTGTTAATGATTGTTTATGCTCACTACACCGCCATGAAATTACTATGCTTTAATGTATTGTTTCACTTTAACAGGTCAAGATGTTAAAAACGAAACAAGTTTTGTCAGGTTTATGATATTACGTCGACGCCAACTTGAAATAGATGTCTTTGTTTGCTGAAGCATCAGTCACGAGCTCATAAGTTCCATCTTTTGTGAATTGATTTTTTCACTCCCGCACGGTTTTTTTGCGATGAAATTTTTCACTCCCACCCTAGTTCAAAAGCAATTCTAGCTCTCTGCGCAAAAGGCGCCTGCCATCTGCATGCACCCTGCCAGAAGCATATCGAACCGACAGCCACCCAGCACCTGCACGCACGACGCTAGCAGCTCCACACCGAACCAGCAGCCGCCGGTCATCTACACGCACTCTACCAGCAGCCTCAAGCTGGGCCAAAAGTACCATACCACATTCCTAAGAAGAAGACAGTATGGCTGCGTGGCTTTAGTCGAAGAGCCAGATCACTCCGAGAAGAGTGCAGAGCCGGGGGCTCGTATCATATTGTCCAAGGTACAGAATGTCCAAAGGTACAGAATGTCCAAAGAACAGATTGTCCAAGGTACAGAATGTCCAGAGTTCATAATGCCCAAGGTACAGAATGTCCAAAATGAGAAATAATTGCCAAAATGGCTCGGTGTGGAGGTGTTCATATTGTCCAAAATACAGATTGCCCAAGGTGCACAATGTCCAAAGTACACAATGTCCAATATACAGAATGTCCCAAGTGTATAATGTCCAAAGTACACAATGTCCAAAGTACGTATTGCCCAAGGTACGGAACGTCCAAAGCACACAATGTCCAAGGTACACAATGTCCAAAGTACACAATGTCCAAAGTACAAAACATCCAAAGTACGTAATATCCAAGGTGCAGAATGTCCAAGGTACAGAATGTCCAAGGCACACAATGTCCAAAGTACGGAATGCCCAATTTAGTTTCCAGGAAGACCGTCAGGATGCGAGCCCTTGCCCTTATTGACAGGCAACAGCATCCTGGGATACGTCGGTTGCGCATATATAGTCAACGCCATTACCGCCACTCGGCGTGTGATCAGCCGTCTGCCGCCGGCCGGTAACGTGCGCGGTAGGCAAGATGACGTAGGAAGGTATTTATCCAATGAGAGGTCGGCTGATGACGGGCGGCACACCGTGAGCTGCTGCGAGCGGACGGCGCCGCATCGCTACCGACGCGTGCAGGACCGCTGATCGACACAACGCCGCAGCCCTGGCGTCAAGAGCAGAGCCGCCCTTAGTGAGTGCCTGGGTGGTACCCAAGCCCGTCGTGTCCATTGCCGTCCATTGTGCATCATGTTCTCCTCCGCCCCTCCCTCCACAACGACTGCTCGGCTTTTGCTGCCTGGTTATGATCAGCGCCATCTACCGAAGGGCATGGAACTGCAAGTGCACAGAAAGCCCGGCATGCAGTCCGGCTGTTCATGCCCAAGGTAACAGGTACCGTTCATTTCCTTTTCGACTCTGCGTCACGACCAATATGTGGGGAGGCCTGTGGCGTGCCGCCCCGCGCTTTCTGCATTATCGTTGTGCCTATGTGAAGGCAGTCGTGGATCGGTGGCCGGAAAGGGCATAGCGCCGCTCCACGCACGCGCTGTGTAGGCATCCACCCTCATCCAATTGTGTCGTATCTACGTGCAGGGTCAAAACGTCAATACATGTGCAGCAAGGATATCTGGTTAAACGAAGAAAGACGCAAGGCCCCATAGTGACACGAGGCCGGATGTTCAGTTAGCAACGTATTTGTTTCCTCTGTCGGGACCTCTTGACTGAGCTAAACCCCCGCATGTTCTTACTGCTGGCCATAACTCCATGTTGTCTGGTCAGGCCAGGGAGGGGACACGCACGTACTTTCCCTGGCGTCGCTCGGTCATGAACTACCCCGATCCCTTCCGACCGGTGGCAGGACCTCGGCGTGGCTTCCACCATCCGGGAACCAGCCACCAGTCGGAAGGGACCCGAAAGGACAGGACAACAGAGCTGAACTAAGTATGGCATAACTTTAAGGAGACACATGACAGGGGACTGGTTTACAAAAAAAGCAAACCAAGTAAATTCAAATTTGTCCGGAACACGCCGGTTGCTGAATCAAGCTGTGGAAGTGCGAATCTTTACACGGAGCTGATACAAAACTAAGTGATCAGTGTCGCGGCGGATGATGAATGCGCCGCTTCGGAGGATCGTTCGCCAAGCCTGGCCAGTTTTGAGTAGGCACGTCAGCGGTCAACAGCCCGGGCCCATCGTGGAAATGAATCCGATTCATCCGTGGGTCAAGCCGCAGCACAGCCGGCAGCTGCGGCCACACCTGTGGAGGCCATGCCGACATCCACCGCACGAGCCGCGACCATCATCAGCTGTGTGCAGTGCTGCAGACAACCAACATTGTGTTACGGGCAGGAGCTGCTGATCTCATGGTACGGATAAGAAATTCTGTCCGCGGATTTTGTAGCTTCATTTATCCGCAATGGTCACGGGCGTCGATATGCATTCTTGAGTGATTCACTTGCCTCCCCAAGTCTAATCTGGCCTCTCCCCAGGCTTCTAGTGATAGAAAGAAACAGGACGTTAAAAATTGCACCTCAAATTATGCCAAATTTCAATAAGGCTTGTGCTAATGGTTTCCAGCTAAAATGAACACGCCAAATTATGACTGATATGTTGTGTTCGGTTTTGTGCAGCTAGCCGGGGTTGTTACACTTTAAGAGCTCCGCTCCTGCTCTCGGCTGCGGCTGGCGGTCGCTTCTGGCCAGCAAGCACCCGCTCCAGCATGAAGGTCAGCCGTTCCTCCCGTTGCGCTGCCTGCTCGGACTGCTGCATCATCAGCGCCGCCGAGCGCTCGACCTGCTTGCCGTCACTGATCAGCTCGGGCCCACGGGATGGGCTTGGCTGGGCTTCGGTTAGCTTGGCCGGCTTAGCGTGGTCTGCCTTACCATGGTTGGGCCAGGGCCGGCGCCCGAAACATAACCGGGACTGTCACAGTAACCGTACGTCTGGACCGAGAGCGGACTGGAGCAGGGCCGCGGGAAGGCCCAGACCACGTCAGATCGGATCGGATCGGTTCGGATCAGATCGTATCGGATCAGGTAGGATTGGATAAAATTGGGTCGGATCGGATCGGATCGGATCGGATCGGGTTGGATCGGGTCGGGTCGGGTCGGGGCAGGGCGGGGCGAGTCAGGGCGGGGCGGGCCGGGCCGGGTTGGGTGGGGGCCGGGGCCGGTGCCAGGGCCAGGATTAGGATCGCGACCGCGACGACGGCCGGGTCCTGGGCAGGGTCAGGTTCGGTCCAGAGCCGGGGCGGGGACGGCGACTAGGGCCGGGGCTGTGTTGGACATGTAAGATGTGATTTGATCTGTGGTCAGACCACTTCGTGTTCGATACTCCAACCAACCTTGGTCATATCCGCTGTCAACCCGGTTCTGCCTAGTTCTGCAGATCACAGACCATATCACAACCTGACTTGACCTGATCTGTCCTGACCTGTCCAGCCTATCCTGCTCCAGCCCAGTGTAGTCCAGCCCCAAGTTCAGTCCATCCCCCATCCAGCCCAGCCTCAGGGCAGGCCAACTCCCTGTCCAGTTCAGCATCGCATTCCAGTCCGGGCCCCCAGTCCAATCCAGCCCCCAGACCAGTCCAGCCCCCGGCCCAGTCCAGCCCTCAGTTCAGTACATGCTAGCCCTGAGATGTTTTGCATGCAGTATGGCATCATCATGTTTGACTGATGCCGTTCAGGGAAGGAAGACCCTGAGATTAGCAATTGTCCCTCCGTTGCAGGAGCGCCGCTGTTACGCGCTGGCTGCTGTTACCGTCCAGAGTAGAACCCGGCAAAGGGCGCTAGTTGGCAGCCTTCCCCTGCCGGCGGCCGTCTGTCACCAAGCACAGGGGCGCCGTCGCTAGACACCGCCCAATGTAGAAGTGGTGCCGTTGAACGCCGGCGGGTCGCCGTCGTTCAACGAAGGGGCTGGCAAATCAAGCTGAGAATGTACACGCGACTTTGACCAGATGGCAGGGCTTACTCCGTGGGACTCCAATCTGGCATGGCATGGTCGTTGTAGTTAGGATGCTCGGTAAGCCGGATTGATACGTGATAATACAGATCGCCATAGTTCGGGGACGACTTGTGCCAAAGGTTACGTGCTCTGTATGATATCTGATTAGCCTTAATTGTGTATTTTGTGCCCGGGCTTGCTAGCGAAGCGGTCTTCATTCATAAGCCCATCCTGGGGGGGGGGGGGGCACGGGTCCACGGCCCCCAAAAAACTCTGAGAGTATGTTTTGCCCCCCCCCCCCAAACGTTCCCAGAACTTCATAAAAGTTTCCTCTACTTGCCGTCTCTTTAACTTTGATGGTGCGGTATCAAACCTTTTTTCCGTTTGTGAAAAAAACTTGATGAAGACAAGTTGGCAGCGATTTTAATATCAAACAAAACGCATGTTGACGCGGCTTAGTCATACTCCATGCAAATATGATGTTTGATAAGTGCGCTGGACCTCGGATCTCACACTAGCCAGCTGGCGACAAACGGTTGCCCCCCCCCCCAAAAAAAACAACTCCAGCCTAAATCCGCCGCCATCTTCATTGACGTTTGGTGATTGTTGTACGCGAGGGCGTTTGGCGTTATATTTTGTGCTGTTTTAACGAGCGCGCTATGAATGAGCTTCATAAAAGTTACGGCGGGAATATGGACTGTGAAGCTGTATCTCGTGTGGCAGCTCCCATCTTAACCCATTTTCTTGTACGGTTTCCCGCGTCCTTCTCCCGATTGGAGCATACAGCCAACTGGTCGTTGTGAATCATTATAAAAGTAATTCGGTGTCTTAGGTTAATGCTGGCTTCAGACTGGCGCATAGAGCGTCGAGCCGGCGCATGAGCCAAATTTACGTAGCAAGTCTGGGACCTCCTGGCATTTCCAACGGAACACATACGTTTGTCATCCGGAAAATGTCACCTGTGTCGTTTGCCTCATGGGTGTATACACCTTGGTATATATGGAGTATCTTCGGATTGAATATACGCATACATACACACACACACACACACACACACACATATATATATATATATATATATATATATATATATATATATATATATATATATATATATATATATATACACGTGTCCTTGTGACTTTATTGCTATGTAAGTCAACGAAATACCAATGGAAAACTGCTGGCAGACATGTATAGCATGATTCAGAAACAGTCATGCTTCACGCCACGCCAAAGACGCGCTTGCAATGTGCTAAATTCAGATTCTAATGAAATATTTCAGTTGTGGTCACCCGTCCCTATAGTATCCTGCATGCTCCCCACCCTTGATCTGCGTCCTGCCAACAGTGTGCGGAATCATGTATTGTATCATGAATAATGCAAATATATCATAGTACATGCATACGTAAAGTCACTTTCGGCTCAAGGCGGTCGCGTACCCCGGGGCCTTTCACCCAGGTGAGGCAATTCGGTCGCAGGGGGCCTGTGCAACCACGGGGACCATCATCAGGGAAGGAAGACCCTGAGATTAGCAATCGTCCCTCCGTTGCAGGAGCGCCGCTGTTACGCGCTGGCTGCTGTTGCCGTCCAGAGTAGAACCCGGCAAAGGGCGCTAGTTGGCAGTCTTTCCCTGCCGGCGGTCAGCCTTCCCCTACAGCGGTCCTGCTTTGTTCCTTCAGGGACCTTCCCTGTTTTGGATGCTGTTTTGATGTCTCGAAAACCTCTGAGCCTTTGCGTCTGTGCAAAAACCCACATCCGCCAGCCGGTCGGCCGCTACATGGCCTGCAAAGTCACATGTTTCTGCCGTGAGTGTCCTCCGCACGGAGGATATTCACGGCAGAAGTTGACCGTGTGACGGCTTATTGAGCAGCCGTAGGCCGCGATTTCTCGGAACTGAAACCATTCACATGAGACTGGAGCAAAGACGTGGGGACGTTTCAAAAAATGTGGAGAGGGGGGGGGGCAGGTTCGGGGTATACTGAAGAAACTTTTACTGGGAGGCAAGCCCCGATGACCAGTGGGGGGAGGGGATAGAGCTTGAGAACCTTATATGCTCTTGATCCATATAACACTCGTGGTTGCTATGCTAGATTTGCACCCATCTCTTTTTCCGACTTGTGCACAATTTTAACTTTTTCTACTCCCATTTACTCCATTCACCAAAGCGTACTCAACTTCCCAAAATTTATTCGTTCATTTCGACAGTCCCCTGGGGAGGCGAAATTCTGCAAGCAGTCAGGCATTTTGGGTCGCTGGGGAGGCATTTACCTCTACGGTTTCGATACCAAAGTACGCTCTGTGCCCGGCTACTCACAGTTTGCAGTGTCCATAGTGCGCATAAGTTTGTACGCATCAGAAGTTCACCGACTTCTTTTCAAGCTCCACTTAAAGGGAAGGTTTTACTTTTGAGGATATTGAAGCAAGGATCAGATATGAAATAGGCTCACTTATAGCTATTGTTGTACTTTGAAGTGGAAGACCACTTTAAAGAACAAAAAAAAGCTACTTAATGTGCTCGCAATGACGTCAGTGGTTGATTGCGTCTTTGTACCTTGCACAAGCATTGATTGAGCGCCAAATGACGGCCTTTGCATTTAGAAATTGTGCTCACGAACACCAAAAATGAGCGACTCGACACCTAAATGTCTTTTTTTATTTTGGTTATCGCATGGCCAATG
Organism: Pollicipes pollicipes; assembly: GCF_011947565.3. Classification (NCBI taxonomy): domain Eukaryota; kingdom Metazoa; phylum Arthropoda; class Thecostraca; order Pollicipedomorpha; family Pollicipedidae; genus Pollicipes; species Pollicipes pollicipes. The sequence goes on along the minus strand of NW_023596136.1, from coordinate 16,677,060 downwards.
GAATGAGAGGATTTCAATGAAATTATCATAGCGGCATGGATGCCTGTGTCACCTTAGAAGAATCTATACCAAACAGTCTGCTCGACTTTGCTGGCGCGTAGCTCAGAAACTAGAGAGGTTCTTGTCTTAAGAAGGACAAGACTGTGAGCTGCACCGAATGATCTTCAAGATGGCTATTTCAATTCAAAACCCAGACAAATATGGAGCATCTCTGTTAAGCTAGATAAGTTTTTGTTGCAGCGTTACCGGCAGGGCAAGTTCGTAGATGTTGTGAAAGCAGACATGTCCACATGTCGTCATAAAGTTGTAGGTGTTTCTCGTTGTCTGGCATTTTAGGGAGAAGCTAGCGTTTCTTAAAAGACTGGTTTTCCATGCTAGTTACGTAAAATGCACACAATTACAGCAACTGACGTGAATCTATGAAGCACCCTAAATCGAGGCCTGGCGGAATTACAACTATGAAGACCATTTTCAGCGACCGAGAACCACATGGTGGTTAAAAGGAAAACTTCAAAACTCACCTTATACCAGCATGTCTGCCGAAATATAGTGAACTTTGTGACCTATTTATTGTATTGCCTGAAGTTCGAGACTGCAATCGGTAATGTACGGTATAATATTAGTATAGACCACCAGCCACAAAGATGGTGTTCTATGAATACATAAGAACAAAGTGGACTTCACTGTGCGCAGCCGGATCTGAAATGCCACCTGATTTTTGAATTATATTTAATGATCAATATTCGGTGATGATGACACTCATCACTTTCAGTGATATTTCGCCGCGTAGGATAGAACGAAATGCACTCTCTCCTCAGGCTTCGACCAGTGGTCGCTCATTGAAGCATATATTGTCAACATATTCATATTCATACTGGTTCCCCCAGTCGTGCCCGAGTGGTTCAGACTCCCCACTCAAACATGTGGTAGGCACCTGTGGTCGGGTTTCTGAAGCATCTGTTTGACCTGACAGATACCAGTGAATGGGAGATAAAGAAGTCTCCACGATTACACGGTATGGCTGTGTTAATGCATTTCATAACACATGAAATGCTCCCCTTGTCGGGGGAGGCAGCATTTTCAGACGAAATGCGCGAAGTGGTAGTCAGACACAGTTGTCTCTCGAAACCGTTCTGACTTTACTACGAAAGGCTAATGTGTTTTTGAATAATGTTGCCATTTATTGTGTGGGTCAACACGAGAAGCATTCAGTTATGGAAAGCGACAGCTTTCTGCTTTAAAACCTTGCTAGTGTGCGACCGATAAATTTCGCCGTTTGCCACAGTCCCCTTGCTTGCAAATGGCGCCGAATCTCGACATTTAGACAAACGCATCGCACAATCTTTGTGGCATTCATGGTGCATAGTGCTGCACTGTTTTGCCCCTGTCCGGCGAACGCACCTGGCGAACTCCTGTCCCTGAAACCAGTACCGCTCAGAAGTGTCTCCCACAAACTTGTGACTCTCTGATCGTCGACGTTAGCACCAGCGGACTCCGGCATATATTTCGAACATACCGATCCCCTACTGAAGACTTACTATAAACACCTTGGGCATGTGAAGCGGTTCACCACCACACGGCTGATGGATAAGAAGTTGTGTAGTTCATATGTCCTATCAGGCGAAAGCACAAGCAACAACACCCACTCGGAAACCAACTGTTAATACTGAATCTACACTCAGTTTGGTGAGACCTGTACTAAAACGCTCTATGCTCTTGTAACTTTTTATGAAATGCCTCAAAATGTTGCATCGGTCAGGCAAATAGCGTAAGTATTGCCTTCGGAAAACTCTCACGAACTTCTGGCCTTGCAACAGAAGTAAGGAATTTTCAGTCAGACAACGAAACGGAAGTAATTTCTGCAACAATTTATGAAACACCGGCATTGCAAAAACCATTGCTTTTGCTTCGCATGCTGGATTATACCAACCCTCGATGACATGTTCATCTTGCTCCATGAACCTGTGCTAAGGGGCCTGTAAACAGGTGACACTGAGGAACTAAGGATGTATGAAAGACGGAATGGTCCGTTCGTACTGCAGTAGCCTACGTTTTGGACCACAGAATATTTCCGTTCGCCGGGCATGATGGGATGAAGTAGTTGCGTCCAATCCGGTTTGAGCAAGATTGTAAAGTAAGTCCGCTAATTGTATCTGAGAAGCCGGGGATCGGTTTACGTTGCCGGCCCCACCCTAATAAGTGAGAGGCCTCGGCCCCCGTTGCCCTCCCTCGCTCTTCAAACCTCCATGAACTTAAGAATGCGATCGTACCGGCACGCATGTGCATACCTATGTTCAGGTAGCCACGTATCACGTGTGCAGATGCATTACGTGCTATCGAGAGTAATACATGGATTGGTCAATCATCTCGCATGCCATGTGATGTCAATAACAGTTTAGGACCGAATTATAAGAACACTTAAGAATGTCAGGTTTGGTAAACGATAGGATGTAATATATGATTGCGGCAGTTACCGAAGGTAATCCGTCAAAATCGTCATGATAAATGTTCCATTCACCAAGCGCAAATAAATATTTGAATCAGAACCTGCATCCCATCATTTCTAACAAAGTAACATCATGAACCTAGCAGAGCCCAATGGCAGCCTGGGGCATTTCCTCGGCGGTACCACCTTTGGGTTAAAAAAAGGTCCTTGAGGACTCTTGGGCGCCGTTGATAGCCGAAGTCAGTCTTGCAAGTAACTTGTTCAGTTCAAATTACCACTTGCTGTCACTGAAGCAGAGTGCAATGGAGACATTAATACTAGCACATCCGAAAGACCTAATTCACGTCGACCAATATCCAACCAAGCCATTGGCGTGTTTCACCACACTTAGTCTCAATAGCTCGAAACGTGAACCGCTGTAAAGTTGCGTAATCCTTCGGTGCAAAAAGCCACGCGCGTTCTTTGGTTTGCCACCGGCTATGATCTACTTATACAAACGCGTGCTTCTGCGAAAGTCCTTCGTGTGGTGGATAGGCAGGCGTGTGAATGAGCATTCGGCACCCTGTGACCGAAGACTCACAGGACAAAAGCAATTCGAGTGAGACTGGAGAAAGCTTTGGACTGGAGCATGTAGCCGTAATGATAAACTGCCTTCCTGTGTGCAGGTGACGCACAATTCGTGCACAAATCACCAATCACTCATGCGTCGTGTGGTGCCAGAAACACTAACCCGGAACAGGCAGTTTTGCCACACGAGAATGGAAGTCTAGGGAGAAGCATTAGTAAACGTGGTCACGACAAATTTGCGGCGCATAAGCCACTGAAGGAACGCATATGGCCCTGCGTGTAACGTGCGCAACGTCATTAACCCAGAAACACGTAAAGTATTTCTTGGACGCGACGCCTAGAGGTTCAAAGATGTTTCCCCCTTTGAAAAGTCATAGCGTAGTGGATATTCGTGTTCATAATCATCAATGAACCGTTAAGTGTAAATCGAACTCAAAACCAAAAAAGAATCGAAATCGAAAGCTTGGAATGAAATTTTGAGATGTTTAGAGGGGTTTCTAGAACACTGTTGTTACTCATCAAATATTACGCGTTTGATCTAACAATAAGTGCGAGCACGAAAAGGTGGGGTACCCTTTCAAGTTCGGGCGATGTCTGGGAGCGGGATAGGCCTGCTGAGAGAGCAGGACAGGCCTGCCGAGTAGTATTGCGTTTCCCTGCACCCGTTGTGGTGCCAGACGTCATGCAGAGTCACCTCTCTCGGTCCATGAGTAACGACTCAGACCGCCTCATGTGCCTCTCGGAGACAGAGCCAACAAAGCCGTGCATCATAAACATATGCTCCAAGCACATGCAAAATGTCATATATATGTATGCATATGTATAAATATATATATATATATATATATATATATATATATATATATATGATCGTATAGAGTACATAAGGCACGGGTTTTTGAAAGTCGCACGCTGTTAATGTGCGTCATGACGTACATGTGGGCATGCCAAGCTGGGAAAGACCGGTTGTCAGGAGAAATTTACATTTGGCCTGGCCTAATGGGTTGAAAATGGCCTGGCCTTAGAGGCATAAACTGGCTTAGACTAGCGAGACCTCGCTTGGACCAATCCGCCTGACGTCCCGTCTCCGGACTTCACGCTTTTTTGTAGTGACGGCACCGGTTCACATCTACTGCACCCCCGTCATCAAGAAAACCGGCGAAGCAGGGCCAAAGGTTCACAGTCGCTCTACGAAGGGCACCTGGATGTTCTCTTTGGCTTTCAAAGATCAAAGCATGCAAATACGTCAGTTAGCCCGTAATAACTGATTGCACGGCTAAATCGTAAGCAAGGGCATGATGAAACAGCTTGCTTTCATCATGCCTTGATTTCCAGCTTGAAGCGCTCGTCTCAAGCTTATGACATTGAGAAGACGTAGCGCCCAATGTAATACTGTTAATAGCCGACTAGCCAATTGTACGATCGTACTACCAAAGCCATGGACGGACAACTCTCCGCATGCTGCAAGCCATTTTTGACAACAAAGGTTGATAACTTAAATGACATTAGTTTGCAAACGGCGTAACAATGGAGCCAAGTCACCCATGTCGGGTTTCCGATACTAAAGCCGTCGTTACATTCAAGCATAACCCCGTGAGGCTATTGCTCTCTGACAGCTGAAAAGCGGTATCTGGTCGGCCGGTATCTGACCGGAGCTTCCGCGCAGAGGTTCAAGGGGTGAAACACTTCTGAGCCTCTAGTGTGAAGCCCTCCCTTCCGACCGCCGAGATCGCAGCGGTCGACCGGTCAGCGGGACCTCCGCAATTACTGGGGAAGCTCCAAATGCGACCAGTGATCAACCAACCATTGGAAGGTGAGCAGAGAGCACACCCCCATGCCCGTGGGGTATAAACTTCCGTAAGGGGACACAAAGTGCCTGAAGCTGCCAGGACCGCTAATCGGAGAAGCTTTCCCACGAATCGGTACAGCTCCCCACCCTTTAGCGTCAAGTTCGGTGGGCTCGGTGTCAGGGATGCAGCACAGGGGCGTAGCCGGGGCCCACCTACTAGACACACATTTTCCCGTTTCATAAAACAACGGTTCCGGACAGCAAAACAAAAAAGGTGCGATGCGTTCACAGCGATACCCGATACCTCCACTAAAACCCCGTACGAAAACCCTGGTTGTGTCCCTGATCCATCATATTTCAAACCTGCAGCGATCATCAGCGCGCTCCGCGTCAGTGCGCATGCGTAGCCGCCGCGTGGATGCAGTCAACAGTCTTCTGCTTCGATGGCGAGCGATTTGGTTAATTAAGCGGTGAGATACCGGGTCATCGAAGGGCGGAGGCGGGGTAGCCGGCTGATTATTTGCGAGGACGGGCACTCGTACCTCACGAAGCATCGCACCGAAGCTGGCACCTATCTCCGGTAAGTGACTCTCTATCGCCAGGATGTGATGGCGGAGTAATGTGGGGCGGGGGACGGACCCACCTCACTGATGGTTGTACCTACGATGCCTTGTTATCATTATCCATAACCTGTTGGAATGATGCTCTCGGTTCCTAGTTTCAAGGTGTGCCACATTAACAATATAATGCATTACTGCAGCCACTTGCAACGTGTATATATATATATATATATATATATATATATATATATATATATATATATATATATATATATATAAAGCTGTCCGAGCTGAAAAAGTAATTACGCCCCTAATATATATATATATATATATATATATATATATATATATATATATACACATATATATATATACATATATATATATATATATACATATATTAGGGGCGTAATTACTTTTTCAGCTCGGACAGCTTTTTCCGGTCGCAAACTGAGAACAATATAGCTGTTCCCTTGGAGTGACCCGTTTTGGGCCGTAATTTGGGAAAGCTTTGGCCATTTTGTCATTTTCCCTCTTCAGTCTCCGCACATACTTTGTCAAAGTACGCTCTTTGATTATTCGATAATACGAAAAAGGAGAAAGTGCCGTTCTTTGTCCCATGTTAGTTAAAAGTGCGTGGTTTGCTGAGACGAGGATGGTGGAAAGGCGTGGAAAGCTTGAATTTACAGGCGAATGGCACTCAGCCTGTCTTTTTGCGCAACCAATCACTCTTGTCAGACTGGTCGTTTGCCAACGGCCGATGTGTCCCACTTCTCCATGAAACATTTCTTCGGGCTGAGTCTGTCTGTCCCATTTTGCGTTGCGTCGTAGCCGGCCAAAACGGGGGGCCACTGAATGGTGAAATTTGGACACGACGCGCGGGCGCACGGGACCGTTTTCACGGGTAGATCGTGAGCCGTCGCGGTCAGGGGTTCGGGCGCGGCACGTGTCGGATGGGTCGCTTTTGGCCTATTGGGTTGGCATGGGTGGTGGGAAAATGTGAACCGCGCAAACCAATTCAGCGTCCTTTCGTAACCGTCGTCACATCTCTGTAACCACGGGTTGGACCACCAATAAATTAGCACGCCTCGGTAGCGAATTGAACGTCACGCCACGTCACGGACCGGGCAAGGCGGTATGTCGGCATTTCGACAAACGGTGTCAAATCCAGCATACTGTCGAAACTGGCCAGGTTCGTGACAAAATTTAATCCCTGTATACACATTTTCGGCATTTGTTCCTATCTGCCCATCCTTTTATTTGTCATTCTGTGTGTTAGCCCATCCAAACATTAACTCTACTTTAGGGATTGCAATTCCACGATTGACATCGTCTAAATGCCACCGTTTAATCGCTCAATCGCCGCAGGCGAGTATCTGAAGTCAAGCAGCAAGCCACGCGCGCGCCGTATTTTGCCGACGTCCGTTAGCAGTCATCCACCTGCATTCATTCATTCGTTGCACGAAAAAGGTGAGGAGCACTGACGGTTAAAGGCATTACTTAAAACCCTTTGCATTTAGCAATGTTAGAGAAACCACGCGCATTGATTGACTAATAGTTTGCCAAGAAGGCAATGAAATAACTAA
>NW_023596136.1:16645112-16665112 GCF_011947565.3 Pollicipes pollicipes | reverse complement strand
GAACAGAGCACTTCTTGTGAGTGAGGGTGCCACACTGATCCCACCCATATCCCTGTAGTGCTACTAGCTCACCTACACATGCAAAGATCGAGTAATGGTACATGTTAATAAGAAATGTACAGTTAGAGAGGTTAACAACAAAACTTTATACATATGCATTCACAGGTGCATCATACAAAGCTCAGTCACTTATCACTACCTATCCACGTGCAAACTTACACAATATGAAAATGATAAATCAGGTGCATCCTCTGCTTACTGACAAACTGAATTGCGGACAACCACTGTGCATCACACCCTGGTTTTTTAGTGAGTCTTAGGCAGCTGCAACTGACTATGAAAGCCTAACATGGCAGCATTGCCACCTGTCAGGTTACAGCAATTACAACCTACAGGCTGAAAAGAGGCCAGCTTCATATTAGATCCCACATGGGAAACCCAAGCCTAGCAATAATGTTGTATATATATCTTAGTACCTACGTACCTACCCACCATGCTGTAGGTAGAGCAGGTTATACCAAGGTGATTCTGCACCAGCCTGCAGCGGTAAACATTTATAGATCAGTCCTCCGGTATTTATTTACCTTTTTTGGAATGACTTAATAGCGGTCCAAAGCTAAATCCCAAGTAACTTTAGAAGTGTGGAGGCATGCTGTGTGAAAATTGAATACAACCAATTCCACTTTGCCTCACTGAATACCTCAAACCCGCAACTACGATGCACATAATCCCAAGCAGCTTCACTCACCCTCCACCCTCCTCACTCCCACCACATCAAGGCAAACAACCAAACCATGCACAGGAGTTCTGGCGCATTCACAGACATTGTGATGGCATTCTAGCACTCGTCAATGGGGCAACCAAGTACAAGTACCACGGGTCGGTTCTGAAATGACAGGCCTGTGATGAATAGTCTAAGAAAAGCCATTTATGCAGTTGCACCAACACAAATTGTTGAGTTTGTGGTAGAAAAATCATAGAGCTTTACAGTCATGCATTTTAAGTTGCTATTTTCCACCTACAAATATATATTATCTTCTGGTGGCGCAAGACAACGCCGAGATAATGCAGTACCTGTACTACAAATCTATAGATATTTCTCATTCTAAGGCATATCATGCCATTTCAACACCCTCTGAGGAAGGCCCGTATCTGGGCGATACCAAAACACGTAAATTTTTCAATTAAATTTGGCTAGCTTTGCTAAAAACTTGCTGTTCTCCGGCTTGTACTCCGGCTTGTTCTCCCCTGGTCTCCCCAATAGGCCCCATTGTGAGAAGGGCAACCAAGTACTGCGATTTTTTCCCACTGGGTTATGGACCATCTCATCTTACAAGTATAGGTACTAGTTGAGCCTGGAGACATGACACCGTTGTTCAATAAGTAAGATATCCTTGAATCTTCAAAGACCGGCATTTACTGGTGCCTGAAAAAGTGGTTGACGTACTATCATTTATACCATAGTAATAAGTTTTGGAATGCTGCATGTCACAAACTCCCATTTTGGGAACGTAATTCCCGATGACATTTAAGAACCCAAATGAAGCCGTTGGCACCAAAAGTGCCGCCCACAAAGTGATATTTGGGTGCCATTTCATGTCATGATTCTATCTCAAAAGTGCCGATATGTGGTGTGTTTGAATGCCATGATTTTTAGTTTAATTGCAAGTTGGATGGTGATTGGTGGCTCATATGGCAGGAGCAGGAATGAAACAGGCGCTTTGAAAAGGATGTGCAATGCTGCAATCTTTGGAATTTTTCCACCACTGTTTGCAAGATGCACGTCCTTTGGTAAAATCGCCAACATGTTATCCTAATATGAGGTAAGTAAAGAGCATAGTTGGCATGCTGGACTTCTTGCTCGGCGAGTCTTTGAATGACCTAGTTGAAAAAGATGTGCCATCGATGATTTTGGTGCTGCTAGTGGTTTTCTGGTCGAACGAATATTGTTGTAGGTGTCTTGCGACGCGGACCTTCACTGCTCGAAAATGCACTCGTCAGTTGCAGGAGGCCGGGATACCGTTGGTTTCGGGTACGGGAGGCGATGGGTTCGTCGCGTGGTGGGAGCCAGAGCCGTGATATGTTTGTCCGTTTCTTGAAAGGTATCGGTAGGTGTGTGCGTCGTGGAGAATGCGGTCTTACTCAGGTGCGCCATATATTTTCCCCACAGGTAATGACATGCGAGGTATGTGGCAGCGGTAGGTACTTAAAACAAGCACATTCCATATTTCAGTTTATTTCATTCCCACAGAAGTAATTCACATGAGTTGTCATCACCATTCAGGAGTTGCATAGGCTTGTACAAGTGCATATAACCCATGTAATACAATAATGAAGGACATTGACATGAACGCCCTGGATTGGCCAGCTCCTGCAGGATTGCAGATGCTTGTTTTCATTTCTTGGTGCTCCATATGTTTGGTCCCTGGAAATCAAATAAAAGTTATAACTCACTTTATGAAAGCAAAGTTCATGCACCCCCCTGGCTATCAAGAAAGCAAAACTGTCTGCCTTGGTACTTATACTCAGGCTCATACATTTGCAATGGTGTCTGCTTTGTGGGGCGAATGCAGTGTTTGTCTGGAGTACAAAAATTGTCATTCTTACCAGTCAAGAGCCTGGAGTACAAAATTTCCTGGTGCCACATCCACCAGAAAACGGAGGTTTTTCCCACACTGGTTTGTATCACGTACACGGAGGCTTGTTCATCATATATAAGCAAATTCTCAGCACCTGCATACCTGCTTGTTACCAAAAGTGTAGCTGCTTGAGCATCATTGAAGCCATACAGTCCTGCTGAAGTCGGGGAAGAGCTGCCTGAAAGGCTAGTTGCAATGCAAATCATACTCTGAAGCAACGCTCGTTAATTTCACGCAAATGTTCCATGGATCTGACCCACGTTTCCGAGCGATGTTTCGGAATTCGTTTTCAGCCATTCCGTTTTGCAGGTAGAGCCTGAGCTCGAGCCGCAAATGGCCCGCCTCAAGGCATACATGGCGAGGCAGTGGCGCGCCCTGCCCGCCGACCGCCTGTCAGTCCATGGCCTGGAACGGCGTACGAACAACGACGCAGAGTCGTTTTTTGCTGGGCTAGGTGCCAACATCCCCGCAGCCCACCCCAGCTTCTGGCAGTTCGTAGCCAAGGCCAACGACGTAAGTACTTCATGTTATGTCATGCCTGGACCTACGACCATTTGTTAGGCATGGTTATCGCATGTGATGAAAAGCTTAGAAATGTTGTACCTTAACACATACGCTTGAAACGGCTGAATATCTCAGCCAAAATTCCTTATGCCTGGCATTTCATCCGTGCACTGATGAGGGCATATATCTTCTAGCAACGCTTCCTATATCTTCAGAATGATTGTAGCTGTACAAGTATTTAAAATTTCTTACCAAACACCATTTTGGAATGTGCCGTTACATTTATGGACACGGCTCATGGCCGGTCAACGACCTTGATAAGTTTTTACTACATACGTTGGACCAAAACTGTCTTAACAATCAGGTTCGTCGATAATGTGCTGTGGTATGGTTTCATTTTTCATACAAATACTCGGTGTTGTTGTGGGGGTGTGTATGTGGACCGTTGGGGTGGTGGTGCGGTGCGATGGGGCGGGGTTTCCTGGCCGCCGCTGGATGTCGCACGCCGCCGGTTGCCGCTGTCACATCCACCCACGAGAGCAAATTTATAATGAGGAGCCCATTGGTCAGCGTACGAGCTCCATGATGTTAGCGCACGGCTCGACACGTTGTGGCTCCGGTACACCCGACGTCAACACACACTCATGTGAGCCACAGAGCTAGGATGAAGCGGGTGACCGGGGCAGTGGCGGGATGGCGGATCCGGTCAGGCACCATGAACGGCTGTCTCCCCGCCCATGGCTGTGCGCCCTTGACCACGGTATCCACCTCCACCCTTTAGCTAGCGATATCATTTAAATGGGGCAAAAACGGGAATGCGTGCATACTAACGCGCCTAACCGGCACTGGTCCCCCGTACTGGCGAACTATATTGACAAGGGCCCTCTAGGTAATGACCATGGGACCCCCCCCCCCCCCCCGCCTTAATTAATCCACACAGACTCCACGCACTCGGCGCCCATCACACTCATTCCAAGCATTCGCATACGCTGGCGCCCACACCATCTCGTTCATCCTTGGCACGCACACGGGTGGGACCCCCCCTCCCCCCTTTTTCCCCGCACCTTGACATTATAATTGGCCGTCTGCATGGGTCCTCGTTAAAATTTAATTCACTTATCACATTTCGGTCTTGCCATAAATGCACGTTTAAGCCCCGTTCAAACATATCACGATGATTTGCCAGCTTGACACCGACGCAGCTGCTGGGCCGACCACGAGTGTCAAAACTGAACGGCGACTCGCTCCCTCGCCTGACCTCCAGGGTGACGGCTCCCTATTTGGACGACGCTTCCCACGTTCCGTCCACGATGGGCGGCTCCGCACTCATACGGCCGCACCCACCGCTCGCAGCTTTCCGCTGCCGCGCATGCGCCTTAGACGGCGCCTCGTCCAGCACGGAGGCGTCGCTTCCGGCGCTTCTGCGCCCTCGCCTCCCGTCCGCCGGAGCAGGCTTTGCAAGGCACCGCCCATAGCGCGTCCCTCAGAGGCCTGGAGGCAGACAGCGCGCTCATGGGACGGTGGGGCCTCTCGGCAGACGACGAGCGCCCGGTGCGACCTGCGTTCACGCCTTACGGTCTCCCCGGCCGGCACGCTCTGGAGACTCGGCCTGACCGGCCTGTCCGACGACCTAACTCCTCGTCGCCTTCCCTATGAGCGTCGATGACGGGATCTCTATCCGTCCCGAACATCCCATCACCAATCGCTCATAAGGCCCGGCGTGCACCACGTCGGAAGAGAGCGGACTGACTCCTGCCCTCTCCCAAGGCGGAGACACCACGGATAGACTCCGCTACCGCCCTGCACGATCGAGCATCCCAGGCGGCCCCCACGGATCCAAGGTCACTTTATGACCAACGCCTCCTTAGGCCGTCACGCCTGGGGTCAAGTGGGGAACGACCAAACGAGTCGGCCGTCTCAAAAAAAAAAACGAAACTGTCTCGTGCCGCGCTACCCACAAACGTCTTTCTGCGTAAAAGCAGGACTGCGGTCGTCTGGCTCCTCGTCCTCGTCACGGCCACGCCGGGCTACCCACCTGCTGGCGGGCCACGAGCGGTGGACTGCTCCGTCCACCCACATCGCGGCAGACAGTCATCTGCCGGCCGGCCGCGGGTGCCCGCGCCGCCATCGCGCACCGTCGGGTGCTGCCCTCTACCGCAATTGCCCATAGCGACTGACAGATGGCGTCCGTGTCACCTCCCGAACGCCGGCCCGGGCGACGCCCCGCGAGTAACCTCCGGTCCCGCGGAACTGCGGGAAATCCTTCGAGATGCCGCGGGCCCGGCACACCTCACCGCTGTGCCTTAACATCCCGGCGCAGGCGGTCCCTCTCCGACCCCTAGCCTACATACCGGGGTTACATCCGGTTCGGTGAATTCGACGCCATTCTCCCCATACCGAACCCCCGGCGTCCGTGTCGGATCCATCTCGGACGACATGGGTATTCGTTAACGAAACGGTGGCGCGGGACATCAATTGGTCAGAGAACGACCCAGACCTAGTGAAAGGAAGAGGGAGACAGAAGCCGGGCAATACACGCGCTCGCTGAGGGAATCCGCGCAGCACGCGCGGAGCTAGACCGCGCTAACCTCTTACGCGAGAAAGGCCGAGCATGCGCGCTGGATCGAACCCGTGAGGTTCCAGCTTATTGCCTCTAACTATTGACACTAAACCGGCTTCTAACTATTGACAAAGAAAACGAAACGAGAAATGTACGGCGAACGGTCCACCTAACCCACACCCTGCCGCCATAGCATGTCGGCGCGGCCCGTACATCGCGTCCGGCCGCGACGATGGCCAGACGAGGGCCCAGACAAGCCGATGCGCCTTTGCATGGCTTCCGCCATTGGTAAACTCCGGACGCCTACGGGGCATGCCAACGAACTGGCCGCTGCGCCCAAGCATGCGTTCCGGGCTCCGGATACGACCCCGCCCAACGCCGGGCCGCGTGTCCTCCCGCCGCCCGAACCGACCTCGTCCAGCCTCGCTCCCTCACTAAACCATCGCTACGCAATCCAATACCTGTATTTATACGCAAGACAACGAAGCAAAACATCACCCATAGACCGCGACATACACACCTACCACACTAACGCCCCCGAGCCCCTCCCCCTTTCCCCGGCTCTGCGGCAACCGCGGCTTACTCCGCCCGGTGGGAAGCGGGGCGGAAGGGCACACTCGGGGCGCCAGCCGTCCATGGCCCGGTAAGATGGAATGAGGGGGGGGGGGGGGGTCAACGGTCTGGGCACTCACATCGTGTGCGCCGTCGTCGGTGACTGTTGCCCGCCGCGTCGAACGTCGCAACTCTTGGTCCGTACTCCTCGCACTCTGTACTGCCTGGTCCGTCTCCCTCCTCTCGAGGCCCTCGCATGATAATTTATAAGATTCCGATGCCTTTCAACCGGGTCGACCCGCCCCCGTCGCCCTGCGTGACCCAATCGGTTTGCCGCCTCGCCTCCTCCGTCCAATCCGTCGCCGGGCCGGCATGCTCCGCTGCCAGAGTCCGTCCCTCGACGTGCCCCTAGGCCAGATCTCGGGCGTGGTGTCGCTGGCGACGACGCAAGGCCAGCCCGCTCTCGCCTCGGGCGGGCCCTGCGCGTCCCCCACTGGCCCAGTTCCCACGTGGCGCGGCTCTCGAAACGGCATCTGGGGCGACGGCGGCGCCTGCGCGGCGGGGGTTCTTGGGGTGGTTCGGGGGGAGTGTGATGGAGGGGAGCGGGGAGCCCTTGATCACAGCCGGCTGGCTCGCGTTCCCACGCTCTGTGCGCGGAACCCCTCCGGTCCCGGGCGGGCGGCGCGCAGAACAACGAGACTTGAAAAATGTACGCCTATAGCATCTGGAGCGACGGCGGCGCCGGCGCGGCGGGGGTTCTTGGGGTGGTTCGGGGGGGAGTGTGATGGAGGGGAGAGGGAAGCCCTTGACCACGGCCGGCTGGTTCGCGTTCCCACGCTCTGTGCGCGGAACCCCTCCGGTCCCGGGCGGGTGGCGCGCAGAACAACGAGACATGAAAATGTACGCCTACATTAACGAACCTCCCTTAATTTCACGTCCCCGTGAAAAGTTCGTGACCACTCCTTATCCTAGGCCTCTTTCCCGCTTAGCTCTGTCGGGAAAGCCTCCCTATGCGCACTGCAGACTCTCATGGGTCCGAACACCATACACCGCAGACAACGGCACACCGTCGCTATGTACCTCACGGGCAATCGCACGCCACCACTATGTTCACCGCGGGCAAGCGTCACCACGCGCGCGAGAGACGCCTCGCTCCGGTGCACACGCCTCTCTGTCGAGTCCTCCCGCGTCGTCCTTCGCGTTCTGCTGACCCGGGGTGACCTCGCCGACCCCTTTGCTTCTTCGCCCTTCCGTCCGGGTCCCTTTTTGTTCCTCCTTCCCTGTTCGGCTTGGTTTAGCTCTTGCTCTTAAATAGTCGCGACCCCGCTCCGCCGACACAACGGGATGTCCTAGCTGCTACATGAACTTTCTGAGGTTTTCCAGTTCACGTTCCTGGCGGCTCAGCCTTTCTTCCAGTCGCGACACCTTGCTTAAGGTCTCGTCAAACCTCGTCGTGTAGTCCTCCTGGACCGATCGCAGGGCGGTCGCTCCCTCACCTCGCGACTCCCGTCGGCACCTCTCGCGGCCGCAGAGGAACAGGGTCACCAGGATCAAGCCGATCACCCCCACGGATCCGAGCGTCATTGGCCCGTGCTCGGCGATGATGGCTCGCCAGCCATCCTGGTCGCGGTCGCCATTCATTAGCAGCCTCCCTCTCTTTAGCCCCTCGGAGATGTCCGCCAGGGTCCCGTTGAGGACGGCCTCGTCCGGTACTTCCGCGAGCCTTTCCAACAGCGTGGAACTCGGCGGAGGGCCGCTGGCGTCAGCTTGCGAAAGCAGGTCTTGCAGGCTCACGGTGGCGTTGTACACCTGCATTTCGTCCACCGATGGGTTTTCTATGACAGTTGACCCTCCTCGCAGGTGCGCTGGGACCACGAAGTTGTCGCCCACCGCCGCACAGGCTGGCGGTAGTACGAATACTCCGGCCCCTTGCAGGTGGAATCCAGGACGATGGCGCGCCAGAAGCCTTCCGGCATTGGAGCGCAAAAGTCTCTGTCCGGGGCAACGCGTACGCCCAGCGATCTTGGCCGACGTTTCGAAGGGAGGCCCGAAGTGGGATGACCCTCTGGGTGCAAGACCTCCGAACGCCGTCCACGTCGCCTCGAAATGAGTGATACGCGCATCCTTCGCCGTCCGACTTGATGACTGGCGTAGCTTCCTCGCATAACGTAAGGGACGCTGTCTGCTTGCATTTGCTCATCTCCTCTCCGGTTAGCTCCACGTGTAGTCTCCGATCGGACGAAAGCGCAAAGAACTCCGCTTGGATTTCGGCCAAGACGGCTGCGGAGCGGCCTGCAATCCATGAAGGAATGGGGATGACCTGATAAAGGTAGAACTGCCCATAATCCGTCTGACGTAGCGGTAGCTTGATGTGCACCTCCCACCCGTCGGCCAGCGGGACCGCCGAGGTGGTGAGCTCTCGGTAGAGGTCCCAAGGGCTGGCTGATTCTGGGGGGGCCAGGGTCCATCCCGACGGAAGGGCTTGCCGTATAGAAGAGAGGGCTCGCACTAGTTCTCGCGGAGGGATGATGTTTGCCGATAGGCGGCCCTCTTGCACTGCAGCCATCTCTTGAACCAGCTCGTCCGTTTTGTGGCGAAAGGTGGAGACGCTGGCGCCGGCCGCCCTGATGGCCGCACTCACGGCGCGGACGATGTCTATTTCTCGTCGGACATTGAGGACTGCCACTCGGTCGCGGTTCCCGATCCGTTCCAACATTTGGATGACCGCATTGGTTTTGCTGACGAGCGCCTGTATGTTTTTGTGGTCAGCCCTTTCTCTTTTCACCAGTTTCCCCATCAAGGAGGCCTGCAATTCCTGAACGTGCTGGAGTTCTCCCGTTTCGGCCTGGAGGTGTTGCAGCCCCTTATGCAAATTTCTCGTTTCTTCTTCCGTTGCCGTGCCGAACAAGAAGCTGAGGCCCTTGCCGACGAAAGGCAGCACGCTCCTGGTACGGCGTGCTTGGCTCAGTTCTCTCCGTACGTTTCTCACCTTTGCTTGTGCAGCCGCCAGTTCCCGGTCCATCCACGTCCTCTCTTGCCCCCAAGCGCTGCTCATCGTGACCAGGAAATGTTCAAGCCGCTTTTGTTCCTCTGTGCTATTTCGGCCTTGACCCCCTCGCGTTACTTTACCTAGGCTGGTCGCCAAAACATCCGTGATGTCCTCGATTCTATCTTCGATTCGCATGCGTTGCGAATGAATCCGACTTGCCTGGGTCCTGAGGACCAGGGTCCATCGCCCTGTGGCGAACAGTAGCTGCCCTCTCGGCTCAAACAGCAGGCCGGCTGGCTGCGGCTCCAACGTCCGAATTCCGTCGCCGGTGGCGGGCGCTGAGTAGGACGCCGCCGCGCACAGTGCAAGCAGTCCGATGCGTGCCAACCTGGAATAGAGTGGTGGCCTTAGTCGGGTTCCACCGCCATGGACAGACCGGTCGGCCCGCGGGCCATGTGCTAGAGCCGGGATGATTTAGGGGCGATGGGGGAGTAGGTTAGGCCTTCCTTTCACTTGACGTTCCCTTTCTTGATCGTCATTGGGGGTTCGTCCACGCCCTGGCCGCCTCCACCCGGGCCCTGACGCGAGCCGACCTCCGCGGCGGCCTCTCTCGGTCATCGCGACCACTTCCCGCGCTTCCGCCCGCTGCGCTCGTCCTTCGGAGGGACGCCTGTCCGGGCGCTTGCGTTTCCCTGGCGACGTCCGGAGTCGGGGCTGGGGTGACTTGTCGGGCTTCGCTTTCGGGTGATCCTGGGACGGCGCTCTGGCCGCAGCCCGGGTCCAGCGGCTGATCTTCCTCCCACAGCCACGCCTCGTCCCGATCATCTCGCCTGAGGGGTTTGTGGCGAGCGCGCTCCTCCCGCAGCCATGCTTCCAGGACGCCCGATGGATCCCGTGCGGGGCTCGGGTCGGGAGTCCTCGGCGCCCATTTCGGCTCTTCCCGGGGCCAGACGAGTGCGGGCCGCGTCTCCTTCAGGCGGTCAACGTGCACCCGGAGTAGCCTGCCTCGGCGCTCGGGATGCTCCACGACGTAGTTGAGCGGCCCTCTCCGCGCCAGGACTCGGTAGCCCGGTTTCCAGGGGCGGTGCAGCTTCCTGGACTCGCCCTCGCCGACCCGCTCATCCAGAAGGTGCACTTCATCACCCACTTTAAATTGCCGGTCGACCGCCTTCCCGTCGTGCCACGCCTTCTGCTTACGGTGGGCTTCCGCTAGTCTCCGCTGCACGACCTGGAACGCGCGGTGCAAGCGGCGCACAGCTTCGGGCTTCGTTCGCTCGATCTCCTTGCCCGTCGTCGCATCGCCGTATCCTCTGGGAGGATCTTGCAGCATGATATCGAGGGGAGCCCTGCAAGGCCTTCCGAACATCAGAAAGAAAGGAGTCTCTCCCGTTGACTCTTGAACCGCAGCTCGGTAAGCGTGGGCCACATATGGTAGATATGTGTCCCAATCCCGCTGGTGGTCGGCCACAAACGCTCGCAGCATGGCGGCCAGTGTGCGGTTGAAACGCTCGCACAGGCCGTCAAACTGCGGGTGGTACGGCGTTGTGAATAGCTGGGATACTTTGAGCTGTCGGCAGATCTCCTTGACCAGGTTAGACCTGAAATTGCTGCCGTTGTCGGTGATGAGCCTTGCTGGGAGCCCATACTCCAGAAACTTTTCCAGCAGAACCCTGGCGGTCGTTTCGGCCGTCTGGTTTGGAACGGCCACGGCCAAAACGTAGCGAGTCAGGTAGTCGGTGATCACGATGATGTACTTGTTCCCCCTGCGCGTTTGCGGGAGGGGACCGAGCACGTCTACTGCCACCGTGTGCCATGCCCCGAGTGGCTCCGGCAGGCGTCCCAAGGGGGCGCGCGTCTTCGGGCCTCGGTCCTTTATCTGGCAAATTTCACAGCCCTCCGCATACTTGTGCACCCGGGAGTACATGTGGCGGAAGAAATACCTCTTTCTGAGGGTGGCGAGCATCTTCTTTGTTTTGAAATGCCCCGCGTGGGCGTCTCGTATGGCGGCCGGGATCAGAGACGCCGGCAGAACGGGTCTGGCTGCGTTCTCCTCCGTCTCGTCGCATGTGACGTCCTCCAATACCCTATCGTAGGCGACACGGAACGCGTGGTCCTGGCCCCACAGGGGCATCGGGATTTGCCCCGCCATCGCGTCCATCAGTTGCTGACAGTCCCCGTCCCGCGCCTGTTCTCGTTTCAGGTTTGTCCTTCCGAATTCCAGCGACGATGTGGCTGGCAGCCCGCCATCCTCTCCTCCGACGTCCTTTTCCGCGGGCCGTCTCCGGGTCCTCGTTGGATTCCTCGGTTTCTGGCTTCCTCTCGGCGTGCTGACGTGAGCCTCACTCTTCGCCACGGCGGCTACCTGCCGCGCTCCGATTCCTTGTTGGTGCAGTCCAGCTAGGGTGCCGTCCCAACGGGAGCGGTCTCCGTCGCCGACTTCTGTTGGAGTTGCTAGCTCAGCAAGTGATACCGTGAGTCCCTCGCCGACGTCTTCTTGGATCCGCGACAGAAAGTCCGCGTTTCTGTGGATTTTGCCCGCTCTGTGCACCACGGCCAGGTCATATTCCTGCAAAGCCAAGCGCCATCGTTGCAAGCGGGGATTCGGTGCCTTCAGAGACAGGAGCCACCGGAGGGCCCAATGATCCGTCACCACCTCCGTCTTCCGGCCTACCAGATAATCGCGGAAATGCTTCACCGCCCATACCAAGGCCAGGCTCTCCAGCTCGCAGGCCGAATAAGACGTCTCGGGGCCGGTCGTCTTTCGCGATGCATAGGCGATGAGATTCTCCCGCCGCGCGTCGCCTCGCTGCCCCAGCACCGCTCCTAAGCCCTTGGCGCTGTCGTCCGTCATCAAGATGAATGGGCGGGTGTAGTCTGGCAGCGCCAGCACCGGCTCAGAGACCAGGGCTGCCCTCAAGTCTTCGAACGCCGCCTGCTGCTCTTCCTTCCATAAAAATGGCACGCCCTTCTTCGTCAGGCCCGTGAGGGGCGCTGCCCGCTTGCTGAAGTCCTGGATGAACGTTCGGTAGTACGACGCCATCCCCACGAACGATCGGACTTCGCGGAGCGTGCGCGGCGCGGGAAGGTCTTGAATAACCCGCACGTTCTCAGGGTCCGGTCTGATCTCCCCGGCCGATATACGATGACCCAGGTACGTGACCTGGGCGCGCGCGAAGGCGCACTTTGAGGGCTTCAGCCTGAGGTCAGCCCTCCGAAGGCGCTCGAAGACGAGGCGGAGATGAGCCTTGTGCTCCTCGAAGTTCTTGGAGAACACCACCACGTCGTCGATGAAGCAGTGGCAGAAGACCCCCGTGTATCCGGACAGTATGTGCGACATGAGACGCTGGTAGGTGGCGCCACTGTTGCGGAGGCCGAACGGCATCCGTACGAACTGGTAGAGCCCCAGGAAGCACCGGAACGCCGTTTTCGGACGGTCCGCGGGAGCCACTTCCACTTGCCAGTAACCCTGTTGACAGTCAAGCGTGCTAAAAATGGTGGCTTCCCCCATGGTGTCCAATATGTCGCTCCTGGTGAGAGGCAGGGGATAATGGTCGGGCCTGGTTACTTCGTTGATGCCCCGATAATCCACGCAGAAGCGGGTCTCGCCGTTTTTCTTGGGGACCAACACGACTCCGGCGGCGTATTCTGAAATGGATGGCTCGATGACTCCCCTTTGTAGCATTTCGCGTACTTCACGTTCGATGGTCGCTCGCTCTGCCTGAGCTACTCGGTAAGCTGGTCTCCGGACGGGCTTCGGTGAAGCCAGTTCTATGCGGTGTTGGATCAGCTGGCATTTCCCCAAACTGCCATCCCACGAAAACAGCTTTCGTAGTCCTTCAGGAGCCATGTCAAGTCCTGTTTTTCCTCAGGGCTCAACTCCCCGATTTCCACGTCACCGACGTCCCACTGACGACTTTGCCGACTCGCCGGCTGGTTGTCGTTCGCCCTGGCTGCAGTGTCTTCTCGCACGCTCGCTCCGGACGCGTGCGCTGGCGACTGCGGGACCTTCACCCGGGATCCGGCGGCCAGTTCCATTGTCCCGGGCCCCAGGTTGAAGAGCTCTACGGCCAGAGTCTCGCCATCTTGCCTCCCTTCGTCGGAGACCGATATCACAACGCCTTCACCCTGCGCCTCTGGAGAGCTTCCGCGGGACTCACGCAGGTCTGACCCGCTTGCCTCTTGTCTGTTTGCTTGCACCGTCATCCCGGTCCGGGCCGGCACCGAAACTGCTTCCACGAGCTCCAGGTAGGCTTCCTCCTCTCGCGTCACCCGTTCTGGCCCGTCCGGTTTCGGAGTCGGCTCTATCCCGGTAACGCCGACTGCTGGCGCCCCCTCTCCCGTCATGACGCCTAGTGGCGTTTTGACGTGGCGCCGGTTGGACATGGTCCTGCTGGCGCCGTCGATGGTCAGCCCGTGTGCTTGGATGAAGTCGAAGCCGATGATCGCCTCATGGGGCAGTTCTCTGCAGACGTACGCCCAGTGGAGGATGGATTCTCCGCACACCGTGAACCTGACACGCTTCAAGCACTGGACGTCGATTGTGTGGCCGGACGCGGACTTCAAGACTATTAGCGGTGCGCGTTGGTCGCCTCCCGTCCATCCGTCTTCGAGGGCGGAGCTCCGGACCAGTGTAGCTACTGCTCCCGTATCGATGAGGGCGGTATAAATACGGTCTTCGATGTGCACAGTGCATGTGCACACCGCTGGAGGCGGCGTCAGCGGCGCGCTCTGCTCTTGCCACGCCTCTTGACCTTTGTGCCGAGTCGGCGGCGCTTCCCGGCTCCGTTCAGGAGATATCCCCGTCCGTTCGTATCTCTTCCGTGTCTCTTCATTTCCCAGCTTCGTCCGGTTCGCCCTCGGCCGATCCTGTTTGACGGAGAAGGCCTCGCCGCTCTGCAGGGCCGGTGACCCGTCACGACGCCGAACGTTCTGGTCAGCCCGATCTTGATATTTATTTGCCACGCGTGAGGGCCTTTCGTTACCGCTCGTCGGCTGGCCCCCTAATGCAGCCGACTCCTCCCGTTTCCCCTCCGCTGGGACTTCTCGGGGCAGCGGCGGGCGTAGTGTCCAGGCCGGTGGCAGAAGAAGCAGTTTCCCTCTCTGAAATCTTGTGCCTCCTCTTCGCTCCATCTGCCCTGGCTCGGTCGCCACTCTTCATCCCCGCCGTGCTCCAGGTGCGATCGCCAGTGCACGGACTTTGTCCGCCTGCCCCTTCCGGCGTGGCCGCCGTGGTATGCTCCCTGATACTGGCTCACTTCTCGTCGCCCGCGGGGCAGCGGCAGCTGGTCCTGGTAGGGATGGGAGTCGCCTTCTCGCCGTGATGGCCGCTGCAGCTCGGGGTCCCTCCTGGGACCCCGATGCTGCTCGTCCTCTTCCCTGTCGCGTTGGCTGCTCCTTCCTCCCACCGGTGATGTCTCCATCCTCTTTCTTCTTTCGTCTCGGATTTCCATCGCGGAGACGAGGGTTTCGATCAGGTTTACGGCTTCTGGCCCGCCCCTGTACGTATTGAGGACTTCTCCCTCTCTGTGCGTCGCTTCCAGCGCCTCCTCTTCTGCCGCGACCGTCACCGCTTCATCAAACGTAGCGCACCGCTTACGCCAAACCATCCGACGGAGGGTGGGGCGCAGTCCTCGTACGAAGTTAATACGCCTGATATAGTCCAGCAGCGGGTTCCGTCGCCCTGCGGACTGTGCCAGGCTGTCGCCGTATCCTTCGCGGTCGCTGCTCCCTGTGCCGCTGGGCGGCCCGCATTCCAATCCCACGCGCTTGTCTTCTGGGCTCAGGGAAGATAGCGATAGTTTCCTCACCACTTGGGCCCATTCGTGTACGGTCTTCCCCTCTTGCTGGCCGGTGTGGAGCAGGAACTGGTTCCACTGTTCACGCCCGGCCGTCTGGTACCTTTCCTTCAGGGCACGTTTGAGCGATGGCCAGGTCTTCGCTTTCCCTTCCTCTTGCAAATGGTCGATGAATTCGCTTGCATCTCCCTTGAGCCTGATTAGTGCCACCTTCAACATGGTGTCTTCTCCCCAGCTCGCGAAGTCGCTAGCCCGCTCCAGCTCCCTGATCCATTCCGCGACGTTCTGCGTCCCGTCATATTCGTCCACGGCGTGGAAGACGAATTTTTCCATCTGGAACACATCAGTCTTGTCAGCGGGCGGCCCCGTTTCCATCTTGCTTTAGGTGCCTCTCTCCCGCCCTGCCGTGCTCGTCCTGGGTTCGGCGACGTGAGTCGGTTTGCGGGGTTGTGGCTCCGTAACGCTGCCAATGAAAGCCCCACGTTCGGGCGCCAGCTCTGTGGGGGTGTGTTTGTAGACCGTTGGGGTGGTGGTGCGGTGCGATGGGGCGGGGTTTCCTGGCCGCCGCTGGATGTCGCACGCCGCTGTCACATCCACCCACGAGAGCAAATTTATAATGAGGAGCCCATTGGTCAGCGTACGAGCTCCATGATGTTAGCGCACGGCTCGACACGTTGTGGCTCCGGTACACCCGACGTCAACACACACTCATGTGAGCCACAGAGCTAGGATGAAGCGGGTGACCGGGGCGTTGGCGGGATGGCGGATCCGGTCAGGCACCATGAACGGCTGTCTCCCCGCCCATGGCTGTGCGCCCTTGACCACGGTATCCACCTCCACCCTTTAGCTAGCGATATCATTTAAATGGGGCAAAAAACGGGAATGCGTGCATACTAACGCGCCTACCGGCAATGGTCCCCCGCACTGGCGAACTATATTGACAAGGGCCTACTAGGTAATGACCATGGGACCCCCCCCCCCCCCCCGCCTTAATTAATCCACGCAGACTCCACGCACTCGGCGCCCATCACACTCATTCCAAGCATTCGCATACGCTGGCGCCCACACCATCTCGTTCATCCTTGGCACGCACACGGGTGGGACCCCCCCCCCCTCCCCCCTTTTTCCCCGCACCTTGACATTATAATTGGCCGTCTGCATGGGTCCTCGTTAAAATTTAATTCACTTATCACATTTCGGTCTTGCCATAAATGCACGTTTAAGCCCCGTTCAAACATATCACGATGATTTGCCAGCTTGACACCGACGCAGCTGCTGGGCCGACCACGAGTGTCAAAGCTGAACGGCGACTCGCTCCCTCGCCTGACCTCCAGGGTGACGGCTCCCTATTTGGACGACGCTTCCCACGTTCCGTCCACGATGGGCGGCTCCGCACTCATACGGCCGCACCCACCGCTCGCAGCTTTCCGCTGCCGCGCATGCGCCTTAGACGGCGCCTCGTCCAGCACGGAGGCGTCGCTTCCGGCGCTTCTGCGCCCTCGCCTCCCGTCCGCCGGAGCAGGCTTTGCAAGGCACCGCCCATAGCGCGTCCCTCAGAGGCCTGGAGGCAGACAGCGCGCTCATGGGACGGTGGGGCCTCTCGGCAGACGACGAGCGCCCGGTGCGACCTGCGTTCACGCCTTACGGTCTCCCCGGCCGGCACGCTCTGGAGACTCGGCCTGACCGGCCTGTCCGACGACCTAACTCCTCGTCGCCTTCCCTATGAGCGTCGATGACGGGATCTCTATCCGTCCCGAACATCCCATCACCAATCGCTCATAAGGCCCGGCGTGCACCACGTCGGAAGAGAGCGGACTGACTCCTGCCCTCTCCCAAGGCGGAGACACCACGGATAGACTCCGCTACCGCCCTGCACGATCGAGCATCCCAGGCGGCCCCCACGGATCCAAGGTCACTTTATGACCAACGCCTCCTTAGGCCGTCACGCCTGGGGTCAAGTGGGGAACGACCAAACGAGTCGGCCGTCTCAAAAAAAAAAACGAAACTGTCTCGTGCCGCGCTACCCACAAACGTCTTTCTGCGTAAAAGCAGGACTGCGGTCGTCTGGCTCCTCGTCCTCGTCACGGCCACGCCGGGCTACCCACCTGCTGGCGGGCCACGAGCGGTGGACTGCTCCGTCCACCCACATCGCGGCAGACAGTCATCTGCCGGCCGGCCGCGGGTGCCCGCGCCGCCATCGCGCACCGTCGGGTGCTGCCCTCTACCGCAATTGCCCATAGCGACTGACAGATGGCGTCCGTGTCACTTCCCGAACGCCGGCCCGGGCGACGCCCCGCGAGTAACCTCCGGTCCCGCGGAACTACGGGAAATCCTTCGAGATGCCGCGGGCCCGGCACACCTCACCGCTGTGCCTTAACATCCCGGCGCAGGCGGTCTCTCTCCGACCCCTAGCCTACATACCGGGGTTACATCCGGTTCGGTGAATTCGACGCCATTCTCCCCATACCGAACCCCCGGCGTCCGTGTCGGATCCATCTCGGACGACATGGGTATTCGTTAACGAAACGGTGGCGCGGGACATCAATTGGTCAGAGAACGACCCAGACCTAGTGAAAGGAAGAGGGAGACAGAAGCCGGGCAATACACGCGCTCGCTGAGGGAATCCGCGCAGCACGCGCGGAGCTAGACCGCGCTAACCTCTTACGCGAGAAAGGCCGAGCATGCGCGCTGGATCGAACCCGTGAGGTTCCAGCTTATTGCCTCTAACTATTGACACTAAACCGGCTTCTAACTATTGACAAAGAAAACGAAACGAGAAATGTACGGCGAACGGTCCACCTAACCCACGCCCTGCCGCCATAACATGTCGGCGCGGCCCGTACATCGCGTCCGGCCGCGACGATGGCCAGACGAGGGCCCAGACAAGCCGATGCGCCTTTGCATGGCTTCCGCCATTGGTAAACTCCGGACGCCTACGGGGCATGCCAACGAACTGGCCGCTGCGCCCAAGCATGCGTTCCGGGCTCCGGATACGACCCCGCCCAACGCCGGGCCGCGTGTCCTCCCGCCGCCCGAACCGACCTCGTCCAGCCTCGCTCCCTCACTAAACCATCGCTACGCAATCCAATACCTGTATTTATACGCAAAGACAACGAAGCAAAACATCACCCATAGACCGCGACATACACACCTACCGTACTAACACCCCCGAGCCCCTCCCCCTTTCCCCGGCTCTGCGGCAACCGCGGCTTACGCCGCCCGGTGGGAAGCGGGGCGGAAGGGCACACTCGGGGCGCCAGCCGTCCATGGCCCGGTAAGATGGAATGAGGGGGGGGGGGGGTCAACGGTCTGGGCACTCACATCGTGTGCGCCGTCGTCGGTGACTGTTGCCCGCCGCGTCGAACGTCGCAACTCTTGGTCCGTACTCCTCGCACTCTGTACTGCCTGGTCCGTCTCCTTTTCGAGGCCCTCGCATGATAATTTATAAGATTCCGATGCCTTTCAACCGGGTCGACCCGCCCCCGTCGCCCTGCGTGACCCAATCGGTTTGCCGCCTCGCCTCCTCCGTCCAATCCGTCGCCGGGCCGGCATGCTCCGCTGCCAGAGTCCGTCCCTCGACGTGCCCCTAGGCCAGATCTCGGGCGTGGTGTCGCTGGCGACGACGCAAGGCCAGCCCGCTCTCGCCTCGGGCGGGCCCTGCGCGTCCCCCACTGGCCCAGTTCCCACGTGGCGCGGCTCCCGAAACGGCATCTGGGGCGACGGCGGCGCCTGCGCGGCGGGGGTTCTTGGGGTGGTTCGGGGGGAGTGTGATGGAGGGGAGCGGGGAGCCCTTGATCACAGCCGGCTGGCTCGCGTTCCCACGCTCTGTGCGCGGAACCCCTCCGGTCCCGGGCGGGCGGCGCGCAGAACAACGAGACTTGAAAAATGTACGCCTATAGCATCTGGAGCGACGGCGGCGCCGGCGCGGCGGGGGTTCTTGGGGTGGTTCGGGGGGAGTGTGATGGAGGGGAGAGGGAAGCCCTTGACCACGGCCGGCTGGTTCGCGTTCCCACGCTCTGTGCGCGGAACCCCTCCGGTCCCGGGCGGGTGGCGCGCAGAACAACGAGACATGAAAATGTACGCCTACATTAACAAGAACAGGCAACAGCTGAATCCCAGTCATTGCTCCGGCATATAAGTGTGCTGCTTCTGAAGCCAGAAGTCAGGTTCAAAAGGATTCAGATGTGTAGACCCTAGAGTAATGTACAAGATCAATTTAGTTTTAGATGTGGGCATGACCAGAAAGTGCTGGAATGTAGATTGTTGCCATGTGTATTGGTATTATGATCAGGTGCTGTATGTTGCAAATCAGACATTGCTAGCCTTTATGGTGTAAGCAAATGAAACACTCTCAATGTATGCACATGTTCGTTAATGCAGGCATACAGATATGCTGTCAGGTGTGAGATCCAATTGATGCTTAAAAGAAATTCTCAATTTTGTTTTGTTCGCAAAGATCTTGGTTCATCAAACTAACTGATCTAACCTCATGCAATTCCACGGTAAGTATACCATGTTTTCACCCGTGAAAAAAATGACGAGGAAGATTGGATGATGCATCAGGGTATCGAAGCAGCATTCATGTGTGACACAATACGCACCTTTCACCCATCTTCGCCAGACACGTCCTTCTTTGCTGCTGAAAAACCATGTCCACACCTCCAACGCGCGAAGCCGGAGCGGCGGCAACGTTATACAGGACGCACAAAGCACCCGCCGTTTCTGCGCCAATTATTAGCAACGTCTGTCGCAGGCGCGCCATACTCGTATAAAATGCTGGGAATATATAAACGTCTTGATAATTATTTTCTTTCCTTATGCGCCCCAATGTCCGCAGGTATACAGCGTTTGAACCGTAACGTGTAGGGCTCCCAGCGATCGAGCTTGCCCGAGCAGGTTAAAATATAGAGTCCCCGCCAAGAGCGTGGTGCCCTCCATTTAAATAGGAAGTACCCAAGATC
>NW_023596136.1:16634334-16644112 GCF_011947565.3 Pollicipes pollicipes | reverse complement strand
GGTAGCCAGCTATCTTGAGGCGGCGAAACATCTGTTCCAGCACCGCACAGCAGTGGTGCGAAATCTCGAACTGCTTGGTGGTGACGAGCAAGTAAGTGTTACCGAGGCGTCCTCAATGCATTGCCTAGCTAGGAGGCCAGCATTCTGCAATGGGTGATAGAGGGGTATCGTTGGCTTTGGGATTGTGTCATGACCTGCAACTCTAGTAGTGTTGTCACATGATCACTCCAGGAGCATGTCTTGGCGGCTCATCCAGGTTACATTGTAGTTTTTTTGCGCGCTGTTTTAGTTCATCTAACTATAAACCATTTTCAGACATTTGGTTGAAGTCTAGCAACGCTAAAACAACTTGGAGCCAAAGACACCAATTTCCAGCGCGATTCGGACCTCATGGGGACCCAATTGTGTCATATTTTGAGGTATCTACGTCCATGGCCTTAAATTCAAACAAGAATCAACAAGGTCAAACTAGATATTGATGTCAAAATATCCAGACGCCCTCAGACGACAGGCTTTAACCTAGGTACGTTTTTGAAACAAGAAATGACATAAGGTCATGACGACAACTGTTGCAGGACGACACCTTGTTGTCGTCAGAAAGTCATAATGACAAAGAAATGCAATTGGCTGTGAACTGATGTTGTGAAAATTGTCTTCTTGTAATTTGAATCCAGAATCGTATCGCATTGTCCCAAACGGCGTGTTCGTCGAAGCAATATGATCATTTACATCGGTGGTCTCTCCTCAGCTTTATGACACTAAAACGAAGCATCCCCGTGGTCAAGGAAGTCGGGCTGAGCGTCAAAAATTTATGCATCCGGGTGAATTTTCCAGCCAAAAGATCGTTCGGTTTTAACTTAGCCTGGTCATTCATGCATGGACCAGTGGCACCCTACCTTAAACGGCATCGTTGTATATGTGAATTTAAAACAAAGGTTCAAATAATGCCACGCAGCACATTCCACGCGCCATCAATCGATTCGAAACCGGGACCAGGCTTCCCGCCGAGCCGTGTCACCAGATACTGCCACTTCTCTCACGATTTGTCGGCGCATTTCGGCGTGGCGGGCCCGGAGGCTTGAACACATACACATATACAGACAGACAATTGTCGGAACACGAAAGTTTTCAAACGAACGTCAGGCATGACATTTCGATTCGCTACCTAGGCACAAAACATACTTTTAGTTGCTCGATTTTCATTTAACACGATCCAACGGGATGCGCGTGACGTATCACCCAACTGGTGTCATGGAAAATGAAGACCAGCAACCACAACTTAAAACCATTGAGGACCCGTTATTCTGCATACAACATTGGCTAATATCATGACATTATTTGTAGCAATCATTCGTATTTTCACAGATGCTGTCATGAATATTATGGCAACAAGGTGCCGTTACAGATAGGCTAACCAGAAACGGAAGCGTACGTATTTCTCAGCCCCAACCTAAATGCCTAGCCTTTTAAACTTACATCAGTGTCAACCAACCATTCAATGGCCTGAAGTCCATATCATCGTCCCACTCGTTATTGCAATGAGCACATTCGTAGGGCTCCAGTAGATGCACGTACCGATGCGTGGATGTGCTGCCATGCATGCAACGTAGTTGTCCAGCGTGTATAGTTTCTCTTAAAAACACGGAATCATTTTCAGGCAGATTCTGAGGGCGCTCCGGCCCTGCCCCTGGGAAGACAGGAGGTCGAGGAGGAGCCCTGGCCGTTGCCTGTAAGTCTGATCTCGCGAAGGAATGTTTATCCTCAGACGTGCTTGACGTCACATCGAATACAAAACAAACCAGTCTGTTCCGACTTCAGCACGATTTGGTGAAGGAAAGAAATATTATGGATGACGCTGTGCCACGTCTCTTTGTTTTGAGTGTTGGCCCCAGGTCGCTGAGGGTAGGGTTCCTTAACTGTGTAGTTTGTGTCTAAGTTCACAACACATGCATATCGATGATTGTTCCACCGGCACCGACTTCAACAACCCATGTTGGTACGCGGGCTCCATGAACAATGTTTTCTTACCTCGGACTGCAAGCGAAGTGCCACGAACGAGTCCTGGCATGCTGTCCAATGCCGCCACACTTTTGCCTCGTAACCAATCTGACTTGCAAGTCGGTTGCGAAGCAATATTCCTATAGAACACAAGTGGGTGTTGATTTTAATATATGAGCTTAACGCGGCGAGATATTCTATACCGTGAGTGCAGTCAGCAGAAGCCCGTCCGCCCCGACTGGACAATTCAAGAAACTGTTTATTGCGATAACGGCACGTGGAAAACTGTTACAGGTTGAGTTGGCTTTCATTGTTGAATGCGCATCATCTCTTTTTACTTCCGCACGTCAGAATGCAACCTGAATCAAATGACAAGGCCATGAAAAGGTGTAACCTGCATTTGACTTGAAGACATCCATGTCACGGAAGCATGGACCCAGGGACTAAAAATTTGGTGAACAGAGATATTCCAACACAAGACATTAAAATGCACCGCATGTAAGGTTTGTGAAAGTGCCAAACGTACACGCTCGGTGCTCAAGCCTGTCTGTTAGTCGCTTTTTGGAGATTGGTGGTGGCATAATTATAGGTCACGATTTCGGCTTCCGTCTATACCTGCCTCACTTGATGCATGAAATAAATTATTAAGCATGCGCTTTGTCCTTTGCATACCAAAATGAGGTCATACCACGTTTGAGTCGTTTAACCGTCACGCTACGGGAGCTTGCTCACCTTCACCATGAGAAGGAGGGAGCTGAAGCTCAGTTTGCTCACCTCGCCCTGGAAAGGAGGGAGGGGGAAGTCCATAGACCCTCCTTAATATTTCAAAAACTAAGCAACGTACAGCGACAGAAACAGGACATTGGAGGACTTCGCCAAATTTCATCATATATGTGTGACCTGACAATAGTAAATGTGACCTTTCACAAGTCCCATCAGGTGACTTGCATCGAATTATTGCTTTCTATATATATATATATATATATATATATATATATATATATTATATATATATGTGTGTGTGTGTGTGTGTGTGTGTGTGTGTGTGTGTGTGTGTGTGTGTGTGTGTGTGTGTGTGTGTGTGTGTGTGCGCGTGTGCGTGTGCGTGTGCGTGTGCGTGTGCGTGTGCGTGTGTGTGTGTGTGTGTGTGTGTGTGTGTGTGTGTGTGTGTGTGTGGTGTGTGTGTGTGTGTGTGTGTGTGTGTGTGTGTGTGTGTGTGTGTGTGTATTCCAAGGTTGGAACAAAGCACGATACGACCAGGTACAAGATGGTGTTGACTAACACTTTAAAAACCCTATAGCGATAAGGTCCTCGTGCATATCGGCACATGTGATTCCTTGTGTGTCATGTCCGGTCAAAGGGGGCGGGGTATTATTGCATTAGGCCGTTCGACGTTATCAAGGGCCAAAAACTGCATCAATGAGGAAGATATGGTTCGAAAAGCCTGCAAAGGTTGCAGCGCATATGTCATTAGATTTTACATGGTTCGACTTTAAAAGAGGCAGTCAGTCTAAAACGCCAAGTCGTGACCTGGCTTTACCTTGCGTAGCCTGACCTTAAAGACACCGGAACGATACTAATGCACCTCAGACCAGGTACTGTGCCGAAAAAAGAAGTCTCCAAAACTCGCCGTGGAATGCATTTCCCGGGGTTTAACTTTTTGTCACTGCTAAGGAAAACGTCGCTGACATGACCTTGAAAGGCATGTCATAGGTCATCAGTCGTCGCGGCTAGAAACATCCTCCGTGCGCAAAATGTGTCAAAATGCATGATAACTCAGCTACCCAAAATATCGCCAACCTTGGTTACCACCGTTCGCAAGTTACGACAGAAAAACCGCTTCTGAATCTCTTCAAGCCCCCCGTATAGGGAGAGTTTCCAGTTAGTTACAGCGTTTATCTTCGGTTGTGATGCCTGCCTTCTCGCCTGCAATCAGGTTGTAGCAGCAGCTGCCATGGCTGGAGGAGCCTTCCGGGCCGCCGGAGCCGCCGGCATCGCCGGAGCCGCCCAGGCCGCCGGAGTCGCCGGAGCCCACGGACCCGCTCAGGCCGCTGGAGCCGTCAGAGACGCCCAGCCGGCCAGAGCCGCCGGCATCGCCGGAGTTGCCCAGGCCGCCGGAATCGCCGGAGCCCACGGACTTGCTCAGGCCACTGGAACCGTCAGAGACGCCCAGCCGGCCGGAGCCGACGGAGCCCCCGGACTTGCCCAGGTCGCTGGAGCCGCCAGAGCCGCCCCGGTAGCCGGAGTCGCCGGAGCCCCCGGACCTGCTCAGGCCGCTGGAGCCGTCAGAGACGCCCAGCCGGCCGAAGCCGACGGAGCCCCTAGAGCCGCCGGAGCCGCTCAGGCCGCTGGAGCTGTCGGGGCCCCCGGTGCCCCGGAGCAGCCCAGGAAGCACAGGTCGCCCGAACCCAAAGAGCCGCCGGACCGTGCAGAGCCGTCGGAGCCGCCCAAGCCGCTGGAGGTCACGGAGCTGCCGAAGCCGCCCAAGCCCCCGGGCCATCTGGAACCGCCCGAGGCGCCCAAGCCGCCGGAGGCCACGGAGCTGCCGGAGTCGCCCAAGCCCCCGAACTGCCCAGAGCCGCCGGGGCCGCCCAAGCCGCCAGAGACCACGGAGCCGGATGACCCGCCGGAGCAGCTGGTGCCCCCGGAGGTTCCCGAGCCGCCGGAGCCGCCCCGGCCGCTGGAGCTGCTGGAGCCGCCGGAGCCCAAGGAGCCCAAGGAGCCGCCCCAGCCACCAGAGCTACTCCCGGAGTCGCCGGGGCTGCCCCAGCTAGAGGCCACGATGGCCTGTTGAACCAGCCCAGACCAGCAAGTTTAAGCGAAGTTGTCTGTCGTAGAAGATTCATAGTTTACTTGTTAAATCCGCGTTGTACGAAATCGTGTTATATTGGCTTCCGATGGCGCGCGTAAACCATTTGTTTCGATGCACTTCAAATGCCAGGAGTGATCCCTATTTTAACAAAAAAAGGTTCCTCAGAACAAGACCCACTATGACCCCAGGATAACATTAGTACCAAAGCAATTTCAATAATGAAACGCCGATTGAAATTTTGACATAAGAAATCAGTGGGGTGCGTAAAAGCAGTGAACCGTTGCTGACAAAAACAAAACTACTGGCATGCAACGTAATGGTTGAGGAGCGTCTGCAGCGTTGGGATGTAGACCCCTTCAGCTGTACGTAAATAATAGCATATGGTCATCGTGTCAAAACGCACACAAATGGTGATAACGCGAAATTCTGTGTTTGTTTCACTTCAACGCAGCAAGTGAAAAATTTCAAACATGCTAGGCTATGAATGCTGATGTGTTGTTCCCTTACCCCATAGGAATGCCAGGTATGCCTGCAGCCGTGGGACAACCAGGTCCGCCGGGGCGCGGTCCTACCCTGCTTGCACGCCTACGGCTGCACGCGGTGCCTGCGAGCAATCCAGGCGCGGGCGCCCGGAAGGCGGACCCAGGTGCCCATTCTGCCGAGGCCGCTTCTGGGAGCCTCCCAGAGAGTTCTTTTTGTAAACGCGGGCGAATGTGTCGCAGTGTTGTAACGCTTTTTAAAAAAGATATCTAGAAAACGCGCATGGCTATTGATATTCGTTACTACGTAGGAGAGCAGAAATGTAAGGAAACCAGAAGAGGCTGGGAGAGTGCTGTCACTGCGAGGCGCAATGCAAAGGGAAAAGGGAATGTAAGCGAGTCACTGCTGTTTCTGAGCATAATACCGCTGGAGGAAAGACGATATGCACACAATGTAATGACAAGCGCATGATCCCTAGCCCAGGTATGCTCTCAACTTGCTATTGACACGAACGACACAACAACGCAGGGTCAGCACCTACAGCTGCTGAGATCCGGTGCTGGACACATATTGGTGCGGAGATCACCCCTGCATTGTGACAATCTACGAGTGCTCGCTTTTTGCCAAGTTGGAGGTCAAACGATTGGCTTAGTGCTGAGTGTCGTGAAAAATACCCATCAATGTTTTTCAATTGCATAACAATTGAAATCTCCTTGATCTTTTCCTAGAAATGCGGTTGCAAAGCTCCTGTTGAATTATCTTATTGGATCTGCTTTTGCTCCAGCGAAATTTCACACAAAGACATGCAAGGAATGCGCCGCTTATCAGTAAACAATATCTCACCGAAAAAGTAACGGGGTTCTTTTCCTATTGCACATCACCGGTTACCTCTTGTTCAGTCAAGGATGTAGTTGTGCGAAATGAGAAGATCAGACAAAACGGCCCCTTCGCAAAATACGAATCGGTCTTTAATGTCGTCATTTTTTAAATTATAAGAATCAAAGTTGCTTGCAGTGTCTATTCACGAGCCTCCACCTACGTTGTTTTTGCTGGACGACTTAGCTCTCAGTTCGCATGCATGTGGTTGAATTAATTACATGCACTAGAAACCGAACAAGTCCTGCTAAGAAATGGATTTATATTTGATAAATGCGTATTACCAAGCCACGGAGCAATTTCGGTTTAGCGAGCAGAAGATGAGCGGAGCATTTATGCTGCATGCAAAAGGCTGCATTATTCTCAAGATCCAGTATACCATGGAGTAGAAATGGCACTTGTTCACTTAAGTGTTGAGTGTTAGCAAAACAGCAGCTTGGTGACCATGTTGGGCCATTGTGAATGGACGGAACGAGAGCGTAATAAATGTGATCAGCGCTTATAGCACCTTGTGGGAGTCCGGATTCAACCCCTGCTGCGTCATGGCCCCCAACGTTGGCCTTTGCAGGCGATGGCGCTCCATACAAAGGAGACATATCAATATGCTTTGTCTGGACAACGAAAGTATAGGATTGTTTTGACATACAACGAAGGAAATACTCTTTTGCCTGACTTTGTGATGTGGATCTCCGCTGGTCTTTGACGCGTCAAAGGTGTAAATCGGTAGCGAACAGCCAGAATTGTTTCCAAGTGGAGCGCGGTCCGGAGCTCGGTGAGCACACATTGCGCCGATTTTGTCAGAAACCATCTATGACTACACCTGGCGTGAAATCCTTTGATTTGTGCCTCAAAATTCAAATTCCGGATTCTTTTCGAACAAATAATGCAGATCAGAAGCAAACCAGCAAAACAAACAGCAACCATGAGCGTTGTCCGCCGAGTGCTACGGACGGCTTGTTGGCACGGCACGCATTGGAATTTTCCGGATTATGTAATATCGTATAAGTGCCCAGTACTTCCATCTCTGGCGAGGCACTCAGAAGCAGTGCGAAAGCTTAAGAAGAGAGCTTGCGAAATTTCTGATCCAACTCGGAGGCATGGAGCACAAATTTTGGTACATGGGTCGCGTATGATCAGACGTCCTGGTCGGTAGACCCCAATTTTCCTTACGACCCAGAGGAAAGCATCGTCAAGCCGCAAAGCAAGTAGACAAGTAGCCGATCCACGGGTACCTTCGCACAGGCGCAGCGAGAGTGTGGAGAGCGCAGGGGAGGACGCTACAAGTCTCTCCTGAGAATGGCAGCGACGCAAAGCCGAAAAAGAGTGGAAGGATATCTGTTACCCTGGAAATGAACAACCGGGCCGCGTACCGGGCTTTCCAAGCACTTGTAGTTTCTCACACTTCGGTTGATGGCGCTAATCACGACCAGGCAGTAAAAGCCGAGCAGTTGTCAGGGCGGGGGAGGCGCT
The DNA here is from genome assembly GCF_011947565.3 of Pollicipes pollicipes. Lineage (NCBI taxonomy): Eukaryota > Metazoa > Arthropoda > Thecostraca > Pollicipedomorpha > Pollicipedidae > Pollicipes > Pollicipes pollicipes. The sequence continues at coordinate 16,636,476 of NW_023596136.1, read as the reverse complement.
GTACGGCTCCCCCACGATCGCCGGCGGCCCAAACCGCTTTGTCATTGGACAAATGCCTCACTACGTCATTCCACCTACCGCATACAACAACGGTCGGCGGCAGACGGCGGACCGCGCTCCGAGTAGTGGTAATGTCGGCCGGCTGTATATGCGCGGCGGAGGCTTCCGGGAACGTCGCTAACGGTCAATAGAGGCTAAGATTCATACCCTGACGGCCGCCCCAGAAGCAAAATTGGGCATTCTGTACTTTGGACATCGTGTGCCTTGGACATTCTGTACCTTGGACAATCTGTACCTTGGACATTCTGTACCTTGGACATTCTGTACCTTGGACATTACGTACTTTGGACGTTTTGTACTTTGGACATTGTGTACCTTGGACATTGTGTACCTTGGACATTGTGTGCTTTGGACGTTTCGTACCTTGGACAATACGTACTTTGGACATTGTGTACTTTGGACATTATGAACTTTGGACATTTTGTACATTGGACATTGTGTACTTTGGACATTTTATACCTTGGACAATCCGTACCTTGGACAACATGAACACCTCCACACCGAGCCATTTTCAAAGTTATTTCTCGTTTTGGGCATTCTGTACCTAGGATATTATGAACTCTGGACATTCTGTACTTTGGACGTTCTGTACCTTTGGACATTGTGTACCTTGGACAATCTGTACCTTGGACAACATGAACACCTCCACACCGAGCCATTTTCAAAGTTATTTCTCGTTTTGGGCATTCTGTACCTAGGATGTTATGGACTCTGGACATTCTGTACTTTGGACGTTCTGTACCTTTGGACATTGTGTTCCTTGGACAATATGAACGCATCCTGTGTTATGAGATGAGCTTGTTCCCCGTTGCGAACGAAACATGTTGCGTAAGGCCGGTCTTAACGCACCATGTCTGAACGTTTGGCTGAGCTCAGGGCATGATCATAGTCTGCGGTGGTGCAATCTACAAGGGGTGTCGTAAGTACGTTCCTCGAGCGTTATGCGATTAGGATATTTTGATCACCACTGCCACAAATTACCATGTGAACTGACTGTTAGGATGTTTTGATCACCACAGTCACATATTATCACGTTAACTCATGGTTAGGATGCTTTGGTTACCACCGTCACTATATTACCACGTTAACTCATGGTTAGGATGTTTTGATCACCACTGTCAGGTATTAACACGTTTACTCATTGTTTTTTTATATTTTCCTTAAGTGCATACCAAACGGTACTTTGCCCGTAAATATGTCTGAAATATTTCACTGCAAAACTTTTTCTATGGTTAATAGGCACGTCTAAACATTGCGTGGTCGTTGGTGTAGGCGATAGCTTGTAGAGGATATCATAGAAAAATGGATGACTTATTTTGTGGATAAGCTTGTGGTAGACTTAAACTTGTGGGTCTCATCCCATGTCCCCATCTTCGAGTCAATCGTCCACACAGGTGATAATAGTGGAATGTAAAATACATAAGAACTTTGCATGACGTTTATTATATTTGAGGCCGCCAGGTAATGAACACATAATTTCTCACGCCTTTTTTGTTCTCAAATAATCTTGCTAGACCTCGTTTTCCCTCCCTCATGAAAAATTGGTAGCGCCGCCTCTGTTTACAAGTATCTATCAATACAAATGGCACTAGCTCTACTCACCTCTAATTTGTTGAAATAACAGCCACGTTTCAGAGGGTTTTGATTTACGGAAGACAGCTGTTTTGCAGTCATGCACCATGACAAAATGTCTCAAGTTTTTCTCTATCTCAAGTTTTTTCTGCCTGAGGTCGTCACACTTGGTGGCGGGAGTATGCTTCCGTGCTATGGAGGCCGAATCATTTGATCTTCCACCTGTAACCGCAGTTTCTCTTCGGCTTTACACGAGTGTTTTCATTTGCAGTCATTGCAAGAGCCGCTTATAGTTTTTGTAATAGCCGGCAATGATTCTGAAGCACTCTCGCAGCTCATCGGCCTTGACAATTCAGATGGACAAAACTGCGTCGTTCAGTAAATCATCCGTAATGCTCTAGACCACATGTTGGAAATGTGTTGCATGTGTCTGTCAGAACGATTTTCTGGGCATTACTAGATATTAGTGAATATATTGATGATTTTGACATCCTGTCAGTCCTTGCCTGT
>NW_023596136.1:16486834-16629334 GCF_011947565.3 Pollicipes pollicipes | reverse complement strand
GTATTCTAGCGGTAACGGTGGCTACTCTGGTGTAACGGTGGCCACGACGGCGGGTATGGCGGCTACGGCGGTGGATACGGAGGCTACGGCGGTGGATACGGAGGCTACGGCGGTGGACACGGAGGCTACGGCGGCGGATACGGCGGCGGCTGTGATGGTAACAGCAGCAGCTTCGGTGGTTACAGGCGCAGGTTCGGTGGTTACAACCGTGGTTATGGTGATTACAACCGCGGCTATGGCCAATAAAGATGTCCTCCAGTTGGCTACGTCAGATCGTACAACTCACGCAGCAAGGCATACGGATATGCACTACCGATGTAGCCATTACTCCAGCAGCAAGGGACACAATGAGCACGAATCCAGTCACGTTTAATCCCACGTCTGTATGGAGGCTTTTGCGTGATGTGTTTGTTTGTCCGTTAATAATCGAAGGAAATAAAGTATTCCTGGACATTTTTGCGCAACCGCACACATTTTGTGCATACCATTACCATACCAAGCGAAGACCAATAAGGTCTTCGCTTAAAACCCGGTAATCATTGTCCAAATTAGTGACTTAAGTATCCCTTCCTCTGGAAATAGCGACGACCGCACTGTTTCAACAGAGACAAAACTCCAACGACAAAAAGGCGTTTAGGATAGATAACCCTCATTGCCATATCACGCTGGAGGTATGGGATCGAGCCCGAGCCCGAGCCCGGCATGACAGTTTCTACACTGCCCAGGCTCTGCAGCCACAATCTGCAGTCCCTTGACGCTGGTGTCTCTCTGTCAGTGACCTCAACACGTCATACTGCTTTGGAAGACTGCGTGGTTTTCAATCCCGGCAAGAAGTGTACGCTATGAGGTTGCATAAAATGTTGGGCAAGCGTTCCAACGACAGGCCACGATTCAAAAATCGGTAAATGCATTCATGAAATGTAAGATATGGCCCTTATGCCGATACCTATGGCAGAAGGACGAGATTGCTCCTCTACAGGCCATCATGCTTCAACAGAAGGTGTAGGAGAACCCTGAGTAGAAAACAGAGGAAGCTATTGTTGTTGTTGTTATCGTCGGTTTAAGACGCACCCAGCTGCTGATGCTATATGATGTCGCCTGCCTCTGACCATGGCAGGGAGGGCGGGCACTGTGGGGAATCGAACCCCATACCTCTGATCACCCAGACGCGCAGTGGGTAATGTAGATGCATCAACCACTACTCTTCCGGCACCCCACAGAAGACGCTGACAATGCGTCGTCTGCCTCTCACTTAGGCCAAGTTACCACAGCTTTTCCGAACCCGCCGGCTTAGGTAAACAAAGCACAGGAGGGTAACTTTCATTCAAATACCTTTACCTGAATTCTGATCCCGTGGAGCAGAAAGGCTTCAGATGGTTAGATTGCTGACATCTTCATGAGATTCGTCCCGCTAGGGTGGTCTGTCGCAATATAGTCTAGTGTCTTGTAATTGGTTTTCATTTTCACAATCTTGTCACCAATGGCCTCGCAGGTTTTTTTGTCACCAATCATGTCAGGTAAATCACAAGCTGTTTTGCCTTTGGAGGAGCGGCTGAAGAGCCGTTGTCTAGTTAAACACACATGACGCTGTAATTTCTTGATCGTGTTCTGATTAAGCTGTCAACCTCAACGTTACGCACAGTCGTGCCTGCCTGATCCCGTCGCTAATTTGACTAAGCAAAACTTCGTCTAGATTTTCGTTTTCTGTGACACAAAGAACGGTTAACACTGATATTTGTTCCTACGTTTAAAGGTAATGTTTCATACTTGAAGATATTGAGGCGAGCATCAGATATGATGAGACAAGCTCACTTGAAACTTTTGGTATGCTTCTTCAAGGAGAACATACTTCTTCATCTTTTTCATTAGGTATGATGAGACAAGCTCACTTGAAACTATTGGTATATTTTTGAAGAGGAAAAGACTGCTCAAGACACCATAGCTTTCTTTTCAGTAAATACGCTACCCAAGACGTCATGGTTTGATTACGTCATCGTACCTTGCACAACATTGATTGCGAGTCAACTGACGGCCGTTATATCTGGAAATCATGCTCAGAAACGCCAGATATGAACGCCTCGACAACCACATTTTTGCTTGGCATTGATCGCCGGCTGGCTTATGGAATGACAAGATTTGAATGACGTTATTATGACGTCTTGAATGCGAAGGTAACTTTAAAATATACACTATACCCCGATATACCCCAATAGACACACTCCAATATACCTTTGCCCATTTTCGCGAGCGTGTAGCGAAGAATCTGGGGTGGTTTGGGTCCTCAAAAGGGCAGGATTGTGAACAACACTGAAAGGTCTTCGAGATGGCTATTTCAGTTTAAAATAAAAAATAAACAATTCCTTTAAAATTGGCAGATGAAAGAACCTAGTGAAAAGACGGTGAAACGGTGCTGATAAGAGGTTGGTACGCCACTGTTGAGAGAGTGGCACGCGGATGGCACGTGGGAGATTTACCCCTGGTAGGAGAAACTTAGCGGTGGTGCAGAAATAGCTTGTAAAACTATAGAGTGGTCCTGCGAGCTTGGCATTGGTGTGGCAACGGCAGCAGAAGTTTATCTGGAGACTCAGGAGAGACCAATCCCGTGCAGTATCTGGGTGGTAGATGTCTGGTTACATCTGGTAATATGATTGGACAAATCGACCAGCACCCTGTTACCAGCGTGCAGTGGTAATTGCTTTATTCTATTGTATTTCTTGTAGCATTGTTTGTAGTGTCTTCTTGTATCGTTTTCTTGTATTTCTCTTTTCTTATTTTAAGTTTCTTAAAATTAGTGGTAAAAATGTGGTAAAATTTCCTGGTATGTAAATGTGGAACCCGCCTTTCAAAGTGAGTGTTCCACATTTGTATGGGGTTTTGAAATGAAATCACCCTCTTGAAGGTCATTCAGTGCAGTTCACAGCTCTACCCTTCCAAGAACCTAAACTCCTCTAGTTTCTGAGCTACACGCCCGCGATGATCTGCAGCCTTCTTCGGGGAGACTATTTCAAGATAGCCTAAGCATGAATCACACCATCACGTCATTCAAATCCCGCTTTTCCATTCGTCACTGGGTGATTAAGGCCAAGAAAAATATAATTGTGGAATCTTTCATATCCGGCGTTCCGGCGAAATCAATGCACAATGCCTGACATTGGTCTCTCAATCATTGTTGTGCGAGGTAAGAAAGCGTAATGAAGCCACGGCGTATTGAGGGGCATATTTACTCAACAGATGCATTGTGCTGTCTGGAGAAGTTTGTTCCACTTAAAAGTAGACCGACAGTTGTAAATGAGCTTATTTCACCAATTCCGCTGCTGGCCTCAATAGCTTCAAACATTGTACATTCTCTTTAATGGTACTGCAACAGTTGTGCCAGCTGCTGCACTTCCAGATTTATATATTGGCATCATAGAGCGCCTCTCACGTTTTACTACTACGTACATTTCAACAATGAAACATTTCAACATTTCAATACGTGACAACGATCTTCGAAGTGAAAAAAATAACTGACAATCAGGGCTTTCTGTGAAAAATCAAGGCTTTCTGTGAGATATGGTGTCACTAACTTCCAGAGATCACCACAATGAAGCGTGGCCTCATCCCTTGGCAAAATTTTGAACTCGCCCCTATCAAATTTTCGGATCTTTCTACATTTTGCAACACATTGTATAAGCCGTTGCATTGAGACGTATAACCAGAAGTGTACAGTAATAACCTGTAGGTGGTATTGATTTCTATCAGAGTCAGAGTCTCCCGAATTTTGTTTTGGGGGAGAGAAGTGAGCCCGGATTTGATCGCCTTATGGTGCAATCAAATGCCAAATTATCTCCGTATTTGGGCCACTTCGCTTTGCCTCCTCAAAAAGTCATGTACATTTAGGTTCAAATGCCTCCGTATTTTCATTTAAGATCTGGGGGCTGTGCGATATAAAGAAGCCGCATATTGGGAGGCCGCCCCGAGATATAGCTGTTTTTTTCATGCTCCTTCAGCAAATCTGCGGGGATTTGCACGAGGATGGTGTTTTGCTTTGCCGGACCTGTCATCACGAGAGATGTTAGACACCAGAGGGGGAGCAGGGAAGGGGAGGGGCGCTATAAGCAGGTGAGCTCAGGTGCGGTATGATGGAGCCCTGAGAACCCCAGTGGAACACGATCTTATATCATTAGGCTACATACTGATCTTATCACCATCCTTTGTGTGATGTCGAGACTGCTTATCTCAACAAAAAAGCAAGGACAAGTCGACAAAAACGCACACATAATTCTTGGAATGGTTGCGGAAATTTCACCGCTTTATCCATTATTGGTTTGACATTGTATATTTTAGTGACCTCTTCTTTCTTGCGTTAGAACTTCCATGCTGCAAAGCACAGATCCTTGCTGAAAATTAGGTGAAGAGCCACATACAAATATAAATGTATCTGCAATACGAAATGCATCTATTTTTCTTCGCCAACATTTCATAAGAGATGTATTTTTGCCAGAACATTATTAGGTGAACGCTTCGATCGATCCAGACGACGCTATTCCAAACACTGTGGACGGCGGTTGCCAAGGGAACCATGAAAGAAGGCAGTGCGATACGTATCGTACCGTACGCGTCTGCTGGCGGGTAGGCGCAGGTGGTGGCGGCGTCATTGCCGCAGGGAGAAGTGACATCCGGTTTCCTCAGGTAATGACAGACAACAGCCATGTTTGCCTACGGACGTGTCTAGTTTGTTGGTAGGAAGGTGCTGCTGTGAAGCGATGGTGTTGGACAAGGCAAAGTCGCGCAGTTGACGTCTGTGTTCGGTTCCATGACCCATTTTCCTGACATGTTCTGTAATCTCTCATTTGCCTCCCCCTCAGAGCTTAGCGATAATGTTTGCCGGATAGAGCACAGAGAATTTGGAATCTTCCAGAGTTGGGTGTGGCAGGTGAAAAATAACCGGTGGAGAAAAATTAACTGCAACGACCATGCAGCCGGACACCGACGATGCCGTGACGTAATTGAGAGTTTGGCGGCCGGTCGGGTGCCACGTGGCACACAATCCAAACGAGGATGGTGTCATATTTAATAAACATCACCGTGATCTAGAGGACTGACATTTCAAAACTAATTTATGCCATTTTTCCATACATTAGATCCACCAGAACGTGGATGCATAGCTATTTGACGGTGCAGTGTGTATAGCGGTGGCTGCATGTCGACTGGTTTGGAGCGAAGCTATCAGCTTTTTCCGGATTTGGAATACCCACACCCATCCCACCACGAAATTAGAAAGCCCGCACCCGCCCCGCAAGGCAGTTGTCTCCCAAAAAGCTCGCATGGGCCCGCCAAACTTATTTTTTAATTCAAGTTCACATACGCAGCCTTCTGGTATCATTACTGCCAATACAGGAAGCCTTAAGAAACCTGTATACATATTCATTCCTTCTTTTATGACCTACTTCATGACTTACATTAAGGCACCAATTAGTTTCAGGTACGTATACTTAACATGATCGTAAGATGAGGATCACCGCTAGTCTTCAAATATAAAATAAATCATTGTTACACCCGTGTTTTATGAAATAACACTGAGTGATACCTAAATTTTATCCATTTCAGGAATGTTCTGTACAGGAAGGGAAGGAAGAAGATACGTCATTGAGCCCGGAGCCGAGGTCAAGGACCTAGTGCTAGTGATATGACAGGTGACTAGTGAAAACCAGGCCAGTGCAGTCATTGTGCAACCCAGGATGAATAATATGGGGAAGGGTGTGGTGTAGTGAGGAGGTGGTAAATTATCATAGAACCCTTTTGACCACGCTACAGCATGGCGAACGTCGGGAAATAGTAACGAGCATTTCCTCTAAGATCGGACCACCTCCTTAGTGAAGCTCAGTGGCGCTGGCGGTCAACACTAGGGAAGATAAACTTGCGAAGAGTTAGAACCAACGTTTGTAGACGGGTGGGACAGGTTTTTTGATTGTAGAAACCTGTATCAGGGGAATGGGCTCCATTTCTCTAAAAAGGCTGTTGAACCTTTACGAACGTATCCTGCACGGAAATTAGCTTCTGGGAATGGGAGGATTAATATGGGACACCTAGGTAATGAAAATTCAAAATTGCTGAGCAGTGCGCAACACAGTATCAAACTTGGGTGTTTCCATGCAAATACAAGAAGCATTAGAAACAAGTGTGGCGGGCTCCATGCTCACATGCTTAAAGAGAAATTAGACCAGGTAGTTATTGCTAAATGTCGGATCAGTCACCAGCTTTTTGGGGAAAGTTTACATGAATTTCAAGTATCTGGTTATAATGTGTTCGCTTTTCATAGAAAAGCGAAACGAGAGATGGGATATCAGTATATGCAAGGCAGAATATAAAAGGGCAATCGTAGACAACACGAATAATAGCAATAGTGTACAATTCCTCTGGATAGATTTGGTTGTGTTGAAGGGTGACAAAGTACGCATTGAAATTTTCTATACGCCTCCGAACAGTTAGCAGGATCTGGACACAGGAATATGTGAAGATATAGGCTGGTGTGTGAATGGAAATTGTGCACTGCTTTGAGATTTCACTATCTCAGGCCCGAGTGTTAATTTTGTCCACCTGTCGAATAGCCACAAAAATAGTTTTTCCTTTTCAAGAAAATCTTCTTTACCAGGAAGTGTGCAAGCACACTAGGGGAAATGAGGTATTGGACCTTGTTATGACTAATGAAGGGGGGTTGGTAGATGCTTTGAAATTAGTTACTGGTAAAAAGTGACCATAATATTGTAAGCTTTTCATTGTATCTACGTCATTCAGGTAAGGCTAATGACACACTTATCCAAGCTTTGCTAGGGGTAGATTTGAAGAGATTACAGCCTTTCTTGCTAGCATCCAGTGGGAAGATATTTTAATTGGTCTTACTGCACATAACATGCAGGAAGTATTCGAGGATAACTTAGGACAGAAAAGATGCATTCCCTATAAGAAAATACACGAAAATAGTTCTACGAAGCCTCCATCGCTAATACAGCCAGTGCACAATTTGATGGCGGTAAAGAAGGCATATGTTAGCCAAATGTGCATGACACAGAATAGAACAGGATGGTGCATAAAATTACAACAAAAAAGCTAAAGCAGGTCAGGACAGCCAAAACGTTATCAGGGATGCAGCTAGCAGATACTTGCTGTGGTGACGTTAATTTTCATTTTTTAGCTACTACGAATTCAAGTCTAGTGGATCCTCTTCGGCCCCCTTGAGGAATATGGAAAATATTGAGTGGAGTACAGGGACTTTGTAGGTGCTCTTAGTAGGCGGCTTTCCTCAGTCTTTACAAAGGAAACCATGTGTGATCTCCCAGAAAAAGGCAAAATCTGACTAAAGCCAGCCTTCTTGACTTGGTAGTGACTTAGGTTATATGGCAAGGGATAGCTTGAAGGAAATGAAGGCTAACAAGGTAGCCAGACCTGACCCCATATAAATAATATTGTTGAATAAATGCACTGATACTAAGGCTTATCCCCTCACGTAGTATTTTACACACGCCCGTGTGGCCGGTTGGATACCCTTCGCTCGGGTGGGGGTCAATTTGCCCCCCATCTGAGATCTCAGGAACTAAGAGAGGCAGAGGCACGAAATTTACAGGGTGAGTTGACCTGTACGTGAACTCACTTCCGTCAAAGTTTGAGGCTTCTAGGTCGTGCTCTTCGGGTCAAATAAGGTCAAACAAGGTCAAATTACACGTTGGTCTCCGACAAGCCCCTTGAACCCGATAACTGTTCTAAGCAAAATTTAACATACTCGGCTAATGTCGATAATCTTGCTTGACCTTTTGAAGGTCATGGTGACCAAAATTGTACAAGGCCGCTTTAAGTTTGCATTTGGGTACACGAAAAAAATCATGCTAAGCATCATGTTTCTAAAAATAAAATGTTGACCCGGGTCAGTCTAGGTCAGTGACCTATTCTAACCTTAAGAAGTCTATGGAAGGTGTATAATGCGGTTCCTGTTGTCGATAAATTCGAAATGAGAACCAGGAACTACCCCACACAGCAAGCGCTAGAGAAATAAAACAGGTCGTTTTTGACCTTGGCCTGACCTTTATACCTGACCTTAAATCAATGTAATTAATGCATTGAACTGTTGTGTTGCCTGAGAAAGCATCTCAAAGATGTATCGCTTCGTCTAACACTCCGTTCTTGAATCAGATCGAACAATCCCCTAGAAATTACCTTCCCTGAAACCATGGCCCGAATTTGACCTGCCATAGGTCAGCGACCTTACAAGGTATATATTAATTTTTGATGCCAGACGGTCTGCTATTTAATTGTCTACAGTATACAAAGTTTGGACGCGGCTACGCCGCGTCATTTGGAAACCATTTCGGAAAAACCTTCTGGGCGGGTCAAGTTGGCCCCGCCCAAGCGCGTGTCAACAAATCATTGAGTTGCGTTGGTGCTTAGGTTTTTCCTCTTCTAACAAGTACCTAAAGATCACTGACTTTTTCGAAAGAATCCGAGGGCTGGCACAATGCCAATGTAGTACCAGATTTTTGTAAAGAATCGGACCAAAAAAATGCCAGTAACTATAGATCTGTCAGTCTTTCCACACGAGTATATAAAACTTTGAAAAAATCATTTAGGCTAGCATTCAGTCATACTTAGACGGCCATCAGTTGATAAATAGAAGACGGCGTGGTTTTCTTTCTGTTAGGCTCTATTTGACAAGTCTCCTAGAGGTCATGAACCACGTTACTTGTCAGATAAAGACAAAAGTTGCGATGTAAGCTAACTAGATTTAAGCAAGGTATTTGATAAAGTGCCGCACCAACGTCTGCTATATCAGGCCAAATTACATGGCATTGAGGGAACAACTATTTGCTGGGTAAAGACTTGACTGCTAGACAGGAAACTCAGTGGCACAAGATCTTAATGGGAACTATCAGATAGCGGGGTTCTACAGGCATGGGTGTTGGGCCTTTTGCTCTCTGTTATTTTGCTGAATAATATTGAAAAAATTTACGGAGTAAGGTGCTAAAATTTGTTAACGATATTACATTGGCAGGGGTGCCGGATAATACCAATCAGGTGAAGCAAATTCAACTCGATTTAAATGAAGTGGTGAAGTGGGCTTATCTGCGGCAGATGTCATTCAGTTCCGCTAAGTATAAGGTGATACATTTTGGGTAGTTTTGGCAGCAGAGGCACTAGCTGGCATTAGCATGGGAGGCTGAGAGTTAAACAAGACCGAGGAAAAAAGGGCTTAGGGGTTATGATTTCTAGGGATTTGGTGGGTGAAGAACAATGTGCGGCTGCTAGGAACAAGACACTTCGGATGCTGAGACTTATAACAAGAATGTCCATTACAAGAATTGGAATGCTGTCAGAACCTGTACTTAGCTTGTCAGACCACACTTAAAGCATTGTGTACAGACCTGGTCCTCATGCTTCCAAAAATATGTAGATAGACTGGAAAGAGTACAGCGAAAAGCAATGAGAAACTTAGAACATAAGGATAGGCTCAAGGCCTTGGATTTCTATGCAATGAAATATCGTGGGCTTAGAGGGGATCTAGTAGAGGTATTCAAGATCATGAAAGGGCAAGACGAGAGAAATCGACATGGAGCGGTGGAAATTAGACAGACATATGTCTTAAGTAAATTTTGGCAACTCAAGGCCCAAAAATTGTTGGTACTTAAAAGAAACCAAGTTGCTAAATTCACAAAGGAGCACCAACATATACAAAAGAAAATGGATAGCGTCACATCCAATGGCATTTCATTGGAAAAACATCCAAATATCGTTCATGACCACCAGGAACCACAACACCATTTCCAGTTTCATAGCCAGCAATGGGTACCTGGATCTTGGCCAATTTTGCTGACCTGCATCCAGTATCGACGATTAGAGTTGAACCTAAACCTGTTATTTTAATGCTGGAACTATACTCCGAATGCTTTCAATGCTGGTGTAAGCCTAATTCCTTATGTCAACTTGCTCCGGCATCGTCACGCCACGTGGGAAGTAACAGAAAGCATTTGGTGAAAAAGTGCGCCGTAAATGACCCCGATCCAATGCCTTGCTCCTGGACAGCTGATGATCCATTCAAATGTGACCAGCAATTAATGCGAGATCACCTGTGTTGGAAGCCCGTACGCCACGTAAAAGCCATCTGATGCATCCGAGCTCCTTGAGTTGTTGATGACCAGCCTTGCACTCCGATGTCGTCCTGCGATGAGTTTATTTTGAAGCTATGCTATGCTCGTTGGGACGGATTGGTAATCGGTGTTTTTCTGCGGTTTTCTTCGCGCATAAATACAAAATCAGTGGATAAATATAGCCGAAAGCGCTGCTATAAACGGTTACATCATTTGTGGTAAGGTCTGAGCGGCAGATAATTCAGTTAGTTTACTGTTACGATTTTTGCAGGCATGCACTGGACTTTCAATACAGACCACGCTTTCAATTTAATGCAGGCAATTGTTGATATTTGCTGCTGAACGTATACTGAACGCAGTTCAAAAGGGTGTCCCACGTCCCTAGCACCGGTTTGCTCTGTACTACTATTTTGTCTCGAAATCCTTAAGACAAGCTCAGAAATTTGATTTCAGGTAGCCGCTTCGGCAGGGAAATCTCGTTGAGGCCCTCCCTACCAGCATAAAATCAATAATTTATATTTCTCTGGCCCGAAAAAAATTCGGTTGAAGCAGCACATTAATTTAAAGCTGGTTGTAAGATCACGAGTTTGGCTGAATGACTAGACAAACAGAAAGTATAGTGCTATCATGTACTAACTCTTTCTTTCATTTTCTGAGCCAGGAACATGTAATTCAAAAACCTGTGTCGTGCCTTCTACCAACGACACATGCTCCCGCCCAGTTTTTCAACTCTGAGATGAAATTCATCCAAAATTAGGATGAATGTTATGATAGTATCGGTTATTAGGTCAATTGACATTTTATGAGCCTGGAAAGGAGCGATGGCTTCTTCCATAGCAATCTTGATGAGTGCGAATTGTTCAAAATCAATTTGTCAACGTGGTCTGTTCTTTTTCAACTTTGTTTGCGGAATATTGGGTTGGGTGATGCACTGTGTTGGCTGTTTGTGCATTATGTGGAAGTGAGAATACTGACATATACTAGTTAAAAGGATCTTTTCTAAATTGAGACATTTATTGAACATTTCCATGATTAATTGAATTAATTAATTAAATGAATTATAATTTTCATTTGATTGCTTTTCAATCGGCTCATTCACTATGAGCGGACAAATGTGAAAACCCGGTCCGGTCTTAGGCCATCTATTGTGAAAATTTCTGATCCGGTCCAATCCAGCCTACGGATGGATCCAATCCGTGAAGTGCTCTACCACACAGGCCGTGGATCGCCGCGCGGTACTCCCAAAAATAACGCCGCCGCTCCAAAGCCAGAAATGTTGGCAACACGGCTGTGGTGTCAGTCCTGTGTCAAAACACGCGCAATATGTGCCATTTGTGTGCTAAAAATGTGGGCACGATCGCACGACAGACCGGAGAGGCATCCAAAAGAAACGTATGGGGGGGGGGGGGGGGAGGGGGTGTCGTATCGAACAACATAACAGGGCGAGGCTTAAGCTTTACCAATGTCCTTATAAAAATTAAATACAAAGACAACTTTAATCCTGCAAATATAAATTCTGTGCTTCACTAAATTGAGTAGGCAATGTGGGTGACATTCAAGGGCATATCTGAAAACGGAAGGAAAACGAAGCCGCGGCCGATGCAATGTAATGGACCAAGACATTTCGGGTGGAAATATCCGGCGCATCGCAACAAACCGAATTTTCACTGCCGAGGACATGTCCGTGTTTTGTAATGAAAAGTTTGTATCCACGGAGCCATCCAATGCCAAGTCAGCTGACGGTGGCCCACCTCTGACACCTGGACATGTCGGCTTCAACAAAGCTTGGTCTAGTGTTTTCTCTGGCTCGGAACGCCATTTTGAGGACATTCAACCAATCGTAGCAACCATTTTTTTTTTGTATTTTAGATGGTTCTTCAGTTTTCATTTGTAAAAAGTGGTACTTTTTGCATCTACTTTTTGCATGCATCTTTTACTGCATCTAGGAGTGTTGATCAAGGACACGCCATTTAACGAAGTGATCTGTTTTTAAGGGAATATTCCTCAGTTGAAGATATTGAAGCAAACTTCAGATACGACAAAATAAGCTCACTTATAACCGTTGTTGAAGTTTTGAGGGAAAAGGACTGCTCCAGAGAACACAATTTCTTTGTTTAGTAAACATAATCCTCAATACGGCAATGTTCGATTACGTCATCCTACCATCATCGTACCACGGACGCCAGACAGGAACGACTCGTCAACTGTATTTTTCTTAGCCTTGATCACCGCGTGGCTTAGGAAATGGCAGGATTTGAATGACGTTGTTATGGCGTCATGGACGCCTAGGTGACTTAAAATAATCTTCCCGAAATAGTCTGTATTTCATCATATCTGATGCTTGCTTTGTTATCTTCAAATGTGAAACATTCTCTTTCCCCTTTGATCCGACCCGATCCTTTCTTATATATAAGAAAGATTCGGGATGTCTTCGATGCCTCGTGTACAATAGGAGACATCGAATCCTCCTGGGAAGGAGCTCCCTCATCACACGCCATCTGTTCCGTCGGAACCTAGGCCATACATAGCATTCGTAATGTGATTTGATACTTCGTTTAAAAAGTCACCATCATCACCTTACCTGCCATCTGTCACATGAGATAGTCCTGGCATCGCGAGACAATCCCACGCTTTGTGACTGGGTTGGCCGACCATCGTAGGATGTACATTTTTGCGGGCGTGTAGCGAAGAAACCAGAGGGGCTTTGGTTTAAAGAATGGCTTGGCCGTGAACCGCACCAAATGAGGTTCAGTATGGCTATTTCAATTCAAATCGCGCACAAATGACTTTCCAAGCACAGACATCTGAAGTACTGAGATGTACAAAAATATACGATACACGTATATAAAGCAAAGCCCGAGTTGTAAAAAGCGTCACTACTTCGATTTAAAAATAAACGAGATGTCTTGTTCTCCATATGCTTGAACCTTACCAGTTTGGAAAAACGTGGGTGGGCATCTCCACGCCGAATTACCCAGCGAGCACCGAATCGGCCCTTCCACGCGCAGGAATTGGCCGCCGTTCCCTCAGCCTCCTACTTCCCCAGCGTCGGATGTTTGGTGCTGTCTGAAGCGGCACGCAACGGCGGGGGAGGGAAAATGCTGATTATCAGCCCGTGCGGGGTGTGACAAATAGCCGCTGGGTGCCCTTTTCAAAGTAATGTCTGAAGAAGCGTGCGACCATTCGAGTTCATTGTGCGTGGCAAAGACCATGATGCGATACTCGGTTATATACTCCATTGGAACCACTCGGTTAAGTGTAGCAGGTTTCTTACTGCTGACCTGATATTAATACTAGTGTAAACTTCGCTCGTGGCAGTCTTTCTCGCAGGGCAGCCAAAAATACATATTTTTCGATTACAAATTTCATTCTTCAGCAGCCCGCACCAAACAACTCACACCACATTGTCCACGTGCACAGGCAAAAGCAGCCTTGCGTCTTCGAGTCCAGTCCTCGGGTATGAGCCTACATGGTCACAAACGGTGCGCCTTATATAACGCGGGCATCGGAAACGAGTCACGGTCACATGTTACGGAAGTGATGTGATAATTAATCAACGAGAGATGAGCGCGACATCCTACGATGGTCGGCCAACCCAGTCACAAAGCGTGTGATTGCCTCGCGATGCCAGGACTATCTCATGTGACAGATGGCAGGTAAGGTGATGATGGTGACTTTTTAAACGAAGTATCAAATCACATTACGAATGCTATGTATGGCCTAGGTTCCGACGGAACAGATGGCGTGTGATGAGAGAGCTCCTTCCCAGGAGGATTCGATGTCTCCTATTGTGCACGAGGCATCGAAGACATCCCGAATCTTTCTCATATATAAGAAAGGATCGGGTCGGATCAAAGGGGAAAGAGAATGTTTCACATTTGAAGGTAACAAAGCAAGCATCAGATATGATGAAACAAGCTCACTTATAACTACCGGTATGCTTACAAGTGGAAAAGACTGATCCAGACAGCACGATTTTATGTTAAGTAAATATGCTCCTCAGCGCGTTATGGTTTGATTACGTTATCGTACCATGTGCAACATCGATTGAGAACCAGCTAACGGTCGCTATAGCTGGACCGCGTTAGCGAACGCCTGATATGAACGTCTCGACAATCATATTTCGTTGGCCTTGATTGCCGCATGGCTTATGAAATGGCAGGATTTGGGTGACGTTATTATGACGTCATGAATGTCGAGATGATTTTGAAATGCTCTCCCCGATATACCTCTCCCCATTTTCGCGGGCGCGTAGTTTAGAAACTAGAGGGGCTTAGGTCTTAAGGAAGGCCAATGTGACCAGCTCCGAAAGGTCTTCAAAATGTATTTTTTACGGCTCAAAACCCTTCATGAATATGAGACACTACCTTTAGTACATACTAAGTATCAATGCACAGCCTCAACCACAGAATTGTGTCCTGGCGCACGCGTTCTACTGACGACGGCCCAGCCGGCTTCACTCAGTGCGTGGCGGACCGGCGAGGAATGCGGGGGCGGTGCGGTGCAGTAGCCGGGTGCTGATTGGGCATCTGTGCTTGCAGTGGCGGCCGCTACGACCTCTCCATTCGGGTCAGTGGACGCGCACTTGAACAGCTGGCTGAAATTTCAACGTCTGGGCAGTTGAGATGATATTGAGAGCAGCACGCCCACTGGCTGCCTGGTACGGGTTACCTGAGACGGTCGGTGATAAAATCACGGCAGAGGCCCGTCTCCACTCGCTCGGGCCGACGGCAGCCAGAGTCGACTCTGTTACCGTGGCCGCAGCGTGTCAGTCTTCGACTCAGGTGGTGACTCGTTGATCCGCATGAAACTGCGTGATACATATGGTACTGCGTGCTCCTGTGATACTAATAGATCCGCCGGCCTGGGTGAGCCTTGTTCCAATCTCGCCGGATGTGTTGTTGATGATGAGGCCTGAGTTCGTTGGGGCTCGAACACGTAGGTCTGGCCTGTATCCTGGGTAGGGCCGACTCTGGCGAGCTGTACCTAGTAGCCCGATGACGTGAAAGGGCCTAGTGATGATGTGACCAAAGGTGAGCAGGCACTGCCTCAATCAAAGGACGACGTTCGAACCATGATACCAGAGCACGGTCAGCGGTCCCACAGCGGGTGAGCTGTCTTCGTGCGGTTCGCCATGAGCTGGCTCACTGGCTGATTTCGGAATTTCTGAGCGAGGTGGAGCGTTCGGGTTCCAATAGGATGTCGGCAGCATTTGGTTTATGCACCTCGGCCAGATGTTGGGGCGACGAGGAGCACTATCAAATGGTTGCTACGCTAGTGGGCACTGCAGGCAGCGTGTGAACAGGAACGGGTGGTGTGTTCGTGGGGTACTTCCACGGTCGTGGGGTTCGTTCACTGAACGTTTATTGTCCGGCAGTGACAGAAGTACTTGCGTCATCTGCCTTAGCGAGGTGCCGTGTCGTTTAAGTTACGTTAGTACATGAGGTGCCAGGGATCAATGGAAGCTAACTGGGCGGAAACCCGCGCCCGTACCCGTATTTAAACTCATACACATTCTTGCGCGAGACTTTGTCAAAGGCTTCGCAGGGAATTATGGAGACGTCAGCGCCCGTACCTTCAATATAACATGTTTTGCCATTGCAAAGGCATATCCAGGACATCAGTGTTTGTTTTTTTTTAAGGATTTGTGCAATTTTGATTAAGGAACCATTTTGACTTAGGCTCTCCTTCTGCTCCGCTCCAAGAACGGAGGACAGATTTAGTTTCCCCGGACGGGTATTTTGGAAGCTAAAGCATTGGAGGTTGTTTGGAGTACGACAATGTCGTTGAGTGTGGCCTATTTCTGTACAGATATCACATATGGGGCGACCATCGCTTGCCCATTGATAGCGTGAACGCGCATGATAAGGCTTATTTTCCAGCGAGTTTGGAGGATGACGCGGAGACTGAAACGAAGGTGGACCAACACTGGAAATATCGTTGTTGGAAGCTGCTATTGCCCGGCCGTTCAGACGGCTGAGACTGATGTGATAGTGCAGAAGGTTATGGATGTCTCTGCGACGGTTCATTTCGAGGCATATATCCTCGACTTTGTGGAAGACTTTGACCCTGTGGTAGGTAGCTGATACCTATTTCGAGACTCTGTGCAACCTTGATCCTGAGTGGCTCCGCTAAGTTTAAACTTTTCATAAGCAGATACGTTACGGACTATGTCATGGGTTTGTCAGTGAGGCCTATCGTTCCTCCACACATTTCAACAGCGTGGTCAGTTTGTTGTTCGCAAAAACAGCATTGGCAGATTCCTGAAGCGTATAAAGCTTGTTTATGGATGATGCCACGAGCCAACCTACCGTCAGTTACTCCTTTTTGGAACACTTCCACTAGAAAACGCTGAACTTCGGGGCTAGACACATCATCAAAAGCCTCGGATGCTATCGCCTAAAGCTTCTAACAAATTTTTGCACGTCTTCCTAAAAGCTCTTCGCGTTCCCAGTTCCCACGAGTTCTGTAAAATTATGGTTAACTTGACGCAACTTCATGTCAGCGCAATAAGGATCCCATACCTAACTATCGGTGACGAAGTCTGTTGCGGATATCTTTTCAGCAAATTTGGGGATTTTCATTAAAAACCCCACGTACATATTTTCCTACAGGTCCACGCAGAGTAAGAGTTGGCAAAAGTCGCAAGCCTTTAGTCTGTTGTGCAAAAGATGATGTCCGTATCCCATGCCCAAGAATGGGATTTTGACCAACGATCTCCTTTGAACGTTCTAAAGTGTTTTGTGAGCCTTTCAGTCCTAATTTTGTTTGACATTTCCTGCATGGTTTGTGCAATAAGCTGTCCCTCCGCAGGTGTATGTGTACGTGCAGTCATCTTTGTCAGGAAGTCGTAACGCACACAAATACGAGGAACACTGTCACACGTTTAGATACTGACCCAAGCGTTCAAGGATAGCTGAAGGATGAGTTGGTTCGCGATTTCGAAAAAGCTTGAAGACTGACGAGTTGGAAACGGGTGTTTGCAACTCCGAGTAACTTGATGTCAAGTTGTAGCAAATTTTTTACTACTTGCGGGATAGACAAGTGTAGACCTCCCTCGTGTCCGTCTTTCTGACAAGTCAGCCAAAGAACGTTGTGTCCGACCAAAGGTTCTATTGCCCTGTGACTCACACCCAACAACACTCACACTATACTGTCCACGTGTACGGCCAACAGCAGCCTTGCGCGTCCGAGTCCGGTCTTCGAGTATACGTCTACATGCTAGAAAATCATGTGCCTTATATACTGCGTCCATCGCGGACGAATCCTGGTCACATCTTATGGAAATTATGTGGTAATTAACCAATGAGAATCGAGTACGGATATCGTATGATGTTCGGGTAAGCTTATCACAGAGCATGGGATTGCTGTGGTAAGCCAGAACTGTTTCATGCAATAGATGGCTAGCCGGGCGCTGAGAGCGACTTTTTAAAGGAAGTATCAAATCACATTAGGGATGTTATATATAGTTAAGGTTCCGGCGGAATAGATGACATGCGATGGGTGACCTCCTGAAGGCTGACAGCGAGTGTTCCACATTTCTATGAGAGGTTGAATTGAAATAGCCATCTTGGAAACCTCTCGGGGTTGTTCACAGTCCTGCGCTTTTTAAGACCCAAGCCCCTTTTTTCTAAACCACGCGCCCACGAAAATGTGGAAAAGTATATCGGAGAACGTTTTAAAATCACCTTGGATTCATGACGTCATAATAACATCATTCTAATTTTGCTATTCTATAAACCATGCGGTGATCTACGCCAAACATATAATTGTCGAGGCGTTAACATCTGGTGATGGTGAGCGCGATTTCCAGACATAACGGTTGTTAATTGGCTCTCAATCAATTTCGTGCAAGGTACGGTGACGTAATCAAACCATGATGCATTGAGCAGCATATTTACTTAACAGCAAATTAAGCCATCTGGAGCAGTCTTTTCTACTTCACAAGCTTACCAATAATTATAAGTGAGCTTGTTTCCTCATCTCTGATGCTTGCTTCAATGTCTTCAAAGGTGAAGAAACATTCACTTTGAATGTCCTTGGTACTTTTTGTCCTAGAAACTGTTTAGGATTCCAGAGACTTGATGTATCTAGGTATCTGGAGGTTTTTAGAAATCTGGAGACCTTTAGTGTCGTGTGGTATAACTTTGTTACCTTTAGCAGCGCCAAGAAGCTTTGAATGAGTGGTCAGAGTTAGATGCTCCTTTGGCAACCCAGGCGATTAGCATAAAAGAAAATTCACACGTAAACTGTGCCAGAGCAGTTGAGAACCAGTGGCGTGCTGTCCTAGTACAAATATCAGTCGTCAGTGAAAGTTTGATGAAAGCGATATGCCCACATCACCAGCAAGACCAATTGGTGCAATATCAGGAAGAAAAAAATATTGCCATAGCTGTGAACACGCACGCCAATGTGCTAGTTAAACAGCATCAAAGAGAAAGCAACCACGTAACCGGCGACTACCAGCCGTGTTAATCCAGAAAGACAGTCTGCACGGCTTCTTGAAAGTTAACACGCGCCCGGGTGGCCGGCTAGATACCCTTCGCTCGGGTGGGGGAGGGGTCAATTTCCCCCTCCCCCCTGAGATCTCGGGAACTAAGAAAGCTAGAGACACAAAATTTGCAGGGTGTCTTGACCTGTACGTGAAATCATTTAGGTCAAATTTCGAGTTTCCTAGGTCATGACATTCAGGTCACATAGGGTCAAACAAGGTCAAATTCCAGGTTGGTCTCCAATGTGCCCCCAGAACTTAGGCAGCTTTTTCTAAGCAAAAGCTCACAAGCGCATTTGAGGTCAATGACCTTTTTTGACCATTTGAAGGTCGTGGTAACCAAAATGATACAAGACTGGTCGGAGTTTTGTATTTGAATAAACGACAAAGATTACGCTATGCAGTATGTTCCCAAAACAAAATGTAGAAATCTGGCGTCAATGACCTGTTCTGACATCTAAGAAATCAATCGAAGATGTATAATGCGGCTCCTGCTATCAATAAATTGGGAAGGAGCGCCAAAAGCTATCCAATATAGCAAGCCCTGGGTAATAAATCAGGTTGGTTTTGACCTTGGTCTCACCTTCATATTCGACCTGAGGTCAACGTAATTTGCTTTTTCAATATTTTTGGTGCCTGAGAAAACATCTTAGAGATGAATGACTTAGTCAAACACTCCGTTGTTGTATCAGATTGAACGATTCCCTAGAAATTGCCTTCGCTGAAACCATGGCCTGACTCTAACCTGCAATAGGTCAGCGACCTTACAAGGTACATCAAATTTTGTGTATGTCAAACGATCTGCTATTCCATTGTCTACAACTATACAAAATTTGGCGCGGCTACGCCGCGCTGTTCGGAAACCATTCCGGAAAAACCTTCGAGGGGTCAATTTGACCCCCCACCCGAGCGCGTGCTAAGGAAGCCCAATGCACGTATGGCAGGAAGTGAGCTAATGCGGAGTTTCCCCCATCAAAGTAGTCCGCAATGATGCCACCAAATTTTAACCAGCTGTGGACCCGGTCATACCAAGCAGCGCGCACTTGGCGAAAGGAGAGCATCGGAAGGCATTTTAGCGCCCTGGTGCTCACACCCGGCAGCACCAGCACCTTTTTACCATGCGCATGGTCATGTCTCCTCTCATTCGAAAAAAGCCCGGAGACGGCGATATCGGGAAGATGATCAGACTGAGCAGTTCGCTAACGTGGCACCTTTGAAGAGAAATCGGTGAATAAGCAAAAGTCAATCTTTTGGTGAGGACGGCCGGCGGTGTGGAAGAGTTGGTTTTATCACTTGTCCGACAAGGGTGAGATTTAAAGTAGTATAAATACCAAATTTCATTAAAATTAAACGACATATAGGTCTGGAAAGTTTTTAAAGACACCGTTCGCGTAAGTTTAGCGTTTCACTGACACAGTCGGAGAGGTGTGCCTCATCCCCAATCCAAATACTGAAGGACTACAAAATTAACATGGCCAAAAAATTAGAAAAATAATTCGAATGGAACCTCCGCCAGCCACCGGCGGCCTCCAACGGCCTCTTACTTCGGCATAAACCCTGAAATGAGAGATTGTAAACAGATTGACACGAACAAGGCTGAGTTCCGGCCGTAAAAACTATATCAGAGCTGATAAAAAACTAACCCAACAATTCCCTTCTGTAACAACCGCATACTTTGACCATATCACCATTTCACAAATAGGTAATAGAAAAGGAGCACAGGGTACAACACTTAAATGGCCTCCAGCACTTTCAGCACGAATCCAGGGCTCGACACTCCTTTACGAACGGCAAAAGAGGCCGAACAAATAAGCGGTGGAAAGGGTGTTTCCGCAAGTCGAAAGGGTGTTTATGAATAAGATCCCGCGTGCTATAAGGAAGGAAAAATAAGGGGATGCAAACAGCTTTTCCAGAAAGGTGATGCCAGCAGATGGACGCCTTATATGAAGGACTGTACCAACCTTCCCGATACAGGCCGCATAAGAAGGCGCACCAGGGACGCATACGTTTGGAAACCTGGTGATAAAGCACGTGTACAAGGGTGACATTGTCGGTCCCCTCGAATTAAAGGGGGTGTTTCACTCCCTTTAATTGAAGAGTAATGGAGAGAGCCCCACGTCTGTATGCGGTTTTGAACTGAATTGGACATCTTAAAGATAATTTGGTGCAGTTGACAGCCCAGCCCTTCTCAATCTCTCCTCTTGCAGTTTCTGAGCTTTAGGCCCGCGAGGACGTGCAGACGTTTTCGTGCACATGATGCCAAGGTCATCCAGGCATCGATGATGCCACAAGAACGTCATTTAAATCCCATCATCCCATTGGTCATGCTGTAACCGAGGCCAAGAAAAATATAGTTGTCGAGCCGTTCACATTTGGCGTTTGTGAGCACCATTTCTAGATACAACGGCCGTCAATTGGCTCTGAATGACTGTTGTGCAAGGTACGATGACGCCATCGAACAATGACGCATTCTAGATCATTTATCATAAACTGAACAATTTGTTGTCTGGAGCAGCCTGTTTCACTTTACAAGATGCCAATGCTTATAAGTAAGCTTATTTCATCATAAATGATTGCTTCAATATCTTAAACGTGAAACATCCCCTTTAAACGCTTCCTTGCTAGAAACACCAACACGACCGTGACCTGACATCAAACTGCCGTGACTCGCCCAAATTTAAACCTGAGCGATACAAACCCTGAATGGCATATATCACAATAAATTATATAAAATCTGGCGCAGTCTACCTAGCGATATCCTTCAGTTTGGAGATGTATCATTAGGTCTCGCTAGCACCGGCTACTGTGAATTTGGTTAAAAGTAAAACTGGTGTTTGCTTAACGAACGCCACCTGTTTTGTTTCCTTATTGAAAAGGATAGTGATAAAGCTGAGATCGAGACATAGACATTCAGGCAAAAATATTAATTTTGCTTACGAGCAGTCCATGACCTTTCTTTGAATTGAAGGTCACAACTTCACGTGACCAAATCTTCAATAGTGCGATTCCGAGATAGCCAACGTGTGTCTAGTTCATTGTGAATTTAATGATGAGAGTTTAACGTAATCAGAATGGCAATTGATTATGACAGACTGCCAAAGAAAAAAAACGGTGTCGCCTATTGAACCTGCCTGGGGCTTAACATACATACATACATACATATATATATATATATATATATATATATATATATATATATATATCCCTCTCTCTCCTCTCTCTCGAAAGTCATTTTTCGGATTTTTGTGTTCGTTGCCATAGCCAGGTTTCGTGGCCGTGACAACGTTATAGATGGATTTTAGGGCACTTATATCATGATTTTATTTACCAACTTTTTGGTTTTCTTATGGTCGAATGCCCCAACCGCTCCTGCTTCCCGTTAACCGTTGTCATATATGCGAACCCTAGTTCGGAGGTTTGTGATGATGTGACCGGCAGGGATGAGTCCGTCAGGCGACACCAGGATCACCATCTGTGTTGAGGGTAACCTCGCCAGCGGCAAGACCACACTTCTGGGACACATCAGGAGCCGCTCTGGTGTCGAAGTCATTGAAGAGCCGGTGGGCACGTGGAGAAACGTAGCCAATGCTAATCTGTATGTAAGTGCGTCAACTCAGTCGGAGTGGGTCCGAGACTAAGGTCTGCTTGTGCTGGTGATGTCTGCTCTATGTCATAGCGTCACTGCGCTTCGTTTCACGCAAATATTACCCGGACCACATCAAGTCAATGGATTCCTGCCTTGATCTCCGAGGCGGTGTCCTGCGAAATCTGGGCATCGTCCTGCAAGGATCCACTTTGCGCAAGACAGAAGCCCTGTTTGCATACGCATTTATGTTGTTGCCAAATAGAAACAAATGTTCCCAACATGGAAACCACCAAGACGTCAGAAAAGAACTGTCTGCAGGCCATCGTGCCAGAAATATCAGGTGATAACAATTAATGTGGGTTCAAAGGACCATCCTGGAACACACTTGAGTAGTTTTAGAAGCTTTCCACATTTTTTTTTAAAGGATTTTTTCACTCCTTTTCCCCATCTTTTATGTGACTTTTTCACTCCTGCGACAGCTATGGCTATGTCCTGCCTCACCAACATCTGAATCATGTGTGCGCCAAATGTACGGTTTTCACGCTTCCCCTATTTTTTTGGTCTCACCGCCACACCACGGAAGCAGAGCCTGGTGCAAACACCAACAAGGCCTGGTAGATAATTTTACTCCACGTACTTATTTGTTCCCGAGGAAACTTGACCACTAAATGCATCACTCCCGAAATGCATGAGTGAAAAGTTCAAGAAATGTCTTTTAAATTATGCTTACAAGATGAATATCACCATTTGAGCACTTATATTAACAGATTTGAAGTCAAATCAGCTGATCACAAAAATTGCGAGAAAAGCACCAGTCTTTATATTTATTTAACTACTTTTGTTTTTCTTCATGTCATACCGGTGTGATACCATTTTATTCTTCCCTCCTTTTCGATTGCATTTTGACGTACCATCTGCTGCTTAAAATGTTGACCAATTTCTCTGTAAAATGCTCCAACTGCAAGCTTGTACGTATTTCATATATAAATTGGATAAATTCGCCAGCCGCCCAAACATGTTTGATACGCACCGAAGCGTGAACAATTCACAGGGAATGAAGGAAACAATGTGAAGCACGGAACTTATTTTTACCGCCATTTTTGCCCTATTAAACCTTCGGTTAACTGTTTTTTTGTTTGTTCATGGTGGTGCTCAATAAGGATAAATCCAAGCTTTTCGAGTGTCTGACTTGCCAGGCTACCTGGCAAGGCTTAAAATAACATTGCCTCTGCCCCTGTGTGGCAGCCTTAAAACATACTGTCATATGGAGCCTTGGGACAGACCTGACGCAGCTAATACAGAAGTGTTTGAAGGCGAAATTCTGCCTTGTGAAGATGTTTGTCATGCGCACCTCTTACTTGTTTCGCACTTTTATCTCGAAGGTTGGTGGGCATGATTGATATCTATTTTTGGGGGTTACTCGGATGACTCTGTCTGCCTGCAGACCATGCACAAGGTACTGAATTTTTGTTTTTGGGGGGGCAGGAAGAAGCCGGTAAGTCTCATGTGGACCAAGTAATTGCTTACCTTACCTGCTTTCAACACATGATTGGTAACCAGAGTTAGCCATTTTCTGCTTTAATGCATCGAGTTTTACCATAAGACAAGTTATGATGCCACAAGCCATGCAATGGGCTTATTTTGTTCCATATTCTTGGTTATCTGCCCCAAATTTCTTGGAGTGGCCCCTCATGGCTGCCACCAGCCTCATAACCAGATGTTTTCTATAGTTGTCATGGTTTGCTGACTGGCAAATGGCTGTACTGTATATATGCACTATATTTTTTAACACAGGGATATTCTAAGCTGCATAGCAATTATAATATGAGTTAAATATTGCTATGTAACAAATAGTCAGACCACCCCATTTAAAAGATGAAGCCAACATCTCAAACTTTGTCATCAAATATGAATAAACAAGCCTAAAGGGATGCATTTGCTGCAGCTGAAAAGGCAAGCAGCAATACGGGCATGGTCATCTAAAAGCTGTTATTTTTGGAGAAGAGAGATTGTTTTGTGGAGCATACCCATCGTTGCCCTTGACATAGGCTAACCATGACAATCCAAATAATTTGTTCAAAGTGATTTAAAGTGCTTTGATTTGTGTGTAGTCGACTTTGTCTGATGTCAACAAGCATGCACAAATGAACTGAATAAAAATGCAAGTTGAAACCAGCAAAAAACTAGCTTTAAATATCATGTTTTTATCACAAGTGCTGCTGTCAACAGACAGGTGAGTTGATATGATGTTTATCATATGGGCTGCTCTAAGTTAGGTTAAGTTGGTCAAGTGCATGACAAGTGGCAATAGCAATTGTGCAAGAATCAGTAACTCACAACTGTTGCTGTAATACAAACAGGTTATACAGGATGAGATGATGTAAGGCCTCTTTAGGTTAGGCATAGGCTACTTTCATGGAAATAATCCTTGGTATTTTGTAAGAAGCAGTGACAAAATGTTTGTTTTCCCTGACCCCACCTTAACAGAAGCCAGAAGTATGTCTATTGTGTTTGACTTGGTGATGGGCTGATGTGTAGGAGTCCAATGTTTTTTTGGTTTGAGTGTTTTATGCTTGTTGAATTTTCTGTTGTTATATTGTTATCAACTTCCTTTGCTTTGTTTTGTTCGAAAAGTGCTGTGAAAGGGAATTGAAAAGTGCAGCATCAAATTATTGGTGTTAGCAATTTGTTATGCTCATAGTACTGTCATGAAATTACTATGCTTTAACACGCACCCGGTTGGCCGGCTAGATACCCTTCGCCCGGGTGTGGGGGGTCAATTTGAACCCCCTCTGAGATCCCGGGAACTAAGAAAGCTAGGGACACCAAATTTACAGGGTGTCTTGACCTGTACGTGAACTCACTTGGGTTACGGTTCAGCTCCCTAGGCCATGACCTTCAGGTCGAATAAGATCGAACAAGGTCAAATTCCAGGTCGGTCTCCAAAGCACCCCCAGAACCTAGGCAACTGTCTCTAAGCAAAAGGTCACAAGCCCATTTGAGGTCATTGGCCCTGTTTGACCCTTTGAAGGTCACGGTGACCAAAGTGATACGAGACTGCTCTGCGTTTTCATTTGAATAAGAGACAAAGATTACGCTAGGTAGTATGTTCCCAAAACAAAACGTTCGACCTGGGTCGTCTTAGGTCAGTGGCCTGTTCTGACCTCTAATAAGTCAATTGAAAATGTATTATGCGTTTCCTGCTGTCAATCAATTCTAAGTGAGCACCAGCCATTATCCCATACAGCAACCCTTAGAGTAAAAAATCAGATTGGTTTTGACCTTGGTCTAACCATCATACTTGACCTTAGATCAACGTAATTTGCGCATTCAATATTTGTGGTGCCTAAGAAAGCATCTCAGATATGTATGTCTTCGTCAAACACTCCGTTGTTGTGTCAGATTGAACGATTCCCTAGAAATTGCCTTCGCTGAAACCATGGGCTGACTTTGATCTGTCATAGGTCAGCGATCTTACAAGGTACATCTAAAATTTGTATGTCAAACGATCCGCTATGCAATCTTCTACAGCCACGCAAAAAATATGGTGCGGCTACGCCGCGCCGTTCAAAAACCATTCGGGAAAAGCCCTTGGGGGGGGGGGGCAGGGTCAGTTGCCCCCCCCCCCCCCACCCACCCGAGCGCGTGTCAATGTATTCTGTTTCACTTTAATGGCCTAAGATGTTAAAAAACGAAATGGTTTTGTCAGTTTTCTGATATTACGTCCATGCCAACTTGAAATGAATGTCCTTGTTTGCTGAAGCATCAGTAACGAGCTCATAAGTTCCGTCTTTTGTGAATTGATTTTTTCACTCCCGCACGGTCTTTCTGCGATTAAATTTTTCACTCCCACCCTAGTTCAAAAGCGATTCTAGCTCCCTGCATATTTTTCCCTGCTGGAGGGTTCCTTTTATAGGCACGTTCCGTTCCAGATATGGCTGCTTAGCCGTCCTGGCAAAGACGGCCAATCTACCATATGTGGGCATTCACTGGCGCTCCTGAACGTAGCCCGCCTCACGCTCTCATTGTGTAGCGTCTTTCACGCGTCTTTTCAAGTACTCTCGAAGTACCCAGGTGCGTGCGGGCGACCTTCGAACCTTCGACTGCGTCTGTCCTGATCGTTCGGTCTCTGTGGCCCTCTATCTCGCTTCATCACGGATCCTCGCGACACCCCGCTTGTCCGGGGCAGGCTGCATGCGCCAGCTACGAGTGGGCTGAGAGCCCCGTGGGAAGGGGGAACCCGAGCGGGTACCCAGCGCTCATGCGAGGGTTGAAGCCCGTTGGTTTGCCCCCCAGGCGCATGCAAGGCTGCCCCACAGTTAACCACTTTCCTTCATCCCATAGCCCTGAAATGGTCAGTTGCTGTCGAAAGGGCTCTAATAGAAAACCTTATCGTTGCACCCACACACAACGGGCAAGCGAGATACCGTTTTCTGCCGTCCAACGAGTTCGTGCTTTTGCTAAGCCCTCCAGATGCCGGTGAAGGAGGCCGGGAAGAGCGTCGCACTTGCCATTTGATGAGGCCATGAGAATCTTGAAGAGGCCCGTTTTCGCATCAATCTGGAAACATAAATTTAGCGTGAAAACAGGGCTAGTAACCACCGATCTTATCTTCAAGGGCGAGCAACTTTTCAGGGGCTCATCAAATGGCGTGAGCCCCTTCTGACTCAAGCGCACCCTACCACCAGCAAAACCGATACCAACGAGTGAGACCCAAAAACGAAAATATTGGGGGCAACAGTGAATGTTTGTGAGTGCGTGAGCGTGGACAGTCATGGCAAGGGGAGAGGCGCGCCGAAGTTGACGAAGGACCTCCAACAAAAAGCCCTCACCTACAACGCCTGCCAAAAAAAAGTTTGCCAAAATTGTTTCACCTTATTTCGAGCTTCTTTTTTCTTTGTTTTCTTACCTACCTTCATCCCGAAACAAAGGAGCTAGAGGCATCTAACCCAGGTGTCGATTTGTACTTTTCTGAGGGCCATGGCCCCCAACGTTGAAATGCCATTTCCTCAATGCTGAGCTGCTCCCCCTCCCAATAATTTTGACTGCATTTACTACAAAAGCAGAGGAAAAGGTTGGCTATCAAGAAGACTATCAGCCAAAGGCTATCCGCTATCCGTTTTGATCCTTCCTCCTAGCGTTCCTTAAATCGAGGGTAGCTTAGGCATCGGGGTAAACCATCTATTTTTTTTAATCGCTGAACTTAACACCAGTCGCTTTTCCCCGCAACCCATTTATGATCTGGATACGGATCCGCCGGTCTTGTAAAGGTCCAGCATATCATGCGGCATTTTGCCTACCACTCATGGCGTAGTAGGCAGCCATGCGTCTTCTGCTTGGCAGCCTGACTTCTTTTGTTCGAACTTGAGACCCCGAATTGTTATCTTGTAAGGTCTCTTCAGAACACCAAGTCGGGAGTATTTCCTTTTTTGGCGCGGCATTGTTAGTCGAGATTTTGGATGCAGTTCAGCTTTAAAATGACAAACAATACCGAAAGCGAAGAATTTAATGGGGCAGATTTTTAATTCCATTCCGTGCTGAGCATAATTAATTTCTAGCACTGTGAACCCACCATGCAATTATTGTAATGAATGTACAACGAATACATTTTGCCTGGGCCGTTATCCAAGTAGCACGAAAGCACCTTTATCGTGTTATGCGAGCACACGACTGCCGGCCGCCTGGCAACCAGGTTGACACCATCAAGCCACCGGCTTGCGAGCCATACACGAACATTTATTCTGAAAGGCGAGCCACCACCGCGCGTCTCGCCTGATCACGCATATAATCTGCCTAAATGCAAAAACATTCGGGTCAGCTTACGAAGTAATCCTCAAAGCAAGTCTTCCAAGAAAACAAGTCACCTGATCTATTGAAATCAGTTTGTATTTCGTGAGAACGGAAGTACTCACATGTCATTCCTTTTCTCCAAGACTTACTGTTTTTCAGTGAGGCTTTTGAAAACGAATGTGTGATAGGTTTGCGATTAAATTTGAAAAAGTATTTGATATTCTGAATGTAAACTTTCATCAACGTAATCGTCATGGATGTGGTGCTCGGCGAAAATCTCACGAACTCCTTTCTTATTTGTCTGGCATAACTCAAGGTGTCAAAATCAGGAATTTGTTATCATCATTCAAAAGCGGATCAATCATTGTTCTCAAGGATCAGCTCTGGGCATAATTCTTTTCATTATGCACATAAATGGCTTGCCTAAATAAAGCAGTAGCATGATTCACCTCTCTTATGCTGATTGCACCGCGATTATTTTCAAGAAAAAAGTATTGTGGGGCTCTAAAACAATGTCAGCGTACCTTTGCTCCCAACGACTTGCTGGTTTCGTGCCAACTCCTGTAACGCAACGTATCAAAAACGTTTACACAGCATTGTGCTACCTTTTCTTGTCATTTCCAGCTATATGTACTACTGAACAATCGACAATTTATAATCTACTCAACAATCTTATTGAAGAGAAATAATCAAACACTTAACTGTGCTCATTGACAAATCTCGTGGATTTAAGCCTTACCTTAATCACGTTGCAAGTATTTTAAGTAAAAATATTGGAATAAGTCGTAGGATTAGGTACTGCATTGATAAACCGTCACATTTGTTCCATAACACTCAGCCCTAAACAAGATGTGTAACGTCTTGCCTTGGCCCTGAGCTGTACAGCAATATTGTGGTTTTCTGTTTCCCGCGAATAATAGCTGATATCTTTTGATTAAAAACCACCGTTGAGCACATCAGCTGCATGCATTTCGTCAGTACATATTAGCGTAACCAACATGCTTGAACCTATTGCGATGATTGATTATTTGGACTTATAGGCATGTAACTGGCCCCATACTTAACCCCTCTTCATGTGCCATGATCGCGTTCTAATTTTCCGTGTTCATACACTTCTGGCCAAATTCATGGCGCTGGCTCCGGGAGCTCCCTCAGCAACAAGCTCCGGTCAGCTGGGTGAACTCCGCTGGAGATCCAGCCCAAGACTCTGTGTGAAAATGACCAGGTAATTGCCCAAAACTCGTGTAACTGATAACCTTTCCTTACTCCGTGAATGAGCGCTAGAAGCTTATTGAGTGGTTCTAATGGACTGTCATTGGCTGACTTGGGCTGTGACTACTTTAAGCCTTCTCTTAGCTAGGAGTGCCACGACTTGAGTTCATTGTCCTAGAAGGACCGACTTTGGGTGTAAAGCAACACCCTATGAGGGAAATTTTTCTCACTCCTTTTCCCCATCTTTCATGTGAATTTTGCACTCCTGCCTGACATCCAAATCCGAGCTCACCTGAAACCA
The DNA here is from genome assembly GCF_011947565.3 of Pollicipes pollicipes. Lineage (NCBI taxonomy): Eukaryota > Metazoa > Arthropoda > Thecostraca > Pollicipedomorpha > Pollicipedidae > Pollicipes > Pollicipes pollicipes. The sequence continues at coordinate 16,599,839 of NW_023596136.1, read as the reverse complement.
CCAGGCATAAACAAGGCTCTACAGAACTTGGACACCTATGGCTATGTCCTGCCTCACCTACATCTAAATCATGTCTATGTATGCAAAGAGCAAGGGCGCCAGGTACCTTCAAGCCCAAGAACCCCCAGCGACTCCAGCCGCTCGCACGCATCAAGTTTGGTTTGTTTACAGAAAGCATCACAATCGGCAGCTGTGTGCCAAAGACAAGATTTTCACGCATCCCCAATTTTTTTGGTCTCACCACCACACCACGAAAGCAGAGCTTGGTGCAAACACCAGCAAGGTCTGGTAAGGAATTTTGTTCTACGCATTTCCTTTACCCGAAGAAACTTAACCACTAAATCGCATCACTCCCGAAATGCAGGAGTGAAAAATTCAAGAAATGGCTTCTAAATAAAATTTACAGGGTGAATATCACAATTTGAGCACCCATTTTAACATATTTGAAGGTCAAGTCAGCTGATTTCAAAAAGTTTCCAAAAAGTAGCAGTCTTTATGTTTATTAGTCTTTATTATAAGTCTTTATATTTATCCAGCTACTTTTGTTTTTCGTGGTATCGTACGAGTGTGATACCACTTTATTCTTCCTTACTTTTCCATTACTTTTAGAGGTACCATCTGCTGTTTAAAATGTTGAACAATTTCTCTGCGAGATGCTTCAATTACAAACTTGCACGTATTTTATACATAAATTTTATTAATTCGCCAGCCGCCCAAACATGTTTGATATGCACCCAAGAGTAAACAATTCATAGGGAATGAACAAGACAATTTGAAGCACAAAACTTATTTTTACCGCCATTTGTGCCCTGTTAAACCCTCAGTTGGCCATTTTTTGGGTGCATGGCGGTGTTCGATAATTATAGATCTAAGCCTTTCGAGTGTCTAATGCACCAGGCTACCCGACAAGGCTATCCTTATGCTGCCATATAGAGCTTTGGGGCAGACCTGACGCAGCTAATACAGAAGTGTCTGTGGGCGAAAATCTGCCCTCCGGAAATGTTTATCATGCACACCTCTTACTTGTCTCGAATTTTGATCCCGTAGGTTGGTGGACGTGATTGCTATTTATATTTGGTGGGTGAGTAGGATGACTTTGTCAGCAAACTGTGTAACCTGTGGTACTGACTTTTTGTTTTGGGGGACCAGTAAGAAGTGTGCCCTGAAAAAGCCAGTAAGTCTGCTGTGGACCAAGTAATTGCTTACCTTACCTGCTTTCGACACATGATTTGTAACCAGAGTTGACCATTTTCTGTTTTAATCCATCGAGTTTTGCCTAAGATAAATTATGATGCCACAAGGAATGCAATGGGCCTATTTTGTTCCATTTTGTTTATTATTTGTCCCAGATTTCTTGAAGTGGTCCCTCATGGTTGCTTTAACCCGATGTTTTCCATAGTTGTCGTGGTTTGCCGACTGGCAGATGACTTTACTATATACATGTATATATATATATATATATATATATATATATATATATATATATATATATATATATATACCTCACATTTTTAGCAGTGGGATACTCCAAGCTGCATAGCAATTGTAATATGAGGCAAATATCAGCATTAAGTAAATAGTCAGACGATTTCATTTAAAATGTGAAACCAACATCTCAAACTATGTCATTAAACATGAATTAACAAGCCTAAGTAGATGCCTTTGCTGCAGCTGAAAAGACAAGCAGCAAAACTGGCATTGTCATCTAAAAGTTATGTTACTTTTGAAGAACAGCGATTGTTTTGTGGAGCATACCCATTATTGCTACTGACAGAGGTTAACCATGACAATCAGAATAAGTTGTTCGAAGTGATTTAAAATGTTTTCATTTGTGTGTTGTCAACTGTGTACGATGTCAACAAGCACACACAAATGAGCTGAATAAAAATGCAAGTTGAAACCAGCCAAAAAATGAGCTTTATCATGTTTTTATCATGAGTGCTGCTGTCAACAGATAGGTGAGTTGAGATGATGTCCAACATATGGGCTGCTCTAAGTTAGGATCAGTCGTTAAAGTGCATGGCAAGTGACAATAGGAAATGCGCAAGACTCAGTAACTCACAACTACTGCAGTGATATCAACAGTTCAGACAGGATGAGATGAAGTAAGGCCTCTTTAGGTTAGGCATAGTTAGGCTACTTCCATGGAAATAAGCATTGGTATTTTGTAAGAAACAGTGACAAAATGCTTGTTTTCCCTGACCATATCTTAACAGAAGCCAGGGGTATTCGTATTGTGCTTGACTTGGTTATGAGCGGATGCGTAGGAGTCCTGTTTTTTTAAGCGCTTTGTCCCTGTTGAATTTTCTGTTGTTATTTTGTTGTTGAATTCCTTTGCTTTTCTTTGTGTTAAAAATGCTGTGGAAGGGAAGTGCAAAGTGCAGCATCAAATTATTGGTTAAACTGAATTTGTATGTTCATCACACTGTCACGAAGCTGCTATGCTTTGATGCATTCTGTTTCTATTTAATGGCCTAAGATGTTAAGAAACAACACAGTTTTGTCAGGCTTATAATATTACGTCCATGCCACCTTGAAATAGATGCCTGTTTGCTGAAGCATCATTCTCTAGCTCATAAGTGCCATCTTTTGTAGATTGAATTTTTCACTCCCGGACGATCTTTTTGCGATGGAATTTTTCACTCCCACCCTAGTTCAAAAGCAATTGTAGCTCACTGCTTGAGTTTACGTTATCTGGTGCTACCGTACGGTTTATTGCGTCGCTAGGATAGAATGAGGGCACTTCTGGTTATCTGTTCTTCGGTTAAGGTATGGATAAGACCGACCGATAAGACTGAAGCCCGACTTCAGCTCCACTGGGGTCGGGCTTCCGCCACAATTGTTGTGTTTGCGCTACAACATGCGTTCGTTTTGTGGGGATTTTATGCATTGCAACTAACGAATTTGTAGAAAGGCGATGTCTGTAAACCGGAGCTATGACAGAAAGCCAAAAGTTAGAACTTCAAAAGGCAGAAGTCAGCTAGCAATAATTCAAAATGACAAAAGCAAAGCGCAAAACGTCAGTTCAAATTAAAAAACAATATGTGTCGAATGAATGAAGAAGGAAAGACGCAAAATTTACACCGACAACAAATCGGAGAGATTTCAGTCAGAAGTACACAAATCAACAGCAAAATGTAAAATACACAAACCAAAAAGAATAGCCAAAAAGATAACAGCAGAACAAGCTATAAAAAACTGCATGACCGTTCCTATCACTTATCACAAATGAAGGCTGCTTAAACAAGCAGCCTCCAAAATACAAGATACGGCAGCATGGCAGACTTTATTCTAGAACCCAAAACAAAGTGTTTCCGGATAGGGTAAGCACGTTTGGCATGGTCATTGCGTCCAACTCAAGCAAATCTGGTCACTCGAGATAATCTTGCAAATAGCAGTGCTTGTCAAATGCGACCAATCACTGCTACAGGTCATGCCAAAGATGGATCGATTACGAGCTTTTTTACGAATGAGGGCGCCTCACAATCCGACAAAGACCTCACCGATAAATGACATTCTGATCCGCACAATATCTTTCTGATGTGGAAGTGGGCTTCCTGTTTCGGAACAAGGAGCTGCTGATGTTCCGATAGATGTAATATAGAAAAGGGTCACATGATTTACGAATGGGGCGTACTGGGCCAGCAAAAGGGCCGTCTTAAGACAGTATAGTTTTTCTGATCTAAAGTCGAGACCATCCGATTCACGAGGGAACTAATGATAACCGAAAATGCATGCAGCAGTATAAGGGGAAATTAGGACCTGTTTGCTCAGTTATGGAAAGGGAGGATTCTAGGTCCACATGGGGATAGCATATGTATGACCATAAGCTTCCAGTTTGAATAAATGGGACGTCCCGAAAATGATATTATGAACAAGCTCTCGCCTTCTTGCCCGTCAGTAGGGTTGGGGCTGTGGTAGGGTTGTGTAACTGTTGTCTTGCTCCCTCCCTTTTGCGCTGTCCCTGACTCCATCTACAGTAGAAGGGCCCCCTGTAGATCTACAAAGGGGCGATGCCGACATATAAACGAGTTCCAGCGTAAAAGTAAGAATGACGCATGCGGCTTGGCTGTGCGGAGACCGCAGCGTGCCCCACGTTTGGCTGTGCGGAGGCCGCAGAGTGCCCCACGTTTGATCTGGAAATGCCACCACGCCGTGAACAAGGGGATTCCTGTTACAGGGCTCCAGGGACTTCTTCCACTTTGACTCGCATTTCTTTGACCGTCTCTTTCCATTTTGTCTTCATTGTGATTTTCGTTGTCATTCACTTGATCCTTATCCCTTTTTCCTTTTGCCCATTGACATTTTACAATCGACCCTTACCTTTTGACTTTTCACCACTTTGACCTTTGCTGCTTGGCCTGCTGTTCTTTTGACTTTTTGCCATTTAACTTGTTGTCATTTTAACTTGCTGCACTTAAAGTTTTATCTACTTGAGTTTTATCAATTCAGGTTCGTCGTCATTTGACTTTTCGTCCTTTGACTCCCTGGGGCTTCACTTTTTTGTCATGCGACGGAAGCCTGTTGACCTGTAGCATTGCATGCATACAACTATTATTCACATACCGCCGTTCAGCCGTTTTGACCCTAAGTAAAGATGTGGCCAGGCCTCCATTTTGCTATGCTGTAACTGGGGTCAGTCGCCGATTGGTTTGGTTTTCGCTCAAGTGTTGTGATCAGCCGTGATTGGTTAGGCGTTGTCAGGGTGAAGGGAAGTCCAAACTAAAGACGCATGAACATGGAATGGATATGATCGCAACGCGCGTTTGCATAGCGGGCTACATTGCCTAGATTCAAACACCCGATGAGCGCAAACAGAAAATTTAGGGGGAGGCACGGGGTAATCTGTCGCCACCCAGGGACGGGGGGGGGGGGGCGGTCGCCCCGCACCCCGCGAGAATGCTTGCCAAACAACGAGTCTATACGTAAGAGGTCCCCTCATGGTCAAAAGTAAGCAATTTTGCTGCTTGGCAACCCCGAGGTGCGGATCTGTCCCACCGTAAATATTTTTCCGACTTAGTTGCCGTGTGCTTTCTCAAGCCATCTGCAACAAATGCTAGGTAAACAGGGGTTTAATGAAGCTTACAGCAAACAGACTTCCGCATACTACGAAAACTACACGCTGGGAAATGGATCCACATTGTTAAATCCCGTTTACTCTTAACACTCAAGGCAGGCGTAAGCAGCAGGGGCTCAAACTCCAATCGTCGCCATTGTGCTAGAACTGGCTTGATTTGTGTTCGACTTTGTTGAGGTTGACATGCACTTTCTTTTGAGATGGACCTGTACAGCGACAAAAGCACGGTATGTTCCTGGCGGCAGGCTCTTCTCGTCGAGGACCGGGACCGCTGGGGCTTCATGTTCCAGAGTTACGCCCAGCTGACCATGGCTGACATCCACGCACGACCGTCCTCCGCTGCCGTCAAAGTCATGGAGCGGTCAATCTACAGCGGCCGGTACGCCTTGGCTGGCCATTTGGCAAACATTTTTCGGTATAGAGTTGTGTCGGCGAGCAGTAGCCCTTTCTAAAGTGTGATGAATATAACAGCGTGGTTACTCCACAGCAGGATTTGCCGGCTGACCGACCAGTTGGCAAAACGTTGTGGTTAGTAGTTACATCAAGAACATTATCCTTATCTGAGTGTGACCAATATAACAGGGCGGTCGTTCCACAACAGATCGGCCAACATAAATAGAAAGAACAAATTCATCTCAAATTTTTAGCTTAGCTATTCATTCTGGTTATCGGGTGTTCAGACTTTATTACATTTCGCATTGCGATAAAAAAATAAGCTTTTGAGATCAGGTCCCCACACCTCCCTTTAGTCGGAAAGTAGTTATTTTTAACGTCCCGTATGTTTCATAAACCGTGGCACCAATATTCCACTGTCACATTATTTAAAGGCTCGTGATATGAAGCTTATGACGTATAAGTGGGGCTTAGGGGGCATTTGATTTCCATGCATGCGTTGATGGGAGAGTTGCGTATGTGGTTTCAAGTTGCGATTCAAGGTGAACCTAATCTCTTGGCTAATTGGCGCTGCTCGAAAACATGTTATTAACGAGTTGCTCGCGATTTTCAAGTTCGCAGTGCGTGTTGGACCAGCTGAAGAAACATGTTACGGCACGTCGCACACACGGGCCGATGACGGCTGTGCGGTGACTCACTGGGCATTTGCTAGGCACGCTGACATTGAACAGCTTTGGTAGGTTTGCTTAGGTCATAAAAGATCCGTATTTGCATCCACATCGGTGCTAAGAAATGATATACGGTTGTGGGCTCTCAGGTCAATTGTGAATCGTAACATCATTTCCCGCTGGAACGCAGCCTTCAGTCGGTGAAGGTAGGCCTTGTCTCTGACATCAACTAGTATGTCATCGGCGCATCAGTGATGGCTATGTGAGGCTCGTGTTGAACCTAAACCTGGACCCCAAACCACGCATTTATTGGCGATATATTGAGCAACCAATACAGGCTTTGAATTGAATTGCCGGCTTCACAATGGGACTTATATTGGAACGGTTACGACATCCCTACCACGACGCATGACAATGCACCTGCAGAAGGTGGCGACAGATCAGCATATGCGCAAATTCCAACATAAAAATTCTTGCTCTCTGACCTAACTGAAGACATACTGGTTGTACGATAAGTCCAAATTAACGCTATTTACAAGTTTTCGAAGCCAGCCTCATTCGAGAAAGAATGCCTGGCAAAAACAAGCAGCTGAGGTCGTACATTACTTTGGACCTATTCAGTCAGCCATTGGCAGCTGTGTAACTCAAATTATTGGACTTGCATTGGTGTCAAACTGGCTGTAAAAGTGTTTTGCATGTGTTTGTGTGTGCTTTGTAACTTGACCTGGTACTCGGATGTACAACCCGTTACCTGATCGTACATCTTTGATTATATGACGTGGAACATGTCTCGTGTTTAGCAATACGAAGTTTTTTCCTCCCCGACTGACCTACCTTCTTTTGAGAATGGGGAACAAATTTCCTTGCAACGCTAGCCAGCTTAAGAGGTGTCCCATATTTGGGACATATTTAAAAACCATACTTGACGAACGTACAAACATGCATAGGTGAAACCTAAGGACCATTTACGAAGAGTGATGGCACTGGGTAGTGCCACGGTAGCACCATCAATATATGATAAGGATATGAATTGCAATTATTTCCTAGTCCAAATTACGCTGTCAACGCTTTGTAACAGCGCTATACTTCTTCCGTTGTTGGTAGCCCCAGAGTGTATCGTAAGTTCGCGACAGCTGCACTTGTCGCGACCCCCATCGTCATAACGACGGCAGAATGTGCTGAGGGTAGTTGCCAGCTGTTACGGGTAAGAGGTACTTTTGAGCTTGTATGTGCCTGCGAGCTTCAAAGTGGTTCCTCTTCTGATATTGTTTCGCTGGTGCAAATGAACGTTTGTGATTGTCACAGCGAGCGACAAAGGCCAGTTAGCGAGAAGCGCGTTGGTTGAAGTTTGAACCAGTACTCCGGGATGAACCCGGAGGACCCAAGCAGTCGTTTTGGTCACGGACTCTGGCAGTGCTTCTCCCGGTGATTGTCTTCAGCGGACCACGCAATGGATGGAGAAACTATTCTCACACGGTTCTCACCAAGTTTTGAGAAGCATTTTAATACGGCTCCCCAGTCTGACATGACGCATTTTTCTTCTTTTGCCTATGCGGATTTTACGGTCAGTGAATTAATTCAAAGTGCTCAGGGAGATAATTTATTCTCTGTGCGTGAGATAAGACTGCTCCAAACCTAACAAAGCAGAATGAGTCGTGAGCGTATCTGAATGTATGTGAGTGTATGCCTTATCTCTTAACTCTGTCCAGACATCCAGGTACGTGAACATCTGAACCCCCTGTCTGTCTGTCTGACACTCCTCGCGGCTCTATGGCAGACACGTGTTTGTGGAGAATCTGTACCGGACGGGAAGGATGACCGACGTCGAGTACACCGTCCTGGACCAGTGGTACAGTTGGCTAACTACATGCCTGGACATCAACCCTCAACTGATCGGTGAGGCTGCTCCACGTCTCATCTCGTATTCGATAGCGCCAGCTAATCCCGGTGTGCATCCGAAGGTGGTCTGCGGTGGGCACTAGCTCACTTATCCGTTAATGCTTATTAGTGTGTCTCGTGCGCCTCGCTGACTGTGGTCACGGTACCGTCAGCAACCTGGCGGTCACTGCCATTGTGACAAAATCCATTTCAGTTCCGACTGTTCAGGGAGTGGACAACGCAACCTTCATCTCGGGGTCATTTAATCCTTATGTTCAAGATGCACGAATTTTCAGAAGCGGTATAAAGCGCCACAAGCATTAATTAACGAGCGGTGCAAAATTCCAGGGGCATCGCGATGGCCTGGTTTCCCACAGACGAAATACTGAATCAGCCCCTTTGGCGAATGGACACCAAAGCCTACATTTTGGGAGCCTATAATGCTAAGTTTTAAGAGGCTCCAAATTTCGAGGGGAAAATTTGTTTTTGTTTCCTTCAACATGACAGCCTGTGGTTCCTCACGAATGCTTTTGGCATTGCCATTTATTGGAGTAATCTGTTCTCCCTCCAGACAATAACAATGATGTACTCACGCTAATAAGTTGCGTTTGTTGACAGCGGAGATACATTACAAAACAAGAACAAACCAAAATATAGGAAAGATAGCGAGTGATGTTATCACTCAGGGCAGTACGACACCGGGTGCTCAAAAGTAATGCTCAGTAGGCATCAAACGCACTAAAAGTACACCAGAATTTGGAGAAAGACTAAAGTAATCCAATGCTTTGCCTAGCAGCCATCAAGTCATAATAAAAGTATAGCACAGTCTCAACTGCCTGCAGTTGAGAGCGCTATGGCGGTTGCGTGGAATCTGGCGCAAAATATTTGCTTGAGCTGGTTAATGCTGTCCGGAGCAAGACAAAGGAAAAAATTAAAGAAAACATGCGTTCACATAGTCGTGCACTCCTATGGTGCATAGGTAACCACAGCAGCGTTCGCAGCGCATGGACTGGGCTGCCAAGCAGTGTTCATCACCGCAACAGGGGATCCCTTAACAGAATCGAAACATGGGCCTCGGCTCAGCTGATCACTGGTGACCAGAAAAGACTGTCGAAGTTGTATTCAAACCAAAGGTGGAGACAAAACTCAAACATTTTAATTGAAATTCAACACTCCTTGCTGGTAAGCGTTTGTACCAGTTTTGAGCGTAGAGCTGAGTTTATATTAAAGCTTACAGGGCAGGACTTCGGCCCCCTAAAACATATAGCTAGTATATTACATCTGACCAGTAGCGGGCGCATTGCTGTCTGTGGATGGCCTGTTTTGATCCGCAGAACGGCATTTTTATTCGTATTAGGGCTGCTCTGAATTGAAGAAGGCCCATTATTTAATTGAAGGGCCCATTCTGATCTGTATAGGGCCCATTCTGCCTTGTAGGGGGCCCATTATTTGGTCTTGGGGGCCTCTTTGGTATTTTTTAGCTGCCCCCCCCCCTCCAACTTGAACATAGTTTCCGCGCGCCAGCGCCCGTCAGCTAGTCAGTTCGCTAAATCTAAGATGCAGCGAGCGGTGTGTGATGTCTATGCCAGTGACACACGGCCTCCTACTCTAAAGCTGTTGCTCGTCTCGAAAGCGGAAGCCCGTGGGCGAATCCTTGGCACGCATTCACCCAACATCCTACGTGATCCAATATCCTCCGTTGACCTCTGAAGCTACGGTTCGGGTGTCCACAAGCAATGAGCCTCATTGATCAACAAAGCTTTTTAGCGCTATTAACGGAGACGCCCTCCATGGAAGATGTTAAGGAAAGTCGAACAGCATCTTTAAAAAACTGACAATCAGCTAGGTCTCTACAGCCGGTGAGCTTTTCACGACACAAACATAACCGATGGCAGCCTACAGCCTTGCACTGAACTCGACTCACAGTCGCGTAGCGATCATTCGAAGCCAACGGTCCGAGAGGCACGATGATTTAAAACATTGTGTAGCAGACTAATCACGTTCGTCGCAAAGTGCTAAGGCCAGCCACAATTCTTACGACTGGTACTAAGCGAAGTTATTTGGCATTTTATGCTGCTTAGCATGTGAAGTGAGTTTTGGCTGAAAAGCTTTGAAAAGCACTAATCTGAGACTCATTGAGAAAAACAAGCACCGTGAACCACTGATCTTTGACGTCAGCACTGATAAAGTAAAGTTTTTGATGCATTTCTGTCACCAGCTAGAAATATCCCGATCAAAGCTGCTTTACTGGATAACATTTGGAAAACGTTTTACGGCTTCATACAGCGAAACGTTGATGTTTCGGCATGTGCTCCACAACGCTCACGCTGTAAGGGGTGGTGAATGCAGACTTATACCAAGCTTTGAGCTTCGCCGAACTGGGACAGCCTGTCGAATTTGTTTACATTTTCACAATTTTGTAACCAAATAGCTCGCAAAAGTTTCCATTTTTGTCACCAATCGTATCCTGTAAAACGGGGGCTTTTTCACTCCTGCCTGCGGGTCTGAAAAGCAGCATTTTAGCATGGAATTATATGGGCTAGTCTAAAATGTGCGCCGTAGCTGCCATATTTTGTCCGAGACTCTGAACCCCCGTTATTACCAGACGGCATTCCTCCTGCAGGTTTTCGTACTGCTCGTTGCTAAGGCCGTTGGATCATGCGGGTTTGGATGACCACGTCTGTGCTAAATATCTGTTAGAGGCGTATTATGCTACGCGTGAAAAATCCACTTGCCGACGTGATGCATTTGTGTCCACGAACGAATGTGATTTAACAAAAATTTCGTGCTGTCAAATTGTTTGGGACCAGCATGTTATTGCCGATCATCTCCCTTGTCGAATGTATTGTTTTGTTACCGTTACGCCTTTACATAGGCTCCCAAAGCGGAAACCGGGCTTGTCTCGTACGCGATTTCTCCACTTTGATCTCTGATGCTGTCTATTTGAGGAGTTTACTGATGACGACTGCGTGTTCTTTTTCGCTGCAGTGTACCTGCGAAGCTCACCGGAAGTGGTATTCGAGCGCATGCGGCAGCGGTGCCGTGATGAAGAAAGCACCATGTCGCTGTCCCATGTGAGGGACATCCACGCCCTACACGAGGAGTGGCTGCTGGGGGCCACCCGCCACACACCCTCCTGTCCTGTCCTCGTGCTGGACGCCGACAAGGACACAGCTCAGGTGTAAGTTGGCCTGGTGTTAGCCATTTAAGGACTGTGTCCTGCTGATGGCAAGTTGCCGTAAAGGAAGTTGATCATAAGTGGGGATATCACGCTAGTTTTCCATGTGAAGAACACCCAGGGGCAGGGTAATAGACACAGGGTAGAAAGAAGCTCAGCAGAAAAAGCTGCAGTGTTAAGCTAAACAGACATGTGATGTGCGATGTGGGCTGAATTTCTAATTGTTGCTAAACGTTTGGCAGCCGGTAACTGAAGTTGGCATGGCGCATGTCCCGCAATAGTGGTTATATTTAACACATACCTGAATGATATGCCCAGAAATTTTGCAAGAAGTTCTCAAAAAGTTCTACACTTCATTACACTTAGAACATGCATGCACGAAAACTTTAACCCAGTACGCCGTGATAATTTGGCTTCTCTAGACAAGAATGGTGAAGAGATTGGCTCAAGACGATGAAATAATCTTTCTTTTGGTGCCAGGTTCATCGAAATTTGTCTGATCGAATTTGTTCATAGCTCTGCGGAATGCAGGATGTAGGAATGGATCTGCCTGACACTTCAACTCTGTAGGCTGGATGGAAGAGTGCGCTGTAGAACGGTTGTGCTACCAACACAGTTCGGTGAGGGCTGCTCAGACGGACCAAGAAAGACAGGAATAACATGCGAGTTAAGACTTTCGTTCTTTAAAAATGCCTCTGCGACGTATACATCCATGCTTTCCCTTTGTTTTAGAAGACGGGAATTGGACAGCAAGATAGGAACATATCTCCACGACTCCGAATGAAAACGTTCGAGGACGGCCGACGGCAACCTCCAATGTAGTCAGCAACGAAGTGTCTCTGTGATAAGCTTATAACACTCACTGACTCTGTCACTCACACCCCCTCCTTCCGTACGTTTCGACATATTGCATCCTGCGGTCTGACAGCATCGAATTATATTACATCCTAGAATATCTAGGCGAAAGTGTCGTCTACTATATACATATACACATATATATATATATATATATATATATATATATATATATATATCAAAATCCCCTAAACACGGACATAGTTACCTGGAATTAGGAGTGAGCCTCTTGCCGTAGTCGCCATTGTATGACAGATGCGTTAAGCGCCCCAAAAAGTCACCCCATCGTTATCGTTCTCGTTCGCAGCTATAAAATTATATCCTGATATTTTCTGGTAACTTCAGCGCAGTGACTAGTAGTTATGCTCATCCGTTTTTGCGTTTCGTAACCTGCAACCCACGTTGCTAGGACCATCGGAAAAGTTGCCTTCCTCGCGCTTTTAACAGTCACTTCGCCTCAGTTGGTCCAAAAATGACGGCCGAACTGGCGTCGTGCAGCTATGGCGTCCCGCCTCTCCCTTCGAGATCACTCTGCGTAACCATAGCGAGGCTAGGTTTATACCCTGTGATCGTGCCCGAAAACCAAGGCTGTGAGTGACTTCTTTTCATCAAGAGCTGTTGAAATTGATGATGTGCCGCTGCGTGCGCTAACAAATCTTTCGCTGTCATCAGGCCCCACTTGCTTCACCTAGTCAGTACGTCTACCGTCACCCGCGTTCTCCCTGTGCATGGAAGACAGCTTAAGTTTTCCCCTTCACAGGTTTGATATACGGGAGCTGCTAGCAATTTTAGGCCAACATAAATTTTGTCTGTGTCGTTTAAAATATGCAAAAATGTTGTCTGTCAGCAGTTGTCGGCTATCTCGATGTCCAAAGTCTTTTGGCCTGTCCACAATACGCGTGGAGGCCGTGCAACTCAACGGAGAACGCCGTGGTCGACGCGATGGAGTGGGTAGCGCTCACGAACGATCCTGGACTTGTCGCCGTCACCTCCTCAGGCTTAAGTCGAGCTTTCCACAGCGTTGACCACGGCGTCCTCCTTACCAAGCTGAAGTGACAAGGCATTGATCCTCGACGGTTTCAACTTTACCTAAGTGGACGGCGGCAGGTGGGGAGAGGTGGTTCATTATCCCTCCCCACGTCACACGGTGTCCCTCAGGGGTCCCTGGTGGGTCTAATCCCTTTCAGCGTCCTCATGAACGACCTTCCATCTCACTTGCCTCAAGGGCGTCTGGTTTCTTATGCCGGCGAAACCCAACTTCTCGACTCCACCCACCGCGACCTTTTCTCCACCATATAATCCCGACAGCAGAAAACCACCCTTGCCTTCCAATCTGACGTCACTGCCAATTCCCTGAAGATGGACTCCATCAAGACCACCTTCCTCTCGTCGGCTTGCCCCGGGCCACAACTCATTTTTCCATGGCAACATCTCCAGCTTGATATTAATCCCCTCGCCGTCAGTGAAGATAATGACTGAGGCCATCAACCGTACCCTTGTTTGGGGGAGCACATTTCCTGTAAGCGAAAAAGTGCGATCATATCCTGTTTTGTCTATACGAGTTTCGCATCATCTCGCACCCAAAGCCCGCAAGCCCCTTTTCAAGGCTCATGTTTTCCCCCTACCCTGTACTGTCTCTGAGTCTCGGGCGGGGCTGCTGCATGCTAGCGGCTGGATGCGAAAGTCGTGAATTTGGCGGCCAGGATCGTCTCGGGGGCCCGGGATCGGGGTCACACCTAAGAGGTCGTAAGGTCGCTGGGCTGGCGTGGCATGAGTGACCTCGTCACGCGCCCCGACGGTATCGGCGTCTTCAGGGTCCTAAATGACCCCCTGTCCCGATGGTGGTCCGGTCGCTGTTCATCCCTCGGACCTCTGTGAGTGAGCGCATCACGAGGTCGGTGGTGGCTGGCGCTCCGGAGCAGCCCTCTTTACGGGCATGTGCGTCGCGCAGGGCGTTCCATATAGTAGGGCCTCTCCCGGAACCACCTGCCGCCGGCTGATCACCCAGAGCCGTGCTCCACTCATATTTAAACTCGGGCAGTGTGAAAAAGAGGCTTTTGTTTGACGCCGTGAGCCTTTCTCAAGTTTTTGACGTGTTTTCACCATCGCTGCATCTTCGTATTGATCGTGTAACTTGTAACCGATTGACGCGAATCGAACATTAAGCCATACATATGGAACGATTCATAGTAAATACACGGCATGCATATACCGCCTGGGTGTTCAAAGAGACCCCTTCATAGTTTGGTCAATCACTGCCAAACAGCGCCAACTGTGTCTACATATTTTTCAGCACTTAACAGCAGCCGATTTCACATGCTCTGAAGGAAGATGCTTGTTGGCGAGAGGTTGGGTTACTGAGTTGTGGAATCATAAGTGGATGCTTGGATATTTTGTCGCTGTGCGTGTTGTGCTGTGGCGCACAGCCCGGGTGCCGGGTGACCAGGCTCGCCCGCTGCCCGGCTGCTGTGGCGCACAGCCCAGGTGCCGGGTGACCAGGCTCGCCCGCTGCCCGGCTGCTGTACACACGACCGGGGAGCTTATAGCCTTGGAATACCGTGTCAACGTCCGGTGACCACTCGACCAAATACACTGTCTGGTGTACCGGAGCGCTGCGTCCATGACGTTGGTGACGAGGATTCGAGCCACGTATGGTTCCGCGGTGCGTTGGCATGCGTTAGGAAGGTGCCGGAGTTCGGCGCCAACGTACAGCCGGTTGGAACTTAGGCCATGAGGTTGGCACAGTCTTTTGCCGCCTACGTCATCATTGGAGACGATGAACAGGTCAAGAGAAGAGCTGTTTTTTCTCAGTATTGTGGGAGCCAGGACCCTTGGTCTGCTGAACTATTTAGTGGCAGCGGCAGCGGCTGCGGTAAGTGAGTGCCGTTACAGATACCTGGTAGACGTGCTTGGGGTACATTTTGAACCCCCAGATGTCTGTAATCATAGCGAAATTCCGCTTCCATTCGTGCTGCCGAGGTTAGCATGATGTGGTGAGCGTATTTCTGGCGAGATTAAGGAAGAAGGTCAAACCCTATCAGTCAGTCTGCGCCAAGTGTCCTCGATGAAATGCTGCGTGACCGGCTAGTATGCGGCACCAGCGCCGCGGAGCTCAGCAGCCGTGAAGTTGATGTCCACTCCCACCCGGCCGCGCATAATGTGGGTCGGACGGATCGCAACGGCAGTGTATCCGTCGCGTGGATAGGCCGGCTGCGGCCGGCTGCTAATTTTTCACGTCGGTCCCACGGTAAAAAAAATCCGAGTTCGAGAAGGTTGTCCAGTGGAGTGTTCTTGATGTCTAAGGGATCACCATCCAGTATCCTGTCTCTTCCGTACCAAACAGCTTTTTGGTTGTGACAAACGCGACCACATCAGGGAAACTAGTGAGTGGTAGAATCATCAGCACATACGCCAGTTTTCAGGCGATGACTCGCCGCCGCCGGCGGTGACGGCGGCGGTGGAGGCTGGCGCGACTACTGCGGCGTCGAGCCACCGCGCAGGAAAGTGGGATATCCCAAGAGATGAAGTGCATGGCGAGGCGCATGCCATGCTCCATGTGCAGCAAGATGTGTCCGCGTGGGACCGAGGCCGCACTTTCGGTATGGTCTGACGCGGTTTTCCGACCGTTCTGGCCGAGTGGCGGGCCTGACTCGGAGCCGTGCTCTGTGAGACTAAAAACCTACAGTGGTGAGCAGTTATCCGTGTGTGGACAAGCAACGGTGCGTGCCAAATGCGCATTGAAACATCGAAGTTCATAGCGTCCTATGATCAAAACGTCCAGAATCGCAGCATCCAGCGTTCATATCATCCTAGGATCGTTCAATGTCCCTAATGCCAAAGCAGAGTTGCAACATCCAAGCTCGCAGCATCCAAAACTGCAACATCCCAAGTCCATAACATCCATCGTTCATGATATCCGAAGATTGAGATACTGTGCCCTTTTCTGGCAAACACCAAGGTATTGGTTTGGAGATTATCCAAAAGAGAGGTACCGTACCCAGATTCGCCTCCATATCGGCGAGTGATACCATGAGGCGCAGTGCTACCCAACTAGACCACTGTGCAGGAACAGGGACAGCACGCACAGTGTTTAGCAGATAGGCTTAAATATTCATGGAGCTTATTATGCAAAGGGCAATCTTGGCATGCTGATTGAGTTTCTGGCAATGTACGTGTGTTGATGGCGAAATGTCACTCTGTTGTACTAGCTGAATTTTCATGATCTGATATGCGTAGTTTTACGCCAACATACGTCAAATGAAAAAAAGGATGGAAGCCATCAAGTTTAACCCTTACCCTGATTTGCCGATTTTCGTACCAAGGACTGATAAAGGTGGGAGGAGGGAAGCACGTCCTGGCCCGATAGGTATAACGAATACGTAGTGTGGGAATGCCCAAGCCGTAGCCGACAGAGAGCAACCTCCTGAAATATTCCATTTCTATCAGGCAATTCTCACTCGCCAATCAGGGGTTTAATGGTGTTGTATGCGTGATTTATGTCGTCAGGCTCATTTTACCGCCTGTCACGGATATCCCCGGTATGTACCGACTTCAGGTCATCCAGCGGCAGGTTGATGGGATGATCTCGACATGCGGCTGACCTCGCCGCGGCGTCCTCCCTTTCGTTCCCTACAATTTCCACGTGGCTAGGAAACCACATGAAGCATACTTTAACGTTTGGTGGTGTGATTTTAAGGACGCCACTGAGCGGGCCAGTTTGAATCAGAAAGTCACGTTCCGTACAGCGTGGAATGTATTGCATTTGGTCGGTATATCGCATATTGCTCACCACCGTCACGTCCATTCTCAAACAAACCCTCCAGGATGTCCTCCTCACAGACATCATGGAAATCGTGACAGGTGATAACACTATTTGAGTAGTTCTTAATAGGGTGTGGACGCAACGAAACAGGCGTCTTCACCACACCCTGCCCACACACTGTAGGTTATCTCAATCATGTTGAGCACGCGTTTTATGCGGTAATGGCCTGTAAAATGTAGCTCAGTGGCTCCGTCCGGATATGATAATGTATCTTTGGCCTTCCCTATCTTCGAGAAAGCTTGCTGCCGTTCGACTTGGTTTAGTGGGAGGGGGATCGTTTTTTGCCTCATCGTCCAACTTTTGGATTGTGTCACCAGAAACTGGGGCAATGACTCCGGTCCATTTCCATCGTTATCCGTTGAGGGAGGGACTCACCAAACTCCCTGGCTACGACGGTTGGGGTTTGGGGGGCTGGTTGGAGTGTTTGAATCCATATATGTCCGTTTTCGTTCCGTGCGCTGGCTCCCCGCCCAGCATGGAGCCAAGCGCGGCGACGGTCCACGGCCATGCGTGGAGCCGCCAGGGCTACCAGCGCACTATACGTGGGTCAGCCGTGTGCTAAAAGAGTAGCTGCGGGAGCCGTCGGGTATGAATCTGCATGCAGCCACGTCTGTGCTCGCAGGGGCTAACTAGGCGCCCCGAAGACAAGCAAAGGCACGGCCCCTACAAGGTGAACGCGGGCGGAGACCGCACCCTGCAGCTCTACCTTCAACGTCCATCACATGGCCCACCTGGCTCCCAACCAGTGCCACAGAAACGCGGCGCCTAACTGGCCGGCATCCTCACGCGGCGTCCTCACGAGGCATCCTCAAGCTCACAAAGCCCAACCAGAGACACGTGTTGGAAGGCTGCCTCGACTGACCCGCAGGGCAACCCCATCAATGGCCAGGACCTCAGCATCGCTGCGTGCGCATACAACGGGGTACGGCAAGACCCAGATAAAACTGGAAAGCTGGAGCCGAGGGATTGCTTGTCCCTACTCTGACCGAAACCAGAGCCCTTGTGGGAGGCAGGTTTGGTTTGGGTCCATAGATAGCAGCATGACCAGGTCAACTTCGGCTGGCAATGGAAGCCAACGAGCTCGCCGTCAGAGATCGCCTGCATGACAGGACGACTGATCAACTTAGCGGTGGCATTAGCTCGGCGCATCTGCAGCACGATGACGTGGAATCAAAGATTGACAACCCCCGCAGTCTCTCTGCCCTATGAATCATGTGCCTCCCCCACACGACACCGGCGCCATTCAGGCCACCAGCGCCGGTCCGCGCTCCGATCAGAGCTGCCACTTTTGAGCCCACAGGCCCACAAAGCACGGTTACAAATAGCCCGCGGAATTTGAGGTACATTGCATCCAATATGCATCCATTGCATCTTTTATAATAAAATTCGCGAATTATTTTTTTCGGTCCCGGTTTCGGTTTCGGAAGAGTATGGTTGTTCTTAAAGGTGCGAAAGAAATTTTGCCGAAATAAAGTAGCTCGTGTACATGAGTGAGCAAATGAGCATGGCAGCATAGCACGTTGTCTACATTTCAGCAACAACGAAGAAATAATTGCCACTTTTAGGATCTCTTCATGAAGTTCATGTCTTCCACGAGAACCATAGGGGAACAAAGGCAGTGAAAAAACCATCAGGGACAACAGACCAAAAATCATTGAGTAAATGATGAAACACATGATGCCTGAGCTTACAATGGAGACCAAACTATACGCATTTTCATTGAACATGCTGAGGCAGAGATTTTGATTTAAACAAAAGGCAAAGTTACCTGATTGTAGATAGACAAATGTTTTTTTAGGCAGAAAATGACAACTTTTACGATAATTCAGTCTGTGCCGACCCCCGACCCATGATGCATCTGTGCCTCACACAGATGCATCATGCACACTTTCCTGGCTTTCAGTTGCAACCTTCGAGCGCCGCTCTTCTTGCTATTTCTTCACCATACTTAAATCTTTTCTCTATCCAATTTTCACGATAAATTTGGACTGAATAGTTTGTTGACAGTCAAAGTCGCCTCTGGTATGCTTACTAATTGGCATCGACCTCACAGTCATTTCCAAAAGTCGATAAGAGACAAGGCACACAATGATTTATCTGATCTCGCAGCGACTCGTGCAAAGAGTAAGGTGCGTACTGGTTTTTGCTGATATGGTGCACCTGAACACTTGCAAAATAAAAACGAAACGCTGCAGGGGAGCGATAAGTTGCAGTTATTAGATGATATAGGTCGTAATCTCAGTCAGCAGCCCGCAGTCATTTTAGGCAGCAAAACTCACTCCTTGCCTAGGTCGGCACGTACATTATGTCACAGGGGTCCATGGTGACCCACACTCCGAGGTGTAATTTCGAATTTCGGCAATGATCGGCCTCCCTCATACATGTTTATGGTATGCATGTAAGTGTGACTGCGTCTCAGCGGAGATAGGCTTAACTTATCCAAAATATCATCACCGGCCTGAAAGTTAAGTTTGCGGGGCTTTCATATCAAAAAGTTGCAGCTCTAACGCTGACAGCCGGCGGCCGCTCCGTGACGCGGTCCACGGCCACTGACGCAGTCACCGAGGGACGCAGCGCCGTACCTGCATACTCGGAGTCCTCGGGCGACATGCGGCCGTCGCCAGCCACCCTCCGCCTGCTGCTGGCGCTGGCCGCGCTGCAGCCCGTCTCCACCAGCTCTGTGGCACCGCAGCCCGGCCGAGGACAGCATCCGGCAGCCGCGCGGCTGCCGGACGACCCGCTCTGCCTGCAGCACGGGCAGTTGTGCAAGGCGACGGTGGCGGCCACGTCGCTTGCGCTGGACCGGCTGCGGAGGCTGCTGGGGCCCCAACTGCAGCTGGACGAAAGTGAAATGCGTCGGGCCGGTCTGCGGCTGCTGGTGCGGCGGGGCCCAGGCCGGTCGCCGCCCCCCGCTGCTCGGCTTGCCGGCCAGCTGGTGACGCTCGTGGTGCCGGCGCTGCGGCCGCTCTCTGCCGCCGCCGCTGCCGCCGCCTCGGCCGGCAGGCTCGCCAGCATGGCCGCCGTCATCACGGCCGCCACCAACGACTGCTACAGCGTCAGCGGCGGCCAGCTGCAACCCGCCTGGCAAGCCTTCGTTAACGTGGTGGGCAGTGGCGACGTCCAGCACGTGGAGAGGATGCTGCAGGACTTCGAGGTGTGGCTGCAGAGGTTTGCGGTCATGGAGTCGTCACGCAGACCAACTTTCTCACTTATGCACTGGATAGCCATGCTGAAGGCCCTTCCTGAGCTGAAGAGCTTGCCTCAGTGTGGCATCCCGCTGGATGGTCATGGTAAGAATGGCAGTGGCGGCATCAGTTAATGAGGACAATAAGCAATGATAATAAATGAGAGGTGCACCCCGATGAGCATTTTAATACGGCATGCACGAGGAAAAAGCTGCTGGGTTCCTATACTGGAGTATTTTGGAAGCAGGTTTTCAGTGTTCCAAATTCCGTTCTTGATGGGGTGTGCGGTTTTTAAAAAGTTTTAAAAAGTGTCGATAGCTGATATCAGAACGGGAATAAAAACACCGACTTCACGTTTGAAATTATTGATGTAGACATAACACATGGAGACGTCCAGTAACGTCCCTTTTTTCGTTGAGCGTCTTGTAAAGATGCATATATTTCCATATTACCATCCGTCCAGGTAACGTCGCATGAGATTCTTCCGCTGACACTGACGGAATCCTGATCCTGAATCCTGACAATCCGTAAAGTAGTGTTTATGATGCACCATTTGCATAAATAATGTCCTGAAACCCTTGCCCTGTGTTTCTGCCAGGCGATAACGTTCCTCTCTCCCTACTCGCCAACGTCCTTTATAACCTGGGTTCTGGTGAAAAACCAGCAAGTAATTGATTAATGCTACGACTCAATTATCAGACACCAAAGCCCAAGATCACGTTTTAGTGCTTGACTTAAATCGGGGAGTGCTTGATAATCAGCATATGGCCAATATAGAGTCCTTTCTTCGAGGAAAAATGCCTTACGTAAATTGAAGACATGCTGAATAATGGATATTCCCTCCACATATTTTCTCCAAACGAGGATTTAAATGCACGTTAATGTCAAATCCCAACCCACAACTACATGATAAATACGCTACTGTCTTTTGTCATGTACATCGGCCACAGCCATGAATATCTTAAAATTTGGGCTGTGCCCTGTAGAAAAACCATTATAATTGGCTTTGCGCGACCGTTGAAGTTTCCTGCAATTTACCAAGTGGAGGCCGCCAGAACGAGTTACATCTGCTTTCTACTAGAGACCCCTTTGTCAGGTCAAAGCCACGCCACCGAAGGAAAAATAGCAATATATACCAATCTGACTATCCTATCGGACAAAACCCGTTGGTCTACCGCCGCCAGCAGCTGGCCCAAGAGGTCCAAGTTATAGCTTCTGAGATCGGACGGACGAGCTCAGAAAACAAACGTATGGATGAAAACTAGCAACAAAAAACACGTCCCACAGACAACACCCGTTTTTGCGCTGCACTTCTGCACTTTTCACATTTTTGCTAGGAGATGGATGGCGCTTCCACCACGGCAGTCGCTATTCGCGAATGTCTTAGTGTAACACATGTCGGGCAGATGCTTGGCGCTGTTCCTGGCAGACAGCCAGCCATCGGCGCTTGGCATAGTTCAGGCTCCAACAAGGGCGATGGCCTTGAATTTCTCAGCGCCCAGGGGCTACGAACGTTAAGCTAGCCCACTTAGTTGACGATTAACGAGAGCATTATTCAACAAACTTGCTGGAATTGTCCTGTGCCACTACACGTGGTTGAAATACACTAAATGGAATAAATCGAAACGCAAGGCGCTAGGGACATGCTCAAAATTTCACAGGTGAGAGGCAGGGGGAGGGGGCTTAACGTAAAAAAGCACTAAACCCGAGCGCAATGCGTTCCAGATGCACGCAAGCTCTTCCGTATTTTAAAGAAAAGCACTGCGTATCCCCTATCCTGCTAGTTTTGCCTATTAATATTTTTTACTGTTGACTGTTTTAACTGTTAAATGTTTTAATTGCTGTTTGTCTCGCTACTGTGGAGATAATACACAAAGTTTTGTTCTATTGCCATGCAGTTGCTCCTGAACATGAGTTAATAGGGTTTGCACAGTATTGTTTACTTCACTTTAAAGTACAGTAAGATACTGCGTGTTTGTTGTATGTTGTGACCTGCATCCAGCAAATTAACTAACCAGAAATACATTACATCTCCTTGGAGATAAACCCCTTGCAAAATTACTATATGACAACATGACAAATTCGCGTATCACGTTCAGCCTGGTCACCAATTGGAATGAGAGTTCGCTCACTACCAATTGGCTAATACCACCATTTACGAAGTTATAGGTTACCAAGTGTGACCTAAAAAAATAACGGAGCTATAAAAGGTCAAAATCCAATGCCGTTCAAGACTAATTCTCAGTGGACATTCGTGGCCTCCACACCTTTCGGCCAAATTTGGTTTGTTGATAGAACAAAGCATCCCAAATAAGAAAATCACACATTCTTGCTGTGACATTCGAAATTACGCCCGTAAAGAACCGCAGAGGATCAAGGTCACTCAAAATCGGACTCCCTTAATTGTGTTGAAATTGGACACGAACATCCGTCTTGTATGGCTCCACCTAGCCACCAAATATGACACTGACATTCAAACCTTCTTTTTCCTGACACATTCAAACATTGGAGATGACAACGTCGCACGTGTTAACATGTAGACATTGCATGCCAGGTAAAAAACAAAGAGACTCCTTCGGATATATAATCTAGCCATAATGCGGCACGTAGGGTCGTAATAAAGGCATACAGACATAAGGACATCTGGCCAACAACAAGCCACAAGAGCCCATCGAGGTTGAACTACCTCAGGTTTCGTACACTCCCTCGAAACTTATATTACCACCTGACCTGCGTAGCTTTAGCAATAAATGCGATCTTAAGACGGATAGCACTTGTCTAAACGGATTGTAACTGTTGCTCGAGAGGGACGCTGTGCAACTTCGTTTGTCAGCTCATTCCAGCGATTTGCTTTTTTGACGAAATGAAATCTGCCTGTTTTGACCATATGCAACCTGCCTTTTTGACCAGATCAAATCTGCCCCCAATTCTGCTCCTACCTCTCGTTAAATAAGGCTAGTTTCCTGTATGTCTCGGGTATAATTCCAGTGCTCCATGTAAATCTAGCTTGCCTGTTCCTTTCCAAATCTTGAATGTCTCTATCAGATTCCCTGTAAGTTGACGATATTTCATTAAAAAAGATCCAAGGACTATCCCTACACTCTATGTTACCAATCCCATCTATCATCGTAGTTGCTTTTCGCTGTACTCTTTCCAGTCTATCTACATCTTTTGGAGGCGTGAGGACCGAGCTTGTGCAATATATTCTAGGCGTAGCCTCACGTAAACTAAGCGCAACTTTTCGACAACATTCATACTGTTGTAATGAGCATTCTCCTTATAAGTTAAAGCATCCAAAGTGCCTTGCCCCTAGCAACCCCACATTGTTTTACACCCCATAAGTCCCTAGAATTATAACCCCTAAGTCTTTTACTCTCTCGATATGGTTCCACTCCCGGCTTCGCACCTTAAAATTAATGCCCGTATTGCCAAAACTATCCAAATGGATCATTCTACACTTATATATGTATATATATATATATATATATATATATATATATATATATATATATATGTGTGTGTGTGTGTGTGTGTGTGTGTGTGTGTGTGTGTGCGTGTGTGCGTGCGTGCGTGCGTGCGTGCGTGCGTGCGGCGTGCGTGCGTGCGTGCGTGCGTGCGTGCGTGTGTGTGTGTGTGGGCGCGCGCGAGTATGTGGGGGGGGGGGGTGCCCATTGTATAATAACGTTCGAGTCAATTTAGATCAACAGTAGCCGGTTATCTTACACATCAGTTCCCATGAAAGTTGTTCCGGGCGGCGTATCACGTTGCAGGCACGCAGACCATGCAGGGCGTGATACGCTAGGAGCTTTGCAGCATCGCATGGCTAACGTAGTTAAGACTGTAGTAGGTAAGCTGCGTGATCCGCACCTTGTGCACTGTAACACATAATTTGCGCGAGATCCGCTGGTGATACACCATGATCACCAGCTTTTCCTCTGGCTGTGGGCGCTTCCCCTTGAAGCCGCCCAGAATCCTGTTGATACGCTTTTCAGTTCATGCCGTTTGTGATACGCCGGAACCTTTGAGGCTTTAGAAAGATGACCATAGTTGAGCGTGTGACACTAAGTGCCGTAAGTCACTCGTGATGCATGGAGTCATACAGAGATCGAGATCATTCTGATACTTGTACCGTGGCATATGTTACACAGCAAGGCCGTGATAGTTATCCATTAGTGCATGATATGACATCCATGATAGTTATCCATGAGTGCAGGCGTAGAGACATGTGTTGCTGTTCCTCGGGTGATGTCACGTTTTAATTCTGGTTTCCATCACGTTTGTCGCGGTGCCACACTTCGAGGCCTCCCCGTTAACATTCTAGTACAATGCCCGCGTGGCGTTCATGTCAGCGAAGTCGATAGTGGCTGCGATACACCGGTACCGACCCCATCATCTTGTCTCAGGCTGACAAGTAAAATAATAATACCATGAGCCAGTAATATGGCATGTGCCGAAATAAGGTAGTAAAAATAACCTTATTTCCCGGAGAAAGCCAGGAGAATGGCGATATAGATGCGTTGATATTCCTGCATTAAGCCTTTATCGAAGCGTATAGCAGAAGGCGTACAAAAGAAATGCATCACTATTTGTAACTGGTGCTTGCATTTAGAATCACCTCGTCCTATGGAACGCCCAGCCACCGTTAATCTAAAAATCAGGGAAAGTGTGCGGGCAGACGAAATCCGTAGCATTGACTCCCCTGTTAATCGCTATGGAAAAATAAAACATCAGGTGAACCCTGTTATGTTATGAACCCTGCCAATTAATTTGAACCCTGTTCTTACATCACTGTATCTTCGAAACCAAAAATGCAATAAAAAAAGCCCCGATTCGAAATGAGCTTGTCAAGTCGAGCCGTTTGAGGTGCAACACGACCATATTCGATGAGACGCTACTTTGGGTGAGATATCTCACCTTAAGTTTTTGGATGAGAGCCTGGTTTACCCGGATTAATGTTCGTGGGAAGCGATGCGTCAGATTATTATTATTATTATTATTATTACTATTATTATTATTATCACGAACCCCGGCGAAACCCAGCGAGTGGTTATTCTAACGCCGGCCAGTACATACTAAATAGATAAACACAAAACACGCAACACATGCAAATGAGACGCAGCACCAGCGATACACATACGATGATATGAAACATGAGCGACTCATGATACAATCAGCACCTGCACGTCATGGCCAGTTAGTCAATTTAGGTAAATTCTCCGATGAAATGCATTGATGTCCGGCTTCAGTTAACCTGATCATCAAGAAAATGGTTAAGGCCGGCGCAGTTTGTCCCATTGATACCCATGCTGATCCCTAGGGAAAATAAAGGTTGAGATGGAAAACGGATTTTACATTACTGTTACTCAGCGACCAGAGATTCGCATCGAAGACAAAGCCAAGATCCGTCATCAGTTTGTCATGCCGAGTTGTTTGAGGTGCCTGTGTTAAATTATAACAAGAATTTCTGCCCGGCCCCGACCACCTCCGACGCCACGATGGACGACAGCAGACGCAAAAAACAGGGAGTTACACTGCGCGCCCGAGCAGCGTCTCACGGATGCCCTCTCATGACTCACACACGCAACACCAACCGCGGGCGACCGGCTGGCGCCACCCTGCGGCCTCTGCGTGCTCTGCGTGCCTACGTGCCCATCCCTGCGTGCTCTGCGTGCCTACGACGTGACGCATGGCCCCGGGCCATGAGTCTTCACCTCAGCCTGCATTGTGAAGCACCGCCTCAGGGCATGACCCATCACCACAGTGCCACACGACCATATTCGGTAAGACCTGATTTTAAGCGAGATATTTCACCTCCAGTTGATTGGTGAGAACCTGTTTCCCTCGCCTAACTTTCATCGGAACTGATGTGTAAGATGTCCGGATATCGAAATTGATTCGAACGTTATTATACACTGGGCACGCAGACGCACACACACACACACACACACACACACACACACACGCGCGCACGCGCACGCACACGCACACGCACACACACACACACACACACACACACACACACACACACACACACACACATTATATACACCATGGGAAACAGCATTAGGTGGCAGACTGAGTTTACACTACTTTAGCTCCAGAAAGAGAAATGCAAAGAAACAACAAAGCCCGGCTTTCAAATCAGCTTGTCATGCCGAGTTGGTTTAGGCGTCACACGACCATATGCGGTGAAGTGTTAGTTTTAGTGAGATATCTCGCCTCTAGTTTGTGGGCGAGAGCCTGTTTTCCCGGCCTAATTTTCAACGGAAGTGATGCGTCAAATGTACAGTTACAGTTAGCCTGAGAATCAGTAAAATCGAAGGGGCCAACGAAATGAGTCCCATGGACTCGCGTGTTGATATCTTTGGGAAATAATGCACTAGGTGAGAAATTGATTTTACATCACTGTAACTTAGAAACCAAAAATGCATATAGAAAACAAAGCAAATATTTGGGATGAGCTTGTCATGCCGAGTTGCTTGAGGTGCCAAACTACCATACTCGACACGATTTGATTTTTGGTGAGATATGCCAGGAAACATACGTGTGACATGGTCAGTGAAGATCTATCTGAAAATTACCTCCCCGTATTGGCTGACCGTAGGCTCAGCGTGGGTAGAGGTGTAACTGGGGTGAAAGCTAACTTTGCTTGAATTTTGCTGAAGTTCCGCCATTTAAAAAAATGTCGCACTGTTGACTAAATGGGACAGAGACACTCGTTTTAAATCTATGAGGCGCTTGATTTGGCGAGCATTGACTGATGGGCTGATTGGAAGTGAGTTGTGTAAAACTAGCTGTAGGAACTGAAATTCTGTGTTCCCCACGCATCGAAGCGTATCGATGTGTTCACCTCATACAGACCGTTAAATATCACATTTTGAACATTTTTGAAGGGGCCGCTTGAATGGGCCGACCGTGGGCCGACCGTGGGCTGTCCGTGGGCTGTCCGTAGGCTGTCTTGACACACATGCGTAGCAGGCCGTGCTAGCGAAGTTGGTCGACTTTTCAAGATTTCGGGCGCTGCGACTACATTGTCATATGACGACCCCTTAGTGTTGATCCACAATTCTGGTTTCAGCGCCGCTCATGGAAGAAAATCGCGGCTTTTCAAGCCGTATTCCTTAAGTCAGACATTTCCAACCATTTATGTGTGCCACTCACCAACAATGTTGCCCTGGAATCAATTCAGCAAAGAATCATACAAATGCAGCTTGCTGGGGCTTTCATAGCATGATGTGTCATAGTGTTTAGTGGGATGGCTGCTTGCTGGGGCTTTCATAACATCGCGTATCATAGTGTTTAGTGGGATGGCCATCCCTCTATGACGACCTTGCTGTATTCAGGGCCCTTCATCACTGGCGGGCTCTGGTGGCGATCCGGTCCCTGTTCACCCAAGGTACTGCCCTGTGTCAGCGTGCCACCCGGGCGGCAGCGGCGGGCGCCCTCGATCAGCCAGCTTCTCGCCCGTCACTTGCACACCGGGTTTTTTCGTATGGCGCGGCCTCACCCTGGAGCCGCTACCGCAGACCATGACCGCCTCTCGCACCCGCAAAGGGCTTCGCACCAGACCGGACGATATAGACGACCCCGTTGTGTAATCATTGCTTGCTTGCCGTTGTTTTACATGTGTCAACGATTTGACGATTTGAATTTTGATGAGACTTTGTTTTCGACGGGGCTGTAGAAACGGCGGGATGGTTGATAAGGAGCGAACGTGGTAGCGTGGTTGGCATGTTTTAATATGGCACTCATACTACTATTGTAATTGTATGGAATCAAACAATAAGACACTTGTTGGAATGATTCGTGAATAAGTCGGCCAAAATGAGTGACGCCTAGCCTCGCCCCAGCCACGCCGGCCGCCCGGCCCCTCAGGTGGGACGGGCCGGCAGTGATTCCCGCGGCCCGCGCCCGGCGTGGCTGGTCCCTTGTGTTTGTCGACGCTGGACGACACATATCGTATCCAGACAGCTGTGGATACCGCATATGATTTACCGAAGTGAACGACCCACGCTCAGTTCGAATCGCCTGCTCACCGCGCTGTTGTGGCCGGTCTTGACAGCGGAGCCGACCGATCCTAGCCCCACTGCATGCGCGTCATTATCCCCAACCACGGCCAGCGAGCTGTCAGGCTGCGTGACGCGCAGCCGTGCGGTCTGAGATCTGTCGTCCTCATACACGATATCACCTTCGCTAAGTTAAGCGAATGGCCTATGTCGATCACATTATTATCTTTACTATCTTTACATATATGCATTATCACTATTGATTATGATCACATCGACTCTTTATCATTACATCTTACGATTCTTGTGAAAATTGTGATTACATCGATTTATATTGATTTTTGCCGATTACATATATGCATAGTAATCAAGCCTGATTTCAACATGCTATTTGGAAGCCTCTTGTTTTTCCCTGCTTTTTTGCGTTTTGTTTCTTGTGGCGCTACTGATACCAAATAACTTGCCATATTGTCTCCTTTTTCCGTTACAGCGACCAGAACTTTCCAGACTGTATCACCTCTTATAAAGAGAATGTTGCTCATGCTGGATGCCGTGTTAAGCCTAAGGGGATATGCCAATTGTCCATAAGGACGATTCTATTCCGTACACGATTCTATAGACGACTCCGTGATCCTCTCCTGTCCGTGAACTCCAGGCACTGACCGCACAACGAAACAACACGCATATACAGTGAACGATAACCGCACGCCAGTTAAAAGACGAATGATGACTTCAAGACATGAGTGCGTTAAACTTCTGCCTGAGACAATACGCGCGTTCTAACCAAGATATTTAATATTTTTTGCCCTGCTTCTAGATGAACATGGGTCCGCGCGCACGCGTTGTTTTATTCCAAGCAACTTGCGCTGCCGCAAAAGGTAGTTTTCACTCCATCATACTGCACATCCTTGCCGTTGTCCAGAAGATCTGATCGACTGCGAAAGAAAGCGAAGGGACGATGCCGCGTCAATGCCCCACGTTTAATGGCAACGGAAGCAGGCGTTCTGATAAATGCGCAGATCCCTTCATCATATTATTACAAACCCATCAGTTCGGCACTCACATTTCAAACACCACACACAGACCGAGCCAGGAAAGTGAGGCAATCCAATGCCACGCGGCCGCCCTGACGACTTGATCACCACGCTTTGGACGGGCTGAGGCCGCTGACTGGCTCAGCAGTGCTTGAAGCGGACGGAGGCAGCTGCCCGGCTCACCAGCACTTGAAACGGAGAGGCCGCTGCCAGCCGTCAGCTCACCACGCGTCGCCCAGCTGCAGTCGTCCCCAGCCGCCGAGCCCACAGAGCGCGGAGATGGCAAGCGTGACGCAGCCCGTCCCCAGCCGTCCCGTCGCCATTCCCGCCACCACTACCGGCAGCTATCCGTTCACTGCACCGAAGAGACCCGTCTAAAGCAAACGAACAACCATCGAGCAGGCGACGGTCGACATCAACACGGTGTCGGTCTGACCAGATTTCGCACGGTGTTCCTGATGCAAATCAATGGAACCACCCTTCGCACGAAAAACAAGTTATTTTCCACAACAGACAGCGTTTAACAATGGATACCAAACCATGCTGACGGCTCATCACGTGCCCCGAGCCTTGACTAGCACCTTCACCAGTGCTTACCAGCACTTTCGCGCGTTGGGCGTTGGCTCCTGTCAATTCGGCGTCTAGGCATTTTGATTAACAATAACTATAACTATAAAGCCAAAGCTCGACGTCATTTTAAGCCCATGAAACGAGGCCATCACACTGAAACGACATCAGAGTTGTGACCCGCGGCGCGCTGCCACCAGCACACAGGACCCCTCTGTCGTCAGCTGCTGGCACAGGTAGCTGCGTGTATGACACCGCAGGCACGGCCGGTCTCACGACGCACACTGGCAGTACGTGGACACAGAGTGATCAAACAGGACCGGTCTTTCGACGCCCGCTGACAGTACATGGTTATGTAGTGATCAAAAATTGAGACGGGCCGCGGCCGCAGCAACCTCGGGGCCTCTTGGTGGTTAGCTAGGCTGAGTGTCACTTCATAATGGGAGCTGCCGAGCCGTCCTCACGAGGAGCACCGGAAGCACAGGCCGCGCGTGCAAACCGAGTGAAAAGTTATAGAGCGGTGGAAGCCAGTCGGCAAGTCGCGCAGGAAATCGCCCACGCATGCACCTCCCCTGCTGATGTTGTGCATCAGCCGTATCACCTTACCAGCATACGTGGGGAGTCGGCAAAATATCCTTGTATAGATAAAAACAGCACCATTCGCCGTATTCCTCATTGAAATTTGGAGAGAGATAAACGCACGGATAAGTCGGCGACAAACCTTTGTGGAAACAATAGTGAGCAGCAATAATTAGAGCTGGATTAGAACTATGGTCTACTACAAATGAGCTGCTCAAAAATGCTTCGATAAAGGCTTGCAGTCAAAAGACCAATACATTCCTTTCCCCCACTTATTTGTCGTCGAGGAATACGGCCAATAGTACTAGCTCTTATGCATACATGCATATGTAGGTGAACGCGTTTCTCGCATCTGCCCTGAACAGCCTACCCTTGTACAGATTTGCCGGAGCAAGGTGACCTACAGATAAGATCGAGGCGGTCAAAATATAATAATTTGGCTGGAAGACAATTTGCGACAGCTTCTGACAGATTCGGAGAAGGGCCCCACAAATGTAAGTAATAGCACAAACGGATAATAGGCAAGCTGGTATGGTTCGGCGACGGACTTCAACACTCTCGTGCATGACATGGAGATAAGCCATGCCCTTCGGCACCCACACGAAGACAACGCGTGTCTCCGACCCATAAATACATATGACCGTTGCAAACACAACACCGACAGCAATTCCACTAAATGAGCATGGGAGCTCGACAACACAGTTTAACAATTACCACTTCACTGGAAAGGCGTTCGTGTCTCATTCAGCATGCCCCTCACTGGCCCCCAAAATAACCGCGCCGGGCCTGAATCACAAACCAGATAGCCGCGCCGCTGCGGCACACTGTTTTGGTGGCTGGCTGGCGATGGGCTGCTGCGGGCGTCAGCAGAGAGCATGCTGCCACAAGTCCGCTGCGCCCGTCGGCGTGCACGCCCCGGGACGATCGGGCTGCTCTCAGGCGGAGAGAGTGAGAGGCCGGGCCTGGCCACCTGCCACCCTCACCGATAGCCGGCCGGCAGCGGGGGCCGCGCCGGCACCATCGGCGGCCACTGCGGGTCCGCCGCCGCCGACGGCCACTGCTGCCGGCCGGGCCCGCCAACGTGGTGCGCCAGACGTCCGACCGCCGGCGTCGGCGGCGGCGGCGGGTGCTCATCCAAGGCGCTGAGGTACACCCGCTGCGAGTCGCCGGCGCCGCGCGAGGTCCGCGCCGGCGCGCCGTTGGCGGCACCCACAACTGTGGCGCCCGGCTTGGGCGCCGCCTCCACAGGCGAAAAGCTCAAGTGGGAGAAATCGTTGTTGAGCCGTGGCGAGGCGTAACTGGGCGAGGCGTACTGGGCCTCGCCCAGCGTCAGCGCCGAGGACGTCAGCAGCTGCAGCGTCGCCTGGCTGCGCGTCCAGTCGTCCTTGAACACCTGCCGCCGACACTACAGTTGAAATGCATTGAATTTACGGCTCCAGCGCGGCTCCGGTCTACAAATGTATGTGTAGCACTTTAAGTACTTTGAACTGTATAGGAGCGTGGCAAACGAAACGCACGTTGGGGAACACTTGGGGCAAGGTGTGATCATTGCAGACGGAACATTTTCAGACCATCGCGCCCCTCTGATCTGCTGGTACGCACGCAATGATTCGCAAAACTAGCTCTCCAGCCTTCGTCGGATGTTAAGTCTGACATTGACAGGGCCACACGCTGCAAGTCTGACAAGTATGACGGCGTGTAGCTGCCGTGTGCTGACCGGGCTATACGTACCTGTACAGTCAGGATGTGCACGAGACTAGTGAACCTGGCGGACACCTGTGACAACACCTCCTGCTCGTTGGCGTCGCGCCGCACGCGTACGTGCAAAGACCCCGCCTGCAAATCAGGGAACCTGTCGTTCACGGACGTGCATTTCCAGCCTACAAGACTGAGCGGAAGCGTATCGCTGGTAGCAACCTTGCTTTTGTAATGTACAACACGTCACAAGCAGCAACATAAATGTGTGTACTTCAGGTGACCAGTAGAAGCCTTCCCTCACTCTTCAAATGTGTGTACTTCAGGTGACCAGTAAAAGCCTTCCCTCACTCTTCAAATGTGTGTACTTCAGGTGACCAGTAGAAGCCTTCCCTCACTCTTCAAATGTGTGTACTTCAGGTGACCAGTAAAAGCCTTCCCTCACTCTTCAAATGTGTGTACTTCAGGTGACCAGTAGAAGCCTTCCCTCACTCTTCAAATGTGTGTACTTCACGTGACCAGTAGAAGCCTTCCCTCACTCTTCAAATGTGTATACTTCAGGTGACCAGTAGAAGCCTTCCCTCACTCTTCAAATATGTGTACTTCAGGTGACCAGTAAAAGCCCTCCCTCACTCTTCAAATGCTTACACAGGGCACTTCCACGTTAAACAAAAAATGACAGCATCTATACTAAATACAAACATTGAAAAAATATCGCACGGGGACCACTGCTTTGAATAACCGTAGCAGCCGGGTTCAAGCCACACGGCGTGCAGTTGTAGGCAGGGACCGACATCGCACAGGCGACCCATGCGGCGGGCCCCCGACAGTGACTCACCAGCACCCCAGTGGAGAGCGTCCAGAAATGCTCGTGACGAAACTCCAGCACACCGTCCAGAGTCAGCGCCTCCCGCAAACACTTATCCAGCTGTGAGACCACGTGGGACGGCGTGGTCTGCCAGCACAAGCGCCAAATATGGACGAAAAACACAAGCGCAAGATACGTTATAGAGGCCGAACACAAAACCTGGGTTTATATCCAACAAAACAAGCAATTGCTCACAATCAGGAAGGACAGATCAAATATCTATCTGTATTTGCGATTGGTATGTTTCTTTCTCACATTTTCATAAAACAATGCGGACAATTTATCGTGGGAGAAAAAAAATAGAACTTTGACAACATCCTCATCAGCTGGGCGTTTCGACGTTTTAAGCTGTGATCATGGTCACGGGTCTCCATGAGGAAAAATCCCTAGAACTATCTATTGCAGTTACTAATGCGTAAGCTATAAAGCAGATCTGACGACTTTCAGCACAAGCCCGGCCGGAGCGGCGGCTGCCAGGCACACTGGCCGGGCGGCCTCGCTGACCGCGGCGCACCTGCAGCAGCGACTTGGCGACGTTGACGCAAAGTGGCAGCATGGTGCCGCACACGCAGGCCGAGAGGCAGAGGCCGGCCACCGGGTCCAGCAGGTGGTAGCGGCGCGTCTCGATGATCAGGTCAGTCAGGCAGACCAGCGCGCCGCCGGCGGTCGACAGCAGCAGCAGCGCGTGCACCCGTGGCACCATCAGCCGGCCCAGGCCGGGCACAAGCGAGCATAGGCTGTCAACGGCGAATCAGAGGAGAGGCATGTCACCAGGGCAACGGCTGGTCAGAGGCAGGACATGTCACCAGAGGCCGACGGCTGGTCAAAAACAGGACATGTCACCAGGGCAACGGCTGGTCAGAGGCGGGACATGTCACCAGGGCAACGACTGGTCAGAGGCGGGACATGTCACCAGAGGCCGACGGCTGGTCAAAGACAGGACATGTCACCAAAGCCCGACGGCTGGTCAAAGGCGGGACATGTCACCAGAGGCCGACGGCCGGTCAGAGGTAGGGCATGTCACCAGAGGCCGACGGCCGGTCAGAGGTAGGACATGTCACCAGAGGCCGACGGCTGGTCAAAGGCAGGACATGTCACCAGAGGCCGACGGCCGGTCAGAGGCAGGACATGTCACCAGAGGCCGACGGCCGGTCGGAGGCAGGACATGTCACCAGAGGCCGACGGCCGGTCAGAGGCAGGACACGTCACCAGATGCCAACGACCGGCCGGGGGGGGGGGGGGGGGGAGGGGGCAGTCTGGGAAGTCTCGACGCACCTGTGGCAGACATCGGCGAACTGCTCTTGCAGCCAGCTGGAGGGCGACACCTGGATCACGTGCTCCAGCGTGCGGTTCCGGCCGGCGTACACCAGCAGCACGTGTGAGAACAGGCCGGTGGCGGCGCCCAGCACCAGTCGGCCCCTGGCACATAGGACAGAGAGTGAGGTGAGGGCTGTACACCAGTCGGCCCCTGACACACGGGACAGAGAGTGAGGAGAGGGCTGTACACCAGTCGGCCCCTGGCACATAGGACAGAGAGTGAGGAGAGGGCTGTACACCAGTCAGCCCCTGACACACAGGACAGAGAATGAGGAGAGGGCTGTACACCAGTCGGCCCCTGGCACATAGGACAGAGAGTGAGGAGAGGGCTGTACACCAGTCAGCCCCTGACACACGGGACAGAGAGTGAGGAGAGGACTGTAAACCAGTCGGCCCCTGGCACATAGGACAGAGAGTGAGGAGAGGGCTGTGCACCAGTCAGCCCCTGACACATGGGACAGAGAGTGAGGAGAGGGCTGTACACCAGTCAGCCCCTGACACATGGGACAGAGAGTGAGGAGAGGGCTGTGCACCAGTCAGCCCCTGACACATGGGACAGAGAGTGAGGAGAGGGCTGTACACCAGTCGGCCCCTGACACACGGGACAGAGAGTGAGGAGAGGGCTGTACACCAGTCAGCCCCTGGCACATAGGACAGAGAGTGAGGAGAGGGCTGTACACCAGTCGGCCCCTGACACACGGGACAGAGAGTGAGGAGAGGGCTGTACACCAGTCAGCCCCTGGCACATAGGACAGAGAGTGAGGAGAGGGCTGTACACCAGTCAGCCCCTGACACATGGGACAGAGAGTGAGGAGAGGGCTGTACACCAGTCGGCCCCTGACACACGGGACAGAGAGTGAGGAGAGGGCTGTACACCAGTCGGCCCCTGACACACAGGGCAGAGAATGAGGGGAGGACTGTACACCAGTTGGCCCCTGACACATGGGACAGAGAGTGAGGAGAGGGCTGTACACCAGTCAGCCCCTGACACATGGGACAGAGAGTGAGGAGAGGGCTGTACACCAGTCGGCCCCTGACACACCTCACACAGTGTGAGGGTGAGGACTGTAGACCAGTCGGTCCTGACACACCGCGCGGAGTGTAAGGAGGGGGGGGGGGGGAAGCTGTACATCAGTCGGTCATGACACACCCCACAGAGCGTGTGTGGGGGGGGGGGAGGGGCGGGGGGGCTGCACAACAGTCGGTCCTGACACAATGGAAAACGACGCCGCACACTATGACAGAGTAAAAGTTCGTATCAAATTTGTTCACAACGAATGTACGTACTCAAGCCTTCATATCCTATTCATTCGAACAGCATTTCTCCACACAACAATTTCCCTGGATTTCTTCAAGCACATTTGTATGGGTCGTTCTTCGTGTTGCATTTCTTCGTTCGCCCAAGCGCCACGCCACCATGCTTTGTATGTGCAATTTCACATAATTCTTTTTTTGCGGTGCTTTCCCAGCATTTTTTTTTTTTTGGCATACGCGTCTCCTGTGAAGTGAATGGTATCGAACTGCGCCAGTTACCCAGAGCAGGAAATGCACATAACTGGCGAGTACCATCTCCCAGATGAAACCTATTAATCAATATAATTACGTAAATACATGACTTTGGCGTACAAAATGGTTTTGTCGCTTTCGACGTTAAGATTTGCTCACACGGGCGTTCTCTCGTGCGTCGGATGCGCGTCAAAAGCATGTTAGACCACGTGGAAAGGTGTGAAACCATGTGAAGTCGAAGAGGGTATGCGCAGACACCCGAGAATGTTTAAATTCAGACCCAAGATGGCTCGCTTGTGTAATTGTAGCACGTGACTGGGTTACCAAAGTGTGCGAAACCTACCATTTCCATCAGACATACAGGAAAGCTGTGACTGATAAAAAAAAAAATAATCGATAAATGTATAAACGTTATGTTGCGCGAAACATTTCAGCACGGAACCAAAACTCCTACAGCGATGATACCCGTCGAAAAAATACCACCGACTGACGTAACGGCACCGTTGGATGACGTTACGACACCATGGGATGACGTGGAGACACCATGGATATCATGGTGTCTCCATGGACTGACGTGACGACAGTGACGCATAAACATGGGAACTATCGCATTGCGTGGGAGGTCCTGAGGCTCCAGCCCCCCCCCCCCCCTTCCACACACACCAAAATTTGGTAGAATTTGGTGCCTAGCTTATTCTGCTCCATGAGGATTTGCACAACCGAATGGGGATGAAATTCAGGGGGATGGATTTTTAGAAAGCCCTTACATCCAATCCTGAATAAACTCTCCCGCCCACAGGACCAGGGACCCACGCAGCGACACCAGGGATTCGTGTGACAACAGTGGGGACTGATATGGTGGTGTCAGGGGCCCACATGACGACACCGGGGACTGCCGTGCTGGCGCCGGGGACTCACGTGACAACATCTGGCGGGTAGAAGAGCCGCTCGGCGCAGCTCATGGCGACGAAGAGGGCGGCCAGTTGCGTCAGCACGGTGCTGCTGAACACGGCCAGCGCCTCGCAGCGCTCGTAGCCGAACGACATACGCAGCTCCGGCCGCCGGCTGCCCACCCAGATGCTGAGCAGTGTGGTGAGCAGCGACAGCAGGTGGAAGTAGCTGAGCGACGTATAGGCCAGCAGCACTGTCGGCGGCCGTCTGGGGTCAGACCACGGCCGGAAACGGCACCGGTAATGGCTGCCGTCCCGGTCGCGGCCGTGGATCGCTGGGCGCGGGACCCACCGGCCGAAGCACACCCGATGGGCGGTGGCTTCGAACGACCAGGTCAGAGCCAGTGGGGCAACACAACATCTGCCATGACAGCGTGCTAGGACCTTGAAATAGCACTACAGACGAATCCTGCAGACCATTAAGTAATGCTGTTGTATCATTTCTTTAGTAACACTGTTGCCAATAACTGCAAGTCACAGACATATGTTCTCATGTCCACATACCCATGCTGTTAGAAGTACGACACCAGTGCAGAAGAAGTGTGAGGCAGACAGTGTTGCTGACAAGGAGCAGCATCACCGCAGGAAACCGGCGATCCCGCGTCACAGGCGAAGACAGCAGCTTCTTCATCACATCCATGCTGAGCCAGGTGGAATTTTCTGCAGGTGCTGCTGTGCAGAAATTATACAGGCTCACTGTTGATAGCTCTGATATCACTTCAAACATACCATCAGGGAGAGCTTACACGGCCATCTCATTCCACAGTCATAGTATGTATGCTTTGAACTGGAGGACGAACCAACTGCCTTCACAAATCTGTATAAATCTGATATTTACAAATTCATCCATAGCAGGTAGTGTTCCAAGGCTACCAGTTCCCAATTTTCCAAAGGCAACTGACTGGATGTAAGTAGGTATGCTATTACTTTTCTACATTGCCTACTATTGACTGGTATGCTATATTGAGGGAGGGACATAATTGGTTCATTTCACTTTACTTTAAGCTAAATCTGCAAACAAAGGCTATAAAATACTAAATCAAATAAAATACCAAATAAAAAAGGCAATAAAAGGCTATCAAATAAGGCTATAAAAAAGGCTTTAATATGACTCCGCATCCGACAGCGCCGAAGAGTGTCTCCAGATGCAGGTGCCACCTAACACCACAGATCCTGTTGACAGTTCCTTTGCCCCAACAGAATGGACATGAGCCTTTCATGCACTCTGGACTCCATTCTCATTCCAGTGTGGATGCCACCAATCCAAACACTCCATCACTGAAAGTATTCTGATTGCAGCCATGGTGATTAAGCAGTGTCCTCAAGTTGCTGACACTGGGTGCAGAATAACACCCTATGAGCAATAATTTTCACCCCTTTTCCACTATTTCATGTGAATTTTTTACTACCATTTGATCCTGATGATGACAATTTGGCCTTAGGGCACACCAACTACAATGGTCATGTACTCCCCATTACCACCTGATAATGTGCACTACACAGACCAAACAAATACTTTCCTTTCAGATTATCCTATGCCATCCAAATCCCACCTCACTTAAGCCACCAAACATAATCCACCAAACGTTACAAGTCAGATATATTAAGACAATAGTTTAGATGTTGTTTGTCTATATCTTAGTAAGGTGCTTGATAAGGCACCACACCAGAGCCTGCTATATCAATCAAAATTGCATGGCATTGAGGAAAAGCCCTTGGCTGGATAAAGGGTTGACTGCTAGACAGGAAACAAAGAGTACAGTTCAATGACACAAAATCTCATTGAAAGGTAGTAGATAGTGGGTTTTGACAGGGTTTGGTGCCAAGCCCTTTCCTTTCTGTTATTCCTATTGATAATATTGAGATAGGATTAGACTGAAAGGTGCCCAAATTTGTTAATGATATAAGAGGCCAGGATCTATGGCAGATCAAGTGAGAAAAGGACTTAGGGGTCATAATTTACAGGGATTTTAAAGGCTGAGAAGCAATGAATGGCTGCTATAAGCAAAGCACTTCAGATGCTGGGACTTATGAAGGTTGTCCATTACAAGAGCAGAAATGATGTCAAGAAGTTGCACCTAGCTTACATCAGACCACACCTAGGGTATTGCACACAGGCTTAATCCCAATTCTTCCAAAACATATCCCTATATAACATAATGATAACATAATGATAACATAACAGGAAGGGATTACATTCAAATTATCAGTGGTTAAGGCTGCTAAGAGCACATTTGCTACAACAAAAAAAAAAGAAGAAACTCTGGCACATACAGTTCTATTCAAGGCCACCTCAGGTTTGTATAGCATGGACAGAGCATGGTAAAAGGCAACTATGATTATAAATGAAATTGTGAACTTAGACTATAAGAGGCCTAGGGCCTGGGGCATGTACTCATTGAATGATAGTAGACTTAGAGGGGATCTGATGGAGACATTCAAGATGATGAACAGGATATATGAAGTGATCTAAAACTGTTTGGACTAGTTATATTGGTTCAAAGATCTCATTTAAAGCTAAATATGGGCTGGTTGGGTAGCAAGAATAGTTTTGAGGATGTGTGCAGAACCTGAGGTAGGACAACCTCAATGGGCCCTTGTGGCTCTTACTGGTCAGATGTCACCATGTCTTTCAGGCTCCACAGAACCTGGACGCCTACAGCTACATCCTACCTCACCTATTTCTGCATCATGTGTGAATCTTCATGGTTGAGTCACCAATTCAACATCCAGACTTTGAGCCTCTGTAACTTATCCGACCACAATCCAGATCTCAACAATCGCGTCAGCTAAATCCAGCAAGCAAACCATACAATAATGGTATCAGTACATGCACCAGACATTTCAAAAATTCTCTACCACCATCATAACGCTCTTGGTCCAATAAAATGTTAACAAGTGTCGTATTCACGACATCTGTCCCTCACCAAGCCTCCATTAACCCTGCGTATGAACAGGCGCCGCGGCTGTCAGCTGAGAACGCGGCCCATAGAAATGCCGTGCATCAGCTTTACTTCTTGTCAGGTTTTCCACCGCTCCGTATGAGGTAGGTACGTCACTGATGCCAAGACTTCGATGCGGCGCGTCCGCTAGCCGTGGAACGCAACGCTGTGGAGCAGCCGGAACATCGGACATTTTCGTGCGATGAATAAAATTTTACTGGCAGGTGCATACTGCCCATGATCCGATTACGTATAATAATATGACACAAATAAT
Organism: Pollicipes pollicipes; assembly: GCF_011947565.3. NCBI lineage: Eukaryota > Metazoa > Arthropoda > Thecostraca > Pollicipedomorpha > Pollicipedidae > Pollicipes > Pollicipes pollicipes. The sequence goes on along the minus strand of NW_023596136.1, from coordinate 16,560,045 downwards.
GGTGTGCTTTTCAAGCGTATACAGCAAACCATTTCAATGAAATATGTGTGGAAATAGGAAACGCTTGCGGGAGTACTGCCGCAGACGGCCAGGACATGGGACTACCATCGCATCGATGATGAAGAAATTGTTGAGATTAAGTGCATGTGAAGTATTATGATTTGTTAATCACAAGTTTATACGCAGATGGGTTGAAATGCAGTCGGTGTGAGGAGCGAGAGCGCGCAGGCGCGGACTGTTAGAGATAGGCGTTGGGCAACAACGTTGCCCCGGCCAAAAGAACGGAATCACATATACATATCACACTTTGCACCCACGCTTGGTTATCTATAATTCTATCCGCATGTCACTTTGGCGTTAAACATACCGACACACATAAACGTCCCCAGAATGCAGCATACGTTGTTCGACACTCACGGTAACTATGTAGACAGGTAGGGACCCAGTACTATCGGCCCACGCACAGGTACAGACTACGGACCGGGCATGGCCGGCCTCAAAGACAATTACAAACCGAGAACACCGTAATGTAGGCAGGTACGAACCGAGCACGGCCGGCGCCGTAAACAGGTACAGACCTAACACACTGGAGTGTAGAGAGGCGCGGACCGAGCGCGACGCATCTGACGCACCCAACGCAAGGAACGAACTGCAGCAGACAACAGACCCACCACGCTCGCCACTCATTGGCGCCACCAGTGGAGCCACGACCACGTGGTGCGTGGCGGTATAAGGTCGAAGTGCATTGTAATGGCTTACCGCTTCAGATTGTCACGCACCTCATCATAATCTTCATTAAGTCTCCGCAATCTGCTGGCTGGTCACATGCATCCGCACCGTACAGTCTGCTCGTGATGGGTATAAAGACAGCTCGACGTTCCTTCTATCGTACTGCGAATAAGTCTCCTGTGTATGTCTTCACTTTTCATGCATTTACATTGTATGGCTTGCCGCCTAGGCTTGCAAAGCAGATCATCATATTTGCCATAAAATTGCACCTGATCAGCCCGCTGGTCACATGCACTTTCTAGCAACAGTATTTAAACATATGGGCAGTCACGCCGATGTATATGCCGTAGGAACGTCCCAAAAAGCGTGTGGGGGGAGGCTCAGGGTATACTTCAGGATTTTTTTTTCTTCTGAGAACCATGCCCAGTGACCGGAGGAGGGAGGAAATTAGATATGGTGTTTATTGTCCGCTCTTAGTTCACCTAGCATATTTTGGAAATAACTACATGACACGGCTGCTTACACGCTACATGTACATATATAAACGTTTCTCATCGATGCACAATCTTGCCTATCAGTCTCATCTACACCATTCGCCAAAGAAGGCTATCCAGTTTCCCAAGGCTATTCGTCAACTTCAATATTTTTTCCCAGGGAAGGGCGAATTCCCACGAGTGAGCGGGAATTCGTCCTTAAAAAAAAAAAAACAGATGCCCCCGGTCAGTGAGGGGGCATCTACCTCCACAAGGTAGATGTCAGAATGTAACTTGGAAATGGGCTGGTGAGAATTTTGAATGCATATCGATGGCTCACAATACACCAAGGTTGTCATGCGCTTAGATTTCGGCGGCTGCATTTTAAGGGAAAAGATCTGTCGCGACCTTTTAGGCAGAAGCAGATTCGAATGCTTCATATACCGACTGCTAAAAGCATAAGGTGACAAAAACCAGCAAACTGGACTTTTTGTGGTAAAAATCAAGCCACAGAATGAGGGCCGTTTTGTAATATACCCCTTATCTGAGTCCTGCTCCCGTCTACCGTCGGCGCCCACTGCTCTGGCTCGGCTGTATCCCGCATGACTAACTGATCTGCCAAATGGTCGTATGGCTGCTTTGCTGCATAGTTACGGACTAGCGTTACTATTTGATGGCATGAATGACTTGTACTGGACTCCTGCAATAGCATCTTTTTCCGAATTATTTTCCATTACGTCACACCACAGAAGAAAATAGGCTTTTAAGATGCCCGCTTCAGAAACCAGTCCAACGAACATTCAGTTGCCTCTCATTCAACGTACCGACTTGATCTGCTTTTGTGGGGAGGAGAATAGTCAGAACCTTGCCAGAGGAAGGGGGCATAAGGTTGACAAAATTTCCCTGCTGGTGACCCCACCCAAAAATCGCCGGATACAGCTTACTTGTTAGGAAGGAACAGATTTTCTTCGTTTTAACCATACCCTTACCTTGCAACCAGAGCAGAAACAGAGGCCGGAAGCTACTGCCAGATCAATTCTGTTTGCATTTTGAAGTGAATAAACTGTAGAAATCGGCACTGAAGACCCGCCTTAAATGAATCACCTGCACTCTTATTTTTCAATGGTTCAACTGACTCATTCTAAACCGAAAAAAGGTCAGGGCTTGGCCAAATTTTGATCTGGGTTTGAAAGGCACATTAAGGACCACTTGAAGGCATATTGCAGATAGAAATGGGCCAACAATGTGTATTAACATGTCCAAGCCATGTTTTTCTGGAAATGTTCAACATTCAGTCTGAATCGACTAGTGATGCAAATAACGTAACGTAGTTTTGAACATATGCGCTGGCAAATCTTAGCAACAAATAACCTCGGTACCTGGCGTTGCAGTCTCCATAGGCCGTGCAGCGTTTGTGCAGTGGCTTACACCGAGCCGTGACCAACTGGTGTACGAAAATGGTGACGCTTCTGGATGAAGTATCTTTGAACGCTTGATAATATCATATCTTACACTTAGAAGGATGTTTGGACGCATATCACACCTGTGCGACTTCTAGATAGATTAGAGTGGATTGGGCCTGCCAGCACCGCAAAGCATGGACGTAGGAACAGGGGAAGGGACGGGGGGCAGGGGGCCATAGCCCCCACTTTTAAGGGTGGGGGGGGGGGGCAGCAATGTTAACTGTCCTCCAACCCACTTCTCACATTAAGGCTGCATTTGGCTTACTTTTGTATTGCATTTAACATGCATCCCGATTTACATAGTTCACTAGCCATCTCCCCTAAGATGCGTCATCTTTTTCGTTTGCTCATTGGCCATCACTTAGTGTTACAGCCGCAAGGCCGACGCCGCACGGCCTGGAGACTGCAACGTCGGGCGTTGAGGCTGTTATTGCTATGACTTGCGGGCACGCATGTTTGACACCATATTACGTGGTTTTCTTATCAGTAATCAGCTCTGGAAGGATCTTGAACATTATAAGATGAACATGGGCTAGCCATGTTAATACAAATTATGAACCCCATTTCATCTGCAAGTTACAGTCAGGGAGAACTCAATATATCTGAAGAACACAGAAAAGCACGGAACTGGAGTCTGTGTGAAAACTACCAGACTGCCTGCGGTGTTCAGGGATATTGTTGCGCCACTGAGGGTCCCTGTGCTGATCCGGGGCTAGCTGGGCGGATCACAAGGCCTCTCGTGTCAGGGATGGGAACAATATGATATGATGTATCCTTCTAATGACCTCCGGATCGACCAGGAGATCCCGCCCCGTGCCACCAGAATGATAGCCAGAAGACACTTCGCAATGGGACGGAATGGCCACTCAGCCCTTGACCGGAAACGGTAATGTACCCCTGGTGCTCTACTCAAGAGGCCCCTTGCCCGGAAGGGGGTAATGGGACTCATTATTGTTGAGTAGAATGGGGCTCTCATTATTGTTTAATAGCGCGGGTCGAAAATAATTAAAAAGCGAGCAAGGTCATGCCATGGTTGCCTGAGAACGCTCAATTATTTCAGAATGTATTATTGAAACAAATTATATCAAAAGACTTCAACATGCCTGCCCGAAACCTCGAGAGCAAAGACAAGGATGGTCTGGGTTACAACTTCCGTAGAACCGATAAGTTCCGGCCACTGCAAGTGCCACCAGACGGCGGGCGCCGTGTTAATCTGTCTTCTGGACAGATAGATAGCTGTGGAAACACGAAAAATAGTGGTTTTTCCTCCACTCTTCCAGCTCAACCACCAGATTCCAGCCCCACTTCGCGGTACTTTAGGGGTCAATCCGTTCTTTTCATCAATCTAAAAATTGCACACTTGAAATATGCCCTCAGACCGCCATTTAAATACAAGATTTGATGTCATGAAGCGTCCAAGGATACTTTCTAGGAAGCGTCTTCATTTTCGTTCACCCGTTGGCCACAACTTAATATTCGCTGCTAAACCGACGCTGCGCGGCCTACGGAGACTGCAACGCCTGGAGTCGAGGCTTGCGTTTCTAAAATTTTCGAGCGCGCATGCTCAAAATTAAGCCACATAACTTGTGTAACTAGCCGATTAGTGCGTTTAAAGGTAATCAGTTCGCAAGTGTCATCATTTTCGTTCACCGGTGAGCCACGGCTGAATGCTACTACTGGACTAACGCTCCGCGGACTACCAGTACTGCAACGCCTGGTGTCGAGGTTTTTGCTGCTAAAATTTGCGAGCGAGCATGTTGAAAACACGCTACATGAATTGCATCACTAATGGATTCTGAATGAATGGTAAACGTTTTCAGGCAAACATGGCTTGGCCATGTTAATGCACATTGTTGACCACTCTATACACAATCAAACTTTCGTCTTCAAATTTGGATCAAACATATCGATCTACGATCTACCTTCGCGATGTCCCCAATGTCTGCAGAACCCAGATAAGAAATTGACAAAGCTTCTGAATTCTATCGGTTTAGAAAGAGTCAGCTAACCATTGTAAATTAAGAGCACCGTTGATTTCTTCCATGCAGTCGTTCAACGCATGATTTCTGCAGCTTATTGACCTCAAAATGCAAACAGAATTGAGCTCACGGTAGCTCCTGTTTTTTTCTGGTTACAAGGCAAAAATAACAATAAAACGGAAAAAACAGTGTCACTTGTTAACAAGTAAGCCATATCAGGGGGTTTGGGGGGGGGGGTCACCAAAACATGGGATTTTGTCAACCCTGTGTTCCCCATTGGCAAGGCTCTGGCTACGCCCCCGCCTACACACAAAAGCAGATCGCGTCGCGTACGTTGCATGATGGGCAATGAAGTGTCCGTTGGGCCAATCCATACCTAGGGCAGGCAGCTTCCCGGATGCTATTTTCCTGCGATGGAGTGGTATAAGGGAAGATAGTTCGGGAAACATGCCGTTGCAGGCGTCCAACACATGTTTCATACTCCATGTAGAAGCAACGCTGGTCCAAAAGTATGCAACAAAATAGCCGCACGATCATCTGGCAGTCAGTCATGCGGGAGACATCCTGGCCAGGGCAGTGGCCACCGACGGCGAACAGGAGCAGGGCAGATAAGGAACCTGTGACAGATGGGCCTTATTATGTGGTTTGATTCTTGAACGAAAATCTCTGGTTTTATGGATTTTGTCACCGAGACTTGTAAAACTTCGGTGTGGCCGATGGGTCAATGTCCAGACTGACCGTTTGCGTGCAGGCGCCTCCGTCGTCCTGGAGCAGCGCACTGTATTGCTGCTGCAGGTCGGTCAGCGGCGATGCCATGCTGAAGATGCTTTCCCATGGTAGCCGCGGCTGTGCAAGCCAGTCCCGACCGAGGAGTGGAGCGCCTTCTGCGTAGACCACGAGCAGGGTCAGCGGGGTCTGCTGCACGCCACACTTCACGCGCGCTGTCAGCCGGCCGCGCACCAGCACCGCATCTCCCGTGTATGTGGTCAGTGACCCCTGGCCCGACTCCAGCGGAACACTCTCCAACTCCGTCCGCCACATGACCTCGCTGATGATCGTCCGACTTGCCCCTGGGTCGACTTCAAACACCAGCGGCTTCGGACTGGGACTGACCGCTGCTGGAGCCGCCGCATATCAGCAGCTGCTTCAACATCGTCCCGTTCCTCAGGCCGCTCACAAATCTGTCCCGAAACTGCTCCTCCAGGAGATCACCGTACGAACAGTCCCTTGCGATCCGCCGCAGTTCCGCCAAAAACACTGAGGCTGTCTGTCCAGCCTGCTGCACTGTCCGGTTAGACTTTTACCGCAAGACGATCACTGTCGGCCTCGGCGCAAAATGCCTCTGGGCTGCCTCCGCCAGCTCCCCGTAGGTTTTCGAGGCGGGTAGCTCCGGAGCAGAGATACTTCGCAGGACAGAGTACGCGCGTGAGCCTCAGACGCTCAGAGGTGCTGGCCGGTTCCTCGACGCAGACGTGATGGCGTTAGCAGCCAGAAACTGTTCAAATCGCTCCACACACACTCCAAAGTCCGAATCGCTGTCACTACTCACCTATATTCCCAATCGGTGATAAAACCATCGTGTGGCCACCACTTAAACAAAGTTCACAATCCCATCCTTGTCGCCAGTTGATCTACCCGTGGATGATCAATGAAACAATTCGCTCGGCGCAACAGCCGCCTGCGGCACTGTATTCCAGACTCCCGAACAACCCACAGATCCGAACTGAGTACCCGACCCCGGTTGTGATCAAGCACTCCGTCGCGTAAGTGGCGACACCTCTTGGTTGCGACTGCTAACAATCAACCTTTATACATATCAGATTCTGCAAAACATGAACGTTCTCAGGCAAGCACAGAATGGCCTTGTTCATTTTTGAACTCATTTCGACCCACCATATTCAACAATAATTGCACATCTTATTTCCTTCCGAGCCTTTTCCTTCTTTCCTTATTTCCTTCCTTTGAAAGGACACTAGAGGTACTTAGCTGTTCCCGGTCAAGGGCTGAACGGCCATTCCGTCCCATCCCGGGGTGTCCTCCAGCTGCTTTTCTGGCAACATGGGCGGGATCCTCTGGGCGGTCCAGAGGCCTGTGGTGGGATATATCAAATCAAATTGTTCCCTCCCATGGCGCGGGAAGCCTTCTGACCCGCGTAATGTTGGCCTCAGATCAACACAGGAATCCGCATCGGCACAACGACATCGTAGGCCGCCGCAGGTGGTTCAGCAATTGTCACATAGACTTCAGTTCCAGGCCTTTTTCTGTGTTCTCCAGATATATTGGGAACCCGCTGGAGTAGATTGTAGATCGAAATGGAGTCCCATATTTGCATCGACATGTCTAACCTATGAGCGCCCTGATATGTTCGACAACAAGTCATAATGAATGACTGAGAACAATTATCTAACATGATTTTGAGCTTGCGCGCCCGCAAATCTTAGCAACAGCAGCCCCGGCATCCCGCGCTGCAGTCTCCACAGGCCGTGCAGCGTTGGCCGCGTGGCTGTGGCACTAAGCGATGGCCAATTGGCAAAGGAAAAAAAATAACACATCTCGGTGAGGGTGGCTGGTGAACTACGTAAATTGGCATGCATGATTAAGGTAGCATAAAAGTAAGTTAAACGTAGCTTAAACCTGAAAAGTTGGGGCAGTTCTGCCCCCACCTTGAAACGTGTGGGGGGGGGGGGGGGGGGGAAATGGCCCACCTGGCGCACCCTATTCGTACACGGATGTGTCAATGTCCCGGTTGTCCCACAACATGGCCTCGTCTAGCGGTCCGCCACTCATTGAAGTCTTGGCTTCAGTGACGTCCGCGAACCGTAAGCGATGGTGAAACGAGAGAATCACCGGACGGCTTTTCCTCTCTTAAACGGCCTCGGACCATGACGTTTGTGGCTCTGAGCAGTGCGGGAGTGCAGCGGGTTGAGAGAGGTCGCGAGTAATGCAGTTGGCCTGGTTGATTGAAGACTATCGGTTGAAACCCGGGTTAGTACTCACTTTACTGTTTGATGTACACATGGTAGACCCAAACTGTAACAAAGCGCTGCAAATTGTGGAAAAGTTTGAACTGAGAGTTGGCATATCTGTTGTGTCTATAATGTCAAGTGTTTGTTAGACTGGACCTCTCAGTTGCATCATTGACCTGCTACTGCTGGTTTTGAATAACACCTCAACAAGTGAGTCAGATGCACTGGGGGTGCATATATGCAGACACATCATCTGAAAGTAGATATACTTATGCTGAACAGTCTACATTTGTATGCATGCATTTACACAGGCTTGAAATATGTACCAAAATATACATGGCTAACTATGCATATATCTTGGTTCAGCTGTGATGGGCTTACCATGATATGGGTTGGTGCAACCTGTTAATGACCACTATGGCTTTAAGCATGCATGCTGTATGTGTTCACATGAACATGAACAGCACCATGTTTACATGATAATACTTTGTGTTTGTAAAATAAATTTTCTGACCATTATCTTGAAAGACATTGGAAATTACTGAGTTTCTAAGAGAGAGTACAACATAGCTCAATTTGCTGTTGTACTCAACTGCAAACAAGGTGCCATCTTTCTGTTAGCATTTCTTGGTCTTGGCAACATGGAAAGGTTGGACCTGGGAAGCCCTGCTTTGGGACCTAGTCAAACAACTACTTGGGAACAGAATGGATATGCCTTTGTAGGTAGTAAAGGGCATTGATCAAATGATCAGATGATGATGGCTGCTAGCTGCTAGGTCACATAGCATTGTAATGTTCTATCAGATGATTAGCTTGAAATTAAGATCAAACTGTGGTGGTTTACCTAGTGATGATTTTACTGAAGGTAGGTAAGCATAACTTACATATCTGGCTGCATAGTTAATGTTTACAGCCATAGTTAATTGCTTGTGATTGAGACTATTGATGCTGGTTTTCAACATAATATATGCAGTTTTGAATGCTTAGATTTCCAGTGGTAGAAATGGATGGCCATATTGTGGCAAGTCTTCCTCTGATGTACTGATTGAAGGATGAAGTCTGTGAGCTCTTTATATTGCCATCTGCATGAAAATCAATTCTGAGTACTGAAACTTCATTCTTTTTGTACTGTTCATGTGACAGACTCTGAATTGTAATCAAAGCAGGATTAGTCTGAGCATGGCACCATTTTAATGTTAATCAAAGCTCCGATATTTGGGGAAACCTGCTCTTATGTAGCAAAGCTAGATGTCACATGGCTGTAGGATATGTGTGTTCTGTTCTCAAATCATTTAGAGGTGGCTGTCAGCTGCATATGAAGCACATCTTTATTTGACAGCTTTAAGAGATTGTGTATAATTTTGTTCAAGTGTTATGATCATTGTTGATGAAGGATTTTGAATTGATCTGCTCTTAGATCTGGAATATGAGGTGGATTGTATTTACCCCTAAACTTGCACATGCACTGTTTTTTGTTGTCTTGCATAACCCAGGTGTTGGATGAGATATAATCTGTTGTACATCTCAAGGGCAAGAAGTAGCCATCTGGGATACATTTTAGGTTGTAAGGGAGCTGTGCATGTGGACTGTTCTGTATCATTAGGTATGTGTACATGTCAGTAGTGCCACTAAGTTGCTGTCCATAGTGATAAATATGTAACCAACATTATTCATGAAATGGAGTTATTGGTAGTGTGAGATTTGTGTCAATGAGCTAACATGTTTTGACCAGATGATAGATGTGTCATATAATTGAAAAAGAATTAAAAGGATATAAGTTTGGTAGATCCATGTATCAGTGTTACCCGTAACATTTTCCAAAGACAGAAACCAGTGACTCATTTCATATCAGTGATAACAAGCTTGAAGTAATCATGGGCTTTGTCATCTCTGTACCAAAAGTACATATATATGAAGTGAAGTTCTGAAGCACATGAAGTTACATATTTTGCCATCAAAAATCATTAAAAATTGACCAGCTACATGTTTCTGTCATTGAAAAAATGTTCTGCCCACTCAATTTGTTTGCAAATCAACTTAAACATATGTAACTTCACAATGGATGTGCCACAGTCTCTCTGTATGTAGTCTCTGAAAAGAGCTTTGAAATAAGGGTTGCTTGTTGGTGATGTGCTGAATTTGAACTTTTTGAATGCACAAATTTCTGGAATTAGGGACCACACTAAGCAATGCCTGGTGTGCCAGATCTGACTTCTAGCGCCCCACCATCCAATCATGTAATTGCAGGTCATTGGCAGAATCTCACTGGAAGCTCAATGTGCCACAGTTCTCAGCCTGATCCATCATGCCCTTCCACGTCAACTTTTGTCGCAGGCGCTACCGTTCCAGTCAAGGGCAAATGGCAAATGCCCAAAGTGATTACATCTGGGCCGCTGCGAGTAAATGGATCACAAGGCAGATGCCGACCAGCCGAACTATCACGTTGGCACGCGCGAACGTTTTAAAAAGATATGCTGGTTCTTAGCGACCATTCACCCAATCACTGAAACCTACACTATGCTACTCAGCAGCTAAATTCAGACTGGAGTAGCAATATGGTGACTTAATCTAGATCCAAACGCCTTAAAAACGCAAAGAGAAAATTTCACGTGCAAGAGCAGACGACCTACATGAGAACCTACTGCTCTAGTTTGCGCCAAATCTTCACCATTCGATACAACATTTAGGGCCAAATATTAGAGCCAGGTCGGGTCAAAGATGGTCAGTTTTCACGGATTCACTTTTTGCGTGCGGACAGCTTGGTCTTTCTTCGGATCCCACTTCTTGGATTGGCGCCAAACTTTTCCATTTGATGCACCATGCCTGATTCCCTCTCATGGTTGCGAGTACCTGGACCAAAGACCAGGCAAAAGCTGTCATTTTGACAAATTTCAAATTTCTTGCTTGCAAACAACTCAGTTCTCATAACCTACTGCTTTTATCGAGGCGAAGCCCTCTCCATGTGATACACCATTTTGATGAGGCAGTATTGATGGCCGTATTCCTCGTAGAATAAACAGAATAATGGGGAATTGGGTGTGATGTTTCGGCTACATGGCTTCGTCAAATGGGTATCAGTAGTGCATTCAAAATCGTCTGCCGACCCCTCGATCTCTGTTTTTTTTTTAAACAGCGAGGCACAGTTTGTACCGGTCACCAACATTTAGAGGATTAAACAAGGAGCAATTGCTAGCCATTGCTAGTGGCCGGTAAAAATGGCGCGGTTTAAAAAAAGACAACTCTGAACAATTGAGTAGGATCGGCAGGCAATTCTGAAGTTAGTACTGTTATTTGTGTCGATAAATGCATGCATCCGAAATATCACATCTATCTTTCCATTCTCTTGTTTATTCTGCGAGGAATATGACTATTGATACTGCCATATTTATGCTATCAATACCAACATTGTCTCTCTGTCTGTCTGTCTTTCCGTCTCTGTCTGTCTGTCTCTCCGTCTGTCTGTCTCTCTGTCTCTCTGTCCCTCCGTCTCTCTGTCTCTGTGTCTCTCTGTCTGTCTCGCTGTGCCGCTAAGAGAAGGAGCATGATGCCGCTATTAGTCTCCGCTCTGCCCAGCCAGTCTGAAATGGGCGGAAACAGACGCAACACTTGGGAATAGGAAATAATTATTTCCAGGCGAATCGGCCTCGCGAAATCCGTCCGAGTGACTCATTGAAAAGGGCGAATTTCAGTGGAGGCTATGACCTCGCTGCTTTGCTCCAAAAGGGCATTGAGGTCTCGAGTTAACAGTGGCGGGCCCGGCCTCACCTGAAATAATATAAAGTGAAGCATCTCTGCCAAAGCTGTGTTACGTTGTTCCAAGTTGCTCCATTTGGGACATAATTAATTCATCTAAACATCACTCTCAGCTTTCAGCGGCAGTCTGCAGATTTGCGTCATGTTTTGGACAAGGTGAGATGGCATTCCTTTTTCCACAGGATTCCCAGCTACCCATCCTGGAGCATCCTTTCAGCGTTCGTTCTTCACACCAGCTCAAGTATCATTGGATGGATTTCCACCACAGCCTGTTGGACCTGGATGAATATGAATTCGAGAGAGCTCCTGGAAACATTGCTCGGGTGGTCAGTAGCTGATGATGGCCAACAACACATGCCGAAACAAGTGAAGCACATTTTTTTTAAAGTGTGATGCAAAGCGCCGTATTGTTGTTTTTTTGCTAGCTTGGAGTCAAACCGTATCTGCTACCATATTACAAACATCGCCGGTCCTGGGGTCACTGTAATGGTTTACCTTGTGTTTCAGCGCTCTTCTCACTATCCATCAATGTGGAGAGAGAAGTAGCCGTTACGTTGCCCTGGCGTTATATGCAAGAGTTATGCATCGATGTCTTGTTTTTACACCTAACCTCGTTATTCCGTTTTGATTCCCCACCACTTAAGGTCAGTAGGGTATGACTGTGACTATGCTAGATTCAACTTGGCCCTCGCTTGCCACCTTCCACAACGAAGGGCAGGCGACCACCTTGCCGGCTGTGTATCGATGTGCTAGGGGCAGACTTTTTGAGCAGTAAGCGCTTTGCCCGACTTGCCCGTGGCTTAGCACGACCCTTGCACTACGCTTAACACATCTAAGACATGTGCTGATTAAAATGAGGACAGTTCTCAGGGTAAAATTCACGCCATTTTAGATTTAGTCCGGATGGGGCATTTCACCACGATTTGGCTCGGTCTTAACACCCTCGCGCCTCAGATTTAGTTGTTATCTATTCTATGGGAGAATCCGGTGCTGTGAACCTGTCTAAGAAAGCTTAGGTCGATCCGACGCACGGTATGTAAGATATGAGGCTCGCAATTTTGCAATGCGTGCGATACAGGAGTATTTTTAGCGGTCTTATTCGTCAAAAAATGTGCGATTATGCGAATGCTAAACACCTTTCGAAGTTAAGAAAAATGATGTAGGAAAGATAGAAAAATGATAGGAAAATGAATGAGGTCTGTCTGTTGGGGTACAAAATATTGGGGTACACATAATTTTCAATGCGTTTTACATCTCTGCGTGTCATCCACGCAGCGCTCTTATTTTCTTGCGTTGCTAAAACTTCCTTCAAAGCGCGTGTTTTTGACGTGGATGACATCGAAGATCATTTCCCGTCTCCTGTTGTCCACATTTCCAAGCCCATGCATTTACTGATTACCTTCCTCTCAAAGTTGTAGACTGAAACATTGCACATTGGTTAGTTGACTCACACACACCTCCATATCAGAGTACGAGCAAAACGCTGGTACAATCAATTTCAGGCATTGAATGAACGAATTGTACGCATGGCCTCAGCCGAAGACACAACAAACAAGGCAGCAACAGTGAGATTGTTACCGGATGTGCCCGACGACGCTCTGGCCTATTCTTCCAAACAGTTTTGCGGCTTTCGTTGTCGTCACACTTCTGGAGGGAAGCACGTGCACACCGACAGTGCGCCGACGGCCGCCGCTTCGGAGGAGCTTCCTTTGAGACATTTAGTTCCGGCACCTGGCTCGTCTTCGCTGATGATCAAGAAATAAGTCGATGGCACGCGCAGCGCTCTGCCTGCCGGCTGCACAGTAGCAACGGTATTTGCACGCGCTTCTGGGGTCAGACCCGCGCTAACAAGCCTGTACAACATGAAATTGGCAGGACTGAATAGCCCGGCCGTGTGTTAATATTATTTTGATCCGGGACCATTAAGATCAGTCTGGAACGTAATGCGTGACATCCAAGTCCGCTATTGGGTCCCAGATGCAGCAGAAGCGTGGGTGGTCAGTTACCTTCGGTACCCCTTCGTGAGACAATGTGCCACAATGGACGGACACTAGCCCTTGTTTATCAGGAGCGTTTAGAAGGCATGAATTGACATTTTATAATTGCTTCTCCCGGATGCGTGCTCCTCTCTATGCTGTGTGTTATACATATGTTGTATATATACACATTAATATATATATATATATATATATAACATGTACATATATACACAAATACATATAATTATATATATATATATATATATATATAAAGTTTGTCCTTATGCATGTTTCCTGCAACTTAACCAAACTACCTTTCGGCGAAGCATGGCTTACACACATGGTACAACAACAAAAACTGAACGACATTTTTAGAGTGATGACAGATTTTATGCTGTCCTTACATCTTGATGGACCATAGATAACATTTGGAATTTTCACTGAGGGACTAATCGTCCGGACTATTATAGCCTTCGTTTGGTGTCCGAGTATGTATGAGCTGTATGTGGTATGTACGTTTCGACCAGGTAGTTCTCGGGGGCTCGTCAGGCTGAGTGCGGAGAGGGACCGGAGTCCTGGATGGTGTTTGACCTTCGACCATGCGTGCGTCACAACCGGAGTGGTCTCGGTGAAATTACTTGGGTTCTAAGCGGGGTTTTTTGCTTGTTTGTGAGGGACAGTTGGCAAGGGCATTTGGACGGTCAATAGTATATTACTGGACGAAAGCGCCGCACCGGTAGTCAGAAGACCCCAGTTTGAATCTCGACCAATCAAAAGAGACAATTTGAACTGCGGCGCTTACATACCTGGTAGCCAAACACCATCCGGTCCTTCACAGGACTCAACAGCACCTGACGACGGCCAGCGACTGAGCTGGTCTAAATCTGGTAGTGCATGCCAACGTGCCAAAGGAGGACTTCCGTCCTGAACTCTATTCTATCCGTGATACGCTTATGGCTCGTTTCAATAATTCCATACAGTTGTGTTAGTCAATTTCGGCGACCCGCACCACCAAACATATATTTCACCGCGGTCACAAGGCTGGTTACGGTATTTAGGGTCACGGGGTCACGAGGTCGATTTTTATTCAAAAGCTTAAAGAATAAAAAACATCACAATCTTCAAATCATGAGCTGCGAATCGCCTGTAGGATTTGTGCATCACACTTGTTTAATAAAACATACAGGCCGCCAAATATTACATACATCGTTGACTTTAAAAAGCGTTAGGACCATCTCAAAAACAGACTTGAAATCGAGTTTAAAATCTCAAAAATGATTTCAGGGCACCAAGTGATGTCACGGAAAAGCTAATATCAAAATCTGAGATGTAAATGTGATTTTTGCATTTGGTGTTCCATTTGTGATGGAATGCTTATGTATGTATGTGCGTATTCATGTGGATAAAGATGTACGCATGCATGTGCACATGCATGCATACATATCTACATTATGTGTGTATAGATGTACGCATGTATATATTGGTGTACGCATACATGTATGTACGCATGCATGCATGCATTTATTAGATGAAGTGCCATTCATTTGTGTGGCTTTTCATGAGCACAGGTCAGTCGATATTAGACGGCAGACATCCATGAGAACATCATGCCAACAGCACATTGAGCTGGCATACATTTTTTCGTTTCTGTGATGACTGCAAACCAACCAAGGGGTCCCCAGAAAATTTCAAGGACTTTGCGCACAGTTACCGACCGTGAGTGAAATGCAGTGGTGGCTCCGTATGTCAATGCCCTGACGGCTCTGGTGGCATTTACCCAGAACGATTCTACCAAACGTCTCAAACAATTATGGCACGCATCATACGCTACATTTGGATGTTCAGAACTACCTTACAACAAGATGTGGAGCACACAGCCAAGCTGGCCTCACCAAGCGCAGACTTCCCTCTTCCTGGCCCCAAGCCTTTGAGAGCATCACGTTTGGGGACCTGGCTGGTTGATAGCTTTAAGGTTGTAATTCTATTGTACAGCAAAGCAACACTCTAATAGGCAGGGCTATATTAGCTCGCTCAGCATCCGCGAGGTGCATAGAAAAAAGAACAGAATGGGCTGCAACCAACAAGTTTTGTCTTCGTAGGGAGTAAGCTTACGTTTCCTTAGGTTTCAGAGAAGCTAATTTACATAGCTGCTTGCTGGTTGCCAGCACTTGTTGGGACCAAAGTTGATCCAAAACACTAAGGGCTACTAAATGATCAAACCTGGCCAGTGCTGCCACATAATCTTGAAGTCCGTAATCGCACTGGCTCTGGGGATGACTGGCGCAAATTTGAGCGCAGCTGATACGGCGAACTAGTTATGCTGACACATTATTCGGTTTGGACTGTTCCTGTATATGTGAAAGACAACTGTCAAATACACAAAATGAATTGGTATGTTGATTCCAGTCTGGTGAAGGCTGCCCGGGCCGAGAATATGTTCGGCTCTCTGCGAGTCTTCATTGCGACAATTAAGCACAGCCTGCCCTGAACTTATCAATGGAACAGGTGTGAATAGTTGTAGATATTGATAGTCGTTCTACTTTGCTCTTATCCGGCAGGCTGAGCGCGGTCAGAGGCCTTTGCTGGATGAATCGCTGAGCGGCACATCTCTGGTGGTGCACATGCTGAGGTAGGTGGCATACTGGGCTGTCCTGCTGAGGTAGAAGGTGCACTGGGCTGAGATGCTGGGGTAGGTGGTGTACTGGGCTGAGATGCTGGGTAGGTGGTGTACTGGGCTGAGATGCTGGGGTAGGTGGTACTGGGCTGAGATGCTGGGGTAGGTGGTGTACTGGGCTGAGATGCTGGGGTAGGTGGTGTACTGGGCTGAGATGCTGGGGTAGGTGGTGTACTGGGCTGATCTGCTGGGGTAGGTGGTGGTGTACTGGGCTGATGCTGGGGTAGGTGGTGTACTGGGCTGAGATGCTGGGGTAGGTGGTGTACTGGGCTGAGATGCTGGGGTAGGTGGTGTACTGGGCTGAGATGCTGGGGTAGGTGGTGTACTGGGCTGAGATGCTGGGGTAGGTGGTGTACTGGGCTGAGCTGGGGTAGGTGGTGTACTGGGCTGAGCTGCTGGGGTAGGTGGTGTACTGGGCTGAGGTGCTGGGGTAGGTAGTGTACTGGACTGAGCTGCTGAGGTAGGTGGTGTACTAGGCTAAGCTGCTGAGGTAGATGGTTGACTAGGCTGAGCTGCCGAGGCAGGTGGTGTACTGGACTGAGCTGCTGAGGTAGTAGGTGCACTGGACTTAGCTGCTGAGGTAGTTGGTATACTGGGCTGAGCTGCTCAGGTAGAGGCTGTACTGGCTGAGCTGCTAGCTGAGCTGCTGAGGTAGATGGTCTATTAGGCTGAGCTGCTGATGCAGTTGGTGCACTGGGATAAGTTGCTGGGTTAGTTGGTGTAAAAGGCTGAGCTGCTGAGGTAAATGATGTGCTGGGCGAAGCTGTGCAGAGCTCCTGTTGCTGAGCTTGGAGACGTGCATTCCATTATGATGGATTCGGCAGGTTACTGCTCAACCCGTTCAGTCGTGTTGAACTGGCTGATTTAGTCTTTCTCTGGGCATGTTTGTCGCATTTCAGACTGGGGTCCTATTTTATGGCTTGTAAGCTTCAATGGGTGCACGTGTCATATTGTGGAAAAAGTTATGACGGAAACTAAGAATAGGTTTCAGAGCGATTGCGTAGTTTTCAAACTGTCTGCCGCTGTGAAAGGTTGTCATTTTTTATTTGTGTTGAAATGAACCGGCCAGGTGCAGATTTAAGCATGCATCGCATTACGGTGGAATGGGATTTGCGAAAGGTCGTATTAGTTTGGGCTTTCCAAGCGGGTCAAAACGGATTGTAAAACGTTGGTGTGTTTGGAAAGTGTGAATTTAGTCGAGACATTCCACGACAAATCGACAGGTCGAACGGTCAGTTTACACCCTCGTTTCTCAAGTTTTCATGAAACAGGGTCAGGGGGGTGGTCAGCGGCGCTGAGGACGCCGGTGACATTTTCGGGTCTCCATTAAGCGGTTTGGGAGGTGCAGCCTCCGGCATTTTCGTGTTGTTTGGTTGGAGTGCTACATTCGACGGCGGTTTTTCCGCTACGATGGAAGAAAAAAGTATACACTTGTATGTCAAAATGATGCAAAAACCTCACAGACTACGTGTATATCGGGGCTGGAAGCATCTTGCAAAAAAGATACTAATTGTGACATGAATATTTGCAGTTCACTCAAAATCATTGATGCGATTTTGAACCTTTCTCATTTTTACATGAATGACCACAAATTGAACCACTCTCCGAATTTAAAGAAGGTGGTTATCGGCTTGAAAAAGTTAGGAAACAATGTCACGATAAGGGACTACGCGTTATTCGCGCCATCGTCGGCTACCGGCGCAGTATCTCTCATGTGGCTCTCCGCACAGGCGGCGGAAAATAGCCGCATTGTGAGAAAACACTAAGCTTAACAACACGATGGCTTGTATGCGCGTGGAAGTCGACTTATTGCGCTAGTGACTCAGTCTAACTCACTCATCAAAACCCTTTAAATCAAGCGACCGGTCGTTCCCTCCCATCGCCTGAATCTAACGCAAGGACAATGACAGTCTGAACACTCAATGGGGTCACTCTGTGAACCTTCAGCGTCTTTTTGACAGTCTCGGCCGTAGCGAAGCTGATGCTAAGCTCATCCTCTGAGCAAAGCATTTCTCCTTTTGGTATGGAGAAACATACCGTTTGCACATTAACGTCCCCTGCTAGAACTGGTGTAACTTCTGAGCAGAGCGAATATGATCCGAATGGAGGCACCACAGGCTGGCACTGGCAGCAACACTTTCCAAGGTCTCTCCACTCCATCGCAAGAGTTCTTCCCTTGAGGTATGGTGACGTAATGTCAATCGCACTTCACGAAAAAGTCCTCCTCATGAAAGCAAATGTTCCAGTAATTGAACCTGTTCGTGTACTGCGCAGCTGATGTATCTGATAAGTAATACACTTTTCCGTATTTGAAGCGGCGCTTTTCACTTCCGGTGAATGGCTCTGTAAGAGTGTATCTCCCGTGAAAGTGTTATGTTTCATCGCGTTTGACAGTGCGCAATAACTTTTATGTGTAATCTGTCCAGGTTGGTGGCAATATGCCACAAAAGGGTGCTGTGCGCATGGTGGTGCATTCCAATGAAACGGCTGGATTTCGTCTTGAACGACGAAAGCGTGCATTTCTGAAAGGTAGAATTATCAAAGCGTCGTCCTCGGGCAGTCGTTTTAAAGAGCATCGAGAAATTTACCGTGGCGTTGGGCCGTTGAGTGATGTCTGGTAACTACAACTGTGGCTTTTGACAGTTTGGTCAAAAAGTCATCTTTTGGCAAAACAAGGCCAGCTAAAGTACAGCATGCAGTGTTACCCACTGGCTGAATCCAATTTTATTGACCGAATCCGAAATGTTCTCTGTTTGCGCATTGGTAGCGTTCATCAAAAATGATCGCACCCGATCCTCAGCGCGGACAATTCTCACACTTCCGTATCATGCGGGTCTCTTTGTGAGCATCACACATGTGACTCAGAAGGAGAAGGCCCTATTAAATGACATCTCGCAGGCCAATAGATCCAATCATCAGCTTCGCGTTCCGGTGACAGACACTGGTGGGCAGCACACGCAAACAGCGTGAGTGCCGCTGCTGCCCATGAGGAAGCACCGGATAATAGCCTCATGTTAGCATAGGTTTTTCTTCAAACAGTATTTCACTTTCGTAGCATTTATGACGCAATCATTTAACACGTAAGTGTGTTGCAAACATTACAAAACACGCCCGTTGAAAAAGTAAGGGGCATGAAAGATATTACTTTCATACTAGTGAGCAGGGAGTCCAACGAGATTTGCCCCGCAGGAGTGGCTTCTTCCAATCTTATCCCTAGCCAGTCAGAATGATTTCGGGAAAACTGACATTTCCGATCAAATCGGGCGTGTCTGATCTGAGTAAATGAGTCCAAAAGGGGTTATGCTCCCTTTAAACCTCGCCGTGCACCCGTTTTGTGCCTTCCAAATTGATCGGTGCAGCAGGGTTGTTTGGGCGTTTCATTGTTGCAAGATACTATCAATACAACTACGCGCTCCACCCGCACTACAGACACTGCTTCTGAGTCGCCCGATATGAACAAGAGACCCGACCACCTTCACGGTACTCACTCACCTTCCCCCTGCTCTAATTACCCTAGCCTCGACAGTACACATGAAGGGGGAGGGGGGCGGGGGGGGGGGGGGGGCAGCCGGCTGCGGCGGTGCGCCGCGTGCCCAGTCTTCGTGCACCACGCATGATTCATCTGTGCGTGGACCATGCCTTTCTTAGCGGATTACCACCTTTTTTATTTTAGAAATGTTGGGGCATACACTACGCCGTTGAGAACATGCTGATGAGAAAATATCAATATCGCATAGGAACTTTGTTCTTCGTGCCTATGCCTATCAAAAGGTCATAATGCGCAGCCTATTATTAATTGTGTGACGATTTTAAGAGTGGCATAGAGATATTCGGGACAGTTTTCTGATCATTTCAACATAAAGGTTTGTCCAATTATTCCTCCAGCAAGTCAAAAAATTGCCAGCGAGGGGAGCTCCGCAACCACGCAACTCGAAATTGCTGAAGGCCATTCTTTGGAAACGGTGCAACTGAGAGATTGCCACCAGCGCCTTCAGCGCTGATGACGACTTTTATGACCCAATTTAACTGAAATCCGAGGGATGAAGGTGTAGGGCACTGTCGATTTGTCGTGGAGTACCCCAGCTAGACCTCTCATGATGGGCAAGAGGACCCGGAGATCCAAGATGTCGGGGAGACCATCGTCCGACTAGGGAAACCGGTGTAGGTGAAGGTACCGGTGAAACCGGTGTAGGTGTAGGTATCGGTGAAACTAGTGTATGTATAGGTATTGGTGAAACTGGCGTATGTATAGGTATTGGTGAAACCGGTGTAGGTCTAGGGAACGGTGAAACCGGTGTAAGTGTAGGTATCGATGAAGCTGGTGTATGTGTATGTATCGGTGAAACCGGTGTAGGCTAAGGTGCCTCTAAATTACTGATGATAGAGACAGACCATTGCGAGCAAGGGCGCGGGAACGGCCACCAAAGCTCATTGCCATCAAGCTGCAATGATAGTTTAAGATGAGACATAGCAACAGCCCTCCGGCAATATCTTGTTGACAAAAGTTGCTTCCATAGTGAACTGATGCCGTACTGTGGCGTTCGGATGTATCCCTGGTATAGGAGTTGTGGGGGAGGAGGGGATAGCCAGATCTGCGGCGGTCGGCACAATGCCGGGCCGGGCTGGCGTGTCAGGGCGGACGAGTGTGTGTTGCTGCGGGTCTGCTGCTGTGAGAGTGTGTCGACATCGTGGACACAGCGGACATGCCAACGGCATCCGAGTCAACACTTGCGTGGTGGGGCAGATGCGGCGGCCTGGCCGCCGTGCACGCGGTGGCAGACGGCCGTCGCGCACGACACCGGTCACGGGGTCCGCCGGTCAGCTGGCGGCGCCTCCCGTGTTCGGGCGGAGCAGGGCAGCCCGGAGAGAGCGCGCTCAGCGCCGGCCCGTCACCGGCCGCTGCGTCCGCGTCATCCGGCCGGGCCGTCATCGATCGGAGCTGAGTCAGCCGAGCCGATCCACCCACAGACGAGGCGCCTGCTGGCTGTGACGTCTCGACGGAGGTCAGTCGGCGGGGATGAGACCCGCGGAGCCGCCCGGTCACGTGCTGTCGGCGTGCGGCTGCCGCCCGTCGGGCTGGACTGCCGCCGGTCGGTGAGACGCGTTGCCCGCCGACGCCGCCGGGTCGCCAGCGGTCAATTCTGGCCCAGCCCGGCCGCTGATTCAGTCGGCCGCCGATGATGCCGCTGACGGGTCTGAGTCACTGGTGTAGATGCCGCTCGGCGGAGCACCATCGACATGCGAGCCAGCCACCTTGTACAATATGGACGCCTCCCGGCCGACCACTGTTCGGTGTTGGGCCGGCTGCTGTCCGCTGTCGGGCCGGCTGCTGTCCGGTGCTGGGCCAGCTGCTGTCCGGCGCGGGCCGGTTTCTGTCCGTTGGCTAGCCGGCTGCTCTCCGGTGTCGGTCCGGCTGCCCTCCGCTGTCGGGCCGGCTGCTGTCCAGTGTGGGGCCGGCTGCCGTCCCGTGTCAGGCCAGCTGCTGTCAGGTTTGGGGTCGGCTGCCGTCCCGTATCGGGCCAGCTGCAGTTCGGTGTCGGGCTGGCTGCAGTTTGGTGTCGGGCCAGCTGCTGTGCGCTGTGGTGCCATACCGGCCGGTCCAGCGCTGGCTCGGCCATCGGACGCGCCTTCGGCGCGGGAGACGCCGAGGGCCACGCGCCCGTACGACGCCCGGCCACACTTAATCGCGTCGCCGTGCAAAGCGGCGCGATAAACGCAAAGCCCAGCTCATCTACCCGCAAAACAACCGCTTAAATTCAAACTCATACCCGACTTACAGTTATGTTCTTCGGTCATTTTGGCCACTGGCGAGAGCCCTCACAAGGCAAAAAAGTACATAACTGCCGAAATTAAGTGGGTACTAGAGCAAATGCGGGTAAGAAGCATTCTCCCTTCAAGATGCCGCCAAACATTGTGTGAGGCTGAACGAAAGTGAGAGACAAAGGCGGTGAGTGGGACAGAGAGGAAAACGGAGACGGAGACTTTATGGCTGGGACTGGGACGGAAGCTGAGACAGATGCGGATGCGATTGCGGTTGCGATTGCGGATACGGATTCAAATGCAGGTGCGGATGCAGATCCGGATGCGGGTACGGACGCGGATGCGGATGCTGTTGCGGTTGCGGTTGCGGTTGCGGTTGCGGATGCGAATGCAGATACGAATGCGGGTGCGGGTGCGGATGCAGATGTGGATGAGTGCGGTTGCGGATGCGGTTGCGGCTGAGGATGCAGATGCGAATGCAGATGTGGATGTGGTTGCGGTTGCGGTTGCGGATGCGAATGCAGATGCGGATGTGGTTGCGGATGCGGATGCGGATGCGGATGCGGATGCGGAGGCAGATGCGTGTGCGGATGCAGATGCGGATGCGGGTGCTGATGCCGTTGCGGTTGTAGTTGCGGATGCGGACGCGAATGCAGATGCGGATGCAGATGCGGATGCGGGTGCGGATGCCGTTGTGGTTGCGGTTGCGGATGCGAATGCAGATGCGGATGCGGTTGCGGTAGCGGTCGCGGATGCGGATGCAGGTGCGGATGCAGATGCGGGTGCGGGCGCGGGTGCGGGTGCGGATGCGGATGCGGATGCGGATGCGGATGCGGATGTGGATGCGGTTGCGGTTGCGGATGCGGATGCGGATGGGAATGCAGATGCAGGTACGATTGCGGTTGCGGATGCGGATGCGGATGCGGATGCGGATGCGGATGCGGATGGGGATGCAGGATGCGAGTGCAGGTGCGGTTGCAGTTGTGGTTGTTGTGGTTGCGGATGTGGTTGCGGTTGCGGTTGCGGTTGTGGTTGTGGTTGTTGTGATTTTGTTATTGTTTCAAGATATGATGCTCTTAAAGGGAGTGTTCCGCATTGAAAGATATGGAGCCAAGCATCAGATATGGTGAGAAAAGCCGACTTGTAACTGTCGGTGTGTTTTTAATTGCACAAGACCGCTCCAGGCAACACAATTTCACTAGTTGGTAAATGTGCCCCTGAATACGTAGTTTCTTGATTGCGTCATTGTGCGTTTGCATGATATGAAAAGCCTAAAACAGCGACTTGCTCATGCATGATACAATATAATTATACCCAGCCATAGTCCGGGCGCAGAATAACCTCTGCTCTTCACGCGCCCCCTAAGCCCAAGTATTAACTTCAGAGTTGCTACCAGACTGGCCGTGCGAGATCACCACCGTAACGGACGGGCT
Source organism: Pollicipes pollicipes (assembly GCF_011947565.3). Lineage (NCBI taxonomy): Eukaryota > Metazoa > Arthropoda > Thecostraca > Pollicipedomorpha > Pollicipedidae > Pollicipes > Pollicipes pollicipes. The sequence continues at coordinate 16,536,836 of NW_023596136.1, read as the reverse complement.
GACTGATCTGTGGTACTTCAACTTGTCGAGAGGAGGCGTGCTTATCAATGCGTGTGGCAGAACCCATATATCGTTATATACGGGTGCTTTGGCCTTTCTCCGTTGCCTTGTATGTTTTTCCCTGATTTTATATTGCCTACTTGCATTCAAACAGTCGGTGACTGCGCCATTCTTAAGCAATTTGATTCCGGCCTCATTTCTGTCATAATTAGCACCAATGCCCGAGTTCCTGTACCATGTGGCACAGGCCGTGGTTCGGATTCGAAACTTTGCACTGAGCGTTTCACATTTGTTGCGGACCAATCGAACTCTGATGAAATCCGCCAGAAATCGGCCTGACGTGCGCCAGCCTGAAATAATTGAACGAGCCATGTTTTACTTAACCTTCAGCACTGAATGGCCCATTGGTTGGCAGTATTCGCATGACATTTCCATGACGCTATGCATAGCTGGGTGACCTTGAAATAGTGTGCACGAAATGGTCCGCACACATTTGCGGGCGTGAACCTAAAAAACAAGAGGGCATTGGATCTTAAAAAGGGCATAACTGTGAATTGCACCGAATGATCTTCGAAAGGGCTATCACGGTTCAGTCAGAGACAAAGTGTTTCCCATTTGAGGATAGTGAGGCATGCTTTATATAGGATCAAATAAGCCCATCTGAAACTGCTTGCTTTCTTTTGAAACCAATGGAAAAAACTGCTGTTGACAACGAAATTTCCCCTTTTCTATATTATTGTTCATCTATACGTCATCTTGTTCGTCAGGATCCCTGCCAGTCTGGCTTGTCAGAATTGCCACTGTAGTAGAAGGGCTGACTCACTGCTGTTTTCTGGTGCATGTTTGTAGAACCCGAATATCGTGAATCGTTCGTATTTTGACCCTTTCTCGCGGTATTTGTGATATCTGCCAGTGGTTTTATAATTATTGAATTGCGTGTACATACTTGGTTATGGCACTTCACGTATGCTATTAGATTCCCAACCGTATTTCCGTCTTAACTAGTACCACTGCCCAAATTCCTGTGATACTCAGTACAAAACGTGGTTCGTGGTCGAAGCTTGTGCTCATTGCATTGAACTGATCGAAGACCAACTGATGTCCGTTAATGCCACGAATCGTGCTGACGTACGCTAGGCACGAATAATTCAATGGTCGTACTTTTCTAACCTTGAGCACCGCAAGACCAGTGAGGTGGCGATATTTGTGTGATGTTTCTGTTGCGTCACGCATCCCTAGGCGAATCTGAAATAGTTGCACGAAATAGTGTACATAAGTTCGCAGTTGTCAAACTCAGAAACAGCTTGGGTTTTTAAGTCCGAAAATGACATTGCTGCGAGCTGCACTGAGTGGTCTTCAAAGTGTCTGTTCCAGTTCAAAGCGTCGTACAAGTGTGAAACACTGCATTCGATGATTGGGCGTCTGGCGTTGAAGGATTGTTGCTGACTGCACTGGAATGCGTCTGTGTATTAAACGGGTCAATCTAAATGGGTCACTGGGCTTACCTCGCGTTCCTGGGCCCTCTGATTGGTACCCGCCCGAGCTCACGCGGCAAACGCTTCTGCAGGAGGCCGGTCTTTAGAGCATCCGGCTTTTTCCATCCGAGTTTTTGCCCGGGAGCGGTTACGATGGCGTGGCAACGGCTCTCCACCAGCTCCACGCCAGCTCCCCGCCAGCTCCCGCCAGCTCCCGCCAGCTCCCTATCGGCTCCCCGTCACCTTCCTATCGGCTCCGTCACCTTCCTGTCGGCTCCCTGCCAGCTCCCTGCCGGTCCCCCGCCCTGTCGGCTGCCAGCTTGTGATCAGAAGAGGGATGCTGCTGGCCAGACGGCACGGAAGTGACGGCCCTTCATATGCCCGTACCGGAACTCATCGCTGCCGGTGATACCCACCAGATGTGCTCCGTGCCGACCATCGCCGCTGGCGCAGGTGGCCGGCGTGTGGTGGGCGCCGCAGTCGGGGGGAGGGGGATACGCACGACTGACTGCTGATCACGTCCCCGGTTCGTGCCTGTTTCATATGAACGCCCCACACATTCTCCTGTGTTTTGTTCTGACGTTGTAAGTGGAAAGTTTCGGACCGTTGATTCCGGCATTCTCGTTGGAAGGGTTATTCTCGGCACTGTGTCATGGGAATGGAGTCTCCGAGTCACTCCAATTCACACCCTCGCCGTTGCTGGCATAATTGAGAAACCACGCTGTGAGCTTTGTGGTCGGCCGGGCTGTGCTTCGCGTCATGTTTTCTCTTTTCTAAACGGTAATGCGGGAACAGGAGTGTGTGAGTAGGCTGTTGAGTGCTGGACACCGAGAACGATGCTATGCTGAGCTGGGCTGGACTGGGCTGGCCAGACACGGACCTGAGACGACCATACACGGACCTGAGACGCCCAGACGGACCTGGAAGGACCAGACACGGAACTGAGACGACCAGACATGGACCTGGGACGACCGGACACGGACCTGGGACGACTATACACAGACCTGAGACGGCCAGACACGGACCTGGGGACTGTTACATCCGCGCCGGCGAGTGTTTCGGGTTCGACCCACTATCGACCAATGCGATGGATGCTTTGTGTTTCAATCCCCACCCGCGCATGACACGGAGTCTTGACGGCAACTGTATTTCTGTGCTACCACACAAAATAAGCAAAACGACGGGCTGCCAAATCCCTGCATCACTTTCCCTGTATGAAGGGAAGTGATGCAGGGATTTCGCATCCCCACATGGACGACCAGGCACGGACCTGAGACGACCAGACACGAGGCCTGGGACGACTGGAGACGGAATTGGGGTATGTCACCCGGCAGACCTGGTGCAGCTTGACGATGCTGTCTATGGGCTAGAACACTGGAGGCGGACAGTATTTGCGGAGCTAAATGAAATGACCAGGCGGAACACTTTCCCTGCATAACGTTTGCTTTTTCTGCAGGATGGAAACGACGGACTCTTACTGGGCTCTTTTTGTGAAGGTGTGTTGCATCATATCATGGGAGTGTTCGGAAATGCTGTAACTGGGGAATTTTGTGATTGATCATTTTTCATTTCGCCCCTGGTTAATGAACTAGTATCCCCTCTCGTCATAAGTATGCGTGCAACTGGATGCGTGCATGCATAGAGCATGTAAAGGCGCATGTTTAGGATGGAAGGAAAGATGTGATGATCTTTAACTATAGAAGTGGATATCCGTGGAGAAAAGTGCTGGTCACGTTACCAAAAATGCTAAAATATGTCATGTATGCAATTTGTGTCACTCACCATTCACACCCGGCCGCCACCCGGGCAACTGTACGGCACGTGCTTAAGGTGACCACCATTAAGGCAGGTCACCGAGGCCCTCAGGGCTCTTGCAGATTTGACATTTTAGGAAACCCCATAGATAATCATCCAGGGAGTAGGATGCGGTGATTGAGACGGCCACGGGCCGTCCGTCTTTCAACTAATGGTGTACGCTCCCTCAGTGGTGCTCCAGCCAGGTCAGGGTCACTGTTGAAGCGGAGTGAGCCGCTCCAGCATGCTGGAACCATGTGTCCCGTTCGCTGTCAGAGTCTTGTTACCTCAGCTGCCTCCAGAAGCGCTCCAGCATGTCGACGCAGCGCTCTTTGTTGACCGTGGCCTTTGAGCCTTCTGCACATCGGGAGAAGGACGCTGTCGCCTTTGAGCTGTACAGTGAGGTCTCCAACATGGTGTCTGGCAGTTTCGAGGCCCAAAGCCTCCAGTTGTATGTGTATATATATATATATGCATATATATATATATATATATATATATATATATATATCGACAGTATATGAACGGTTTCGTGTGTCCATGCCGTTGATAGCTCATGACTGAGCCCCAGGAAGAAGTTGCGTGGACAGTATTCGTTATCCAATAAAAGTTTTTGCACACGCCTCACAATGCTTTGTCACACTGTCATTTTTTGTTGATTTTTTTGTGCATATCATGCGATATCATTACACTGAACCATTACCATCACATGAGTGCACAGGGCGAGGTGTACGAGTGTCACTTCAAGAGCGCAGCAGCTTCAAAAGGAAGCGAAACATTCATCGCAATCTTCCTTTGAACTGCTTTTATCGGTTTTTTTTGTCCAGCCCGCGGTTGGGCTCCAAAGCGAACAAAGGGCTGGTGCTCGCTGGAACTGGAACTGCAAGAGAGCAGGCGGGCCCGTGGTCCCATCCTTGCAAATGTTCGCCGATTGGCCAACAGTGGCGACCATCAGATGGCGTAATTAATGTATTCTGAGGTTTTGTAAATTGCTCTTACCAAGGGGGCTTTTTAAAAGTGCACTTAAAATGGTGATTTTCACACCGGGATCCCGTGGTTTAAAAATAGGAACTCCGGGAGCGGGACCTTCAATGTGGGGATTTGGAGCGGGAATCAACACCTCTAGTATGATTACGTCGGAGGTGCATGATGCTAGTTAGTAAGCTATTGGCCGATTCAAGATATCAGCGGGCCTTGATCTCGCCCTCAAGACGACGAGAGAGCGTAACCTTTCGCTCTTTCTCCTTACTGTTTGCTTTGGTGTTCGCAACTTCTCCACCTCCCGACGTTTATTTCGCCTGGAGCTTAGTGTGTGATTCTTTGTGCCTGCAGTGACGGTTAGTGTAAGATTAGTATTATGTGATGTTCTGAGTTTAACAGAACAATTGTAACTTTGCTGGAGCTGTGGTAGACGTAAATATAAGTGGTGATTAATGACCGAGGCATGCGGAGCAGAACGGACGTAACGTTAGCCTGACGTGACCTGCAGCTTGTAGGTGATGCCACATCACATATGCGGCCGGCTGACATCGACGGGCTGAGACCAATACACTAATTACGACCAAGATAACTTAATCACAACACTGCAGATGATCATTGTCCGGCAGGTTACGCAATGCTGACCTGTTATTCCTGTAACACTTGTCTAAAATCCGAAGTCCAGCCCACTCACGACTTGTAACCAGAATTTTCGGCACTCCGAAATAATTACACAGCCTAGACTGTGATTCCTCCCACTCCAGTGGCGTTGAAGTGGTTGGTATCAGCACGTGGCATGCGCCGCACTGTTCTGCTAGCGTTCGTCAACACGCTTCTGGCCGGTTGCAGGCCGTCGCCTCGGCGCCGGCTCGAGCTGCCGCCGCCCTGTAGGGGTCGCTAGTGCCGCGCTGCCAGATGCCACTGCCGCTGCCACTGCGGGTGGGTCTGGACGGCGCGCCGTCGCGGCCGGCGGCCGAGGGCGGCGAGGCCCTCTGCGATGTGGCCGACAGGTGAGTCCGTCTGCGGGTGGGCCGCCGGCACGGGCCGCGTGCACCGCCCTGCACTGGCTATTGCCGGCCGGCATGGGGCCGCTTGCGGCACTCTCTGCCGCCTACTGCCGGCCGCTAGGCGCCCTGCAGCGAGCTGATACCATAGTCGGTCGGCGAAAGTGCATCGCCTCCGATCACTGCGCAGTCCATATTATGAACAAAGCTTGACCGTACGGGTAAATAAGATGTGAAGTTGGAGGTGCAAACTGCAATACGTCAGCCCCCACGGTCAAATCTGAGGCAGGCCATGTCAGTTGCTTGTCTGTGTCAAGGCCGACCATTCCGATCGCGAGCTGTCCATCGTATCACTATATCAGCGCCTGTCACTGCCTTCCTAGTGTAATAGGATCACCGTGTGGTCGGCGCCAATATGCTAACCGCCAGCGGACTGTGCACCAGTTAGGCGGCCCCATGTCACTGCCAGTGCAGGCGGGCGGGACCGGTGCGCGCGCCGTGGACGATGGGCGGACGGCGCCGGCTGTCCTAGCTGGTGGTTGCCTCAACCGGCTGTGTCCTGACGCCGCCAGCTCGGGGGACGCCGGCCAGCGGCTGTCGGCGGTGGACGCGCTACCGCGCCTGATGGGCGCCGACCCGGCCGGCTGCCTGGCCGAGGTGGTGCCGCGGCTGACGCTGGCGCTGCCCGCCTCGCCGCCCGACTTCCAGCGGGCGGCCGGCGCCAGCTTCCTGGCCGTGCTTCGCCGCGAGCTGCTGCCCCAGTCCACCTTCACGCAGACATTCCTGCAGAGCATCCTCATCTCCGTCGACAGTAAGGACCCAGGTCAGTAGCGCCAGACTGCATTCCGGCTCATCGTGAGTGATATGTCGCCAGCCTGCAGAGGGCCGGGCTGGACCCTGATAAGCTGGATCAATCGGACCGATCTGGGCGCACCACAGGGAATGCACGCCTGTCGGCTAGCGCGAGACAAAATTACAACGTGCCTACATTATGTGACCTTTTTCGCGTGTTGGCTATTTATTTGTATATCTGCTATGTTTTCTTGTGTCATTGGCTGTCGCTACGCTTTTACAGGTGTTGCTTGACTCGAGACAGCTGGCGCACTCATTTCGTCCTCGCCTCGACGCACTGCGGAGGGCCTTCAGAGTGTCATTTTGATGCGGCTTTTCTTAATGGCTGTTGAGTGCTCTGTGACGCGACCAGCGTCCGACACGTCGCTGCTTGCTGCGATCGCCTCGCCGGTTTTTGGTTACTGCGTGTCCGACGCACATTCGGTGAAGACGTCTGAAGTGTCTGACGTGCTTGAGCTGCTCCTGTCGTGGGCGAGACGTCTGACGCGTCTGACGTTTCAGCTGCTCCTGTAGTGGTCGAGACGAGAGACGTCTAACGTGTATCAGCCATGGTCGACACGTCTCCAATGTGTGACGCGTTTCTGTGCCTGTATGCTGTGTTTCAGTGGTGGCTGCCGCCTGGCTAGAGACACTACTGGACGTCATTGACCTTCTACCCAGTGACGTCATTCAGCAGGAGGTGAGGGCGCAGCGATGTGGGTCATTTTTCAGACCGTCTCGGTGCCACTGCCGCGCTGCCCGTGACGCGCAGCCGCCAGCTGCTGCTGCGCTACGCAAACTGCTGTGTCGTGGGCTACTCGGCAAGGCCAGTGATTCGACTGACTGACGGACGGACAGGCAGACTGACGGACAGCCGAATAAACATGACGTTCATCAGCGGTGGACGTGGTGGGTGGACATGTATTTTGTCTATCAGTCGTAAGCAGAGCATATCTGACAGCACTGGATTCAACTAGGATCTAGTGTGACGTTCTGACAACACGTTGCGTGTGTCGTGACAGTCATATGATCCATTGCGAGGGGGCAGATGAAGGCGAAGATGCTGGCTGGTGATGCAACAGATGTGGCTAGCAGTGTTCTTGCGGTGCTTTAGTGTTCACGCGTGATGCGAAGGATGTAGGGGGTAGGATACGGACGACATCCTGTGCTCAGCGGGCCGGGCAGATGGCGCCACGTGCTGGGTTCATGGTAGAGGGGGCGTGATTGGTGGTGCGGCTGGTGCTGGTGACTTCAGTTGGCGTGGCTGACAGATGGCGCAGCGGGCACTGATGACCGCTCAGTTGGTGTGGCTGACAGATGGGTGCTGGTGGCTGTTCAGCTGGTGTGGCTGATGTGCTGTTCAGTTGGTGTCGCTGACGGTTGGGCGCTGGTGACTGTTCGGTTTGTGTGGCTGACAGATAGGCACTGGTCGTTGTTCACTTGGTGTGACTGACAGATGGTGCAGCAGGTGCTGGTGACTGTCCAGTTGGTGTGTCTGATGTATGGTGGACCTGGTCGCCAGTAGGGCGGTCTGGTGGCGCAGCACTGTGCCGACCGTGTGTGACGGCGGGGCGGGGCGCTGCCGGCAGATCCTGGGCGTTGCCGTCGAGAAGAGCCAGCTGAGCCACCCGGCCTGCTCCCGCGTGGCCGGCTGCAAGCTGATCGGTCGCATGGCCTCCAAGTTCGACCCGTACACGTGAGCCGGTTGCGCGGCCGTGGGCCTGCTGACGGCCGACACCAGGGACCGTCTGCTCGGCCGTGTACGGGCTGCAGGGCTGGGATTGACCGTCACCGATCGACCACCAAAAGTCGCAAATAGCAGCGTCACATGGCATGCTTTGATATGAATTCGTTCATACGGCCATCTTCTAGGAATTAGTTCCTAGACCTTTGGCTGGATCGAGCTTATGGTTTTTGCGGTATGTTTCTGACATTTTCCAAAGCTGATGTATGGTCTTAGGGCATTAATATCACCCCAAAATTCATATCAGGTGTAAAGATGCAAAGTGCTTGATGCCATTGAGAGCTTGTTATTTCAATATTGGGACGCATTATTTGTTTTCGATGTCATAAAAATAGCATGTAGGTATCGTGACTTTAAGTTACGTTATCTGCCTTGGCCTGATCACGGTGAAGTTATTGTTTTGGAGGCCATGAAGTAAACCTGAATGCATGGCATTTAAACTATGGAAGTATGCAGTTATGGATCCCCATGATTTTTCGTGTTTATGTCTCGTCAGAACGTTACCTGTGCCCCGAAGGAGGCGCGGGTTGCCCAGGGAACATGTACAGCTTTGGAGCTATTTTGAGCAGGCAAATGAACAGGAATGTCCGATGACTATTTGCGAGGAGTATGCAAAATTGGGGTGATCAGCTTATAAATTATAATATCTGGCATATGTTTCACATCTGTATGTCAGCATCCACGCATCGCAGGGTGCCTTGTTTTACTTTAACTAATTAACTTTAAAACGGCCCTTGAAAACGCACTGAACTGGAGTACGAACGGTTCGTGGATTTGATGTCAGGTCGGCGCTGGCGTGGTTTTATGATAACGCACCAGCATATGGTTAGACTGCCTAGAACGATGTGGCCGGTCGTGAATGGGAAATTTGAAATGCCAGCGAGTACCTTGGCAATACCGTTAAACAGGGATCATTGAAATGCAGGAAGGACTCGCGTTACCGGCTGGATCCCCTCGGTGACTCGGGTCGCCTGCTGCGTCTCCCTCCGTGACTCGCGTTACCGGCTGGAGTTCCTCCGTGACTAGGGTTGCCGGCTGGGTCCTCTTCGTGACTCGGGTTGCCGGTTGGGTTCCCTTCGTGACTCGCGTTGCCGGCCTTGTCCCCCTCCGTGACTCGCGTTGCCGGCTGGGCCCCCTCCGTGACTCGCGTTACCGACTGGAGTTCCTCCGTGACTCGGGTTGCCGGCTGGGTCCACTCTGCAGAGGACAGCATACTGCAGAAGACGGCTGCTCACGGGGTGCCGCCTCGCCGCTGCTCTGGACAGGCGGCTGTGTTCAGTGTTTAGCCACGGGATGGGGTACGGCGGTTCGTACTGGCGTCTCGCAAGTTCTGACGGGCCGCGGCGTCGGAGTTACTATGCGGCACAAAGCATACACATGGCCTATCGCTGTGTTGGTTTCATCGGGCTTCATCGCAAGAGGGAGCTATCCGCCGGTTAATGAGGACGTCTTTATGTGCCCAACTTGTGGATGGTCAGTGACAAAATCATTGGAAGCCTGTCTCAGAGACTTGCAAGAGGTGTGGCAGAAGAGATAAACATGTCACGTGAGTCGCCTCATGTATCCTCCGGTTCCAGTTGGCCTGAGCCCAGGCCAGGGAAGCGGGAGATTGATGCTACCTTTAATTAAGAGGCCCTGGAGGGCTCTGGCCGAAACGTTAATGCCTTCAAGTGCGTAAAAATGCCAGAAAGTATACTTTTAGTGGCGACCATCACCGTCTTACCAGTGCTCCTTAGGTGCTCTAGTGTTGAAATGCTTGAGGTGGGACGAACCATCCAATGCTCTTCCAATGTTCGTCAAATATGCGCCTACCAATGCCAGTGTACAATGGATTAAAGCACTACGTCCTTCGAGGGGGAGGGGGGGGGGGGGGGAGGGATATGCAGTAGGTGCACGGTGCTGGATACTTGTCGGTCCGTTTCCAACACAGGGTATTGCAAAAGCCTTCTTCAGTGCGACTTCCTTCGGAAGCTATTTGAGCGAAAATAATAACCTCACTTCGTTCAGACATGAGGCCAACACCCTCGGCAAACTTGCGTACCAAATGATTTGTAGTATTGTGACAAGACGTGGTGATTATATATATATATATATATATATATATATATATATATATATATATATATATATATCTGTCACCCGCGCCCCTCATCAGAGGGATGTTTTCGTGCAACGAATTGCGGCACCAGTGATGTTAAGCCCGCTCGTCCAGCAGGCGTTCTGACACTGGCACGACCACGAGGGCGGCGGGCCGTTATTGCCCCATGGGGTAGTGAATGTTGGTTATTCTCAGCATAAGAATTCACCACTGGCGTGAAAAATAGCTGTTATTAACGGCATTCCTTAACTTATAATATTTCCAATCTTTCGCACTCAGTACAACATTTTCATCTGCAGGCGTTTTGATATCAAACAATTTGCCCAAAAACGTTAATCCTAGGCCATATCCTTAGCCCGAAACGAGGCCATCCTCCAACTTGTTTTCATTGACAGCCTTGGTTGGCAGCCTGCGGCCCAATTTCTCATTACAAAGCGGGGAGCGTGAGATGTCGCACTCTCCCCGGCGCACATTCCAGTGCGCTGGCTGACGTTATCTTCGGTGTCGAGCTAACACGCAGACTGGAGACGGCCCGGTGGCCTGTCCTGCGGTAGCCGACCGGCTGGGCGCGCACCGGCGGCCGTGCTGAGAGCGCCGGCGGCCGGGCTGAGAGCGCCGGCGGCCGGGCTGAGAGCGCCGGCGGCCGTGCTGAGAGCGCCGGCGGCCGGGCTGAGAGCGCCGGCGGCCGTGCGAAGAGCGCCGGCGGCCGGGCTGAGCTCGCCGGCGGCCGTGCTGAGAGCGCCGGCGGCCGGGCTGAGAGCGCCGGCGGCCGTGCTGAGAGCGCCGGCGGCCGGGCTGAGCTCGCCGGCGGCCGGGCTGAGCTGTCGTGCCTAGTGTGGACCGTCCTCTCTGCTGCAGGATCCAGACGGAGCTACTGGCCAGTGTCCAGTCGCTGTGTCAGGACGTGGACTGCGATGTGCGCGCCGCCATGTGCAGCCAGCTGGGCGCCGTGGCGCACGGCTTGGGGCCCCAGGTGAGGACGGCAGGCGACGGCCTTCCCCCCTTCCCCCCCTCCCCACTGCCGCTTCCAGTGTGATGGGCGGAGTTATCAACGTGATTGTCAGTAAAGCTGTGCGATTACCAGCAGACTGTGCATTACTAACAGGCAGGCTGTGTGATTACAAACAGGTAGGATGTATGATTACCAACAGACTGTGTAATGACCAACAGACAGGCTGTGTGGTGACCAACAGAGACAGTGTATGTGAGCTATGTAGCACGGCACCGTCATGTGTTACATTGCCGCTTCGTCCGGCACCATCAGTGTAGTGATGCATGGTGATAAACTGTTGACCTGGGATTTCAGGAGACGCGCGCGGCCATCATTCCGGAGCTGGTGGAGCTGGCCAGTGACGAGGAGGTGACGGTGCGTCTCGCCGCGTTCCGCACCCTGGTGGACATGCTGGACATCTTGGACGCCGGTGAGGCTCGCCGGGGGATGCTGAGCCCGCTTCGGTGCGAAGGTGTGCGCCGGCGGGTGTTGCTACCAGGCACCGGCTGTTGGAGGAACTTGGCAGGCTCAGACGGTTGCTTCCCAGCATTCTATCCCATTTGCCTAAAGGTTATGCACCACTGTTAGTTGTTTCAACATTGACTTACCGCACCCGCCGTTGTTCTTGCCTCCAGAAGATGAGGAGAATGGCGTCCTTGTGAAGTTTGCTTTCTATATCATTATCTATAGGTAGGTTGCGGGGCTCGGTTGTTGACATTTGTTTCACCACGTGACCGCACCCAGTTCGTCAGACTTCCATACATCGCCACCAGCGACGTCAGCTGGGTGTCATGAAGCGCGTGAGCAGGTGCGGGTGCCAGTGACGCTTGGACTGACGTCTGTGGGTGTTGTGTGTGCGGGGGATTGGCCGGTGTCTGGAGCCTGTGCGCAGCTGCTGGCCTGACGCCGCCGGCGCCGTCCGCAGAGACGTGCACGCAGACTATCATCCCACTGGCGACCAAGGTGTGCGAGTCAAGCTACGAGACGCGTGACACCTCACTGCCCGTCATCGCCCGGCTGCTCGGCAAGCTTTGCAGCGGCCTCAACGGTGGGTCCCCGCAACGCCGCTTGTCACGCTCCCCCGCGTCACACTCCCCCCTGGCGTCACGCGCCGGTGTCGCTGTTAGAGCCGCCGTCACGCTCCCCTTCGGCTCCCCTCCGGCTCCCCTCCTCCGAACGTCAGCACTGGTGGGCCGCAGATCCTACTGACGTCTTTTGTCACTTTGTTGTGATCTGCGGCGAATGCCCCGGTGTTTTAGCGTGGTGGTGTTGTCTTCGGTATTGCTTCCGTCTTATCCCAGCGTTGCTTTTGGCCTCTAGGCACAAGGAGCAGCAAGGAGCAACTGGCTACAGTAGGAAAATTATGGCGCAGTCTGCGAAACGTCTCATGTAGCGTGGCGTTTGAGCTTCAATTTTTTTAAAAAATACCGAATCATTCAGAATATTTGCATGCTTTGCTGTGTGCACGTGCGCAGAATATGTTGCCATGACTGCGTGCGATCGGGGCGGTGAACCTTCATATGCGTATAGTCCTGCTCCACTACTCTCCATCCCCATCGATCGCCCGCAAATGACCACTTTGCTGACGAGTGGGCTGTAGTGCGAACGCAAAGCAAGTGAAGTGGCAAGTTCCCAATAAGCAAGTTGCCCCCTGTAGACTCGGAATGATTAGCAGGTACCTGCAGGGGGAGCTCAACTTCAGGGGTTTGTACATCAAGCCCTGTTGACATTTGCACAGCCTCTGTCTGCATGAAAGTTTGCATAACCTGTCAGAGTTACCAAGTTAAGCCCCTGGTGCCGCTCTGCCGATGTATGCTACGGCGCGTCACGCGTCAAAGCCCTGGCTGAACAACGGGAACTGACATGAACACGCTTCTCGCATCGACAGGCTACCTCAGCTCCGAGCAGAAACAGACATTCCTGGACTTCTACAGCAACGTGGCGCGCCTGAAAAACCTGCACAAGGCAGCAGCAGCGCGCAACGAACTGAACCCGGTACGGCTCTGGAGAAGAGGCAGGGGTGGGACGATGGCATGGTACGGGGGTGCGGCTGCTCTGAAGCCGCTCCGTCACCAGGTGTCGGACCTAGTACGCCTGCCGTATCGCTCTGCTGCCGTCACCAGATGATAACATAGTGTGGACGCTGTATCATTCTGCTCCCGTCACTATGCATCGGCCCTAGCGTGGCAGCTGTATCACCCTGCTCCCTCACCAGGTGCCGAACCTAGTGTGGGCACTATCATCTTGCAGCTACACCAGATGTCGGGCCTAGTGTGGACGCTGTGTCACCCTGCAGCTATACCAGAAACCAGATCTGCTGCTACACCTGATGTCGGACTTAGTGTGGACGCTGTGTCACCCTGCGGCTTCACCAGGTGTTGGACGCAACATCACAGGTCTGCTTGCCTCATCTCTGTTACCAGACGTCGGACCCAACTCAACAGCTGTACCAACCCGTCGTCTGTCTCCAGATGCCAGACCTGGTGCCTCAGCTGGACCCGAGCGAGCGGTACATGGAGTGCTGCGAGGCCTGCGCCTACAACTTCCCGGCCATGCTGCTGCTGGCCGGCGGCGACCTGAGCCGCTCCAACCTGCACGCCACCTTTACCGACCTCGTGTTTGACCCGCACGGACCCGTGCGCCGCGTGGTCGCCGCCGGATTCCACGAGGTGAGTGGTGCACATGTGACTGGTGTTGGCGTGCCTATGTGTCGGGTGCGGCGGCTGAGATAGAGGGCTCGTGAGGCGTCAGCGGGCCTGGCGGACCGCGCGGTGGCAGAACAAGGCTGCCGGCGGCGGCTGCCGCCAATAGCGGGAGGTGGCCAAGGCGGCCAATAGGCCAGGGAGGTGGCCAATAAGAAGACCGCCCAACAGTGAGTAGCGTGCGCTGTGCTGCGAGGAGGATGCGCTGCGGGTGACAGCGTTTATATCCCATGGGCAAGTGTTTTAGGGCTTATATATATATATATATATATATATATATATATATATATATATATCTAATGCACAACTGGCGGGCGCTGCGTGGGACGGAGCTGTGGTGGCCAACTAACGCCACCGCAGCCCCATCCCATGCAGCGCCGTTGGCACACCACCGCAGCCCCGTCCCACGCGGCGCCCATTAGCTCACCACCGCAGCCCCGTCCCGCACGGCGCCCGTTAGCTCGCCACTGCGACCCCATCGCCCATCATCGTTAAGTGAAACAGGGTCGCTGGCTGCCAGGCTGTCGACACGTCGCTCCGCCAGGTATGTCGTCTGCTGGGTCCCAGCGTGCACCAGGTGCACTCGGAACTGGTTCACCTGCTGAAGGACGACAGCGTGGAGGTGCTGGCGGCGCTGGTGGAGCGGCTGCCGCTCACGCTCGCCGCGTTCGTGCGTCACGGCGTGCTGGGGCCAGCCGCCAAGGTGAGAGCAGAATGTGCCCGCCCGTCGGCGGGCCGGCGGGCGCCGGCCGGTGGTGTGTCAGGGGGTGGCCGCTGGCGTGTCTGGCGCCGTCTCGGGTGGTGTTGCGCAGACACTCTTCATGGCTGCTGGCAGACCTCAGCCCGCTTCTACTAACTACACATAAGAAGCCTTGTGGCATTGCTCTCTACTGTTTTTTCGAGCCACTTGTACGGGTGAATCGTGCTTCGTTATGCGTTGCCGTCACGCTGCATTTGCTATCGTTGTGGCATGTCTGCGGTCACTGAGTCCCACTTTTACAAATGTATTGGCAGGCGAGCATTTGTACGTGGTGCGCCAGTGGCGCTTGTCCCGAACTGCACGAATAAATCCTGGTGGTGGAGTGAGCGTACCTGTGCGACAGCTTACGTGTGGGCATCCCGCTCTCAGCCGGAGCTGGTTGCTGAGCTGACTGCGGCGCTGATGACTTCCGAGTGCGTGATCGCCAACACCACCCGGTGGCGCCTGCATGCTGGCCTGCTGCAGCGGCTCAGCAGTCTGGCCGAGTGCTTCCCGGCCGACCACCTGTACCATTGCTGGGTACCCACCATCTTCCAGAAGCTGCACACCGTGGTGAGACGCCACCGCGGCGCGCTGCTGCGCCAATCAGCCGGCCCGGCTGCGCGCGTCCAACCTCTGGCGTCGTCTCGACGCAGCCGGCTCTTGCCGCTTGCTGATGGGGTCTTCTCAATAGTTATGCGTTGTTTTAACGGTTTGTCGTTGTTACACTATCTTGTATGGCCAGCGTTTGTTGTGGGACTCTCGGAGATACCTTGAGCTTTTGCTGGGCTCTGTCTGGATTGGTTTGACTCTTGGTATTTTTATTGGCTTGTGGGTAAGGGTAGTTCCACGTAGGTTTGAGCGCCTATGAACACGTGATGCTGCGACGATTGCTCTAATTTTTGTTTCATTACGTGACCTGGTGTGGGCCGGCCCCCGATGCCGCGTGTTGCACGGACGCCACTGTGACCTGGTGTGGGCCGGCCCCCGATGCCGCGTGTTGCACGGACGCCACTGTGACCGGGTGTGGGCCGGCCGGGCAGCGGCCGATCCCCTGCCGGCAGGCGGCAGCGCGGACGCTGCTTGTCTTCCTGCAGAACGTGCGCCAGATCGAGCACCGTCAGGTCATCTGCGCACGCATCGGCGAAGGTAGGGGCCAGGGCGGGAGCTGCGCCGAAGCGCTGCCTTGCCCACCAAAACCCTGCCTATGCCGCGCACCGGGCGACACTCCCCTTATGCCCTGTACCCACCCGGGCCCTCCGTTTGCCGCGCACCCACCAACACTCCCCCTATGCACTGTATCCATGCCGTACTGCCCCGATGCCCGCAACCACCTGGACCCCCCCCCCCCCGTGCCCTGCACGCATCCGAACTGGCAAAGGGGGGAGGGACTGTGCCACTCCCACCGACACTCTCCCTGTGCACGGTGCCTGCTGGCATTCCTCCCGCGCCCTGCACCCGTGTGGCGTATGAAAAAGTGGCATGCATGCCACGTTCCCCCTTAGTATCAACCTTTGTCCCGTGTGTGTAAAAAACTACAGGCAGTTAAAAATGTCGAGGCAGACAAATGCTATTAAGAATTGAAACCAGCGTACCATCGTTTCATACGCCACGCAAGGAGATCTACTCGTTTGCGGCGCGCTTAAAGAAGCATTTGTTTTTTTCTGGTCTCCCCCCAGTGCGAAGATTCGTTCTCTGCCGGTACCCACCGACATTCCTCCCGCGCTCTAGTCAACCACTCCTCCGGCCTGCCGCGGCCTGCACAACTGACACTGCTACCGCCACCTGCACACACCGACACCCCTGCCGCGGCCCACATGCACCGACACCCCTGCTGCGGCCCACATGCACCGACACCCCTGCCACGACCTGCACACACCGACACCCCTGCCGCGGCCTGCACACACCGACACGCCTGCCGCGGCCCACATGCACCGACACCCCTGCCGCGGCCTGCACACGACACCCCTGCCGCGGCCTACATGTACCGACACCCTTGCCGCGTCCTGCACACGCCGACACCCCTGCCGTGGCCCACATGCACGGACACCCTTGCCGCGGCCTGCACACACCGACACCCCTGCCGCGGCCTACATGTACCGACACCCTTGCCGCGTCCTGCACACACCGACACCCCTGCCGCGGCCCACATGCACGGACACCCCTGCCGCGGCCCACATGCACGGACACCCCTGCCACGACTTGCACACGCCGACACCCCTGCCGCGGCCTGCACACACCGACACCCCTGCCGCGGCCTACACACAACGATGCCCCAGCCGCGGCCTACATGTGCCGACACCCTTGCCGCGGCCTGCACAACACGCCGACACCTCTGCCGCGGCCTGCACACGCCGACACCCCTGCCGCGGCCTGCACACACGATACCCCTGCCGCGGCCAACATGTACTGACACCCTTGCCGCGGCCTGCACAACACACCGAGACCCCTGCCGCGGCCCACATGCACGGACACCCCTGCCGCGGCCTGCACACACCGACACCCATGCCGCAGCCCACATGCACCGACACCCCTGCCGCGGCCTGCACACACCGACACCCCTGCCGCGGCCTACATGTGCCAACACCCCTGCCGCGGTCTACATGTGCCGACACCCGTGCTGCGGTCTACATGTACCGACACCCCTGCCGCGGCCTTCATGTACCAACACCCCTGCCGCGGTCTACATGTACCGACACGCCTGCCGCGGTCTACATGTACCGACACCCGTGCTGCGGTCTACATGTACCGACACCCCTGCCGCGGCCTACATGTACCAACACCCCTGCCGCGGTCTACATGTGCCGACACCCCTGCCGCGGTCTACATGTACCGACACCCCTGCCGCGGCCTACATGTACCAACACCCCTGCCGCGGCCTACATGTACCGACACCCCTGTCGCGGTGTACATGTACCAACACCCCTGCCGCGGTCTACATGTACCAACACCCCTGCCGCGGCCGCTACCCTGGCTGATGTGCTACATGCGCTCTGCAGTGGAGCTGCCACTAGACGCCTCCACGCTACCACCACGTTCACAGCCAGCCAGACCCGGCGCTCGCTATTTCCCCAGTGACAGATCAGCGTGGTGGCCAATCTCGTGTGGTATTTGGACGCGTTCGATGCTGAAGCGAGCGTCGCTTTTAAGTTGGAAGTTCCGTCCAAAAGTTGCTGCTAGTTTTCGAAGCTTGTTTGCGCCATTGCGTTTACATGACAGGGTGGGGAAGGTTACCGTTTGTGGGGCTTGGGATAGTTGGGGTAGGAGCCAGGCGGAACGAGCGGGAGAGCTGTGAGAAAGGGCCTGTATAAAGCTAGAGATACGGACAGAGCTGGGGATGGGCGCGACGCGTACATGCAGCCAGCCGAACGCCGCCGCGCTCTGAGACAGGTGCTGAACATGTTGCCGAACAGGTCCCCAGGTCCCCATACGGGTCCCCACGGCCGGGACCTGATCTGTGTCGCTGGTCAGCGGGGACGGCCGGGACCTGATGTGTCGTCGGTCAGTGGGGACGGCCGAGGACCTGATCTGTGTCGCCGCCCGTAGAACTCGGCCAGAACGACAGCTGCCACATGCGCAAACTGTACCTTGACATCTGTGGCATGGTGCTCGACATCTTCTCCAAGAGTTTCTTCAAGCAGTACTTCTTCATGACGACGCTGGCGCTCGTGGGTACGTCATGAGGCAGGCAGCGTGCCGGGTGGATTCGCGCTTGGGCTGTTTTAAGTTTCAAAGACTAACATTCGGCCTGAGGCGTTTTTGGTTTCCGCTGGCGTATCACGTGGTCTTCACTGCATTTGTTTCCTTTGTTTGTAAATGCGCCATGCAGCTGCCACATTTATTGATACATGCTCACGATTGTTGTCTCCGTTGTCGTGTCCTGCGTTTCTTTGTGGTGCATTAATGTCATTTGCAAGGCGGACTTGTGTCGCTCTTTGTACGTTAATATGGAAATTAACACGCTGACCTGGGTCATCATTCACAAACCACAAACGAAATTATGCCATGCAAGCCCCGCGGTCGACGACCAATGAGGGCCAGCCCGTTGTGGGCTGTTGGCGGATTTGGTTAGCGCCCCGGGCGGCACGCTCGCCTTGCCGAAACCCTGGGACGCTCAATGTGGCTGGGCGACTGAGAAAAGCGTATGGTGTGTCGCCCTCAGTCTGTTCTGCCTCACTGGCGTGTGTCGCCCTCAGTCTGTTCTGCCTCACTGGCGTGTGTCGCCCTCGGTCTGCTCTGCCTCACTGGCGTGTGTCGCCCTCAGTCTGTTCTGCCTCACTGGGGTGTGTCGCCCTCAGTCTACTCTGCCTCACTGGCGTGTGTCGCCCTCAGTCTGTTCTGCCTCACTGGCGTGTGTCAGTCTCAGTCTACTCTGCCTCACTGGCGTGTGTCGCCCTCAGTCTGTTCTGCCTCACTGGCGTGTGTCGCCCTCGGTCTGCTCTGCCTCACTGGCGTGTGTCGCCCGCAGTCTGTTCTGCCTCACTGGCGTGTGTCGCCCTCGGTCTGTTCACACATAAAGACAAATACATCTGGCCAACAAAGAGCCTCAAGGGCCGTCGAGGCTGGCCTACTTCAGGTTCCTTGCACATCCTCGAAACTAATCTTACCACCTGACCTACATAAATTTAGCTATGAAGGATGTCTTTAAACCGATAGAACTCGCGCGAACGATTTTTAAATGTTGCCACAGAGGGACTTCCCACAATTTCGTTTGGCGGAACTTTTCAATGACGCACTTCTCTTCGACAAAATGACATCTGCCTCTTAATAGTCCTTTTCCTACCCTTTGCCAAACATAACTGGCTTTCTTTATGTCTCGACCTGATTTCCAGCGCTCCATGTAGAATTGTCTTGTCTATCCCTTTTCATAATCTTGAATGCCTCTATCAGACCCCCTCTAAATCTACCATATGTCAGTGGATACAAATAGAAGGCTCTAAGCCTGTCCTTATATTCTAGATCGCCAGCCCCATTTATTTTCTTAGTTGCTTTTTGCTGTACTATTTCCCGCCTATCTATGTATTTTTGGAAGCATGGGGACCAAGCCTGCACACAGTACTCGAGGTGTGGTCCGACAATCTAAGTATAACTTTTTTACAACATTCCTGCTCTTGTAATGAACATTTCTGTTAGCAAGTCCTAGCATCTGAAGTGAGTTGCTCCCAGCGGTCGTACATTGATCTTCAGCCTTTCGATGCCTGGTAATCATAGCTCGTAAATCCGCTTCTTCACCTATCTAGTCTAGCTCCCGGCCACTCATTTTATGGCTAACGTTCTCACTGCCAAAAGTACCCAAATGCATCACACTACACTTATCATAATTGAATGACATCTGCCACAGAGAAGCCCAGTTAATTAGTTTCTCTAAGTCGAGGTGATTTTGGCTCACCAGGGCGGTATTTTTTGACTCCCCTACCTATTAAGTATTGTCAGCGAATTTTAGCACCTTACCCTCTAATCCTATTTCAATATTACTCATAAAAGTAAGAAAGAATAAAGGGCTCAGCACCGACCCCTGTGGGATTTTCCACCATCCTCCACGAGCTCCCACTGATATTTTGCACCATTAAACGCTACTCATTGTTCCCTGTCTACCAGCCAAGCCCTTACCCAGCCCAGAATTATTCCGTCCATGCCATGCAATTTTAAGCGATATAGCAGATGCTGGTGTGGCAAACGCCTTACTAAAATCTAGATAGACATCCAAATGATCTGAGTAGTGGCATGCTCCATGAAATGCAGACAATTTGTCAAACAACCAGAAGGAAAACCATGCTGACCTCTTTTTAGCAACTGATGTGTATCTAAGTGGGACTGAATGCTAGCCTACACACGCGCTAAGGTGGGGGTGGGAGGGGGGGGTCATTCTGCCCCCCGCAAGGTTTTTCCGGGACGGTTTCCGAACGGCGCGGCGTAGCCGCGCTAAATTGTGCATAGCTGTATAAAATTAAATAGCGGATCGTTTGGTATCCAAAATTAGATGTACCTTGCAAGGTTGGCTGACCTACGGCAGGTCAATGTCAATGTGTCTAGCAGTCAAATTCTAGGGAATCTTTCAATCTTTGCAACAACTGGGTGTTAGACGAAACCATTCATCTCTGATATACTCTGTTATGCAACACCACAATCGAATGAACAAATTCCATTGACCTAGGGTCAGGTATGAAGGTCATTCCAGGGTCGAAACCAACCTGTTTATTACTTTAGGGCTTGTGACCAAGGAACCTCAAACTCGCCAGTCCTCGGGAAGCTCCGAGGAATTCAATGGCCTATGAAATGTTTGCATAAGAGAATAGGCTTAAGCGCTAGCGCATGGATTCATGACTGCCATATATCTGGTCAGGTCCGGCCGCTTTATGTGATTTCTCTCAAGCCATCCCGCGCCATACTCTCAGTCACCGTCAAATCTACAAGACTGCCTGCAGTCAGTTTTAGCCCATTACCAGGGAGATCACGCAAAGTCTCCTTCGTAAAAATTGAATAAAGCTGCCTGTTAAGAGCATCTACAATATCCCTATCCTCTTCTAATGATTCCATTTTCCTCGAAAGCGCCGACATAGAACCCCTTAGGTTTGAATTGGTAGTAGCAAAAATATTTTTAACGTCACCAGAGTGTCTGCTACCCACAATTCGGATACTCTGGGCGCCCCTGATTTCCCTCTTAAGCCTTTTTTCAGTAGTTCTACACACTGCCTTGGTACTTTCCGTGCCGTGCACTTTTTGGCAATTATAGGCTACATTCTTCACCGCCATCAGATTGCTCATTCGAAGTGTCAACAATGGGGACTTCCTAGAACCATTTTCTCGCATTTTCCTGAACGGAATGCATCTCAGCTGACATATTCGAATATTAAAAAAAGACTAAAGGTTCGAGAGTTATTCAGTTAGGGTGTACGTAAGCATGGTTTTTGGCAGTGGATTTCAGTTGACTCTCATCCGATGATCACCAGTGGATTTCAGTTGACTCTCAACCGATGTTATACATTAAGTGCGATTTTCGAGCACGATGTGGTATTGGAGCCCTTTCGACCAGTCATAATCATTTCAGTGCTTTGATTAAAGGAGAGCGGATAACGGTGGCGCAGGATTACATGCACCTGGGGGGCCAGCTACCGATGCTTAGCCCGCATAGGGACTTCTCTGTGGGGTGTGTGCCATGCTTTCGCACGGGGTTCCACGAGAGGCCTCCTGGCTCCTCTCGAGGCTGACGCATACATCCTGCCATGGACAAGTGGCGAGCCGTGAGGAGGCCGGATTAAGCAAGGGAGAGGATAGCAGGGCGGATAATTCGAACACGAACCATGTAATGTGCTGCGTCATACACGATATTGGACAGTGGCAAGAGTTATTGCGGGAATAATATTTGTCATCGAATACGTTAAGGATGGCACAATAACCGAGCCGAGTATGTGGATGAAAATGCATTATATGAAATCACGTATAAAAAGGAAAGAGCACCACGAGAAAGAGCCAAAACACGCGCACACAATGATATTTGAGTTCTGGAAATACTGCAACCATTAGCACGACTCATCTCGAGAAGTTAGATTACTTTAAGTGAGTTAGTCTGTCCGTTATGGTGGCAAATTCACACGGCCAATTTGGTAGCTCCCCTGAGACGCCATGCAAACGTTCCATGACGCAAGCAAGCGATGATGTTTTGAGGAGCATGGTTACTGAAAGTGGAATCTTGTTGTGTGGGCAGTCTTGCGCTTGTAAGCATGCCGATAATTACAAGTGAGCGCATTTCATCACATCTGGTGCTTGCCTCAATATCTCCAAATGTGGGACATTCCCTTTAAAACTCGGTGTGCAGACCATGCTGCAGACCAACATGCTGCAGACCTGACGTGCATCACCATAATGTAGTGCCGTTCATGATTCGCTCGTGTGTACCATGTTGCTGTGATTTGTGTTGATGTGTACCGTGCTGCTGTGATTTACTGATGATGTGCGTCGGACTACTGTGATTCACTGATCATGTGTATCGTGTTGCCATGCTCTGCTGATGACGTGTACCGCGTTGCTGTGGTTTCCTGATCGGCCGTGATGTGTGACGGCCTATGCGGACCGGCAGATGACCCGGTGCCCAACATCCGCCGCGGCCTGTGCCTGCTGCTGTCGCGGATGAAGGCCACGCTGCGGTTGCCGGCCGACAAGCGGCGTCTGCAGGAGCTGGAGGCGGTGGTGCGCCAGCTGCTGGTCACCGAGCAGGACCGTGACGCCGCCGCCGCTGTCAGGCTCGCCATCATACAGCTCGACAAGATCGAGGTACCACCTCAGGCAACTTCATACCATCCAGCTGCCCTATCGGCCTGTCAAGGTCTAGGTGCCGCTTCGGACAAACATTTACGAATCGAAGTTCAGACTGGCTTGGCGAAGTGAGGCTCAGATTGGCTTGGCGAATTGAGGTTCGGACTGGCTTGGCGAAGTGAGGTTCAGACTGGCTTGGCGAAGTGAGGTCCAGACTTGCCTGGCGAATTGGGGTTCAGATTGGCTTGGCGAAGTGAGACTCAGTTTGGCTTGGCGAATTGAGGTTCAGACTGGCTTGGCGAAGTGAGGTTCAGACTTGCCTGACGAATTGGGGTTCAGAGCGGTTCGACCACTTTGGGTTTAGGCTGACTTGACCAAGCGGGCGTAAGAATGGTTTAAGGTACATAGGTGCGGAGCCCTACGGTTTCACAAAACTGACATCTGGTATTATACTGGCGGGCAAAATCTATACGCATTACAATACAGGTCGACAAAATCCAGGTGCGGTATCGAAAGCCTCAACAGGATATCGTCATAGGGATCGGTAAAACTGCGTCCTCTCAACTTTAAGCTCATTGTATATAAACAGACGGTCCCATTAAGCAGTGAAACCAGGTGGCATGCCACTGTGGAGCGCCCATTCTGACCAGCGCCGTGACACCGTCTTTGAAGGGTCCGTCCATTTGTCTGTCCACGTCGTTGGAATGTTGTTGCGCGAGGTGCTGAGGAACGTTGGATGGTACCGCTCATTTAAACGACGACCACAAAGCGGCGGGGCAGGGGGACTCGCTTTCGTAATGCGTTGCAAGATTTATAGAAGTAACTCTCATTGTTCCTCGGTCTGCATGTCTTGAGTGTCGAAGACTGCAGCGGAAGCCGATCACTCACTCGGGCTGGGGTTTAGAGCCATGAAGACTGCAGCGGAAGCCGATCACTCACTCGGGCTGGGGTTTAGAGCCATGAAGACTGCAGCGGAAGCCGATCACTCACTCGGGCTGGGGTTTAGAGCCATGAAGACTGCAGCGGAAGCCGATCACTCACTCGGGCTGGGGTTTAGAGCCGTGAAGACTGCAGCGGAAGCCGATCACTCGGGCTGGGGTTTAGAGCCATGCTTTTTAAGAGCGGTCGCCCCAATTCCCCGACTGTTGTGACGAACATCAGCGGTTAAGTGGTGCGTGTGGACCTGTGGTGCGCGCGGTATGCATGCCAGCCGTGATTGCTCAGTCCGTCATCGGCGGTCCAATGACACTGTCATCATCAGTGTGACGTCAGTGTTCGTTTTGTCCCTCGTGATAAACACCTCATGCTGAGCATGAATTGCAACAATGATGGATCCCTGCGCAACTTGCCTATGATAGGTCACCCCCGATGGGTGGCGGGTGGTGCTGTCCCCGGTGCCGGTTGCCACTGCGGCGTGCGCCGGGCCCTGCGACGGACATCCTGCTGCCCTGCAGGTGGCGATGGAGACGCCGGGCCGGCCGGCGCTGCTGCTGGAGGTGGACGCTGAGGACGGCCGCCGCCAGCGGCAGGAGCAGCAGCAGCTGGCGCCGCCGGGCCGGCCGGCCGACCAGCGTCGGCTGTCGCGCGGTAGGATCCCAGTGCGGACCAGCGCCGCCAGTCCGACCACGCCGACCGGTCGCGATAAGGTGAGACGAGTCGCGGCCCGGACCCAGTCAGCCAGCCGGTCGGTGTGGGGAGACGGTCGCCGCCGTCCACACCCCTCAGCCGTCGGGTGTCTCCCGCCAGCCGCCGTCCACACCCCTCAGCCGTCGGGTGTCTCCCGCCAGCCGCCGTCCACACCCCTCAGCCGTCGGGTGTCCCCCG
The DNA here is from genome assembly GCF_011947565.3 of Pollicipes pollicipes. Taxonomy (NCBI): domain Eukaryota; kingdom Metazoa; phylum Arthropoda; class Thecostraca; order Pollicipedomorpha; family Pollicipedidae; genus Pollicipes; species Pollicipes pollicipes. The sequence goes on along the minus strand of NW_023596136.1, from coordinate 16,512,403 downwards.
CCAGCCGCCGTCCACACCCCTCAGCCGTCGGATGTCTCCCGCCGGCCGCTAACAGTGGCAGCGTTTCAAGTATCTTATTTCGGGTGATGTTGTCTTCAGCCAAACACACCCTGCTGGTTGGCATCCGTTGTGAGCGCATCATGCGGGCGACAGGTGAGGGTTACGAGACTCCCATGATTGCGTGAGACATGCAGATGGCTCCCGTGATTTCTTCCTGGGAGCTGGATGCTGGCAGTATCTTTTATTTCAGGCGTCGGCCCAATGGTCAATAAGTGCCCAATGGTAACACCTGCTGGCGTTTACAAATGAGCCAGCGCGAATGAGAAATCAGAATCTGATATTTTGAGGTTAAACCAATGCAAACCAGGGACCCGGGTCGGGTGGATGTCAAAAAAGTGATATTGGAAACCAGGAGGCAATGTCTGGCGATGCTAAAGAGCCAGTGAAAACCAGGAACCATTGTCCGGGATTTGCAAAAGAACCACTGGGATCCAGGCATCGGGGTGTGGGGCCAGGAAGGAACCAATGGGAGGCGGTGTCCAGGGTCCCTTTTGACAGGGTGTGGCTTTCCCGGCCGTTCGTCCCCCTCCTCCTTCCCGCCCATACCAACCGCCGGGAGTTCGCCAGTTCGCCAGTTGTGAAGATTACAACTCTCTCCAGGTAGGCATCCTTAATGGACTCTCCGATGGCAAATGGGTGCTGCGTTATGTTGGTCCGCGGTAAGCACCTGGCCAACACATCGTACCTGCAACCAGCAAAGACCAAGCTTCCAGTGCGTTGGGGAACCATGCATTGCTTGTTCTAGAAAGCCGCCAGCCACTTCTGTGACCAATCGGCTGGGCTGACGGGCGTGGCGTGTGGGCGTAGGCGGGTGACGCACAGGGCCGGCACAGCTGAGCTAGCCTAATGCACCGCCTCCTCGGGCCTGTTTGGGCTTATGGTTGTTATGACCATTAATCATGATAATGGTGTACGATGGAGCGGCCGGTCGGCGCGGTGCCTTGGCCAGCCTGTTGCGCCGAGCCCGGCTCGGCCCGGCCCGGTCCTGCTAGCGCTGCTATCAACGCCGTGTTGGGACCATTGAGCCGATCCTGCGGCTTTGGGCTTTGGCAGTGTTGTCGCGCTCCGTTCGATATCAGACGCCGGGGTCGGCCCTAAAGTAACCGCGAACCGCAGCAAGGCGAGCAACATCGCTCTCCGGACTTATTGCTTATTTAGGCTGGAGCGATGCCATTAACGTGACCTTTCCATCGAAGGCATTGCAACGCGGGCTGTCCGGATTTGAGCTGAGTTCGGCGCTTTGGCATGCAAATTGTGTTGTAACGTGTGAACTTTCCGCTCGTGTTTTATGAGCACAGGAGCTTGGGAACCTAGGCGGGTCGGGACCATCCATTGTTTGTGAAAGTTAGATGCGAAGAAAGAAAGATAGATGCGTTTTAGATGTATCTGGACAATTCGCTTTGACAATAGACTTGCCTCAGTCACTGATGGGGAGGTTTCTACACCCATGTGTAGCTGCATAGCATGCGAAAATACTGAACAAAGCAACGTGGACGTCCGCTTCATTTGAATGCAATGTGGAATGTAAATGGCCCCCACGTTGCTGATGGATTGCTCGCCATCCGCGTGCAGTTTACGTTGTGAGTGTGTTGTGCAATGTTGGTAACGAGGCCGTGTCTGGGCGGTGGGACATCTGGTGTTGGGTGGCGAGGTCGGGCCGGGTCGGGCTGGGCCGGGGCGGTGGGGCGTCGGGTGTTGGGTAGCGGTGCCGGGCCGGGTCGGACTGGAGAGAAGGCAGATGTTGGGTAGCAAGGGCTGGCTGGGTTGGGCCGATGAGATGTCAGATGTTGGGTAGCATGGCTTGGTCGGGCCGATGAGACGTCAGATGTTGGGTGGCAGGGCTTGGTCGGGCCGATGAGACGTCAGATGTTGGGTAGCAGGGCTGGGTCGGGCCGATGAGACGTCAGATGTTGGGTAGCGGAGCCGGGCCGGGCCGATGGGACGTCAGATGTTGGGTAGCGGAGCCGGGCGGGCCGATGGGACGTCAGATGTTGGGTAGCAGGGTTTGGTCGGGCCGATGAGACGTCAGATGTGGGGTAGCGGAGCCGGGCCGGGCCGATGAGACGTCAGATGTTGGGTAGCAGGGCTTGGTCGGGCCGATGAGACGTCAGATGTTGTGTAGCAGGGCTGGGTCGGGCCGATGAGACGTCAGATGTTGGGTAGCAAGGCTGGGTCGGGCCGATGAGACGTCAGATGTTGGGTAGCATGGCTGGGTCGGGCCGATGAGACGTCAGATGTTGGGTAGCAGGGCTTAGTCGGGCCGATGAGACGTCAGATGTTGGGTAGCGGAGCCGGGCCGGGCCGATGAGACGTCAGATGTTGGGTAGCAGGGCTTGGTCGGGCCGATGAGACGTCAGATGTTGGGTAGTGGAGCCGGGCCGGGCCGATGAGACGTCAGATGTTGGGTAGCAGGGCTGGGTCGGGCCGATGAGACGTCAGATGTTGGGTAGCAGGGCTTGGTCGGGCCGATGAGACGTCAGATGTTGGGTAGTGGAGCCGGGCCGGGCCGATGAGACGTCAGATGTGGGGTAGTGGAGCCGGGCCGGGCCGATGAGACGTCAGATGTTGGGTAGCAAGGCTGGGTCGGGCCGATGAGACGTCAGATGTTGGGTAGTGGAGCCGGGCCGGGCCGATGGGACGTCAGATGTTGGGTAGCGGAGCCGGGCCGGGCCGATGGGACGTCAGATGTTGGGTAGCGGAGCCGGGCCGGGCCGATGAGACGTCAGATGTTGGGTAGCAGGTCTTGGTCGGGCCGATGAGACGTCAGATGTTGGGTAGCAAGGCTGGGTCGGGCCGATGAGACGTCAGATGTTGGGTAGCAGGGCTTGGTCGGGCCGATGAGACGTCAGATGTTGGGTAGTGGAGCCGGGCCGGGCCGATGAGACGTCAGATGTTGGGTAGCAGGGCTTGGTCGGGCCGATGAGACGTCAGATGTGGGGTAGCGGAGCCGGGCCGGGCCGATGGGACGTCAGATGTTGGGTAGCAGGGCTGGGTCGGGCCGATGAGACGTCAGATGTTGGGTAGTGGAGCCGGGCCGGGCCGATGGGACGTCAGATGTTGGGTAGCAGGGCTTGGTCGGGCCGATGAGACGTCAGATGTGGGGTAGCGGAGCCGGGCCGGGCCGATGGGACGTCAGATGTTGGGTAGCAGGGCTTGGTCGGGCCGATGAGACGTCAGATGTGGGGTAGCAAGGCTGGGTCGGGCCGATGAGACGTCAGATGTTGGGTAGCAGGGCTTGGTCGGGCCGATGAGACGTCAGATGTGGGGTAGCGGAGCCGGGCCGGGCCGATGGGACGTCAGATGTTGGGTAGCAGGGCTTGGTCGGGCCGATGAGACGTCAGATGTGGGGTAGCGGAGCCGGGCCGGGCCGATGGGACGTCAGATGTTGGGTAGCAGGGCGTGGTCGGGCCGATGAGACGTCAGATGTTGGGTAGTGGAGCCGGGCCGGGCCGATGAGACGTCAGATGTGGGTAGTGGAGCCGGGCCGGGCCGATGAGACGTCAGATGTTGGGTAGTTGAGCCGGGCCGGGCCGATGAGACGTCAGATGTTGGGTAGCAGGGCTTGGTCGGGCCGATGAGACGTCAGATGTTGGGTAGTGGAGCCGGGTCGGGCCGATGAGACGTCAGATGTTGGGTAGTGGAGCCGGGCCGGGCCGATGAGACGTCAGATGTTGGGTAGTGGAGCCGGGCCGGGCCGATGAGACGTCAGATGTTGGGTAGTGGAGCCGGGCCGGGCCGATGAGACGTCAGATGTTGGGTAGTGGAGCCGGGCCGGGCCGATGAGACGTCAGATGTTGGGAAGCAGGGCTTGGTCGGGCCGATGAGACGTCAGATGTTGGGTAGTGGAGCCGGGCCGGGCCGATGAGACGTCAGATGTTGGGTAGTGGAGCCGGGCCGGGCCGATGAGACGTCAGATGTTGGGTAGCAGGGCTTGGTCGGGCCGATGAGACGTCAGATGTTGGGTAGTGGAGCCGGGCCGGGCCGATGAGACGTCAGATGTGGGGTAGTGGAGCCGGGCCGGGCCGATGAGACGTCAGATGTTGGGTAGCAAGGCTTGGTCGGGCCGATGAGACGTCAGATGTTGGGTAGTGGAGCCGGGTCGGGCCGATGAGACGTCAGATGTTGGGTAGCAGGGCTTGGTCGGGCCGATGAGACGTCAGATGTTGGGTAGCAGGGCTGGGTCGGGCCGATGAGACGTCAGATGTTGGGTAGTGGAGCCGGGCCGGGCCGGGCCCGAGGAACGTCGGTGTAGTCGCTGAGAGATCTCAGCTGCTGATATTGCCGCCCGGGGTCGTGCAGGTTCGCGGGCAGGACGGACCATGGTGGTCGGTGCCGTGCTGTGCCAGCGGCGTCTGCCCGTGCCGTCTGTGGCCGGCTGGCCTCGCCGTTCCGCCCACCACCACATCCATTCCTATGCTCGCCGCGAGGGCAGACAGACCGCTCCTGGCTGCGACACTTCTTCCCTATCTGCATAAATAAACCGACGGAGTTCCCAGCCTTGCGAAAATAGTACCGCGCCGTTCTCACCAAAACTGCTATTGTGTGGCATCCGATGCAGGTGGTGACGTCTGGTGCGGTTTGCAACCTCTGGTGCGGATGGTGACGTCTGGTGCGGTTGGCAAAGTCTGGTGCGGGTGGTGACGTTTGGTGCGGGTGATAACGTCTGGCGCGGGTGGTGACAACTGGTGCGGTTGTTGACGTCTCTTAGGGTGGCGACGTCTGATGCCGATTGGTGACGCCTGGTGCGGGTGGTGACGTCTGATGCGGGTGACGACCTCTCGTGCGGGTGGTGGCGTCTCGTGCGGTGGGCAACCTCTGGTGCGGGTGGTGACGTCTGGTGCGGCCGGAGTTTGGTGCGGGTGGTGGCGTCTGGCGAGAATGGTGACGTCTGATGTGGGGGTGGTGGCGTCTGTTCTGCACTCCCATTCCTGCAGCTCTGAGCACGAGGGCGTCCCACTTTTGTGCCTCTGACCTAAGGGGCCGGGTGCCGGCGGCGGCGCGTTATGCTGATACATGGCGACGCTGAGACATGGCAGGCCGTGCGGCGGCGGATGAGGGCGGCCGCCAGACGGCCCTGGCGCCGCCTCGGCCGTAATTACGATTGGCTTATGCGGAGAGGGAGGGCACTCGGCAGCCGGCTGTCTGCCGCCGGCCAGCCGCACGGTGCCACTGCTGAATATGTAAACAACATCCGACCCGGGGCTAGTTGCCTAAGGCGAAAACACAAAATTACGCACGTACGTGTCTTATCAGGAGATCTCTGCTATCTCTGCTGCTATTATCTCTGCTTCTTATGAGCTTAGCCTGAACCGAACCAATTTTTCATGATCTCTTATTCTGAACTTATTAATGCATAAAGAATTTCAGCAAATTGCTTCTGGTCTTTGAGCTAATATGGTGCAAATCAACGTACTGTCATCTCATGAAACTGGACGAGGCCAGCACGTTGGCTCAAAGAGCCCAACACCATACTGACGGCCAGGGTCAGCCCCCATCCCCTCCCCTTGGACCCGAGCGAGGACGTGCCGATGTCCAGGACTGCAGCGTGCTGCCGCGGCGCTGCTGTGGTCGGTGCTGTTTTGCTGGCAACGTGGGCTGGGTCTGACTGGTGCACTGCAGTGTTTCCACGAATCAATTTTTAGTCAGTGTCAAACGCGCAGAGTGAGAGGCCGCTCATCCATAATTACGTCTGTTACATGTTTGATTACTTCAGGATTGCGTGGAACGCTGAAGCCGAGTTTGCTTTATTTGGGTCATTTACCGAAGTCTTCCAACATTTTTGGACATGGTGGAACTCGAACTGCATTTTGTATGAAAGCAACAACATTTTAGGGTGAATGCGGTTGGGCAGCGTTATGGCAGGCTCTCGACACACGGTTGCAGTTTGCCAGTGTCGCGCTGGCGCCTGCCGCTGCACGTTGTCTGCCGTGTCGGCCCGGCTGATGCCGCGTGTCTCCTTTGTCTGGGCGGGAGGGCTGCTGTGGTGCTGCTCCGCTCCCCAGCCTATGCAGAGGCTGCTGGGGAGCTCGCTGGCTGATGGCGACCACCAGACACACAAGACGCGCACACACGGTCAGGGGTGAGAGGGAGGTGGGTGAGTCGGAGGGGGGGGGGGGGGGGGGGGGGGGGGCTGGGCCGGCACGCGGCGTTGGCCGGCCATTACACTGATGACGACCGTTATCGCGTGGCACGGCCGCCGATTACGGGGCCGCTGGACAGCGTCGCGTGCCGCCTCCATCAATCGGACACCGTGGGTGTGCCGCCCCCCTCCCCCCCCACGTAAGGTGGAAGGGGGGGGGGGGGTCGATGATCCTCACCCTCCCTAGCGGTGTGTGCATCTGGTCCGACTCTCTCGTGTTTGTGCATCGGGCTTGATCTGTGGTCACGAAGCCTTTCGTGCGTGTGTTGTCCGGTCACATACGACCGGTTTCTGTCCTGGTCCCACCTTGTGGGTATGTGGTGCGTGTGTACACGCTCGTACTCCCTAATGTATGTGGGCTGTCATAGGTATGCTTCTTTTTGACATATGGATTTTGCTACTGTCTTATCTACATCCACTTTCATTGAAAGTATTCAGCGCAAGAGAGGTGTACTTGTAGATCGTGATGTGCAGAATCTGTGCACCAATAAGGCAGGCCATTGGATGCCGATCCTGGTTGGCATCGAAAATGTAAGCCAGCATCACAGATGACGTCTGAAGTGCTGTCAAGCGCGCGGTTCGGCCAGCATCCCGATACCCGGGCTTTGACCTGGGCGTGCTACTGTACAGACCGCATCCTTCTCCTTAGCGCACGGTTCGGCCAGCATCCCGATACCCGGGCTTTGACCTGGGCGTGCTCCTGTACACACCGCATCCTTCTCCTTAGCGCACGGTTCGGCCAGCATCCCGATACCCGGGCTTTGACCCGGGCGTGCTCCTGTACACACCGCATCCTTCTCCTTAGCGCACGGTTCGGCCAGCATCCCGATACCCGGGCTTGACCCGGGCGTGCTCCTGTACACACCGCATCCTTCTCCTTAGCGCACGGTTCGGCCAGCATCCCGATACCCGGGCTTCGACCTGGGCGTGTTACTGTACACACCGCATCCTTCTCCTTAGCGCACGGTTCGGCCAGCATCCCGATACCCGGGCTTCGACCTGGGCGTGTTACTGTACACACCGCATCCTTCTCCTTAGCGCACGGTTCGGCCAGCATCCCGATACCCGGGCTTTGACCTGGGCGTGCTCCTGTACACACCGCATCCTTCTCCTTAGCGCACGGTTCGGCCAGCATCCCGATACCCGGGCTTCGACCTGGGCGTGTTACTGTACACACCGCATCCTTCTCCTTAGCGCACGGTTCGGCCAGCATCCCGATACCCGGGCTTCGACCTGGGCGTGTTACTGTACACACCGCATCCTTCTCCTTAGCGCACGGTTCGGCCAGCATCCCGATACCCGGGCTTTAACCTGGGCGTGCTCCTGTACACACCGCATCCTTCTCCTTAGCGCGCGGTTCGGCCAGCATCCCGATACCCGGGCTTCGACCTGGGCGTGTTACTGTACACACCGCATCCTTCTCCTTAGCGCACGGTTCGGCCAGCATCCCGATACCCGGGCTTCGACCTGGGCATGTTACTGTACACACCGCATCCTTCTCCTTAGCGCACGGTTCGGCCAGCATCCCGATACCCGGGCTTTGACCTGGGCGTGCTCCTGTACACACCGCATCCTTCTCCTTAGAATGTCTATTCAGCCGGTAGGTGAACGTTCCCACACCAGCTTGGGTGTTGCATTGCTTGCGTAGTGGATGAATATCTTCAGGCTATGTTGCTTTCCCCGCGTGTAACATTCTGTGGCAGAATGTCACGGACTATTATGGTTTGTTTCTTGTGTCAAGCCACTTTGGTGCGTACGGAAAATGTCTGTGTTGTTTTGTAAGGTTATGTGTTCGTCGCTAAGCATGTTGTGCAGTTTTGGCCTGAGTTCCTGGTAGACTTCAGTGTTGTAGACTGGAGAAGCCGTTGGTTAATTTGACAAACTCCTTTTTGACGAGTTCACAGTACAATGACTCCCGTACAGAGCAGCTCCGGATGGCGAGTTTTGCATCCACATTAACTGCTCCTGTCTTATACCTGGCGGTGTCACAGGATCGGCGCTCATGCATTGCCATTCGTCCGTGGGTTTCCTGAAGGCAAAAGAACGACAGGAGTTTGTATTAGCATGATGGATTTAAAGAAAAGAGGCGTTTTGTCCATGCAAAGCCCACAACTGTTCTTTGAACGCCTAAGTTCTCTGATTTACATTGAGTGTTGGCAGAGTGTCCAGGTGTTCCTGATAGGCCGTTGATTCGGGGACGGCCAGGTGACCGTGGCGTCCCGACGGGCCGCTGACTCGGGCGGCGGGCAGGGGACCCTGGCACTCGGGCGGCGGCCAGGGGACCCTGGCGTCCCGACGGGCCGCTGACTCGGGCGGCGGCCAGGGGACCCTGGCGTCCCGACGGGCCGCTGACACGGGCGGCGGCCAGGTGACCGTGGCGTCCCGACGGGCCACTGACTCGGGCGGCGGTCAGGTGACTGTGGCGTCCCGACGGGCCGCTGGCTCCGGCGGCGCGCCGCTGCGCCGTATTGACCGCACCGTGTCGGAACCGGCGGGGTGCGAGGACGTGTTTGTATTTGGACCGGACGTGGGGGGGGGGGCGGGGGGGGGGGGGGGCGGCGGTGGGCAGTGACGCGCTCAGTGGCCACCTCCGGCTCAGGAGTCGGTCACGCCAGCCGCCGGCACGCACAGACGGCCCCAGGCCACGCTGCAGAGGTCAGCCGGCCCGAGGCCACGCTGCAGAGGTCAGCTGGCCCCAGGCCACGCTGCAGAGGTCAGCTGGCCCCAGGCCACGCTGCAGAGATCGGCCGGCCCCAGGCCACGCTGCAGAGGTCAGACGGCCCGAGACCACGCTGCAGAGGTCAGCCGGCTCGAGGCCACGCTGCAGAGGTCAGCCGGCTCGAGGCCACGCTGCAGAGGTCAGCCGGCCCCAGGCCACGCTACAGAGGTCAGCCGGCCCCAGGCCATGATGCAGCCCCAGGTCACGATGCAGGGGTCAGCCGGCCCGTCGCCTCCTGGCGCTCTCCGCACTGACGTTGTCTTCCAGTCCTGCCTGCATATCAGTTGCCACTAGAGGACCGGATGTAGTTGACGTTGTTGACGTCGCTCCAAAGATGACCTGGCTGACTACGCTGGCTGACCATATGTTGACGTCGCTCCAAAGATGACCTGGCTGACTACGCTGGCTGACCATGACCACATGAATTGTAACCGCTGCCGGAGGCTAAAGCGTGGTGCGGCTGGGGTCTTGGGCGTCCAGTAAAGTGGTATTAGTGGTAAAGTGGAGTGGTATATTCGATGCGTTCGGAAGCCGGGTGATCGGCCGTTGTTTTCACAATGTTGCATACTGCCAACGCGTTGGTGGAGTTTTCGCAGTATCGTGTTACAAAACAACTTTGGGGCTAAGCAGGGAAAACAGGGCAACCAGCCCCAGAATACATGAAGCACGGGGTTTGCGTCGAATGAGACACACCTTCCTATCACATGTGGGGTGGGTGGGGTCTCCGACTGTATATGAAAGTACACCATTGGCGTAGCGTTCACTAAAAAGCGACGTCAATTCTGCTGCGATGCCGCCTATAAGGCTCAAGTGGTAAACGACAAAACTAATGGTTCAAAAAACATACCCTTTACTGTGGTCCTACTACCAGAACTACAGCATTTACTCGCACGCCATACTTATGGAGAAAAAAAAGCGTGACGTGAAGAAAGAGCATTTGGTTTCGGCACCACAAACATTTGCGGTATTCCACTGTGGGCGTTCCCTCATAGCCTGCAAAATGTTCCATTCGCGCATGTCTAAGGTAAAGGCTGTCTAAGTTTTTCAGTAGAGTAATTACGTGTATAAGTTTTTTTGAGGCATAACTTTTCTCGTGTAGCGCCTGTGTCGTCTTTGAGTATATGAGTATGTGAGTAGGAGTAATGCCCAGTTGTGATAGTACTCCAGGCGGTAGGAGTTTTTGCACTAATGGTGCAAGACCATTGCAAAAAAAAAATGTTTGCACCACTAGGACTAGGCTCGTTCAGAAAGGGTCTGAAAGGGACTACGAACGCTCTGGAAGTGATAACACCATGGACAAGGCTTATGGCCGACGACATGCGGCTGGAGGGTGCCGCTCGGCGGCTCAATCGGCTGTTATGCGCAGGGCCGGCGGACGGCACCCGTCTCGCCGTCTCTGGCCATGCGGCCCGCCTGCCCGCTTGCCCACCTGCTCGCCTGCCTGCCTGCCTCCCCGCCTCCCTACCTCCCGCCTCCCGCCTCCCGCGTCTCGCATCCCGCCTCCCCGCCTCCCGCCCGGCTGCCAGCGCCGGCATGGGGCGGCCGTCGCCCTCCCGCGGGATGACACTCGGAAAATGCGGTTAGCTTGCCGGCGGCCGCCGCTTCCTGGTCCGCGGTGGACTCCGCGGGCCTCGCGCGCTTTTTTCTTCTGACGTGTAAACCATTAGTGATACCAAGTAAGGCACTGACAACCTGAGATCGGTCATTGTCGAATGGAAAGATGCCGTCCCTTCCAACCGTGGGATAGTGTGCTGCAGGTCAACAACATTCCTGCTGTGTTTCTGTCAACATTGTACTTGCGTACCCAACCTTTTCGGGTGTATTCGCAGCGCATCAATTATGTTTCTTTGCGCGTGGCGTCACGTATAATCTGTCGGAGGCGTTCACTATGTGAAACGTCTTCTGTTTCCGTTTTCTGAATTTCCATGACAGTTACTGCGTTCGCGAGGCACTGTTTTTTTTTTTGTCCGCACTTACCATGTGTGCGGCTTATAATGAAAACTGCAAATTATGTTGCTTGTAACGCATTACGCATGTTTGTGAAACTTCTCTTCGGTCGTGGACGCGGAACTGACCTGTGAGCAAATGTTTGCAAATGAACCCGTTGCGCCATTTCCGTCTCAGTTCTATCAAGCAACGTGAATACATCCTGCGCGTCCCGCATAGTTTCTCCGTAACGCCACATAGGATCTCTTTGTGGGGCTCCCTGCGAAAACCGAGACGCGTAAAATCTTCTCATAAATGACATCGAAGGCATATGTTCCGTGTTGCTGTGAATATGTCCTCAGCCTCACCGCTGCTTTCTCGCCGTTATCTCGCTCTCGCTTTCCTCTCTCTCGCTTTCTCGATTGTCACCTTTTTTTTGTTTTGCATAACTGGTCGCCGAAAACAAAACTTATTTTGATATTCCGTGCCGTATTCCGACAAAATGCGATAGATGAAACGGAAAACTAGCGCCGCCATTTCTCGGATTTGGATGGAGTTGTGCTAATTGTGTTGCGTGGGGCTCTGAATGCCAGCTGTGCCTTTGCCCAAAATTGTGACTTGAAGTATTATTTTCCCTGTGCTAGAGGATAGCACAGCTGGGGGAGTGTTATCCACATTCGCTAGTTTCGAGCCCCAGGAGCGCTCTGTTTAGTCCCACCATGAACACGACGGGCATCTGCTGACTGACCCGAGAGTATGACTGTGCATTGGGCGGGCGTTTGGTAGTAGTCCATGACACAGTAGGAACTTTTGTGTGATCCTGTCTGCTGAAAATATCCGGCGCGGAGCGTGCATCTGAGTGACACTTCCCGGCCGGTGGGTCCAGGGCGCCAACGTGCATATTTGCAATGTTCTCTGCCAATATGGCCGTCGCTTTGTGCTTTTTACGTTCGAAAAGGCTCTTTCTAATGCCACGGTTTTTAATAGAATTGTTGGAAAAGCGTAGACATTTTCCTGATAAGCAAATTACACAAGGTCGCCCCCTATCCCCCGCCCCCTCCCCCCGTCCTCCCTCAGATGGTTGCGGGTACTAAAGTGCGCCAGGAGGCAGGGGGTGCCGGATCAGGACGGTGCGACAGGATCGTATAGTGACTGGCGTGGCCGGTACCCGCGGGGTATGCGCGTCAGGGCTGTGGTTTCCTTTCCAATCGAGGGGGAGGGGGGAGCTGTAGCTCTCAACTCCCCTACTGGCGCTCTAGCCCCCCCCCCCCCAGCTTTTAGAAGAAATTGGACTAAATCAAGGGAACTCATTTGATGGCGTATTTTAGGGAAAGGTTGCGTTATTTTCCGCTGTTCAGCCACCTCCCAAGTCATTTTGTGAAACTCCGGCCCTATCTGGCGTGCCGCAGTTCTCGTGCCGTCCCCGCCCTCCGACGTGTTGACTGGGGCAGATCGGAAATTTGTTTTCGCGTTTTCTTCATGAAAGCACCAGGGGTTTGAAAAATAACAAACACTAACTTCATAATCGATAATCACTGCCACATGGCCACTCGGCAGCTGTGAGATGGATCAGACTGCCAGACTGACTGGCAGGGTCAGACTGCCGGCAGGCGTTCTTGATGAACTCATTCTGGTGTCGCGGTCTTCAGACCCGTTTGCAGCTGCTTTTTTGCGGGCATTAGAAAACAGCAGGCGTCGGCCTCGGGCATAACGATGCTGTCTCGCTCCCGCCGCGGTACGTGATGTGCGTGTTGATTAATGCTGTTGCTCCCCGTCTGAAGCGCGGATGCGGCATTGGTTGTTGTCATATGCTGGAGACGCAGACGAATATGTGAATCATTATATACTAAGCACGGATCATGATATGACCCACGTACTCTACCCAAATTGAGTACATGTACCATGGCCACCGCACATCTCCGGTGGAGGGGATGTTGGGGTCATCGGTGTCGCCCCTTATCCTATTTGAGCCTGTGTTAATGTAGGGAGTAAGTCCACTACTTTCCAATGGCAAAGTTTCGTGTCTGAACTTCTTCAGTGTCCGGAAATAGCGGATGAATCCGCGGGTGAGATTTAGGACTGTCGTCAGCTTGACAGGGGCGGATCTCAAACATCCCTATCTCATTATGGTAGTGAACAATTCTTTGTATGACGCTGTGGACACGAAATGTTGTCCAGGCATTTCCAGATGGCTATATACTTCATTTCGTGAGACCACAGCCAAAGTAGCATGGACGTATTTTCCGACCTCAAGGGCATATGCAAGATTATGCAGTGGGGGTTCAACTGAAAATGTCTGACGCAAAACCCATTGTAGGCGCCGCAGGCACTCACAGGAGGACGAATGGTATGGTGTTTAGGCTGCCAGTGGGGGAAACCAGGGGTGCAGGTTCGATTCCCTGCGGTGTCCGCCCTTCCTGCCAGGTTGAGAGGCAGGCGACGCCATGTAACCTCAGTAGCTGAACGCGTCGAAAAGTCACAGGACACACACGGACGCACGCACGCACGCCAGGATCCCGGAGAGGAGGCGGCTGCGGCGTTTGTAATCGCAGCCTGGATGACAAATATTCTGTACCGTGCCCGTTACTGAGTCTATACCCAGTGGACATTGGAAGGTGACATGGCGAGCGTGGAGCGAAGTGTCCGATGTGACTCCCTACTGTCTGTCGTCTTCCGCTGTTGCACAAAAAGCAAAAGAGAGTGTACCAGTAAGCGCAGCACGAACGCTTTCACGAAGCTGGCGGTCTGTTGCCATGGTGACGGCGATCGGCTTCTTCCCCAGATGCCTCTCTCGAGTCTGTTTGTCCGTTATTATGTGTAGAACACGGCCGGAAGTGTTACATTGCCACTTGTCAGGCTGACTACGGCACTGCCACACCCCGCCGTCAGTTACGTTGGACTCTTGTATGTAATGGCAGCCGATGGGGCGTCGCGCGCCGCGTGTACGCACCATTGGGTGTGACTGTGCTTGCATTGTTCAGAGGACATGCTATCTTGGTACGGGGGCAGACTTCTAAGCAACCCTTTAATGGTTGAACAAGCATCGTGCATGATTATGATGAAATAGACATCTTCTTTGATCTTCTAGCACTTGGTCTTTCAGAACTGGAACTCCCACGTATGCAAAATAAAGACTGGCACCGCAGCATTGCGGCTTGATTTTTGGTTGCTCGTACCGCTGTTGCATGGCCCAGTGGACGTCTTCTGGAAACTGACGTCATTGTTCACCGCCGTCGAGACAAGTCTGCCGTCTTGGAAACAACGGCAATCGCTTCTGCCCTGTCCGTAATGTCCCGTTGTCGCTGTCCCGTTTGACGCGGTCAGAATGCGGATCGAGACTCAGCATGCGCGATTGTTTATTTTACCTGGTCGCAGTACGTTAAGTGACATCGTGAAAATGGTTTTCAAGAGGTAATGCTCCAAATGACGTCGCGATTCGAATAATCGCTGGGTGCGGTTAGCAAATGCGTGTGTGTTGTTGACGTTGTGCGAAACCACGTACGTACGTCAGTTCCGAAACCACGCGCATGTTGTTCGCTCCCCTTGCGAACTTTTAAAAGAAAAGACCCAAATCTATGCACCCCAGTGTGCATGCTCTTCCGGATCTGCGGCCCAGTGCAGTGGGGGCTGACTTGTGGTGGTGGTGTTGACCCGGCCTTCGAAAGTGCTGTGGACGGGGGCGGTACTCTGCTGACGGTCTCTGTAGCGTGACCCGCCGTTCCGTCCCGTCAGCGAACCCACCAGCCGTTGTGACCTCCACCTGTTGCGGGGGGGGGGGACTTGTTGATCTTGACCTGCTGGTGCCTCGCACCGCTTTCAGCGTGGCTTGTCCGCGCAGTATGCCCGGCCGTTTGAGGGGCCGATGTAGGCGGCTGTCCTGACGTAGTTCGGAGCACTGTCGATGGTCGTGTGTATGAGCTGACGTGTCCAGTTCTCAGCAGCGGTGACTGGTGTGTTGTGTGACGGGCTGATGCCGCTGCTGACCCGGGCCGCCGTTCTGTCCGCCGGTGACTGGTGTGTTGTGTGACGGGCTGGTACCGCCGCTGACCCGGGGGCGCCGTTCTGTCCACAGTCGGGCGTCGGTGCGGCCACTGCGACGGGCCGAGCGCGGCCTGCCGGCGCCGCCGCCGCCGCCGCTGCCGCCGGCCGTCGCCACTCGCTGGTCGAGCCGTCCGAGTGTCGTATTCCGAGCCTGGCGCGGCTGCGGATGCGAGACACACTCTCTGGTGAGTGCGCACCCGCCAGCCGGTCAGCTCTCACCAGCGCAGGACGCGGGACCCGACGTGTGTGGTGGCTCATTTGTCATCTCGCTCTGTGCCTCTTCATTATCCACTTAACTCCACGCGTCTACAGGGATTCGAAAATAACAACCTCTCCTCCGTGCACAAAAGTGCGTCCGCTTCGGAAACAGACATTTTGAACAGGCTAATTTGTCGTGATCAAGACGGATTTGTGGCTTGCTGCTCGTGCAAACTCGCCTTCAGATGTCTGGCGTCAGTATTCTTCTTCATTAGACAGCGATGGCATGACACCTACAACTGCCGGAAGCCATTTGTGGTGGAAAGCCTCTGCCGATATAAGTGGTGACTTTGCCCACGGGGGTGCACGTTTTGGGACGGCGACCGGAAGAGCCGTGCTCCGCTTCTGATGACACCCCAGCGCAGCACAGAATGCGGGTGGTGTGGAAGGATGCGCTCTGACCCGACGCACCGACATGAGGCGACGCCGGGGTGGGGAAAGGGGGGGGGGGTACTCCGCTGTTGTGCCGCGGGGGCGGCTGTCAAGCTGTTGGACCCGGCGTGACGCCGCCTCCGTCAGCATCGGGTGTGGGTGAGCCAGCCAGCCGGGCCAGTCCACTATCGATCGGGCCGGACCGCCGGCGCCTGGGCGTCGGACGGCCGTCACGGGGCCGTGCCGCGAGGCGCTTCCCGGCCGGCCGGTCGCCAGTAATGGCCGCGTCCTGTCGGCCGGCCGCCGGCGCGTCTCCGGAGAGCGGCCGGTGACGACAGTAGAGTGAGCGGCCCGGACGGTCAGCCTTGCCGGCCCGCCCGTCTACTGGCCCGGCTCTGAGACCCTGATGGCGGCCTCTAGGCTTCTCTTGGGGCAGAGGCCGACTCCGAGCCCACTGTAGGCCAGCTTAACACTCGCCATGTGCAATTATAAATTTCGTTTCAAAATTCTTCGAGGGTTTTTGCCTTGAACCGTTCTTTGTATCATTTTAGGACGTGAGTGAAGTACTAGTCTTTGCTGGAATGGCGTTTAAAATTTCATTGTCGCGTTGTATATCTTGCAACGGCTGAGATTCCATACGCCATTACCCTGGCAAAGCGTGGCGCTGGCCCGAAGGTAACAACTGAATTCTAGTCACATCCGTCGCTTGTCTTCCGTAAGGTTCAACATGAATTCCCACCTCTAATATATTAGGTTGTAACGACCTATCGATACAGAAAAGCCGCCCGTACCCCGCTGAATCCGAGAGCCGCGCGATTCTTCCAATAGCAGCCGAATAACAAGCCTTAACACGCGCTTGGGGGGAGGGGGGAGTGGGGCCGGAGCACACTACCTCCCCCTTCCCAAGATTTCAAGATTTCTTTCCCATATTGATTTCGGAACGGTGCGCCATAGCCGCGCCAAACTTTGCGTACCTGCGGAGAACTGCACAGCAGTTCGTGTGATTTGAATTAGATGTACCATGTAAGTTCGCTAACCTACGACAGGTCAAAGTCAGACCATGGCTGTCAGGGAAGGGGATTTGTAGAGATCGTTCAATGTGATGCAACAATGAAGTGTTAGGCGAAGCCATACATTTCTGAGATAGTTCGTAGGAAATAAACCAATCGAATTAAACATTACAACTGATGACATTGACCTAGGCTCATGTATGAAAGTCAGAACAAGATCAAAACTAACCTGCTTTTTTACTCGAGAACTTCGTGTTATGGGGTAGTTTCTGGTGCTCATTTAGAATGAGTTAATTACAGGGACCGCGGCAGACATGTTCCATGAAGTTTTTGAAGGTCAGAGTAGTTCACTGGCCTAAAATGACCCAGGTCAACGTTTTGCTTTGAGGAACATACCGCCTAGCGTAATTCTTGATGCTTGTAGGAATGACGAGTAGGCGCAGTCTTTTGGTATTTGGTACGAGGTCACTTACCTCGCTGACCTTTTGCCTAGAACAGGAATCTACCTTCACGGTGGTTACATGAGGTGGTCTGAGGGCACTTGAGACACTAGTATTGAGTTTGACCTTGTTTGACCTTATCTGACCCAAACGTCATGACCGAGCAGCCTCAAATGTTGACAAAAGTGACTTCATCTACAGGTCAATGTATCCTGTGAATTTGGTTGCCTTTAGTTGCCTTCGTTTGTGATATCTCAGGGGGTTAAATTGGCCCCCACCCGAGCGAAGGATATTCAAACGGCCGCCCGGGCGCGTGTTAAACGATACAAAATCCCCCGATCAGCGGGTAGTTACTTGGTAAACTGCGACGAACACAAGTGGAAGTAAGTCATTATGGAAACATTTTGCGATTACAAACATCTTGCAGCCTTCTATATGTGACAATACTAAACGCTCAAGTAGATTTCAGTCGTTCGCAATTGATCATTAAGCAGTGCTCGAAGAAATGTGTAGTTTTTGGGGCGGGGAAATCACTATCCCTTGTCCTCGGATAGGGCGTCACAGCGGAGTACTTCAATAGCAGCTGTTTAACTAGAAGCTGACTGGAGGAGACCAGCAACAGCTGTGATTAAAGTCCAGTTCCTGCACCACTACCGGCAAAGCAATGTATTTTCCGGTGGCAGACGATGTCGCCTAGGACAGGGACAGGGTAATTTAAAATCAGAGAATATTTGAAGCCTGGCAAACGGAACGGGCTAGAAATTAACAACAACGCACAACGCTTTGTATTTACAAAAAAATGCCGTCCACAGATTCTGCGGCAACAGTTCTGGACATTAGAATGTGCTCGGCCTCGGGATAATAATGTGCTCGGCCTCTGGATGATGGGATGATGCGCTTCACGCGTATCGTAGTCCCGATGGCCGCATCATCTGATGCCGCTGGCCTGTCGAGCCGGTGGTCAGCGGTGGCCTGTTGAGGCGGGGATCGGCGGTGGCCTGTTGAGCCGGGGATCGGCGGTGGCCTGTTGAGCCGGGGATCGGCGGTGGCCTGTCGAGCCGGTGGTCAGCGGTGGCCTGTTGGGCCGGGGATCGGCGGTGGCCTGTTGAGCCGGGGATCGGCGGTGGCCTGTTGAGCCGGTGGTCAGCGGTGTCCTGCTGAGCCGGGTTCGGTGGTGGCCTGTCGAGCCGGTGGTCAGCGGTGACCTGTTGAGGCGGGGATCGGCGGTGGCCTGATGAGCGGGTTCGGCAGTGGCCTGTTGAACCGGTGGTCAGCGGTGGCCTGTCGAGCCGGTGGTCAGCGGTGGCCTGTTGGGCCGGTGGTCAGCGGTGGCCTGTTGAGCCGGGGATCGGCGGTGGCCTGCTGAGCCGGGTTCGGCGGTGGCCTGTCGAGCCGGTGGTCAGCGGTGGCCTGTTGGGCCGGTGGTCAGCGGTGGTCTGTCGAGCCGGTGGTCACCGGTGGCCTGCTGAGCCAGGTTCGGCGGTGGCCTGTCGAGCCGGTGGTCAGCGGTGGCCTGTCGAGCCGGTGGTCACCGGTGGCCTGCTGAGCCAGGTTCGGCGGTGGCCTGTCGAGCCGGTGGTCAGCGGTGGCCTGTTGAGCCGGTGGTCAGCGGTGGCCTGCTGAGCCCGGCTCGGCGCGTCTGTCGCTCGCGCTCCGGCCGTCGTGCCATCTGACGGCTAGATCTGCCGGCCGCGGCCCGAGCCGCGCCACACCATCCGTCCCGCATCCGGCGCGGCTGCACCCGGCCCTGATTGCCTAGACGAATGAGGACACGGGGTCGGATCCCTGCGGACGTAACCGCCGACGTGACGTCACCGGCTGACGCATGACGTCACGGGGTGACCTGTGACGCACTGCGGTGTGACTCACTCCGCCTACCTGTGTTTTTAGCCAGACTGACGACCGCGACGGTGCGTGATGCTGAACACGGAGTTGAGAGTTGTCGTTATTTGTGGAGCGAGCTTGCACGCATCGAGCATATCTGACGAAGTGGGACCACGTGCTCAGATTTACTGCACGAGCGCCGGCAATCTACTTAGCTGACGAGTGCCCTGTGTGGGCCGTATGTCGTGAGAGCGGCGGGGCGGCGCCGGCCGTCCATCAGGCTTCTGAGAAGCGGCGGCCGGCTGGCGCCAGCGCGACATGGGCCGACGGCCGGCTGCCTCCTGACAGCGTGGTCGCTGTGGTCACGCTCGTCCCCCGTTCCGCCCCGGACCGGCCGCCTTCGGACAGCGTGGTCGCTGTGGTCACGCTCTTCCCCCGCTCTGCCCCGGACCGGCCGCCTCCGGACAGCGCGGCCGCCTGAGTCACGCTCGTCCTCCGTTCCGCCCCGGACCGGCCGCCTTCGGACAGCGCGGCCGCCTGAGTCACGCTCGTCCTCCGTTCCCGCCCCGGACCGGCCGCCTCCTGACAGAGCGGCCGCCTGGGTCACGCTCTTCCCCCGCGCTCCCCGGACCGGTCGCCGCCGGGCAGCGTGACCGCCCGGGCCACGCTCGTTCTCCGTTCCGCCCCGGACCGGCCGCCTCCATACAGCGCGGCCGCCTGGGTCACGCTCGTCCTCCGCTCCGTCCCGGACCGCACCTCGCTGATGGGCCACTTTCGTGCTCGGTTCGGAGCTTGGCGGCCAATCAGTCGTCACGAGAGTGTACAGTTTGTCTGGGGACGGCTCCTCTGTGTGTTCGCTCTGATAGAGTTGTCCGCCGAGCAATCTGGGGCTGATTGTGAGCCGCCACCTCGCTGGCGGGCTCGGCTGTGGGCTGACTGATTGGCGCTCTCTGTCCCGATCGCGAGGCTGCAGGATGATGGCTCGCTACAATCCGGTCTGATCATCTCACAATCAAATCAGTCGCTGCATTGGTGTGCGCTTCGAACTATGACAAAAAACGAACAGAAATATTCATGGCTTGGCGGCTACCGCGGTGCTGTAAAGCCCGATTTATCCATTACCTTGCGGTCGGTGCCATGGCAACGCACCTCGTAAAAGTTGTAGCTGCACGCTTGGCCGCCTGTTTTGTCGGGTGCGTAACTGTGCTTTTACCACCTCCTGGTCGGTGCCATGGCGACGCACCCTTGTAAAAGTCGTAGCTGCACGCTTGCCCGTCTGTTTTGTCGGGTGGGTAGCTGTGCTTTTACCACTGGAACGCGACGTATATTGTGCTGCATAGCGGGGCTGGCACAGGGTCAACTCATGACTCAAGGTCGGTGTTGTAATAACTGGTACCGTAGTAACCGTGCCGAATATGACTATTTGCCAGATACGGCTGACTTAGTCGCTTGGAGTCCTCCCATCCTGCCAGGGCGAGAAGCAGGCGTCGCTATGTAGCCTCAGCTGCTGAGTGTGCCGTAAAGCCCAATGACATGACACTTTTCGCTCTGGTCTAGCCGTGCGCACTGTAAAGATCTATAACACAAGTTTAGATGCGCAAAGACTCAACCCAGGGACCGGCCGCACCGTTCAAATGGCCGGGAGTCGCGAGTGGACACGCAGTTTATTCGTGGCGTATGTGCGAGCCCTTGTCCTTGTCCTTGCCCTTGAGGCGGTGCTGCCCTGGCTCTGATGGTGGCGCGGCCTGTGGCGGGTGTCGCAATCTCTACCGCGGGACCGGCTCCCACACAACCTGACCGGTGTGGCACTAGCTCATCCAGTAGCAGGCCAGTGCAGACTGCATTGGGAACAGCTTCACCTGCACCTGACTGGCACTGTCTCGCTCCTTAGTGACTGCTGCAGCTTCGCCGGCACCTGCCTGGCACTGTCTCGCTCCTTAGTGACTGCTGCAGCTTCGTCGGCACCTGACTGGTACTGGCTCGCTCCTCAGTGGCTGTTTGCTGCAGCTTCGCCGGCTGGTGCTGACTCGCTCCTTAGTGACTGCTGCAGCTTCGCCGGCTGGTACTGGCTCGCCCGGCTGCACTCCTTGGTGACTGCTTCACTCCAAGTTGGCTCGGCTCTTACATTTACGGCCAAAGTTTTGCCGGTAATGGCTGTTTCAAAGAAATCTGCACAGACTTTGCCGTCGTTCAGGGCCGCGCTATGGTGCTTTACCTTTACTTGCCGTACTAAATCCTCGCGTGGCACCTTATTCTAGCAGCCATAGACGCTTAACGAGTCCCGGTACGCTCCGTATCGTGTAATTTTGAACAGCCATCCGTCAGGTCAGCGGGGACCCATTCATCCTCTGTCTGCACATGTTCTGCACGAGCTGCCATCAACCATGCATGTGTGGCGCGCGGCGTGTTTTGGATCGGCTCGCTGCACCCGTCATCCGTCAGGGCGCTGTCCCGCGGCGGGCGGCCAGGGCGGCCTCGGCCAGCCGCCGCCAGGCTGGCATGGTCGGTCGGCATGTGTGAGGTATCTGAGTGTGACTAAAGAAGTATGGCTATCGACGCTCGCACAATCATAGACGCGTATAAATTAGGCGGATCGCTAAAACGTTGAAACCGTCGTGTCACGAGTGGTGTACGTTTGCATATAAACGCATTTACCTTCGACGGTGTTTGTATATGGATGCAGCCGTGTAGCAAGGCCAAGCGAGCAAACACTCCAATTAAGCACAGTTTCATCTTCACGTGTTCCAAGCTGGCTATGTCCGTGCCGTTCCGGGGCAGCGGCCGGGAGTGTGGTAAGCTAGGGTGCCCGAGCTGGTCCAGCGGCGGTGGCCGGGACCGTGGTCGGCTGGGGTGCCGGGGCTGGTCCGGCGGCGGTGGCCGGGACTGTGCCCGGCTGCGGTGCCGGGGAGCTGGCCCACCTACGGTGGCGGGGGAGTGACCGGGACCCTGGTCGGCTGGGGTGCCCGGGGGGCTGGTCCAGCGGCGTCGGGCGCCGTGTTCCGGCGTCAGACCGGTGCGTGCAGCCGGCGGAATGCAGGGGGGTGCGCCCCCAGCGCTCTGAGGGCCGCTGGCGCGGGCGTCACCTGTCGCCCTGGCCTGTGCCATGTATCACGCCGACCGGCGAGAAAACAGTCTGCGGCGTTTACCTGTCGCCAGTGTCTGAGGCCGCCACCCGTCGGCGGTGTCTGGGGTTACTGTGTCTGAGGCTGTCACCCGTCGGCGGTGTCTTGAGGCTGTCACCCGTCGGCTGTATCTGAGGCTGTCACCCTTCGGCGGTGTCTGTGGCCCCGGTGTGACGCTGTGTTTTTGCAGAGCCCGAGCTGCCGCAGCCGCCGTCCGCCACTCGCGGCCAGAACCAGCGGCGTCGGCTGGGTCACGCTGCCAGGTAACGCACGATGCCACACGAAGAGCTCACAACTGACACGCATGCATGCACGCACGCACGCACACACGCACGCACGCACGCACGCACGCACGCACGCATGCACGCACGCACGCACGTACGTACGCTGCCGATAGGTGATGCCCTCCGTAATGCCAGCGTTTTGGGCCAACCTACCAAAAGCAGTAGATTGTTCATTTGTTAGCAACTCCGGGGTGTTTTCTGTTATCAGCGACTTTTTCAATTTCACTTGTGCCGTGGAAGTAGTTCATAAAGTGTGATAATGCATGTTGCCAAAGGGTTTTGCCTGTTCACCATCGGATATCCCACACCCCATTCTCAGCGCGGCAACGCACAGTCTGGACTTTTGTGCATGAAATACGTCCTTTTCTAATGGGTACGGTTGATTGGTGCATACGTCGTCGTCGATGGTGATGATCCCTGGGAGGATTGCCTGAGTTGGATGTTACTGGCGTAACAGGTCTCGAAGTTAAGGGAACCCAAATGAGTGACATGGTCAGCTGTACAGTTGGGGGCCAATTCAAAGTCAAGAAAATTGAGCTTAGTTCTGCAAAATCGCCCGACGTGCCGCGGGTAGGCATGTGATTGAAGCAATGTCATAGCGGTGGGCATGTGATTGAGGTTATGCCATAGCCGCACTGTAAGATCGCTAGTGCAGCGCCATCACCGTGAAGACCATGCCAGCTTATGGCGTGACGTGGGCGGGCTGATGGCCTGGGGATAGGTGGAGGGGGGGGGGGAGGGGAGGAGGGCAACCCAGAGGAGCGGGGCTCGATTCTCCGCCACACCCGCCTTCCCTGTCAGGGTGAGCGACAGGTGACGTCACATAGCCTCAGCAGCTTAGTGCGTCGTAAAGCCCCAGTCACACGAGATGGGGCGACGTCACACCCTGGAAGGATTATGCGTACGTAAAGACTACGCAAATATAAGAATGTTGGGTTACTCAGTCCATTCCGTCATGACACGTAACTTGTGGCCTAAACTAAACTGATTTAAGTGCAAAGTCTTGCAAAGGATTCGGCTTCTGAAATGTCGTTGTAGAACATGGACTATTGAATCAGCATAGGATCTAATCAACACGCTCCTGCCACGCTGGCGTAATGGAGAAACCCGCCGGAGCTGGCGGCCACTAGAAGAAACCAGCTCGTTTGCGCAGCACGTACCATACCGCAGGTAATTACGTAAAGCCAAAGACAGGACTGCCCGTGTCGTACACTGGCAGGTGTGGTACGGCCCTCCCATTGCTGGCGCAACATGAGGCCGAAAACAACGGCGGGAATGAGGTAATATCAGTTAGTTGGCACCGTCGGCCGTGGTGAAAGAGCCGCTGCGCTGGCGGGGCCGTTAGGGTCGGGGGCGGCGGCTGGCCCACCGACGAACAGCCCGCGAACTGAGGTGGCGGCCGCTCCGCTGTCGAACGGTCCGCGACGAGGGCGGAGGCCGTTCCGCTGACGAACGGCCCGCGAACGGAGAGCGGCGGCCGGCTCCGCTGTCGAACTGCCCGCGAACGGAGGGCGGAGGCCGCTCCGCTGTCGAACGGCCCGCGAACGGAGGGCAGCGGCCGGCCACGTGGTCAGTCCACGCGCGCCTGCCGCTCACGACCGCACATATTGCTAGCGCGCCGCTGTCAGGACGGCTGCGTAACAGCGTCCCGGCCCGCCTCTGGCTGTCAGGACGGCTGCTCGAGAGTTCCGACCCGCTTCTAGCTGTCAGGACGGCTGCGTAACAGCGTCCCGGCCCGCCTCTGGCTGTCAGGACGGCTGCTCGAGAGCGTCCCGACCCGCTTCTAGCTGTCAGGACGGCTGCGTAATAGCGTCCCGGCCCGCCTCTGGCTGTCAGGACGGCTGCTCGAGAGCGTCCCGACCCGCTTCTAGCTGTCAGGACGGCTGCGTAACAGCGTCCCGGCCCGCCTCTGGCTGTCAGGACGGCTGCTCGAGAGCGTCCCGCCCGCCTCTAGCTGTCAGGAGGACGGCTTCGCGAGAGCGTCCCGGGCCGCCTCTGGCTGTCAGGCCCCAGTGGGCTCGGAGATTAGGATGGACGGCTCACGCCCGCACGGCCGACCTCTGCCGGCGTTCAGCGTATCACCGTCGGACGCTGATGGCCGGCAATGAGCGGCCGCCGGTCAACCAGTAAGAGGCCCGGCCAGGCTGGCTCACCCGATGGCCGACTACCATGAGCATAGCCGCCTGGCCCGGCCATGCCCGCGTTCGGCCGGTAGCCGCTTCGCCCAGCCTCGAGTCATGGCGGCTGTCCGGTCAGGCACGCCTGACTACCTGTATCGCGGCCACACGCCGCCCGTAGAGTGCTGTTCGTGGAGGTGGCGGGCTGAGAAAGTCAGGCCGGCACCGATTGGGCAGCCCCGATGCTGGCAATTTCGTTCTATGCTCGGGCTATGGCCTGCTTCGCGCATCTCGGTGCGCAGCTGCCGGCAGGCGGCTTGCAGCCAGCAGGCCCTGCTTGGAGACTCATTCGGCCGACTGGCAGCTGTTGCCTCTTGCCGGCCGAGTCCTGTCCCATGTCGGCCGCTCAGGCTGGATCGGTGGGACACTTCCGATCGGGACGGTCGGCGGACGCTGCCGGACACGACGGCGCCCTAGCTAGGCGACTTAAGGCAGCCCGCTGAGGCCACCAGCTGGCTCGGCTCGCTGCCGGGACTGGCTTCGCTGGGCCGGACCAGGTGCATGCGGGGTGAAGGCAGGGTGGCTGTGCTGATCTTGTCGGCTGGGCTGGCGGTAACGCGGCGTCTTCTGTCTGCTTCTGGTGGCTTTTGTCCAGCATCCTACCGCTGATGCATGGGGTGGTACTGTTCATCGCTGCGCTAATGCACATCGGGCGTTGGTGCGTGTTTCTGTAATAACACGTCTGCACCTCTGCCACGACCACGCTGCGTTGTGGGTGATGGGGTGGATGTGATATGGTGTATGGCACTAACCGCTCTGGTGTCGGCCTGTCGTATGGGAAGGCAGCCATGTTTACAAACGCCTGCCGCCCTTCGGGACGCTTGTGGTACTAACCTGCCGGCCTGTGCCGTTCGCCGCCTTCCGCCTGTCCACTAACGGTGCCGGGGCGCGGGCGCCTGTTGCAGGGAGCCGGCCGAGGCCGAACTGGCGTCGGCCGAGCGGCCAGAGCACGCGCACGCCGACGACGAGCCGTGGTGGCGGCTGCCGCAGCCGCTGTGGCAGCTGCTGGGTCGCTGCCGGCCGTCGCAGCCCGTGCCGGAGGCGGTGGGCCGCCGTGTGGCGTCCGGCGTCGGTCGCTTCTTGGAGCGCCAGACGAGCCGCGTGTTGTCGTGTGCCGGTGGTCTGGGCACGGCTACCTGGCCGCCGCTGTCGTCCCGTCTGCCGCAGCGGCGGCGGCAGGCGACGGCGGCAGACAGC
>NW_023596136.1:16423199-16485834 GCF_011947565.3 Pollicipes pollicipes | reverse complement strand
GGTTAGTTGGTGTAAAAGGCTGAGCTGCTGAGGTAAATGATGTGCTGGGCGAAGCTGTGCAGAGCTCCTGTTGCTGAGCTTGGAGACGTGCATTCCATTATGATGGATTCGGCAGGTTACTGCTCAACCCGTTCAGTCGTGTTGAACTGGCTGATTTAGTCTTTCTCTGGGCATGTTTGTCGCATTTCAGACTGGGGTCCTATTTTATGGCTTGTAAGCTTCAATGGGTGCACGTGTCATATTGTGGAAAAAGTTATGACGGAAACTAAGAATAGGTTTCAGAGCGATTGCGTAGTTTTCAAACTGTCTGCCGCTGTGAAAGGTTGTCATTTTTTATTTGTGTTGAAATGAACCGGCCAGGTGCAGATTTAAGCATGCATCGCATTACGGTGGAATGGGATTTGCGAAAGGTCGTATTAGTTTGGGCTTTCCAAGCGGGTCAAAACGGATTGTAAAACGTTGGTGTTTTGGAAAGTGTGAATTTAGTCGAGACATTCCACGACAAATCGACAGGTCGAACGGTCAGTTTACACCCTCGTTTCTCAAGTTTTCATGAAACAGGGTCAGGGGGGTGGTCAGCGGCGCTGAGGACGCCGGTGACATTTTCGGGTCTCCATTAAGCGGTTTGGGAGGTGCAGCCTCCGGCATTTTCGTGTTGTTTGGTTGGAGTGCTACATTCGACGGCGGTTTTTCCGCTACGATGGAAGAAAAAAGTATGCACTTGTATGTCAAAATGATGCAAAAACCTCACAGACTACGTGTATATCGGGGCTGGAAGCATCTTGCAAAAAAGATACTAATTGTGACATGAATATTTGCAGTTCACTCAAAATCATTGATGCGATTTTGAACCTTTCTCATTTTTACATGAATGACCACAAATTGAACCACTCTCCGAATTTAAAGAAGGTGGTTATCGGCTTGAAAAAGTTAGGAAACAATGTCACGATAAGGGACTACGCGTTATTCGCGCCATCGTCGGCTACCGGCGCAGTATCTCTCATGTGGCTCTCCGCACAGGCGGCGGAAAATAGCCGCATTGTGAGAAAACACTAAGCTTAACAACACGATGGCTTGTATGCGCGTGGAAGTCGACTTATTGCGCTAGTGACTCAGTCTAACTCACTCATCAAAACCCTTTAAATCAAGCGACCGGTCGTTCCCTCCCATCGCCTGAATCTAACGCAAGGACAATGACAGTCTGAACACTCAATGGGGTCACTCTGTGAACCTTCAGCGTCTTTTTGACAGTCTCGGCCGTAGCGAAGCTGATGCTAAGCTCATCCTCTGAGCAAAGCATTTCTCCTTTTGGTATGAGAAACATACCGTTTGCACATTAACGTCCCCTGCTAGAACTGGTGTAACTTCTGAGCAGAGCGAATATGATCCGAATGGAGGCACCACAGGCTGGCACTGGCAGCAACACTTTCCAAGGTCTCTCCACTCCATCGCAAGAGTTCTTCCCTTGAGGTATGGTGACGTAATGTCAATCGCACTTCACGAAAAAGTCCTCCTCATGAAAGCAAATGTTCCAGTAATTGAACCTGTTCGTGTACTGCGCAGCTGATGTATCTGATAAGTAATACACTTTTCCGTATTTGAAGCGGCGCTTTTCACTTCCGGTGAATGGCTCTGTAAGAGTGTATCTCCCGTGAAAGTGTTATGTTTCATCGCGTTTGACAGTGCGCAATAACTTTTATGTTGTAATCTGTCCAGGTTGGTGGCAATATGCCACAAAAGGGTGCTGTGCGCATGGTGGTGCATTCCAATGAAACGGCTGGATTTCGTCTTGAACGACGAAAGCGTGCATTTCTGAAAGGTAGAATTATCAAAGCGTCGTCCTCGGGCAGTCGTTTTAAAGAGCATCGAGAAATTTACCGTGGCGTTGGGCCGTTGAGTGATGTCTGGTAACTACAACTGTGGCTTTTGACAGTTTGGTCAAAAAGTCATCTTTTGGCAAAACAAGGCCAGCTAAAGTACAGCATGCAGTGTTACCCACTGGCTGAATCCAATTTTATTGACCGAATCCGAAATGTTCTCTGTTTGCGCATTGGTAGCGTTCATCAAAAATGATCGCACCCGATCCTCAGCGCGGACAATTCTCACACTTCCGTATCATGCGGGTCTCTTTGTGAGCATCACACATGTGACTCAGAAGGAGAAGGCCCTATTAAATGACATCTCGCAGGCCAATAGATCCAATCATCAGCTTCGCGTTCCGGTGACAGACACTGGTGGGCAGCACACGCAAACAGCGTGAGTGCCGCTGCTGCCCATGAGGAAGCACCGGATAATAGCCTCATGTTAGCATAGGTTTTTCTTCAAACAGTATTTCACTTTCGTAGCATTTATGACGCAATCATTTAACACGTAAGTGTGTTGCAAACATTACAAAACACGCCCGTTGAAAAAGTAAGGGGCATGAAAGATATTACTTTCATACTAGTGAGCAGGGAGTCCAACGAGATTTGCCCCGCAGGAGTGGCTTCTTCCAATCTTATCCCTAGCCAGTCAGAATGATTTCGGGAAAACTGACATTTCCGATCAAATCGGGCGTGTCTGATCTGAGTAAATGAGTCCAAAAGGGGTTATGCTCCCTTTAAACCTCGCCGTGCACCCGTTTTGTGCCTTCCAAATTGATCGGTGCAGCAGGGTTGTTTGGGCGTTTCATTGTTGCAAGATACTATCAATACAACTACGCGCTCCACCCGCACTACAGACACTGCTTCTGAGTCGCCCGATATGAACAAGAGACCCGACCACCTTCACGGTACTCACTCACCTTCCCCCTGCTCTAATTATCCTAGCCTCGACAGTACACATGAAGGGGGAGGGGGGCGGGGGGGGGGGGGCAGCCGGCTGCGGCGGTGCGCCGCGTGCCCAGTCTTCGTGCACCACGCATGATTCATCTGTGCGTGGACCATGCCTTTCTTAGCGGATTACCACCTTTTTTTATTTTAGAAATGTTGGGGCATACACTACGCCGTTGAGAACATGCTGATGAGAAAATATCAATATCGCATAGGAACTTTGTTCTTCGTGCCTATGCCTATCAAAAGGTCATAATGCGCAGCCTATTATTAATTGTGTGACGATTTTAAGAGTGGCATAGAGATATTCGGGACAGTTTTCTGATCATTTCAACATAAAGGTTTGTCCAATTATTCCTCCAGCAAGTCAAAAATTGCCAGCGAGGGGAGCTCCGCAACCACGCAACTCGAAATTGCTGAAGGCCATTCTTTGGAAACGGTGCAACTGAGAGATTGCCACCAGCGCCTTCAGCGCTGATGACGACTTTTATGACCCAATTTAACTGAAATCCGAGGGATGAAGGTGTAGGGCACTGTCGATTTGTCGTGGAGTACCCCAGCTAGACCTCTCATGATGGGCAAGAGGACCCGGAGATCCAAGATGTCGGGGAGACCATCGTCCGACTAGGGAAACCGGTGTAGGTGAAGGTACCGGTGAAACCGGTGTAGGTGTAGGTATCGGTGAAACTAGTGTATGTATAGGTATTGGTGAAACTGGCGTATGTATAGGTATTGGTGAAACCGGTGTAGGTCTAGGGAACGGTGAAACCGGTGTAAGTGTAGGTATCGATGAAGCTGGTGTATGTGTATGTATCGGTGAAACCGGTGTAGGCTAAGGTGCCTCTAAATTACTGATGATAGAGACAGACCATTGCGAGCAAGGGCGCGGGAACGGCCACCAAAGCTCATTGCCATCAAGCTGCAATGATAGTTTAAGATGAGACATAGCAACAGCCCTCCGGCAATATCTTGTTGACAAAAGTTGCTTCCATAGTGAACTGATGCCGTACTGTGGCGTTCGGATGTATCCCTGGTATAGGAGTTGTGGGGGAGGAGGGGATGGCCAGATCTGCGGCGGTCGGCACAATGCCGGGCCGGGCTGGCGTGTCAGGGCGGACGAGTGTGTGTTGCTGCGGGTCTGCTGCTGTGAGAGTGTGTCGACATCGTGGACACAGCGGACATGCCAACGGCATCCGAGTCAACACTTGCGTGGTGGGGCAGATGCGGCGGCCTGGCCGCCGTGCACGCGGTGGCAGACGGCCGTCGCGCACGACACCGGTCACGGGGTCCGCCGGTCAGCTGGCGGCGCCTCCCGTGTTCGGCGGAGCAGGGCAGCCCGGAGAGAGCGCGCTCAGCGCCGGCCCGTCACCGGCCGCTGCGTCCGCGTCATCCGGCCGGGCCGTCATCGATCGGAGCTGAGTCAGCCGAGCCGATCCACCCACAGACGAGGCGCCGTCCGCCCGCTGTCTGCCAGCCCGGCAAACGTCGGCCGGACGTCGCTGGCTGTGACGTCTCGACGGAGGTCAGTCGGCGGGGATGAGACCCGCGGAGCCGCCCGGTCACGTGCTGTCGGCGTGCGGCTGCCGCCCGTCGGGCTGGACTGCCGCCGGTCGGTGAGACGCGTTGCCCGCCGACGCCGCCGGGTCGCCAGCGGTCAATTCTGGCCCAGCCCGGCCGCTGATTCAGTCGGCCGCCGATGATGCCGCTGACGGGTCTGAGTCACTGGTGTAGATGCCGCTCGGCGGAGCACCATCGACATGCGAGCCAGCCACCTTGTACAATATGGACGCCTCCCGGCCGACCACTGTTCGGTTGTTGGGCCGGCTGCTGTCCGCTGTCGGGCCGGCTGCTGTCCGGTGCTGGGCCAGGCTGCTGTCCGGCGCGGGCCGGTTTCTGTCCGTTGGCTAGCCGGCTGCTCTCCGGTGTCGGTCCGGCTGCCCTCCGCTGTCGGGCCGGCTGCTGTCCAGTGTGGGGCCGGCTGCCGTCCCGTGTCAGGCCAGCTGCTGTCAGGTTTGGGGTCGGCTGCCGTCCCGTATCGGGCCAGCTGCAGTTCGGTGTCGGGCTGGCTGCAGTTTGGTGTCGGGCCAGCTGCTGTGCGCTGTGGTGCCATACCGGCCGGTCCAGCGCTGGCTCGGCCATCGGACGCGCCTTCGGCGCGGGAGACGCCGAGGGCCACGCGCCCGTACGACGCCCGGCCACACTTAATCGCGTCGCCGTGCAAAGCGGCGCGATAAACGCAAAGCCCAGCTCATCTACCCGCAAAACAACCGCTTAAATTCAAACTCATACCCGACTTACAGTTATGTTCTTCGGTCATTTTGGCCACTGGCGAGAGCCCTCACAAGGCAAAAAAGTACATAACTGCTGAAATTAAGTGGGTACTAGAGCAAATGCGGGTAAGAAGCATTCTCCCTTCAAGATGCCGCCAAACATTGTGTGAGGCTGAACGAAAGTGAGAGACAAAGGCGGTGAGTGGGACAGAGAGGAAAACGGAGACGGAGACTTTATGGCTGGTACTGGGACGGAAGCTGAGACAGATGCGGATGCGATTGCGGTTGCGATTGCGGATACGGATTCAAATGCAGGTGCGGATGCAGATCCGGATGCGGGTACGGACGCGGATGCGGATGCTGTTGCGGTTGCGGTTGCGGTTGCGGTTGCGGATGCGAATGCGAATGCAGATACGAATGCGGGTGCGGGTGCGGATGCAGATGTGGATGAGTGCGGTTGCGGATGCGGTTGCGGCTGAGGATGCAGATGCGAATGCAGATGTGGATGTGGTTGCGGTTGCGGTTGCGGATGCGAATGCAGATGCGGATGTGGTTGCGGATGCGGATGCGGATGCGGAGCGGAGGCAGATGCGTGTGCGGATGCAGATGCGGATGCGGGTGCGGATGCCGTTGCGGTTGTAGTTGCGGATGCGGACGCGAATGCAGATGCGGATGCAGATGCGGATGCGGGTGCGGATGCCGTTGTGGTTGCGGTTGCGGATGCGAATGCAGATGCGGATGCGGTTGCGGTAGCGGTCGCGGATGCGGATGCAGGTGCGGATGCAGATGCGGGTGCGGGCGCGGGTGCGGGTGCGGATGCGGATGCGGATGCGGATGCGGATGTGGATGCGGTTTGCGGTTGCGGATGCGGATGCGGATGGGAATGCAGATGCAGGTACGATTTGCGGATGCGGATGCGGATGCGGATGCGGATGCGGATGCGGATGCGGATGGGGATGCAGATGCGAGTGCAGGTGCGGTTGCAGTTGTGGTTGTTGTGGTTGCGGATGTGGTTGCGGTTGCGGTTGCGGTTGTGGTTTGTGGTTGTTGTGATTTTGTTATTGTTTCAAGATATGATGCTCTTAAAGGGAGTGTTCCGCATTGAAAGATATGGAGCCAAGCATCAGATATGGTGAGAAAAGCCGACTTGTAACTGTCGGTGTGTTTTTAATTGCACAAGACCGCTCCAGGCAACACAATTTCACTAGTTGGTAAATGTGCCCCTGAATACGTAGTTTCTTGATTGCGTCATTGTGCGTTTGCATGATATGAAAAGCCTAAACAGCGACTTGCTCATGCATGATACAATATAATTATACCCAGCCATAGTCCGGGCGCAGAATAACCTCTGCTCTTCACGCGCCCCCTAAGCCCAAGTATTAACTTCAGAGTTGCTACCAGACTGGCCGTGCGAGATCACCACCGTAACGGACGGGCTGACTGATCTGTGGTACTTCAACTTGTCGAGAGGAGGCGTGCTTATCAATGCGTGTGGCAGAACCCATATATCGTTATATACGGGTGCTTTGGCCTTTCTCCGTTGCCTTGTATGTTTTTCCCTGATTTTATATTGCCTACTTGCATTCAAACAGTCGGTGACTGCGCCATTCTTAAGCAATTTGATTCCGGCCTCATTTCTGTCATAATTAGCACCAATGCCCGAGTTCCTGTACCATGTGGCACAGGCCGTGGTTCGGATTCGAAACTTTGCACTGAGCGTTTCACATTTGTTGCGGACCAATCGAACTCTGATGAAATCCGCCAGAAATCGGCCTGACGTGCGCCAGCCTGAAATAATTGAACGAGCCATGTTTTACTTAACCTTCAGCACTGAATGGCCCATTGGTTGGCAGTATTCGCATGACATTTCCATGACGCTATGCATAGCTGGGTGACCTTGAAATAGTGTGCACGAAATGGTCCGCACACATTTGCGGGCGTGAACCTAAAAAACAAGAGGGCATTGGATCTTAAAAAGGGCATAACTGTGAATTGCACCGAATGATCTTCGAAAGGGCTATCACGGTTCAGTCAGAGACAAAGTGTTTCCCATTTGAGGATAGTGAGGCATGCTTTATATAGGATCAAATAAGCCCATCTGAAACTGCTTGCTTTCTTTTGAAACCAATGGAAAAAACTGCTGTTGACAACGAAATTTCCCCTTTTCTATATTATTGTTCATCTATACGTCATCTTGTTCGTCAGGATCCCTGCCAGTCTGGCTTGTCAGAATTGCCACTGTAGTAGAAGGGCTGACTCACTGCTGTTTTCTGGTGCATGTTTGTAGAACCCGAATATCGTGAATCGTTCGTATTTTGACCCTTTCTCGCGGTATTTGTGATATCTGCCAGTGGTTTTATAATTATTGAATTGCGTGTACATACTTGGTTATGGCACTTCACGTATGCTATTAGATTCCCAACCGTATTTCCGTCTTAACTAGTACCACTGCCCAAATTCCTGTGATACTCAGTACAAAACGTGGTTCGTGGTCGAAGCTTGTGCTCATTGCATTGAACTGATCGAAGACCAACTGATGTCCGTTAATGCCACGAATCGTGCTGACGTACGCTAGGCACGAATAATTCAATGGTCGTACTTTTCTAACCTTGAGCACCGCAAGACCAGTGAGGTGGCGATATTTGTGTGATGTTTCTGTTGCGTCACGCATCCCTAGGCGAATCTGAAATAGTTGCACGAAATAGTGTACATAAGTTCGCAGTTGTCAAACTCAGAAACAGCTTGGGTTTTAAGTCCGAAAATGACATTGCTGCGAGCTGCACTGAGTGGTCTTCAAAGTGTCTGTTCCAGTTCAAAGCGTCGTACAAGTGTGAAACACTGCATTCGATGATTGGGCGTCTGGCGTTGAAGGATTGTTGCTGACTGCACTGGAATGCGTCTGTGTATTAAACGGGTCAATCTAAATGGGTCACTGGGCTTACCTCGCGTTCCTGGGCCCTCTGATTGGTACCCGCCCGAGCTCACGCGGCAAACGCTTCTGCAGGAGGCCGGTCTTTAGAGCATCCGGCTTTTTCCATCCGAGTTTTTGCCCGGGAGCGGTTACGATGGCGTGGCAACGGCTCTCCACCAGCTCCACGCCAGCTCCCCGCCAGCTCCCGCCAGCTCCCGCCAGCTCCCTATCGGCTCCCCGTCACCTTCCTATCGGCTCCGTCACCTTCCTGTCGGCTCCCTGCCAGCTCCCTGCCGGTCCCCCGCCCTGTCGGCTGCCAGCTTGTGATCAGAAGAGGGATGCTGCTGGCCAGACGGCACGGAAGTGACGGCCCTTCATATGCCCGTACCGGAACTCATCGCTGCCGGTGATACCCACCAGATGTGCTCCGTGCCGACCATCGCCGCTGGCGCAGGTGGCCGGCGTGTGGTGGGCGCCGCAGTCGGGGGGAGGGGGATACGCACGACTGACTGCTGATCACGTCCCCGGTTCGTGCCTGTTTCATATGAACGCCCCACACATTCTCCTGTGTTTTGTTCTGACGTTGTAAGTGGAAAGTTTCGGACCGTTGATTCCGGCATTCTCGTTGGAAGGGTTATTCTCGGCACTGTGTCATGGGAATGGAGTCTCCGAGTCACTCCAATTCACACCCTCGCCGTTGCTGGCATAATTGAGAAACCACGCTGTGAGCTTTGTGGTCGGCCGGGCTGTGCTTCGCGTCATGTTTTCTCTTTTCTAAACGGTAATGCGGGAACAGGAGTGTGTGAGTAGGCTGTTGAGTGCTGGACACCGAGAACGATGCTATGCTGAGCTGGGCTGGACTGGGCTGGCCAGACACGGACCTGAGACGACCATACACGGACCTGAGACGCCCAGACGGACCTGGAAGGACCAGACACGGAACTGAGACGACCAGACATGGACCTGGGACGACCGGACACGGACCTGGGACGACTATACACAGACCTGAGACGGCCAGACACGGACCTGGGGACTGTTACAATCCGCGCCGGCGAGTGTTTCGGGTTCGACCCACTATCGACCAATGCGATGGATGCTTTGTGTTTCAATCCCCACCCGCGCATGACACGGAGTCTTGACGGCAACTGTATTTCTGTGCTACCACACAAAATAAGCAAAACGACGGGCTGCCAAATCCCTGCATCACTTTCCCTGTATGAAGGGAAGTGATGCAGGGATTTCGCATCCCCACATGGACGACCAGGCACGGACCTGAGACGACCAGACACGAGGCCTGGGACGACTGGAGACGGAATTGGGGTATGTCACCCGGCAGACCTGGTGCAGCTTGACGATGCTGTCTATGGGCTAGAACACTGGAGGCGGACAGTATTTGCGGAGCTAAATGAAATGACCAGGCGGAACACTTTCCCTGCATAACGTTTGCTTTTTCTGCAGGATGGAAACGACGGACTCTTACTGGGCTCTTTTTGTGAAGGTGTGTTGCATCATATCATGGGAGTGTTCGGAAATGCTGTAACTGGGGAATTTTGTGATTGATCATTTTTCATTTCGCCCCTGGTTAATGAACTAGTATCCCCTCTCGTCATAAGTATGCGTGCAACTGGATGCGTGCATGCATAGAGCATGTAAAGGCGCATGTTTAGGATGGAAGGAAAGATGTGATGATCTTTAACTATAGAAGTGGATATCCGTGGAGAAAAGTGCTGGTCACGTTACCAAAATGCTAAAATATGTCATGTATGCAATTTGTGTCACTCACCATTCACACCCGGCCGCCACCCGGGCAACTGTACGGCACGTGCTTAAGGTGACCACCATTAAGGCAGGTCACCGAGGCCCTCAGGGCTCTTGCAGATTTGACATTTTAGGAAACCCCATAGATAATCATCCAGGGAGTAGGATGCGGTGATTGAGACGGCCACGGGCCGTCCGTCTTTCAACTAATGGTGTACGCTCCCTCAGTGGTGCTCCAGCCAGGTCAGGGTCACTGTTGAAGCGGAGTGAGCCGCTCCAGCATGCTGGAACCATGTGTCCCGTTCGCTGTCAGAGTCTTGTTACCTCAGCTGCCTCCAGAAGCGCTCCAGCATGTCGACGCAGCGCTCTTTGTTGACCGTGGCCTTTGAGCCTTCTGCACATCGGGAGAAGGACGCTGTCGCCTTTGAGCTGTACAGTGAGGTCTCCAACATGGTGTCTGGCAGTTTCGAGGCCCAAAGCCTCCAGTTGTATGTGTATATATATATATATATATATATATATATATATATATATATATATATATATCGACAGTATATGAACGGTTTCGTGTGTCCATGCCGTTGATAGCTCATGACTGAGCCCCAGGAAGAAGTTGCGTGGACAGTATTCGTTATCCAATAAAAGTTTTTGCACACGCCTCACAATGCTTTGTCACACTGTCATTTTTTGTTGATTTTTTTGTGCATATCATGCGATATCATTACACTGAACCATTACCATCACATGAGTGCACAGGGCGAGGTGTACGAGTGTCACTTCAAGAGCGCAGCAGCTTCAAAAGGAAGCGAAACATTCATCGCAATCTTCCTTTGAACTGCTTTTATCGGTTTTTTTTGTCCAGCCCGCGGTTGGGCTCCAAAGCGAACAAAGGGCTGGTGCTCGCTGGAACTGGAACTGCAAGAGAGCAGGCGGGCCCGTGGTCCCATCCTTGCAAATGTTCGCCGATTGGCCAACAGTGGCGACCATCAGATGGCGTAATTAATGTATTCTGAGGTTTTGTAAATTGCTCTTACCAAGGGGGCTTTTTAAAAGTGCACTTAAAATGGTGATTTTCACACCGGGATCCCGTGGTTTAAAAATAGGAACTCCGGGAGCGGGACCTTCAATGTGGGGATTTGGAGCGGGAATCAACACCTCTAGTATGATTACGTCGGAGGTGCATGATGCTAGTTAGTAAGCTATTGGCCGATTCAAGATATCAGCGGGCCTTGATCTCGCCCTCAAGACGACGAGAGAGCGTAACCTTTCGCTCTTTCTCCTTACTGTTTGCTTTGGTGTTCGCAACTTCTCCACCTCCCGACGTTTATTTCGCCTGGAGCTTAGTGTGTGATTCTTTGTGCCTGCAGTGACGGTTAGTGTAAGATTAGTATTATGTGATGTTCTGAGTTTAACAGAACAATTGTAACTTTGCTGGAGCTGTGGTAGACGTAAATATAAGTGGTGATTAATGACCGAGGCATGCGGAGCAGAACGGACGTAACGTTAGCCTGACGTGACCTGCAGCTTGTAGGTGATGCCACATCACATATGCGGCCGGCTGACATCGACGGGCTGAGACCAATACACTAATTACGA
This sequence comes from Pollicipes pollicipes, assembly GCF_011947565.3. Classification (NCBI taxonomy): domain Eukaryota; kingdom Metazoa; phylum Arthropoda; class Thecostraca; order Pollicipedomorpha; family Pollicipedidae; genus Pollicipes; species Pollicipes pollicipes. Next base: position 16,474,489 of record NW_023596136.1, on the reverse strand, counting down.
CCAAGATAACTTAATCACAACACTGCAGATGATCATTGTCCGGCAGGTTACGCAATGCTGACCTGTTATTCCTGTAACACTTGTCTAAAATCCGAAGTCCAACCCACTCACGACTTGTAACCAGAATTTTCGGCACTCCGAAATAATTACACAGCCTAGACTGTGATTCCTCCCACTCCAGTGGCGTTGAAGTGGTTGGTATCAGCACGTGGCATGCGCCGCACTGTTCTGCTAGCGTTCGTCAACACGCTTCTGGCCGGTTGCAGGCCGTCGCCTCGGCGCCGGCTCGAGCTGCCGCCGCCCTGTAGGGGTCGCTAGTGCCGCGCTGCCAGATGCCACTGCCGCTGCCACTGCGGGTGGGTCTGGACGGCGCGCCGTCGCGGCCGGCGGCCGAGGGCGGCGAGGCCCTCTGCGATGTGGCCGACAGGTGAGTCCGTCTGCGGGTGGGCCGCCGGCACGGGCCGCGTGCACCGCCCTGCACTGGCTATTGCCGGCCGGCATGGGGCCGCTTGCGGCACTCTCTGCCGCCTACTGCCGGCCGCTAGGCGCCCTGCAGCGAGCTGATACCATAGTCGGTCGGCGAAAGTGCATCGCCTCCGATCACTGCGCAGTCCATATTATGAACAAAGCTTGACCGTACGGGTAAATAAGATGTGAAGTTGGAGGTGCAAACTGCAATACGTCAGCCCCCACGGTCAAATCTGAGGCAGGCCATGTCAGTTGCTTGTCTGTGTCAAGGCCGACCATTCCGATCGCGAGCTGTCCATCGTATCACTATATCAGCGCCTGTCACTGCCTTCCTAGTGTAATAGGATCACCGTGTGGTCGGCGCCAATATGCTAACCGCCAGCGGACTGTGCACCAGTTAGGCGGCCCCATGTCACTGCCAGTGCAGGCGGGCGGGACCGGTGCGCGCGCCGTGGACGATGGGCGGACGGCGCCGGCTGTCCTAGCTGGTGGTTGCCTCAACCGGCTGTGTCCTGACGCCGCCAGCTCGGGGGACGCCGGCCAGCGGCTGTCGGCGGTGGACGCGCTACCGCGCCTGATGGGCGCCGACCCGGCCGGCTGCCTGGCCGAGGTGGTGCCGCGGCTGACGCTGGCGCTGCCCGCCTCGCCGCCCGACTTCCAGCGGGCGGCCGGCGCCAGCTTCCTGGCCGTGCTTCGCCGCGAGCTGCTGCCCCAGTCCACCTTCACGCAGACATTCCTGCAGAGCATCCTCATCTCCGTCGACAGTAAGGACCCAGGTCAGTAGCGCCAGACTGCATTCCGGCTCATCGTGAGTGATATGTCGCCAGCCTGCAGAGGGCCGGGCTGGACCCTGATAAGCTGGATCAATCGGACCGATCTGGGCGCACCACAGGGAATGCACGCCTGTCGGCTAGCGCGAGACAAAATTACAACGTGCCTACATTATGTGACCTTTTTCGCGTGTTGGCTATTTATTTCTATATCTGCTATGTTTTCTTGTGTCATTGGCTGTCGCTACGCTTTTACAGGTGTTGCTTGACTCGAGACAGCTGGCGCACTCATTTCGTCCTCGCCTCGACGCACTTAACTGCGGAGGGCCTTCAGAGTGTCATTTTGATGCGGCTTTTCTTAATGGCTGTTGAGTGCTCTGTGACGCGACCAGCGTCCGACACGTCGCTGCTTGCTGCGATCGCCTCGCCGGTTTTTGGTTACTGCGTGTCCGACGCACATTCGGTGAAGACGTCTGAAGTGTCTGACGTGCTTGAGCTGCTCCTGTCGTGGGCGAGACGTCTGACGCGTCTGACGTTTCAGCTGCTCCTGTAGTGGTCGAGACGAGAGACGTCTAACGTGTATCAGCCATGGTCGACACGTCTCCAATGTGTGACGCGTTTCTGTGCCTGTATGCTGTGTTTCAGTGGTGGCTGCCGCCTGGCTAGAGACACTACTGGACGTCATTGACCTTCTACCCAGTGACGTCATTCAGCAGGAGGTGAGGGCGTAGCGATGTGGGTCATTTTTCAGACCGTCTCGGTGCCACTGCCGCGCTGCCCGTGACGCGCAGCCGCCAGCTGCTGCTGCGCTACGCAAACTGCTGTGTCGTGGGCTACTCGGCAAGGCCAGTGATTCGACTGACTGACGGACGGACAGGCAGACTGACGGACAGCCGAATAAACATGACGTTCATCAGCGGTGGACGTGGTGGGTGGACATGTATTTTGTCTATCAGTCGTAAGCAGAGCATATCTGACAGCACTGGATTCAACTAGGATCTAGTGTGACGTTCTGACAACACGTTGCGTGTGTCGTGACAGTCATATGATCCATTGCGAGGGGGCAGATGAAGGCGAAGATGCTGGCTGGTGATGCAACAGATGTGGCTAGCAGTGTTCTTGCGGTGCTTTAGTGTTCACGCGTGATGCGAAGGATGTAGGGGGTAGGATACGGACGACATCCTGTGCTCAGCGGGCCGGGCAGATGGCGCCACGTGCTGGGTTCATGGTAGAGGGGGGCGTGATTGGTGGTGCGGCTGGTGCTGGTGACTTCAGTTGGCGTGGCTGACAGATGGCGCAGCGGGCACTGATGACCGCTCAGTTGGTGTGGCTGACAGATGGGTGCTGGTGGCTGTTCAGCTGGTGTGGCTGATGTGCTGTTCAGTTGGTGTCGCTGACGGTTGGGCGCTGGTGACTGTTCGGTTTGTGTGGCTGACAGATAGGCACTGGTCGTTGTTCGCTTGGTGTGACTGACAGATGGTGCAGCAGGTGCTGGTGACTGTCCAGTTGGTGTGTCTGATGTATGGTGGACCTGGTCGCCAGTAGGGCGGTCTGGTGGCGCAGCACTGTGCCGACCGTGTGTGACGGCGGGGCGGGGCGCTGCCGGCAGATCCTGGGCGTTGCCGTCGAGAAGAGCCAGCTGAGCCACCCGGCCTGCTCCCGCGTGGCCGGCTGCAAGCTGATCGGTCGCATGGCCTCCAAGTTCGACCCGTACACGTGAGCCGGTTGCGCGGCCGTGGGCCTGCTGACGGCCGACACCAGGGACCGTCTGCTCGGCCGTATACGGGCTGCAGGGCTGGGATTGACCGTCACCGATCGACCACCAAAAGTCGCAAATAGCAGCGTCACATGGCATGCTTTGATATGAATTCGTTCATACGGCCATCTTCTAGGAATTAGTTCCTAGACCTTTGGCTGGATCGAGCTTATGGTTTTTGCGGTATGTTTCTGACATTTTCCAAAGCTGATGTATGGTCTTAGGGCATTAATATCACCCCAAAATTCATATCAGGTGTAAAGATGCAAAGTGCTTGATGCCATTGAGAGCTTGTTATTTCAATATTGGGACGCATTATTTGTTTTCGATGTCATAAAAATAGCATGTAGGTATCGTGACTTTAAGTTACGTTATCTGCCTTGGCCTGATCACGGTGAAGTTATTGTTTTGGAGGCCATGAAGTAAACCTGAATGCATGGCATTTAAACTATGGAAGTATGCAGTTATGGATCCCCATGATTTTTCGTGTTTATGTCTCGTCAGAACGTTACCTGTGCCCCGAAGGAGGCGCGGGTTGCCCAGGGAACATGTACAGCTTTGGAGCTATTTTGAGCAGGCAAATGAACAGGAACGTCCGATGACTATTTGCGAAGAGTATGCAAAATTGGGGTGATCAGCTTATAAATTATAATATCTGGCATATTTGTTTCACATCTGTATGTCAGCATCCACGCATCGCAGGGTGCCTTGTTTTACTTTAACTAATTAACTTTAAAACGGCCCTTGAAAACGCACTGAACTGGAGTACGAACGGTTCGTGGATTTGATGTCAGGTCGGCGCTGGCGTGGTTTTATGATAACGCACCAGCATATGGTTAGACTGCCTAGAACGATGTGGCCGGTCGTGAATGGGAAATTTGAAATGCCAGCGAGTACCTTGGCAATACCGTTAAACAGGGATCATTGAAATGCAGGAAGGACTCGCGTTACCGGCTGGATCCCCTCGGTGACTCGGGTCGCCTGCTGCGTCTCCCTCCGTGACTCGCGTTACCGGCTGGAGTTCCTCCGTGACTAGGGTTGCCGGCTGGGTCCTCTTCGTGACTCGGGTTGCCGGTTGGGTTCCCTTCGTGACTCGCGTTGCCGGCCTTGTCCCCCTCCGTGACTCGCGTTGCCGGCTGGGCCCCCTCCGTGACTCGCGTTACCGACTGGAGTTCCTCCGTGACTCGGGTTGCCGGCTGGGTCCACTCTGCAGAGGACAGCATACTGCAGAAGACGGCTGCTCACGGGGTGCCGCCTCGCCGCTGCTCTGGACAGGCGGCTGTGTTCAGTGTTTAGCCACGGGATGGGGTACGGCGGTTCGTACTGGCGTCTCGCAAGTTCTGACGGGCCGCGGCGTCGGAGTTACTATGCGGCACAAAGCATACACATGGCCTATCGCTGTGTTGGTTTCATCGGGCTTCATCGCAAGAGGGAGCTATCCGCCGGTTAATGAGGACGTCTTTATGTGCCCAACTTGTGGATGGTCAGTGACAAAATCATTGGAAGCCTGTCTCAGAGACTTGCAAGAGGTGTGGCAGAAGAGATAAACATGTCACGTGAGTCGCCTCATGTATCCTCCGGTTCCAGTTGGCCTGAGCCCAGGCCAGGGAAGCGGGAGATTGATGCTACCTTTAATTAAGAGGCCCTGGAGGGCTCTGGCCGAAACGTTAATGCCTTCAAGTGCGTAAAAATGCCAGAAAGTATACTTTTAGTGGCGACCATCACCGTCTTACCAGTGCTCCTTAGGTGCTCTAGTGTTGAAATGCTTGAGGTGGGACGAACCATCCAATGCTCTTCCAATGTTCGTCAAATATGCGCCTACCAATGCCAGTGTACAATGGATTAAAGCACTACGTCCTTCGAGGGGGAGGGGGGGGGGGGGGGGGGAGGGATATGCAGTAGGTGCACGGTGCTGGATACTTGTCGGTCCGTTTCCAACACAGGGTATTGCAAAAGCCTTCTTCAGTGCGACTTCCTTCGGAAGCTATTTGAGCGAAAATAATAACCTCACTTCGTTCAGACATTAGGCCAACACCCTCGGCAAACTTGCGTACCAAATGATTTGTAGTATTGTGACAAGACGTGGTGATTATATATATATATATATATATATATATATATATATATATATATCTGTCACCCGCGCCCCTCATCAGAGGGATGTTTTCGTGCAACGAATTGCGGCACCAGTGATGTTAAGCCCGCTCGTCCAGCAGGCGTTCTGACACTGGCACGACCACGAGGGCGGCGGGCCGTTATTGCCCCATGGGGTAGTGAATGTTGGTTATTCTCAGCATAAGAATTCACCACTGGCGTGAAAAATAGCTGTTATTAACGGCATTCCTTAACTTATAATATTTCCAATCTTTCGCACTCAGTACAACATTTTCATCTGCAGGCGTTTTGATATCAAACAATTTGCCCAAAAACGTTAATTGTAGGCCATATCCTTAGCCCGAAACGAGGCCATCCTCCAACTTGTTTTCATTGACAGCCTTGGTTGGCAGCCTGCGGCCCAATTTCTCATTACAAAGCGGGGAGCGTGAGATGTCGCACTCTCCCCGGCGCACATTCCAGTGCGCTGGCTGACGTTATCTTCGGTGTCGAGCTAACACGCAGACTGGAGACGGCCCGGTGGCCTGTCCTGCGGTAGCCGACCGGCTGGGCGCGCACCGGCGGCCGTGCTGAGAGCGCCGGCGGCCGGGCTGAGAGCGCCGGCGGCCGGGCTGAGAGCGCCGGCGGCCGTGCTGAGAGCGCCGGCGGCCGGGCTGAGAGCGCCGGCGGCCGTGCTAAGAGCGCCGGCGGCCGGGCTGAGCTCGCCGGCGGCCGTGCTGAGAGCGCCGGCGGCCGGGCTGAGAGCGCCGGCGGCCGTGCTGAGAGCGCCGGCGGCCGGGCTGAGCTCCCCGGCGGCCGGGCTGAGCTGTCGTGCCTAGTGTGGACCGTCCTCTCTGCTGCAGGATCCAGACGGAGCTACTGGCCAGTGTCCAGTCGCTGTGTCAGGACGTGGACTGCGATGTGCGCGCCGCCATGTGCAGCCAGCTGGGCGCCGTGGCGCACGGCTTGGGGCCCCAGGTGAGGACGGCAGGCGACGGCCTTCCCCCCCCCCCCCCTCCCCACTGCCGCTTCCAGTGTGATGGGCGGAGTTATCAACGTGATTGTCAGTAAAGCTGTGCGATTACCAGCAGACTGTGCATTACTAACAGGCAGGCTGTGTGATTACAAACAGGTAGGATGTATGATTACCAACAGACTGTGTAATGACCAACAGACAGGCTGTGTGGTGACCAACAGAGACAGTGTATGTGAGCTATGTAGCACGGCACCGTCATGTGTTACATTGCCGCTTCGTCCGGCACCATCAGTGTAGTGATGCATGGTGATAAACTGTTGACCTGGGATTTCAGGAGACGCGCGCGGCCATCATTCCGGAGCTGGTGGAGCTGGCCAGTGACGAGGAGGTGACGGTGCGTCTCGCCGCGTTCCGCACCCTGGTGGACATGCTGGACATCTTGGACGCCGGTGAGGCTCGCCGGGGGATGCTGAGCCCGCTTCGGTGCGAGGGTGTGCGCCGGCGGGTGTTGCTACCAGGCACCGGCTGTTGGAGGAACTTGGCAGGCTGAGACGGTTGCTTCCCAGCATTCTATCCCATTTGCCTAAAGGTTATGCACCACTGTTAGTTGTTTCAACATTGACTTACCGCACCCGCCGTTGTTCTTGCCTCCAGAAGATGAGGAGAATGGCGTCCTTGTGAAGTTTGCTTTCTATATCATTATCTATAGGTAGGTTGCGGGGCTCGGTTGTTGACATTTGTTTCACCACGTGACCGCACCCAGTTCGTCAGACTTCCATACATCGCCACCAGCGACGTCAGCTGGGTGTCATGAAGCGCGTGAGCAGGTGCGGGTGCCAGTGACGCTTGGACTGACGTCTGTGGGTGTTGTGTGTGCGGGGGATTGGCCGGTGTCTGGAGCCTGTGCGCAGCTGCTGGCCTGACGCCGCCGGCGCCGTCCGCAGAGACGTGCACGCAGACTATCATCCCACTGGCGACCAAGGTGTGCGAGTCAAGCTACGAGACGCGTGACACCTCACTGCCCGTCATCGCCCGGCTGCTCGGCAAGCTTTGCAGCGGCCTCAACGGTGGGTCCCCGCAACGCCGCTTGTCACGCTCCCCCGCGTCACACTCCCCCCTGGCGTCACGCGCCGGTGTCGCTGTTAGAGCCGCCGTCACGCTCCCCTTCGGCTCCCCTCCGGCTCCCCTCCTCCGAACGTCAGCACTGGTGGGCCGCAGATCCTACTGACGTCTTTTGTCACTTTGTTGTGATCTGCGGCGAATGCCCCGGTGTTTTAGCGTGGTGGTGTTGTCTTCGGTATTGCTTCCGTCTTATCCCAGCGTTGCTTTTGGCCTCTAGGCACAAGGAGCAGCAAGGAGCAACTGGCTACAGTAGGAAAATTATGGCGCAGTCTGCGAAACGTCTCATGTAGCGTGGCGTTTGAGCTTCAATTTTTTTAAAAAATACCGAATCATTCAGAATATTTGCATGCTTTGCTGTGTGCACGTGCGCAGAATATGTTGCCATGACTGCGTGCGATCGGGGCGGTGAACCTTCATATGCGTATAGTCCTGCTCCACTACTCTCCATCCCCATCGATCGCCCGCAAATGACCACTTTGCTGACGAGTGGGCTGTAGTGCGAACGCAAAGCAAGTGAAGTGGCAAGTTCCCAATAAGCAAGTTGCCCCCTGTAGACTCGGAATGATTAGCAGGTACCTGCAGGGGGAGCTCAACTTCAGGGGTTTGTACATCAAGCCCTGTTGACATTTGCACAGCCTCTGTCTGCATGAAAGTTTGCATAACCTGTCAGAGTTACCAAGTTAAGCCCCTGGTGCCGCTCTGCCGATGTATGCTACGGCGCGTCACGCGTCAAAGCCCTGGCTGAACAACGGGAACTGACATGAACACGCTTCTCGCATCGACAGGCTACCTCAGCTCCGAGCAGAAACAGACATTCCTGGACTTCTACAGCAACGTGGCGCGCCTGAAAAACCTGCACAAGGCAGCAGCAGCGCGCAACGAACTGAACCCGGTACGGCTCTGGAGAAGAGGCAGGGGTGGGACGATGGCATGGTACGGGGGTGCGGCTGCTCTGAAGCCGCTCCGTCACCAGGTGTCGGACCTAGTACGCCTGCCGTATCGCTCTGCTGCCGTCACCAGATGATAACATAGTGTGGACGCTGTATCATTCTGCTCCCGTCACTATGCATCGGCCCTAGCGTGGCAGCTGTATCACCCTGCTCCCTCACCAGGTGCCGAACCTAGTGTGGGCACTATCATCTTGCAGCTACACCAGATGTCGGGCCTAGTGTGGACGCTGTGTCACCCTGCAGCTATACCAGAAACCAGATCTGCTGCTACACCTGATGTCGGACTTAGTGTGGACGCTGTGTCACCCTGCGGCTTCACCAGGTGTTGGACGCAACATCACAGGTCTGCTTGCCTCATCTCTGTTACCAGACGTCGGACCCAACTCAACAGCTGTACCAACCCGTCGTCTGTCTCCAGATGCCAGACCTGGTGCCTCAGCTGGACCCGAGCGAGCGGTACATGGAGTGCTGCGAGGCCTGCGCCTACAACTTCCCGGCCATGCTGCTGCTGGCCGGCGGCGACCTGAGCCGCTCCAACCTGCACGCCACCTTTACCGACCTCGTGTTTGACCCGCACGGACCCGTGCGCCGCGTGGTCGCCGCCGGATTCCACGAGGTGAGTGGTGCACATGTGACTGGTGTTGGCGTGCCTATGTGTCGGGTGCGGCGGCTGAGATAGAGGGCTCGTGAGGCGTCAGCGGGCCTGGCGGACCGCGCGGTGGCAGAACAAGGCTGCCGGCGGCGGCTGCCGCCAATAGCGGGAGGTGGCCAAGGCGGCCAATAGGCCAGGGAGGTGGCCAATAAGAAGACCGCCCAACAGTGAGTAGCGTGCGCTGTGCTGCGAGGAGGATGCGCTGCGGTTGACAGCGTTTATAGCCCATGGGCAAGTGTTTTAGGGCTTATATATATATATATATATATATATATATATATATATATATATATATCTAATGCACAACTGGCGGGCGCTGCGTGGGACGGAGCTGTGGTGGCCAACTAACGCCACCGCAGCCCCATCCCATGCAGCGCCGTTGGCACACCACCGCAGCCCCGTCCCACGCGGCGCCCATTAGCTCACCACCGCAGCCCCGTCCCGCACGGCGCCCGTTAGCTCGCCACTGCGACCCCATCGCCCATCATCGTTAAGTGAAACAGGGTCGCTGGCTGCCAGGCTGTCGACACGTCGCTCCGCCAGGTATGTCGTCTGCTGGGTCCCAGCGTGCACCAGGTGCACTCGGAACTGGTTCACCTGCTGAAGGACGACAGCGTGGAGGTGCTGGCGGCGCTGGTGGAGCGGCTGCCGCTCACGCTCGCCGCGTTCGTGCGTCACGGCGTGCTGGGGCCAGCCGCCAAGGTGAGAGCAGAATGTGCCCGCCCGTCGGCGGGCCGGCGGGCGCCGGCCGGTGGTGTGTCAGGGGGTGGCCGCTGGCGTGTCTGGCGCCGTCTCGGGTGGTGTTGCGCAGACACTCTTCATGGCTGCTGGCAGACCTCAGCCCGCTTCTACTAACTACACATAAGAAGCCTTGTGGCATTGCTCTCTACTGTTTTTTCGAGCCACTTGTACGGGTGAATCGTGCTTCGTTATGCGTTGCCGTCACGCTGCATTTGCTATCGTTGTGGCATGTCTGCGGTCACTGAGTCCCACTTTTACAAATGTATTGGCAGGCGAGCATTTGTACGTGGTGCGCCAGTGGCGCTTGTCCCGAACTGCACGAATAAATCCTGGTGGTGGAGTGAGCGTACCTGTGCGACAGCTTACGTGTGGGCATCCCGCTCTCAGCCGGAGCTGGTTGCTGAGCTGACTGCGGCGCTGATGACTTCCGAGTGCGTGATCGCCAACACCACCCGGTGGCGCCTGCATGCTGGCCTGCTGCAGCGGCTCAGCAGTCTGGCCGAGTGCTTCCCGGCCGACCACCTGTACCATTGCTGGGTACCCACCATCTTCCAGAAGCTGCACACCGTGGTGAGACGCCACCGCGGCGCGCTGCTGCGCCAATCAGCCGGCCCGGCTGCGCGCGTCCAACCTCTGGCGTCGTCTCGACGCAGCCGGCTCTTGCCGCTTGCTGATGGGGTCTTCTCAATAGTTATGCGTTGTTTTAACGGTTTGTCGTTGTTACACTATCTTGTATGGCCAGCGTTTGTTGTGGGACTCTCGGAGATACCTTGAGCTTTTGCTGGGCTCTGTCTGGATTGGTTTGACTCTTGGTATTTTTATTGGCTTGTGGGTAAGGGTAGTTCCACGTAGGTTTGAGCGCCTATGAACACGTGATGCTGCGACGATTGCTCTAATTTTTGTTTCATTACGTGACCTGGTGTGGGCCGGCCCCCGATGCCGCGTGTTGCACGGACGCCACTGTGACCTGGTGTGGGCCGGCCCCCGATGCCGCGTGTTGCACGGACGCCACTGTGACCGGGTGTGGGCCGGCCGGGCAGCGGCCGATCCCCTGCCGGCAGGCGGCAGCGCGGACGCTGCTTGTCTTCCTGCAGAACGTGCGCCAGATCGAGCACCGTCAGGTCATCTGCGCACGCATCGGCGAAGGTAGGGGCCAGGGCGGGAGCTGCGCCGAAGCGCTGCCTTGCCCACCAAAACCCTGCCTATGCCGCGCACCGGGCGACACTCCCCTTATGCCCTGTACCCACCCGGGCCCTCCGTTTGCCGCGCACCCACCAACACTCCCCCTATGCACTGTATCCATGCCGTACTGCCCCGATGCCCGCAACCACCTGGACCCCCCCCCCCCGTGCCCTGCACGCATCCGAACTGGCAAAGGGGGGAGGGACTGTGCCACTCCCACCGACACTCTCCCTGTGCACGGTGCCTGCTGGCGTTCCTCCCGCGCCCTGCACCCGTGTGGCGTATGAAAAAGTGGCATGCATGCCACGTTCCCCCTTAGTATCAACCTTTGTCCCGTGTGTGTAAAAAACTACAGGCAGTTAAAAATGTCGAGGCAGACAAATGCTATTAAGAATTGAAACCAGCGTACCATCTTTTCATACGCCACGCAAGGAGATCTACTCGTTTGCGGCGCGCTTAAAGAAGCATTTGTTTTTTTCTGGTCTCCCCCCAGTGCGAAGATTCGTTCTCTGCCGGTACCCACCGACATTCCTCCCGCGCTCTAGTCAACCACTCCTCCGGCCTGCCGCGGCCTGCACAACTGACACTGCTACCGCCACCTGCACACACCGACACCCCTGCCGCGGCCCACATGCACCGACACCCCTGCTGCGGCCCACATGCACCGACACCCCTGCCACGACCTGCACACACCGACACCCCTGCCGCGGCCTGCACACACCGACACGCCTGCCGCGGCCCACATGCACCGACACCCCTGCCGCGGCCTGCACACGACACCCCTGCCGCGGCCTACATGTACCGACACCCTTGCCGCGTCCTGCACACGCCGACACCCCTGCCGTGGCCCACATGCACGGACACCCTTGCCGCGGCCTGCACACACCGACACCCCTGCCGCGGCCTACATGTACCGACACCCTTGCCGCGTCCTGCACACACCGACACCCCTGCCGCGGCCCACATGCACGGACACCCCTGCCGCGGCCCACATGCACGGACACCCCTGCCACGACTTGCACACGCCGACACCCCTGCCGCGGCCTGCACACACCGACACCCCTGCCGCGGCCTACACACAACGATGCCCCAGCCGCGGCCTACATGTGCCGACACCCTTGCCGCGGCCTGCACAACACGCCGACACCTCTGCCGCGGCCTGCACACGCCGACACCCCTGCCGCGGCCTGCACACACGATACCCCTGCCGCGGCCAACATGTACTGACACCCTTGCCGCGGCCTGCACAACACACCGAGACCCCTGCCGCGGCCCACATGCACGGACACCCCTGCCGCGGCCTGCACACACCGACACCCATGCCGCAGCCCACATGCACCGACACCCCTGCCGCGGCCTGCACACACCGACACCCCTGCCGCGGCCTACATGTGCCAACACCCCTGCCGCGGTCTACATGTGCCGACACCCGTGCTGCGGTCTACATGTACCGACACCCCTGCCGCGGCCTTCATGTACCAACACCCCTGCCGCGGTCTACATGTACCGACACCCCTGCCGCGGTCTACATGTACCGACACCCGTGCTGCGGTCTACATGTACCGACACCCCTGCCGCGGCCTACATGTACCAACACCCCTGCCGCGGTCTACATGTGCCGACACCCCTGCCGCGGTCTACATGTACCGACACCCCTGCCGCGGCCTACATGTACCAACACCCCTGCCGCGGCCTACATGTACCGACACCCCTGTCGCGGTGTACATGTACCAACACCCCTGCCGCGGTCTACATGTACCAACACCCCTGCCGCGGCCGCTACCTGGCTGATGTGCTACATGCGCTCTGCAGTGGAGCTGCCACTAGACGCCTCCACGCTACCACCACGTTCACAGCCAGCCAGACCCGGCGCTCGCTATTTCCCCAGTGACAGATCAGCGTGGTGGCCAATCTCGTGTGGTATTTGGACGCGTTCGATGCTGAAGCGAGCGTCGCTTTTAAGTTGGAAGTTCCGTCCAAAAGTTGCTGCTAGTTTTCGAAGCTTGTTTGCGCCATTGCGTTTACATGACAGGGTGGGGAAGGTTACCGTTTGTGGGGCTTGGGATAGTTGGGGTAGGAGCCAGGCGGAACGAGCGGGAGAGCTGTGAGAAAGGGCCTGTATAAAGCTAGAGATACGGACAGAGCTGGGGATGGGCGCGACGCGTACATGCAGCCAGCCGAACGCCGCCGCGCTCTGAGACAGGTGCTGAACATGTTGCCGAACAGGTCCCCAGGTCCCCATACGGGTCCCCACGGCCGGGACCTGATCTGTGTCGCTGGTCAGCGGGGACGGCCGGGACCTGATGTGTCGTCGGTCAGTGGGGACGGCCGAGGACCTGATCTGTGTCGCCGCCCGTAGAACTCGGCCAGAACGACAGCTGCCACATGCGCAAACTGTACCTTGACATCTGTGGCATGGTGCTCGACATCTTCTCCAAGAGTTTCTTCAAGCAGTACTTCTTCATGACGACGCTGGCGCTCGTGGGTACGTCATGAGGCAGGCAGCGTGCCGGGTGGATTCGCGCTTGGGCTGTTTTAAGTTTCAAAGACTAACATTCGGCCTGAGGCGTTTTTGGTTTCCGCTGGCGTATCACGTGGTCTTCACTGCATTTGTTTCCTTTGTTTGTAAATGCGCCATGCAGCTGCCACATTTATTGATACATGCTCACGATTGTTGTCTCCGTTGTCGTGTCCTGCGTTTCTTTGTGGTGCATTAATGTCATTTGCAAGGCGGACTTGTGTCGCTCTTTGTACGTTAATATGGAAATTAACACGCTGACCTGGGTCATCATTCACAAACCACAAACGAAATTATGCCATGCAAGCCCCGCGGTCGACGACCAATGAGGGCCAGCCCGTTGTGGGCTGTTGGCGGATTTGGTTAGCGCCCCGGGCGGCACGCTCGCCTTGCCGAAACCCTGGGACGCTCAATGTGGCTGGGCGACTGAGAAAAGCGTATGGTGTGTCGCCCTCAGTCTGTTCTGCCTCACTGGCGTGTGTCGCCCTCAGTCTGTTCTGCCTCACTGGCGTGTGTCGCCCTCGGTCTGCTCTGCCTCACTGGCGTGTGTCGCCCTCAGTCTGTTCTGCCTCACTGGGGTGTGTCGCCCTCAGTCTACTCTGCCTCACTGGCGTGTGTCGCCCTCAGTCTGTTCTGCCTCACTGGCGTGTGTCAGTCTCAGTCTACTCTGCCTCACTGGCGTGTGTCGCCCTCAGTCTGTTCTGCCTCACTGGCGTGTGTCGCCCTCGGTCTGCTCTGCCTCACTGGCGTGTGTCGCCCGCAGTCTGTTCTGCCTCACTGGCGTGTGTCGCCCTCGGTCTGTTCACACATAAAGACAAATACATCTGGCCAACAAAGAGCCTCAAGGGCCGTCGAGGCTGGCCTACTTCAGGTTCCTTGCACATCCTCGAAACTAATCTTACCACCTGACCTACATAAATTTAGCTATGAAGGATGTCTTTAAACCGATAGAACTCGCGCGAACGATTTTTAAATGTTGCCACAGAGGGACTTCCCACAATTTCGTTTGGCGGAACTTTTCAATGACGCACTTCTCTTCGACAAAATGACATCTGCCTCTTAATAGTCCTTTTCCTACCCTTTGCCAAACATAACTGGCTTTCTTTATGTCTCGACCTGATTTCCAGCGCTCCATGTAGAATTGTCTTGTCTATCCCTTTTCATAATCTTGAATGCCTCTATCAGACCCCCTCTAAATCTACCATATGTCAGTGGATACAAATAGAAGGCTCTAAGCCTGTCCTTATATTCTAGATCGCCAGCCCCATTTATTTTCTTAGTTGCTTTTTGCTGTACTATTTCCCGCCTATCTATGTATTTTTGGAAGCATGGGGACCAAGCCTGCACACAGTACTCGAGGTGTGGTCCGACAATCTAAGTATAACTTTTTTACAACATTCCTGCTCTTGTAATGAACATTTCTGTTAGCAAGTCCTAGCATCTGAAGTGAGTTGCTCCCAGCGGTCGTACATTGATCTTCAGCCTTTCGATGCCTGGTAATCATAGCTCGTAAATCCGCTTCTTCACCTATCTAGTCTAGCTCCCGGCCACTCATTTTATGGCTAACGTTCTCACTGCCAAAAGTACCCAAATGCATCACACTACACTTATCATAATTGAATGACATCTGCCACAGAGAAGCCCAGTTAATTAGTTTCTCTAAGTCGAGGTGATTTTGGCTCACCAGGGCGGTATTTTTTGACTCCCCTACCTATTAAGTATTGTCAGCGAATTTTAGCACCTTACCCTCTAATCCTATTTCAATATTACTCATAAAAGTAAGAAAGAATAAAGGGCTCAGCACCGACCCCTGTGGGATTTTCCACCATCCTCCACGAGCTCCCACTGATATTTTGCACCATTAAACGCTACTCATTGTTCCCTGTCTACCAGCCAAGCCCTTACCCAGCCCAGAATTATTCCGTCCATGCCATGCAATTTTAAGCGATATAGCAGATGCTGGTGTGGCAAACGCCTTACTAAAATCTAGATAGACATCCAAATGATCTGAGTAGTGGCATGCTCCATGAAATGCAGACAATTTGTCAAACAACCAGAAGGAAAACCATGCTGACCTCTTTTTAGCAACTGATGTGTATCTAAGTGGGACTGAATGCTAGCCTACACACGCGCTAAGGTGGGGGTGGGAGGGGGGGGGGGGTCATTCTGCCCCCCGCAAGGTTTTTCCGGGACGGTTTCCGAACGGCGCGGCGTAGCCGCGCTAAATTGTGCATAGCTGTATAAAATTAAATAGCGGATCGTTTGGTATCCAAAATTAGATGTACCTTGCAAGGTTGGCTGACCTACGGCAGGTCAATGTCAATGTGTCTAGCAGTCAAATTCTAGGGAATCTTTCAATCTTTGCAACAACTGGGTGTTAGACGAAACCATTCATCTCTGATATACTCTGTTATGCAACACCACAATCGAATGAACAAATTCCATTGACCTAGGGTCAGGTATGAAGGTCATTCCAGGGTCGAAACCAACCTGTTTATTACTTTAGGGCTTGTGACCAAGGAACCTCAAACTCGCCAGTCCTCGGGAAGCTCCGAGGAATTCAATGGCCTATGAAATGTTTGCATAAGAGAATAGGCTTAAGCGCTAGCGCATGGATTCATGACTGCCATATATCTGGTCAGGTCCGGCCGCTTTATGTGATTTCTCTCAAGCCATCCCGCGCCATACTCTCAGTCACCGTCAAATCTACAAGACTGCCTGCAGTCAGTTTTAGCCCATTACCAGGGAGATCACGCAAAGTCTCCTTCGTAAAAATTGAATAAAGCTGCCTGTTAAGAGCATCTACAATATCCCTATCCTCTTCTAATGATTCCATTTTCCTCGAAAGCGCCGACATAGAACCCCTTAGGTTTGAATTGGTAGTAGCAAAAATATTTTTAACGTCACCAGAGTGTCTGCTACCCACAATTCGGATACTCTGGGCGCCCCTGATTTCCCTCTTAAGCCTTTTTTCAGTAGTTCTACACACTGCCTTGGTACTTTCCGTGCCGTGCACTTTTTGGCAATTATAGGCTACATTCTTCACCGCCATCAGATTGCTCATTCGAAGTGTCAACAATGGGGACTTCCTAGAACCATTTTCTCGCATTTTCCTGAACGGAATGCATCTCAGCTGACATATTCGAATATTAAAAAAAGACTAAAGGTTCGAGAGTTATTCAGTTAGGGTGTACGTAAGCATGGTTTTTGGCAGTGGATTTCAGTTGACTCTCATCCGATGATCACCAGTGGATTTCAGTTGACTCTCAACCGATGTTATACATTAAGTGCGATTTTCGAGCACGATGTGGTATTGGAGCCCTTTCGACCAGTCATAATCATTTCAGTGCTTTGATTAAAGGAGAGCGGATAACGGTGGCGCAGGATTACATGCACCTGGGGGGCCAGCTACCGGTGCTTAGCCCGCATAGGGACTTCTCTGTGGGGTGTGTGCCATGCTTTCGCACGGGGTTCCACGAGAGGCCTCCTGGCTCCTCTCGAGGCTGACGCATACATCCTGCCATGGACAAGTGGCGAGCCGTGAGGAGGCCGGATTAAGCAAGGGAGAGGATAGCAGGGCGGATAATTCGAACACGAACCATGTAATGTGCTGCGTCATACACGATATTGGACAGTGGCAAGAGTTATTGCGGGAATAATATTTGTCATCGAATACGTTAAGGATGGCACAATAACCGAGCCGAGTATGTGGATGAAAATGCATTATATGAAATCACGTATAAAAAGGAAAGAGCACCACGAGAAAGAGCCAAAACACGCGCACACAATGATATTTGAGTTCTGGAAATACTGCAACCATTAGCACGACTCATCTCGAGAAGTTAGATTACTTTAAGTGAGTTAGTCTGTCCGTTATGGTGGCAAATTCACACGGCCAATTTGGTAGCTCCCCTGAGACGCCATGCAAACGTTCCATGACGCAAGCAAGCGATGATGTTTTGAGGAGCATGGTTACTGAAAGTGGAATCTTGTTGTGTGGGCAGTCTTGCGCTTGTAAGCATGCCGATAATTACAAGTGAGCGCATTTCATCACATCTGGTGCTTGCCTCAATATCTCCAAATGTGGGACATTCCCTTTAAAACTCGGTGTGCAGACCATGCTGCAGACCAACATGCTGCAGACCTGACGTGCATCACCATAATGTAGTGCCGTTCATGATTCGCTCGTGTGTACCATGTTGCTGTGATTTGTGTTGATGTGTACCGTGCTGCTGTGATTTACTGATGATGTGCGTCGGACTACTGTGATTTACTGATCATGTGTATCGTGTTGCCATGCTCTGCTGATGACGTGTACCGCGTTGCTGTGGTTTCCTGATCGGCCGTGATGTGTGACGGCCTATGCGGACCGGCAGATGACCCGGTGCCCAACATCCGCCGCGGCCTGTGCCTGCTGCTGTCGCGGATGAAGGCCACGCTGCGGTTGCCAGCCGACAAGCGGCGTCTGCAGGAGCTGGAGGCGGTGGTGCGCCAGCTGCTGGTCACCGAGCAGGACCGTGACGCCGCCGCCGCTGTCAGGCTCGCCATCATACAGCTCGACAAGATCGAGGTACCACCTCAGGCAACTTCATACCATCCAGCTGCCCTATCGGCCTGTCAAGGTCTTGCCGCTTCGGACAAACATTTACGAATCGAAGTTCAGACTGGCTTGGCGAAGTGAGGCTCAGATTGGCTTGGCGAATTGAGGTTCGGACTGGCTTGGCGAAGTGAGGTTCAGACTGGCTTGGCGAAGTGAGGTCCAGACTTGCCTGGCGAATTGGGGTTCAGATTGGCTTGGCGAAGTGAGACTCAGTTTGGCTTGGCGAATTGAGGTTCAGACTGGCTTGGCGAAGTGAGGTTCAGACTTGCCTGACGAATTGGGGTTCAGAGCGGTTCGACCACTTTGGGTTTAGGCTGACTTGACCAAGCGGGCGTAAGAATGGTTTAAGGTACATAGGTGCGGAGCCCTACGGTTTCACAAAACTGACATCTGGTATTATACTGGCGGGCAAAATCTATACGCATTACAATACAGGTCGACAAAATCCAGGTGCGGTATCGAAAGCCTCAACAGGATATCGTCATAGGGATCGGTAAAACTGCGTCCTCTCAACTTTAAGCTCATTGTATATAAACAGACGGTCCCATTAAGCAGTGAAACCAGGTGGCATGCCACTGTGGAGCGCCCATTCTGACCAGCGCCGTGACACCGTCTTTGAAGGGTCCGTCCATTTGTCTGTCCACGTCGTTGGAATGTTGTTGCGCGAGGTGCTGAGGAACGTTGGATGGTACCGCTCATTTAAACGACGACCACAAAGCGGCGGGGCAGGGGGACTCGCTTTCGTAATGCGTTGCAAGATTTATAGAAGTAACTCTCATTGTTCCTCGGTCTGCATGTCTTGAGTGTCGAAGACTGCAGCGGAAGCCGATCACTCACTCGGGCTGGGGTTTAGAGCCATGAAGACTGCAGCGGAAGCCGATCACTCACTCGGGCTGGGGTTTAGAGCCATGAAGACTGCAGCGGAAGCCGATCACTCACTCGGGCTGGGGTTTAGAGCCATGGAGACTGCAGCGGAAGCCGATCACTCACTCGGGCTGGGGTTTAGAGCCGTGAAGACTGCAGCGGAAGCCGATCACTCGGGCTGGGGTTTAGAGCCATGCTTTTTAAGAGCGGTCGCCCCAATTCCCCGACTGTTGTGACGAACATCAGCGGTTAAGTGGTGCGTGTGGACCTGTGGTGCGCGCGGTATGCATGCCAGCCGTGATTGCTCAGTCCGTCATCGGCGGTCCAATGACACTGTCATCATCAGTGTGACGTCAGTGTTCGTTTTGTCCCTCGTGATAAACACCTCATGCTGAGCATGAATTGCAACAATGATGGATCCCTGCGCAACTTGCCTATGATAGGTCACCCCCGATGGGTGGCGGGTGGTGCTGTCCCCGGTGCCGGTTGCCACTGCGGCGTGCGCCGGGCCCTGCGACGGACATCCTGCTGCCCTGCAGGTGGCGATGGAGACGCCGGGCCGGCCGGCGCTGCTGCTGGAGGTGGACGCTGAGGACGGCCGCCGCCAGCGGCAGGAGCAGCAGCAGCTGGCGCCGCCGGGCCGGCCGGCCGACCAGCGTCGGCTGTCGCGCGGTAGGATCCCAGTGCGGACCAGCGCCGCCAGTCCGACCACGCCGACCGGTCGCGATAAGGTGAGACGAGTCGCGGCCCGGACCCAGTCAGCCAGCCGGTCGGTGTGGGGAGACGGTCGCCGCCGTCCACACCCCTCAGCCGTCGGGTGTCTCCCGCCAGCCGCCGTCCACACCCCTCAGCCGTTGGGTGTCTCCCGCCAGCCGCCGTCCACACCCCTCAGCCGTCGGGTGTCCCCCGCCAGCCGCCGTCCACACCCCTCAGCCGTCGGATGTCTCCCGCCGGCCGCTAACAGTGGCAGCGTTTCAAGTATCTTATTTCGGGTGATGTTGTCTTCAGCCAAACACACCCTGCTGGTTGGCATCCGTTGTGAGCGCATCATGCGGGCGACAGGTGAGGGTTACGAGACTCCCATGATTGCGTGAGACATGCAGATGGCTCCCGTGATTTCTTCCTGGGAGCTGGATGCTGGCAGTATCTTTTATTTCAGGCGTCGGCCCAATGGTCAATAAGTGCCCAATGGTAACACCTGCTGGCGTTTACAAATGAGCCAGCGCGAATGAGAAATCAGAATCTGATATTTTGAGGTTAAACCAATGCAAACCAGGGACCCGGGTCGGGTGGATGTCAAAAAAGTGATATTGGAAACCAGGAGGCAATGTCTGGCGATGCTAAAGAGCCAGTGAAAACCAGGAACCATTGTCCGGGATTTGCAAAAGAACCACTGGGATCCAGGCATCGGGGTGTGGGGCCAGGAAGGAACCAATGGGAGGCGGTGTCCAGGGTCCCTTTTGACAGGGTGTGGCTTTCCCGGCCGTTCGTCCCCCTCCTCCTTCCCGCCCATACCAACCGCCGGCAGTTCGCCAGTTCGCCAGTTGTGAAGATTACAACTCTCTCCAGGTAGGCATCCTTAATGGACTCTCCGATGGCAAATGGGTGCTGCGTTATGTTGGTCCGCGGTAAGCACCTGGCCAACACATCGTACCTGCAACCAGCAAAGACCAAGCTTCCAGTGCGTTGGGGAACCATGCATTGCTTGTTCTAGAAAGCCGCCAGCCACTTCTGTGACCAATCGGCTGGGCTGACGGGCGTGGCGTGTGGGCGTAGGCGGGTGACGCACAGGGCCGGCACAGCTGAGCTAGCCTAATGCACCGCCTCCTCGGGCCTGTTTGGGCTTATGGTTGTTATGACCATTAATCATGATAATGGTGTACGATGGAGCGGCCGGTCGGCGCGGTGCCTTGGCCAGCCTGTTGCGCCGAGCCCGGCTCGGCCCGGCCCGGTCCTGCTAGCGCTGCTATCAACGCCGTGTTGGGACCATTGAGCCGATCCTGCGGCTTTGGGCTTTGGCAGTGTTGTCGCGCTCCGTTCGATATCAGACGCCGGGGTCGGCCCTAAAGTAACCGCGAACCGCAGCAAGGCGAGCAACATCGCTCTCCGGACTTATTGCTTATTTAGGCTGGAGCGATGCCATTAACGTGACCTTTCCATCGAAGGCATTGCAACGTGGGCTGTCCGGATTTGAGCTGAGTTCGGCGCTTTGGCATGCAAATTGTGTTGTAACGTGTGAACTTTCCGCTCGTGTTTTATGAGCACAGGAGCTTGGGAACCTAGGCGGGTCGGGACCATCCATTGTTTGTGAAAGTTAGATGCGAAGAAAGAAAGATAGATGCGTTTTAGATGTATCTGGACAATTCGCTTTGACAATAGACTTGCCTCAGTCACTGATGGGGAGGTTTCTACACCCATGTGTAGCTGCATAGCATGCGAAAATACTGAACAAAGCAACGTGGACGTCCGCTTCATTTGAATGCAATGTGGAATGTAAATGGCCCCCACGTTGCTGATGGATTGCTCGCCATCCGCGTGCAGTTTACGTTGTGAGTGTGTTGTGCAATGTTGGTAACGAGGCCGTGTCTGGGCGGTGGGACATCTGGTGTTGGGTGGCGAGGTCGGGCCGGGTCGGGCTGGGCCGGGGCGGTGGGGCGTCGGTTGTTGGGTAGCGGTGCCGGGCCAGGTCGGACTGGAGAGAAGGCAGATGTTGGGTAGCAAGGGCTGGCTGGGTTGGGCCGATGAGATGTCAGATGTTGGGTAGCCTGGCTTGGTCGGGCCGATGAGACGTCAGATGTTGGGTGGCAGGGCTTGGTCGGGCCGATGAGACGTCAGATGTTGGGTAGCAGGGCTGGGTCGGGCCGATGAGACGTCAGATGTTGGGTAGCGGAGCCGGGCCGGGCCGATGGGACGTCAGATGTTGGGTAGCGGAGCCGGGCCGGGCCGATGGGACGTCAGATGTTGGGTAGCAGGGTTTGGTCGGGCCGATGAGACGTCAGATGTGGGGAAGCGGAGCCGGGCCGGGCCGATGAGACGTCAGATGTTGGGTAGCAGGGCTTGGTCGGGCCGATGAGACGTCAGATGTGGGGTAGCGGAGCCGGGCCGGGCCGATGAGACGTCAGATGTTGGGTAGCAGGGCTTGGTCGGGCCGATGAGACGTCAGATGTTGGGTAGCAGGGCTGGGTCGGGCCGATGAGACGTCAGATGTTGGGTAGCAAGGCTGGGTCGGGCCGATGAGACGTCAGATGTTGGGTAGCAAGGCTGGGTCGGGCCGATGAGACGTCAGATGTTGGGTAGCAGGGCTTAGTCGGGCCGATGAGACGTCAGATGTTGGGTAGCGGAGCCGGGCCGGGCCGATGAGACGTCAGATGTTGGGTAGCAGGGCTTGGTCGGGCCGATGAGACGTCAGATGTTGGGTAGTGGAGCCGGGCCGGGCCGATGAGACGTCAGATGTTGGGTAGCAGGGCTGGGTCGGGCCGATGAGACGTCAGATGTTGGGTAGCAGGGCTTGGTCGGGCCGATGAGACGTCAGATGTTGGGTAGTGGAGCCGGGCCGGGCCGATGAGACGTCAGATGTTGGGTAGTGGAGCCGGGCCGGGCCGATGAGACGTCAGATGTTGGGTAGCAAGGCTGGGTCGGGCCGATGAGACGTCAGATGTTGGGTAGTGGAGCCGGGCCGGGCCGATGGGACGTCAGATGTTGGGTAGCGGAGCCGGGCCGGGCCGATGGGACGTCAGATGTTGGGTAGCGGAGCCGGGCCGGGCCGATGAGACGTCAGATGTTGGGTAGCAGGTCTTGGTCGGGCCGATGAGACGTCAGATGTTGGGTAGCAAGGCTGGGTCGGGCCGATGAGACGTCAGATGTTGGGTAGCAGGGCTTGGTCGGGCCGATGAGACGTCAGATGTTGGTAGTGGAGCCGGGCCGGGCCGATGAGACGTCAGATGTTGGGTAGCAGGGCTTGGTCGGGCCGATGAGACGTCAGAGGTTGGGTAGCGGAGCCGGGCCGGGCCGATGGGACGTCAGATGTTGGGTAGCAGGGCTGGGTCGGGGCCGATGAGACGTCAGATGTTGGGTAGTGGAGCCGGGCCGGGCCGATGGGACGTCAGATGTTGGGTAGCAGGGCTTGGTCGGGCCGATGAGACGTCAGATGTGGGGTAGCGGAGCCGGGCCGGGCCGATGGGACGTCAGATGTTGGGTAGCAGGGCTTGGTCGGGCCGATGAGACGTCAGATGTGGGGTAGCAAGGCTGGGTCGGGCCGATGAGACGTCAGATGTTGGGTAGCAGGGCATGGGCGGGCCGATGAGACGTCAGATGTGGGGTAGCGGAGCCGGGCCGGGCCGATGGGGACGTCAGATGTTGGGTAGCAGGGCTTGGTCGGGCCGATGAGACGTCAGATGTGGGGTAGCGGAGCCGGGCCGGGCCGATGGGACGTCAGATGTTGGGTAGCAGGGCTTGGTCGGGCCGATGAGACGTCAGATGTTGGGTAGTGGAGCCGGGCCGGGCCGATGAGACGTCAGATGTTGGGTAGTGGAGCCGGGCCGGGCCGATGAGACGTCAGATGTTGGGTAGTTGAGCCGGGCCGGGCCGATGAGACGTCAGATGTTGGGTAGCAGGGCTTGGTCGGGGCCGATGAGACGTCAGATGTTGGGTAGTGGAGCCGGGTCGGGCCGATGAGACGTCAGATGTTGGGTAGTGGAGCCGGGCCGGGCCGATGAGACGTCAGATGTTGGGTAGCGGAGCCGGGCCGGGCCGATGAGACGTCAGATGTTGGGTAGTGGAGCCGGGCCGGGCCGATGAGACGTCAGATGTTGGGTAGTGGAGCCGGGCCGGGCCGATGAGACGTCAGATGTTGGGTAGCAGGGCTTGGTCGGGCCGATGAGACGTCAGATGTTGGGTAGTGGAGCCGGGCCGGGCCGATGAGACGTCAGATGTTGGGTAGCAGGGCTTGGTCGGGCCGATGAGACGTCAGATGTGGGGTAGTGGAGCCGGGCCGGGCCGATGAGACGTCAGATGTGGGGTAGTGGAGCCGGGCCGGGCCGATGAGACGTCAGATGTTGGGTAGCAGGGCTTGGTCGGGCCGATGAGACGTCAGATGTTGGGTAGTGGAGCCGGGTCGGGCCGATGAGACGTCAGATGTTGGGTAGCTGGGCTTGGTCGGGCCGATGAGACGTCAGATGTTGGGTAGCAGGGCTGGGTCGGGCCGATGAGACGTCAGATGTTGGGTAGTGGAGCCGGGCCGGGCCGGGCCCGAGGAACGTCGGTGTAGTCGCTGAGAGATCTCAGCTGCTGATATTGCCGCCCGGGGTCGTGCAGGTTCGCGGGCAGGACGGACCATGGTGGTCGGTGCCGTGCTGTGCCAGCGGCGTCTGCCCGTGCCGTCTGTGGCCGGCTGGCCTCGCCGTTCCGCCCACCACCACATCCATTCCTATGCTCGCCGCGAGGGCAGACAGACCGCTCCTGGCTGCGACACTTCTTCCCTATCTGCATAAATAAACCGACGGAGTTCCCAGCCTTGCGAAAATAGTACCGCGCCGTTCTCACCAAAACTGCTATTGTGTGGCATCCGATGCAGGTGGTGACGTCTGGTGCGGTTTGCAACCTCTGGTGCGGATGGTGACGTCTGGTGCGGTTGGCAAAGTCTGGTGCGGGTGGTGACGTTTGGTGCGGGTGATAACGTCTGGCGCGGGTGGTGACGTCTGGTGCGGTTGTTGACGTCTTTTAGGGTGGCGACGTCTGATGCCGATTGGTGACGCCTGGTGCGGGTGGTGACGTCTGATGCGGGGTGACGACCTCTCGTGCGGGTGGTGGCGTCTCGTGCGGTGGGCAACCTCTGGTGCGGGTGGTGACGTCTGGTGCGGCCGGAGTTTGGTGCGGGTGGTGGCGTCTGGCGAGAATGGTGACGTCTGATGTGGGGGTGGTGGCGTCTGTTCTGCACTCCCATTCCTGCAGCTCTGAGCACGAGGGCGTCCCACTTTTGTGCCTCTGACCTAAGGGGCCGGGTGCCGGCGGCGGCGCGTTATGCTGATACATGGCGACGCTGAGACGTGGCAGGCCGTGCGGCGGCGGATGAGGGCGGCCGCCAGACGGCCCTGGCGCCGCCTCGGCCGTAATTACGATTGGCTTATGCGGAGAGGGAGGGCACTCGGCAGCCGGCTGTCTGCCGCCGGCCAGCCGCACGGTGCCACTGCTGAATATGTAAACAACATCCGACCCGGGGCTAGTTGCCTAAGGCGAAAACACAAAATTACGCACGTACGTGTCTTATCAGGAGATCTCTGCCATCTCTGCTGCTATTATCTCTGCTTCTTATGAGCTTAGCCTGAACCGAACCAATTTTTCATGATCTTTTATTCTGAACTTATTAATGCATAAAGAATTTCAGCAAATTGCTTCTGGTCTTTGAGCTAATATGGTGCAAATCAACGTACTGTCATCTCATGAAACTGGACGAGGCCAGCACGTTGGCTCAAAGAGCCCAACACCATACTGACGGCCAGGGTCAGCCCCCATCCCCTCCCCTTGGACCCGAGCGAGGACGTGCCGATGTCCAGGACTGCAGCGTGCTGCCGCGGCGCTGCTGTGGTCGGTGCTGTTTTGCTGGCAACGTGGGCTGGGTCTGACTGGTGCACTGCAGTGTTTCCACGAATCAATTTTTAGTCAGTGTCAAACGCGCAGAGTGAGAGGCCGCTCATCCATAATTACGTCTGTTACATGTTTGATTACTTCAGGATTGCGTGGAACGCTGAAGCCGAGTTTGCTTTATTTGGGTCATTTACCGAAGTCTTCCAACATTTTTGGACATGGTGGAACTCGAACTGCATTTTGTATGAAAGCAACAACATTTTAGGGTGAATGCGGTTGGGCAGCGTTATGGCAGGCTTTCGACACACGGTTGCAGTTTGCCAGTGTCGCGCTGGCGCCTGCCGCTGCACGTTGTCTGCCGTGTCGGCCCGGCTGATGCCGCGTGTCTCCTTTGTCTGGGCGGGAGGGCTGCTGTGGTGCTGCTCCGCTCCCCAGCCTATGCAGAGGCTGCTGGGGAGCTCGCTGGCTGATGGCGACCACCAGACACACAAGACGCGCACACACGGTCAGGGGTGAGAGGGAGGTGGGTGAGTCGGAGGGGGGGGGGGGGAGGGGGGCTGGGCCGGCACGCGGCGTTGGCCGGCCATTACACTGATGACGACCGTTATCGCGTGGCACGGCCGCCGATTACGGGGCCGCTGGACAGCGTCGCGTGCCGCCTCCATCAATCGGACACCGTGGGTGTGCCGCCCCCCTCCCCCCCCACGTAAGGTGGAAGGGGGGGGGGGGTCGATGATCCTCACCCTCCCTAGCGGTGTGTGCATCTGGTCCGACTCTCTCGTGTTTGCGCATCGGGCTTGATCTGTGGTCACGAAGCCTTTCGTGCGTGTGTTGTCCGGTCACATACGACCGGTTTCTGTCCTGGTCCCACCTTGTGGGTATGTGGTGCGTGTGTACACGCTCGTACTCCCTAATGTATGTGGGCTGTCATAGATATGCTTCTTTTTGACATATGGATTTTGCTACTGTCTTATCTACATCCACTTTCATTGAAAGTATTCAGCGCAAGAGAGGTGTACTTGTAGATCGTGATGTGCAGAATCTGTGCACCAATAAGGCAGGCCATTGGATGCCGATCCTGGTTGGCATCGAAAATGTAAGCCAGCATCACAGATGACGTCTGAAGTGCTGTCAAGCGCGCGGTTCGGCCAGCATCCCGATACCCGGGCTTTGACCTGGGCGTGCTACTGTACAGACCGCATCCTTCTCCTTAGCGCACGGTTCGGCCAGCATCCCGATACCCGGGCTTTGACCTGGGCGTGCTCCTGTACACACCGCATCCTTCTCCTTAGCGCACGGTTCGGCCAGCATCCCGATACCCGGGCTTTGACCCGGGCGTGCTCCTGTACACACCGCATCCTTCTCCTTGGCGCACGGTTCGGCCAGCATCCCGATACCCGGGCTTTGACCCGGGCGTGCTCCTGTACACACCGCATCCTTCTCCTTAGCGCACGGTTCGGCCAGCATCCCGATACCCGGGCTTCGACCTGGGCGTGTTACTGTACACACCGCATCCTTCTCCTTAGCGCACGGTTCGGCCAGCATCCCGATACCCGGGCTTCGACCTGGGCGTGTTACTGTACACACCGCATCCTTCTCCTTAGCGCACGGTTCGGCCAGCATCCCGATACCCGGGCTTTGACCTGGGCGTGCTCCTGTACACACCGCATCCTTCTCCTTAGCGCACGGTTCGGCCAGCATCCCGATACCCGGGCTTCGACCTGGGCGTGTTACTGTACACACCGCATCCTTCTCCTTAGCGCACGGTTCGGCCAGCATCCCGATACCCGGGCTTCGACCTGGGCGTGTTACTGTACACACCGCATCCTTCTCCTTAGCGCACGGTTCGGCCAGCATCCCGATACCCGGGCTTCGACCTGGGCGTGTTACTGTACACACCGCATCCTTCTCCTTAGCGCACGGTTCGGCCAGCATCCCGATACCCGGGCTTTAACCTGGGCGTGCTCCTGTACACACCGCATCCTTCTCCTTAGCGCACGGTTCGGCCAGCATCCCGATACCCGGGCTTCGACCTGGGCGTGTTACTGTACACACCGCATCCTTCTCCTTAGCGCACGGTTCGGCCAGCATCCCGATACCCGGGCTTCGACCTGGGCATGTTACTGTACACACCGCATCCTTCTCCTTAGCGCACGGTTCGGCCAGCATCCCGATACCCGGGCTTTGACCTGGGCGTGCTCCTGTACACACCGCATCCTTCTCCTTAGAATGTCTATTCAGCCGGTAGGTGAACGTTCCCACACCAGCTTGGGTGTTGCATTGCTTGCGTAGTGGATGAATATCTTCAGGCTATGTTGCTTTCCCCGCGTGTAACATTCTGTGGCAGAATGTCACGGACTATTATCGTTTGTTTCTTGTGTCAAGCCACTTTGGTGCGTACGGAAAATGTCTGTGTTGTTTTGTAAGGTTATGTGTTCGTCGCTAAGCATGTTGTGCAGTTTTGGCCTGAGTTCCTGGTAGACTTCAGTGTTGTAGACTGGAGAAGCCGTTGGTTAATTTGACAAACTCCTTTTTGACGAGTTCACAGTACAATGACTCCCGTACAGAGCAGCTCCGGATGGCGAGTTTTGCATCCATATTAACTGCTCCTGTCTTATACCTGGCGGTGTCACAGGATCGGCGCTCATGCATTGCCATTCGTCCGTGGGTTTCCTGAAGGCAAAAGAACGACAGGAGTTTGTATTAGCATGATGGATTTAAAGAAAAGAGGCGTTTTGTCCATGCAAAGCCCACAACTGTTCTTTGAACGCCTAAGTTCTCTGATTTACATTGAGTGTTGGCAGAGTGTCCAGGTGTTCCTGATAGGCCGTTGATTCGGGGACGGCCAGGTGACCGTGGCGTCCCGACGGGCCGCTGACTCGGGCGGCGGGCAGGGGACCCTGGCACTCGGGCGGCGGCCAGGGGACCCTGGCGTCCCGACGGGCCGCTGACTCGGGCGGCGGCCAGGGGACCCTGGCGTCCCGACGGGCCGCTGACACGGGCGGCGGCCAGGTGACCGTGGCGTCCCGACGGGCCACTGACTCGGGCGGCGGTCAGGTGACTGTGGCATCCCGACGGGCCGCTGGCTCCGGCGGCGCGCCGCTGCGCCGTATTGACCGCACCGTGTCGGAACCGGCGGGGTGCGAGGACGTGTTTGTATTTGGACCGGACGTGGGGGGGCGGGGGGGCGGCGGTGGGCAGTGACGCGCTCAGTGGCCACCTCCGGCTCAGGAGTCGGTCACGCCAGCCGCCGGCACGCACAGACGGCCCCAGGCCACGCTGCAGAGGTCAGTCGGCCCGAGGCCACGCTGCAGAGGTCAGCTGGCCCCAGGCCACGCTGCAGAGGTCAGCTGGCCCCAGGCCACGCTGCAGAGATCGGCCGGCCCCAGGCCACGCTGCAGAGGTCAGACGGCCCGAGACCACGCTGCAGAGGTCAGCCGGCTCGAGGCCACGCTGCACAGGTCAGCCGGCCCCAGGCCACGCTTCAGAGGTCAGCCGGCCCCAGGCCATGATGCAGCCCCAGGTCACGATGCAGGGGTCAGCCGGCCCCAGGCCACGCTACAGAGGTCAGCCGGCCCCAGGCCATGATGCAGCCCCAGGTCACGATGCAGGGGTCAGCCGGCCCCAGGCCACGCTACAGAGGTCAGCCGGCCCCAGGCCATGCTGCAGCCCCAGGTCCGAAGATGCAGGGGTCAGCCGGCCCAGGCCACGCTAAGAGGTCAGCCGGCCCCAGGCCATGATGCAGCCCCAGGTCACGATGCAGGGGTCAGCCGGCCCCAGGCCACGCTACAGAGGTCAGCCGGCCCCAGACCACGATGCAGCCCCAGGTCACGATGCAGGGGTCAGCCGGCCCCAGGCCACGCTACAGAGGTCAGCCGGCCCCAGGCCATGATGCAGCCCCAGGTCACGATGCAGGGGTCAGCCGGCCCCAGCCACGCTACAAGGTCAGCCGGCCCCAGACCACGATGCAGCCCCAGTCACGATGCAGGGGTCGAGCCGGCCCCAGGCCACGCTACGCAGAGGTCAGAGGTCAGCCGAGCAGCCAGGCCACGATGCAGAGGTCAGCCGGCCCCAGGCCACGCTACAGAGGTCAGCCGGCCCCAGGCCATGATGCAGCCCCAGGTCACGATGCAGGGGTCAGCCGGCCCGTCGCCTCCTGGCGCTCTCCGCACTGACGTTGTCTTCCAGTCCTGCCTGCATATCAGTTGCCACTAGAGGACCGGATGTAGTTGACGTTGTTGACGTCGCTCCAAAGATGACCTGGCTGACTACGCTGGCTGACCATATGTTGACGTCGCTCCAAAGATGACCTGGCTGACTACGCTGGCTGACCATGACCACATGAATTGTAACCGCTGCCGGAGGCTAAAGCGTGGTGCGGCTGGGGTCTTGGGCGTCCAGTAAAGTGGTATTAGTGGTAAAGTGGAGTGGTATATTCGATGCGTTCGGAAGCCGGGTGATCGGCCGTTGTTTTCACAATGTTGCATACTGCCAACGCGTTGGTGGAGTTTTCGCAGTATCGTGTTACAAAACAACTTTGGGGCTAAGCAGGGAAAACAGGGCAACCAGCCCCAGAATACATGAAACACGGGGTTTGCGTCGAATGAGACACACCTTCCTATCACATGTGGGGTGGGTGGGGTCTCCGACTGTATATGAAAGTACACCATTGGCGTAGCGTTTACTAAAAAGCGACGTCAATTCTGCTGCGATGCCGCCTATAAGGCTCAAGTGGTAAACGACAAAACTAATGGTTCAAAAAACATACCCTTTATTGTGGTCCTACTACCAGAACTACAGCATTTACTCGCACGCCATACTTATGGACAAAAAAAAGCGTGACATGAAGAAAGAGCATTTGGTTTCGGCACCACAAACATTTGCGGTATTCCACTGTGGGCGTTCCCTCATAGCCTGCAAAATGTTCCATTCGCGCATGTCTAAGGTAAAGGCTGTCTAAGTTTTTCAGTAGAGTAATTACGTGTATAAGTTTTTTTGAGGCATAACTTTTCTCGTGTAGCGCCTGTGTCGTCTTTGAGTATATGAGTATGTGAGTAGGAGTAATGCCCAGTTGTGATAGTACTCCAGGCGGTAGGAGTTTTTGCACTAATGGTGCAAGACCATTGCAAAAAAAAAATGTTTGCACCACTAGGACTAGGCTCGTTCAGAAAGGGTCTGAAAGGGACTACGAACGCTCTGGAAGTGATAACACCATGGACAGGGCTTATGGCCGACGACATGCGGCTGGAGGGTGCCGCTCGGCGGCTCAATCGGCTGTTATGCGCAGGGCCGGCGGACGGCACCCGTCTCGCCGTCTCTGGCCATGCGGCCCGCCTGCCCGCTTGCCCACCTGCTCGCCTGCCTGCCTGCCTCCTCGCCTCCCTACCTCCCGCCTCCCGCCTCCCGCGTCTCGCATCCCGCCTCCCCGCCTCCCGCCCGGCTGCCAGCGCCGGCATGGGGCGGCCGTCGCCCTCCCGCGGGATGACACTCGGAAAATGCGGTTAGCTTGCCGGCGGCCGCCGCTTCCTGGTCCGCGGTGGACTCCGCGGGCCTCGCGCGCTTTTTTCTTCTGACGTGTAAACCATTAGTGATACCAAGTAAGGCACTGACAACCTGAGATCGGTCATTGTCGAATGGAAAGATGCCGTCCCTTCCAACCGTGGGATAGTGTGCTGCAGGTCAACAACATTCCTGCTGTGTTTCTGTCAACATTGTACTTGCGTACCCAATCTTTTCGGGTGTATTCGCAGCGCATCAATTATGTTTCTTTGCGCGTGGCGTCACGTATAATCTGTCGGAGGCGTTCGCTATGTGAAACGTCTTCTGTTTCCGTTTTCTGAATTTCCATGACAGTTACTGCGTTCGCGAGGCACTTTTTTTTTTGTCCGCACTTACCATGTGTGCGGCTTATAATGAAAACTGCAAATTATGTTGCTTGTAACGCATTACGCATGTTTGTGAAACTTCTCTTCGGTCGTGGACGCGGAACTGACCTGTGAGCAAATGTTTGCAAATGAACCCGTTGCGCCATTTCCGTCTCAGTTCTATCAAGCAACGTGAATACATCCTGCGCGTCCCGCATAGTTTCTCCGTAACGCCACATAGGATCTCTTTGTGGGGCTCCCTGCGAAAACCGAGACGCGTAAAATCTTCTCATAAATGACATCGAAGGCATATGTTCCGTGTTGCTGTGAATATGTCCTCAGCCTCACCGCTGCTTTCTCGCCGTTATCTCGCTCTCGCTTTCCTCTCTCTCGCTTTCTCGATCGTCACCTTTTTTTGTTTTGCATAACTGGTCGCCGAAAACAAAACTTATTTTGATATTCCGTGCCGTATTCCGACAAAATGCGATAGATGAAACGGAAAACTAGCGCCGCCATTTCTCGGATTTGGATGGAGTTGTGCTAATTGTGTTGCGTGGGGCTCTGAATGCCAGCTGTGCCTTTGCCCAAAATTGTGACTTGAAGTATTATTTTCCCTGTGCTAGAGGATAGCACAGCTGGGGGAGTGTTATCCACATTCGCTAGTTTCGAGCCCCAGGAGCGCTCTGTTTAGTCCCACCATGAACACGACGGGCATCTGCTGACTGACCCGAGAGTATGACTGTGCATTGGGCGGGCGTTTGGTAGTAGTCCATGACACAGTAGGAACTTTTGTGTGATCCTGTCTGCTGAAAATATCCGGCGCGGAGCGTGCATCTGAGTGACACTTCCCGGCCGGTGGGTCCAGGGCGCCAACGTGCATATTTGCAATGTTCTCTGCCAATATGGCCGTCGCTTTGTGCTTTTTACGTTCGAAAAGGCTCTTTCTAATGCCACGGTTTTTAATAGAATTGTTGGAAAAGCGTAGACATTTTCCTGATAAGCAAATTACACAAGGTCGCCCCCTATCCCCCGCCCCCTCCCCCCGTCCTCCCTCAGATGGTTGCGGGTACTAAAGTGCGCCAGGAGGCAGGGGGTGCCGGATCAGGACGGTGCGACAGGATCGTATAGTGACTGGCGTGGCCGGTACCCGCGGGGTATGCGCGTCAGGGCTGTGGTTTCCTTTCCAATCGAGGGGGAGGGGGGAGCTGTAGCTCTCAACTCCCCTACTGGCGCTCTAGCCCCCCCCCCCCAGCTTTTAGAAGAAATTGGACTAAATCAAGGGAACTCATTTGATGGCGTATTTTAGGGAAAGGTTGCGTTATTTTCCGCTGTTCAGCCACCTCCCAAGTCATTTTGTGAAACTCCGGCCCTATCTGGCGTGCCGCAGTTCTCGTGCCGTCCCCGCCCTCCGACGTGTTGACTGGGGCAGATTGGAAATTTGTTTTCGCGTTTTCTTCATGAAAGCACCAGGGGTTTGAAAAATAACAAACACTAACTTCATAATCGATAATCACTGCCACATGGCCACTCGGCAGCTGTGAGATGGATCAGACTGCCAGACTGACTGGCAGGGTCAGACTGCCGGCAGGCGTTCTTGATGAACTCATTCTGGTGTCGCGGTCTTCAGACCCGTTTGCAGCTGCTTTTTTGCGGGCATTAGAAAACAGCAGGCGTCGGCCTCGGGCATAACGATGCTGTCTCGCTCCCGCCGCGGTACGTGATGTGCGTGTTGATTAATGCGTGGCTCCCCGTCTGAAGCGCGGATGCGGCATTGGTTGTTGTCATATGCTGGAGACGCAGACGAATATGTGAATCATTATATACTAAGCACGGATCATGATATGACCCACGTACTCTACCCAAATTGAGTACATGTACCATGGCCACCGCACATCTCTGGTGGAGGGGATGTTGGGGTCATCGGTGTCGCCCCTTATCCTATTTGAGCCTGTGTTAATGTAGGGAGTAAGTCCACTACTTTCCAATGGCAAAGTTTCGTGTCTGAACTTCTTCAGTGTCCGGAAATAGCGGATGAATCCGCGGGTGAGATTTAGGACTGTCGTCAGCTTGGCAGGGGCGGATCTCAAACATCCCTATCTCATTATGGTAGTGAACAATTCTTTGTATGACGCTGTGGACACGAAATGTTGTCCAGGCATTTCCAGATGGCTATATACTTCATTTCGTGAGACCAGCCAAAGTAGCATGGACGTATTTTCCGACCTCAAGGGCATATGCAAGATTATGCAGTGGGGGTTCAACTGAAAATGTCTGACGCAAAACCCATTGTAGGCGCCGCAGGCACTCACAGGAGGACGAATGGTATGGTGTTTAGGCTGCCAGTGGGGGAAACCAGGGGTGCAGGTTCGATTCCCTGCGGTGTCCGCCCTTCCTGCCAGGTTGAGAGGCAGGCGACGCCATGTAACCTCAGTAGCTGAACGCGTCGAAAAGTCCCAGGACACACACGGACACACGCACGCACGCCAGGATCCCGGAGAGGAGGCGGCTGCGGCGTTTGTAATCGCAGCCTGGATGACAAATATTCTGTACCGTGCCCGTTACTGAGTCTATACCCAGTGGACATTGGAAGGTGACATGGCGAGCGTGGAGCGAAGTGTCCGATGTGACTCCCTACTGTCTGTCGTCTTCCGCTGTTGCACAAAAAGCAAAAGAGAGTGTACCAGTAAGCGCAGCACGAACGCTTTCACGAAGCTGGCGGTCTGTTGCCATGGTGACGGCGATCGGCTTCTTCCCCAGATGCCTCTCTCGAGTCTGTTTGTCCGTTATTATGTGTAGAACACGGCCGGAAGTGTTACATTGCCACTTGTCAGGCTGACTACGGCACTGCCACACCCCGCCGTCAGTTACGTTGGACTCTTGTATGTAATGGCAGCCGATGGGGCGTCGCGCGCCGCGTGTACGCACCATTGGGTGTGACTGTGCTTGCATTGTTCAGAGGACATGCTATCTTGGTACGGGGGCAGACTTCTAAGCAACCCTTTAATGGTTGAACAAGCATCGTGCATGATTATGATGAAATAGACATCTTCTTTGATCTTCTAGCACTTGGTCTTTCAGAACTGGAACTCCCACGTATGCAAAATAAAGACTGGCACCGCGGCATTGCGGCTTGATTTTTGGTTGCTCGTACCGCTGTTGCATGGCCCAGTGGACGTCTTCTGGAAACTGACGTCATTGTTCACCGCCGTCGAGACAAGTCTGCCGTCTTGGAAACAACGGCAATCGCTTTCTGCCCTGTCCGTAATGTCCCGTTGTCGCTGTCCCGTTTGACGCGGTCAGAATGCGGATCGAGACTCAGCATGCGCGATTGTTTATTTTACCTGGTCGCAGTACGTTAAGTGACATCGTGAAAATGGCTTTCAAGAGGTAATGCTCCAAATGACGTCGCGATTCGAATAATCGCTGGGTGCGGTTAGCAAATGCGTGTGTGTTGTTGACGTTGTGCGAAACCACGTACGTACGTCAGTTCCGAAACCACGCGCATGTTGTTCGCTCCCCTTGCGAACTTTTAAAAGAAAAGACCCAAATCTATGCACCCCAGTGTGCATGCTCTTCCGGATCTGCGGCCCAGTGCAGTGGGGGCTGACTTGTGGTGGTGGTGTTGACCCGGCCTTCGAAAGTGCTGTGGACGGGGGCGGTACTCTGCTGACGGTCTCTGTAGCGTGACCCGCCGTTCCGTCCCGTCAGCAAACCCACCAGCCGTTGTAACCTCCACCTGTTGCGGGGGGGGGACTTGTTGATCTTGACCTGCTGGTGCCTCGCACCGCTTTCAGCGTGGCTTGTCCGCGCAGTATGCCCGGCCGTTTGAGGGGCCGATGTAGGCGGCTGTCCTGACGTAGTTCGGAGCACTGTCGATGGTCGTGTGTATGAGCTGACGTGTCCAGTTCTCAGCAGCGGTGACTGGTGTGTTGTGTGACGGGCTGATGCCGCTGCTGACCCGGGCCGCCGTTCTGTCCGCCGGTGACTGGTGTGTTGTGTGACGGGCTGGTACCGCCGCTGACCCGGGGGCGCCGTTCTGTCCACAGTCGGGCGTCGGTGCGGCCACTGCGACGGGCCGAGCGCGGCCTGCCGGCGCCGCCGCCGCCGCCGCTGCCGCCGGCCGTCGCCACTCGCTGGTCGAGCCGTCCGAGTGTCGTATTCCGAGCCTGGCGCGGCTGCGGATGCGAGACACACTCTCTGGTGAGTGCGCACCCGCCAGCCGGTCAGCTCTCACCAGCGCAGGACGCGGGACCCGACGTGTGTGGTGGCTCATTTGTCATCTCGCTCTGTGCCTCTTCATTATCCACTTAACTCCACGCGTCTACAGGGATTCGAAAATAACAACCTCTCCTCCGTGCACAAAAGTGCGTCCGCTTCGGAAACAGACATTTTGAACAGGCTAATTTGTCGTGATCAAGACGGATTTGTGGCTTGCTGCTCGTGCAAACTCGCCTTCAGATGTCTGGCGTCAGTATTCTTCTTCATTAGACAGCGATGGCATGACACCTACAACTGCCGGAAGCCATTTGTGGTGGAAAGCCTCTGCCGATATAAGTGGTGACTTTGCCCACGGGGGTGCACGTTTTGGGACGGCGACCGGAAGAGCCGTGCTCCGCTTCTGATGACACCCCAGCGCAGCACAGAATGCGGGTGGTGTGGAAGGATGCGCTCTGACCCGACGCACCGACATGAGGCGACGCCGGGGTGGGGAAAGGGGGGGGGGGGGGTACTCCGCTGTTGTGCCGCGGGGGCGGCTGTCAAGCTGTTGGACCCGGCGTGACGCCGCCTCCGTCAGCATCGGGTGTGGGTGAGCCAGCCAGCCGGGCCAGTCCACTATCGATCGGGCCGGACCGCCGGCGCCTGGGCGTCGGACGGCCGTCACGGGGCCGTGCCGCGAGGCGCTTCCCGGCCGGCCGGTCGCCAGTAATGGCCGCGTCCTGTCGGCCGGCCGCCGGCGCGTCTCCGGAGAGCGGCCGGTGACGACAGTAGAGTGAGCGGCCCGGACGGTCAGCCTTGCCGGCCCGCCCGTCTACTGGCCCGGCTCTGAGACCCTGATGGCGGCCTCTAGGCTTCTCTTGGGGCAGAGGCCGACTCCGAGCCCACTGTAGGCCAGCTTAACACTCGCCATGTGCAATTATAAATTTCGTTTCAAAATTCTTCGAGGGTTTTTGCCTTGAACCGTTCTTTGTATCATTTTAGGACGTGAGTGAAGTACTAGTCTTTGCTGGAATGGCGTTTAAAATTTCATTGTCGCGTTGTATATCTTGCAACGGCTGAGATTCCATACGCCATTACCCTGGCAAAGCGTGGCGCTGGCCCGAAGGTAACAACTGAATTCTAGTCACATCCGTCGCTTGTCTTCCGTAAGGTTCAACATGAATTCCCACCTCTAATATATTAGGTTGTAACGACCTATCGATACAGAAAAGCCGCCCGTACCCCGCTGAATCCGAGAGCCGCGCGATTCTTCCAATAGCAGCCGAATAACAAGCCTTAACACGCGCTTGGGGGGAGGGGGGAGTGGGGCCGGAGCACACTACCTCCCCCTTCCCAAGATTTCAAGATTTCTTTCCCATATTGATTTCGGAACGGTGCGCCATAGCCGCGCCAAACTTTGCGTACCTGCGGAGAACTGCACAGCAGTTCGTGTGATTTGAATTAGATGTACCATGTAAGTTCGCTAACCTACGACAGGTCAAAGTCAGACCATGGCTGTCAGGGAAGGGGATTTGTAGAGATCGTTCAATGTGATGCAACAATGAAGTGTTAGGCGAAGCCATACATTTCTGAGATAGTTCGTAGGAAATAAACCAATCGAATTAAACATTACAACTGATGACATTGACCTAGGCTCATGTATGAAAGTCAGAACAAGATCAAAACTAACCTGCTTTTTTACTCGAGAACTTGGTGTTATGGGGTAGTTTCTGGTGCTCATTTAGAATGAGTTAATTACAGGGACCGCGGCAGACATGTTCCATGAAGTTTTTGAAGGTCAGAGTAGTTCACTGGCCTAAAATGACCCAGGTCAACGTTTTGCTTTGAGGAACATACCGCCTAGCGTAATTCTTGATGCTTGTAGGAATGACGAGTAGGCGCAGTCTTTTGGTATTTGGTCACCTTGACCTTATAAAGGTCAAACGAGGTCACTTACCTCGCTGACCTTTTGCCTAGAACAGGAATCTACCTTCACGGTGGTTACATGAGGTGGTCTGAGGGCACTTGAGACACTAGTATTGAGTTTGACCTTGTTTGACCTTATCTGACCCAAACGTCATGACCGAGCAGCCTCAAATGTTGACAAAAGTGACTTCATCTACAGGTCAATGTATCCTGTGAATTTGGTGCCTTTAGTTGCCTTCGTTTGTGATATCTCAGGGGGTTAAATTGGCCCCCACCCGAGCGAAGGATATTCAAACGGCCGCCCGGGCGCGTGTTAAACGATACAAAATCCCCCGATCAGCGGGTAGTCACTTGGTAAACTGCGACGAACACAAGTGGAAGTAAGTCATTATGGAAACATTTTGCGATTACAAACATCTTGCAGCCTTCTATATGTGACAATACTAAACGCTCAAGTAGATTTCAGTCGTTCGCAATTGATCATTAAGCAGTGCTCGAAGAAATGTGTAGTTTTTGGGGCGGGGAAATCACTATCCCTTGTCCTCGGATAGGGCGTCACAGCGGAGTACTTCAATAGCAGCTGTTTAACTAGAAGCTGACTGGAGGAGACCAGCAACAGCTGTGATTAAAGTCCAGTTCCTGCACCACTACCGGCAAAGCAATGTATTTTCCGGTGGCAGACGATGTCGCCTAGGACAGGGACAGGGTAATTTAAAATCAGAGAATATTTGAAGCCTGGCAAACGGAACGGGCTAGAAATTAACAACAACGCACAACGCTTTGTATTTACAAAAAAATGCCGTCCACAGATTCTGCGGCAACAGTTCTGGACATTATAATGTGCTCGGCCTCGGGATAATAATGTGCTCGGCCTATGGATGATGGGATGATGCGCTTCACGCGTATCGTAGTCCCGATGGCCGCATCATCTGATGCCGCTGGCCTGTCGAGCCGGTGGTCAGCGGTGGCCTGTTGAGGCGGGGATCGGCGGTGGCCTGTTGAGCCGGGGATCGGCGGTGGCCTGTTGAGCCGGGGATCGGCGGTGGCCTGTCGAGCCGGTGGTCAGCGGTGGCCTGTTGGGCCGGGGATCGGCGGTGGCCTGTTGAGCCGGGGATCGGCGGTGGCCTGTTGAGCCGGTGGTCAGCGGTGTCCTGCTGAGCCGGGTTCGGTGGTGGCCTGTCGAGCCGGTGGTCAGCGGTGACCTGTTGAGGCGGGGATCGGCGGTGGCCTGATGAGCGGGTTCGGCAGTGGCCTGTTGAACCGGTGGTCAGCGGTGGCCTGTCGAGCCGGTGGTCAGCGGTGGCCTGTTGGGCCGGTGGTCAGCGGTGGCCTGTTGAGCCGGGGATCGGCGGTGGCCTGCTGAGCCGGGTTCGGCGGTGGCCTGTCGAGCCGGTGGTCAGCGGTGGCCTGTTGGGCCGGTGGTCAGCGGTGGTCTGTCGAGCCGGTGGTCACCGGTGGCCTGCTGAGCCAGGTTCGGCGGTGGCCTGTCGAGCCGGTGGTCAGCGGTGGCCTGTCGAGCCGGTGGTCACCGGTGGCCTGCTGAGCCAGGTTCGGCGGTGGCCTGTCGAGCCGGTGGTCAGCGGTGGCCTGCTGAGCCCGGCTCGGCGCGTCTGTCGCTCGCGCTCCGGCCGTCGTGCCATCTGACGGCTAGATCTGCCGGCCGCGGCCCGAGCCGCGCCACACCATCCGTCCCGCATCCGGCGCGGCTGCACCCGGCCCTGATTGCCTAGACGAATGAGGACACGGGGTCGGATCCCTGCGGACGTAACCGCCGACGTGACGTCACCGGCTGACGCATGACGTCACGGGGTGACCTGTGACGCACTGCGGTGTGACTCACTCCGCCTACCTGTGTTTTTAGCCAGACTGACGACCGCGACGGTGCGTGATGCTGAACACGGAGTTGAGAGTTGTCGTTATTTGTGGAGCGAGCTTGCACGCATCGAGCATATCTGACGAAGTGGGACCACGTGCTCAGATTTACTGCACGAGCGCCGGCAATCTACTTAGCTGACGAGTGCCCTGTGTGGGCCGTATGTCGTGAGAGCGGCGGGGCGGCGCCGGCCGTCCATCAGGCTTCTGAGAAGCGGCGGCCGGCTGGCGCCAGCGCGACATGGGCCGACGGCCGGCTGCCTCCTGACAGCGTGGTCGCTGTGGTCACGCTCGTCCCCCGTTCCGCCCCGGACCGGCCGCCTTCGGACAGCGTGG
Organism: Pollicipes pollicipes; assembly: GCF_011947565.3. NCBI lineage: Eukaryota > Metazoa > Arthropoda > Thecostraca > Pollicipedomorpha > Pollicipedidae > Pollicipes > Pollicipes pollicipes. The sequence goes on along the minus strand of NW_023596136.1, from coordinate 16,435,019 downwards.
TCGCTGTGGTCACGCTCTTCCCCCGCTCTGCCCCGGACCGGCCGCCTCCGGACAGCGCGGCCGCCTGAGTCACGCTCGTCCTCCGTTCCGCCCCGGACCGGCCGCCTTCGGACAGCGCGGCCGCCTGAGTCACGCTCGTCCTCCGTTCCGCCCCGGACCGGCCGCCTCCTGACAGAGCGGCCGCCTGGGTCACGCTCTTCCCCCGCGCTCCCCGGACCGGTCGCCGCCGGGCAGCGTGACCGCCCGGGCCACGCTCGTTCTCCGTTCCGCCCCGGACCGGCCGCCTCCATACAGCGCGGCCGCCTGGGTCACGCTCGTCCTCCGCTCCGTCCCGGACCGCACCTCGCTGATGGGCCACTTTCGTGCTCGGTTCGGAGCTTGGCGGCCAATCAGTCGTCACGAGAGTGTACAGTTTGTCTGGGGACGGCTCCTCTGTGTGTTCGCTCTGATAGAGTTGTCCGCCGGGCAATCTGGGGCTGATTGTGAGCCGCCACCTCGCTGGCGGGCTCGGCTGTGGGCTGACTGATTGGCGCTCTCTGTCCCGATCGCGAGGCTGCAGGATGATGGCTCGCTACAATCCGGTCTGATCATCTCACAATCAAATCAGTCGCTGCATTGGTGTGCGCTTCGAACTGTGACAAAAAACGAACAGAAATATTCATGGCTTGGCGGCTACCGCGGTGCTGTAAAGCCCGATTTATCCATTACCTTGCGGTCGGTGCCATGGCAACGCACCTCGTAAAAGTTGTAGCTGCACGCTTGGCCGCCTGTTTTGTCGGGTGCGTAACTGTGCTTTTACCACCTTCTGGTCGGTGCCATGGCGACGCACCCTTGTAAAAGTCGTAGCTGCACGCTTGCCCGTCTGTTTTGTCGGGTGGGTAGCTGTGCTTTTACCACTGGAACGCGACGTATATTGTGCTGCATAGCGGGGCTGGCACAGGGTCAACTCATGACTCAAGGTCGGTGTTGTAATAACTGGTACCGTAGTAACCGTGCCGAATATGACTATTTGCCAGATACGGCTGACTTAGTCGCTTGGAGTCCTCCCATCCTGCCAGGGCGAGAAGCAGGCGTCGCTATGTAGCCTCAGCTGCTGAGTGTGCCGTAAAGCCCAATGACATGTCACTTTTCGCTCTGGTCTAGCCGTGCGCACTGTAAAGATCTATAACACAAGCTTAGATGCGCAAAAACTCAACCCAGGGACCGGCCGCACCGTTCAAATGGCCGGGAGTCGCGAGTGGACACGCAGTTTATTCGTGGCGTATGTGCGAGCCCTTGTCCTTGTCCTTGCCCTTGAGGCGGTGCTGCCCTGGCTCTGATGGTGGCGCGGCCTGTGGCGGGTGTCGCAATCTCTACCGCGGGACCGGCTCCCACACAACCTGACCGGTGTGGCACTAGCTCATCCAGTAGCAGGCCAGTGCAGACTGCATTGGGAACAGCTTCACCTGCACCTGACTGGCACTGTCTCGCTCCTTAGTGACTGCTGCAGCTTCGCCGGCACCTGCCTGGCACTGTCTCGCTCCTTAGTGACTGCTGCAGCTTCGTCGGCACCTGACTGGTACTGGCTCGCTCCTCAGTGGCTGTTTGCTGCAGCTTCGCCGGCTGGTGCTGACTCGCTCCTTAGTGACTGCTGCAGCTTCGCCGGCTGGTACTGGCTCGCCCGGCTGCACTCCTTGGTGACTGCTTCACTCCAAGTTGGCTCGGCTCTTACATTTACGGCCAAAGTTTTGCCGGTAATGGCTGTTTCAAAGAAATCTGCACAGACTTTGCCGTCGTTCAGGGCCGCGCTATGGTGCTTTACCTTTACTTGCCGTACTAAATCCTCGCGTGGCACCTTATTCTAGCAGCCATAGACGCTTAACGAGTCCCGGTACGCTCCGTATCGTGTAATTTTGAACAGCCATCCGTCAGGTCAGCGGGGACCCATTCATCCTCTGTCTGCACATGTTCTGCACGAGCTGCCATCAACCATGCATGTGTGGCGCGCGGCGTGTTTTGGATCGGCTCGCTGCACCCGTCATCCGTCAGGGCGCTGTCCCGCGGCGGGCGGCCAGGGCGGCCTCGGCCAGCCGCCGCCGGGCTGGCATGGTCGGTCGGCATGTGTGAGGTATCTGAGTGTGACTAAAGAAGTATGGCTATCGACGCTCGCACAATCATAGACGCGTATAAATTAGGCGGATCGCTAAAACGTTGAAACCGTCGTGTCACGAGTGGTGTACGTTTGCATATAAACGCATTTACCTTCGACGGTGTTTGTATATGGATGCAGCCGTGTAGCAAGGCCAAGCGAGCAAACACTCCAATTAAGCACAGTTTCATCTTCACGTGTTCCAAGCTGGCTATGTCCGTGCCGTTCCGGGGCAGCGGCCGGGAGTGTGGTAAGCTAGGGTGCCCGAGCTGGTCCAGCGGCGGTGGCCGGGACCGTGGTCGGCTGGGGTGCCGGGGCTGGTCCGGCGGCGGCGGCCGGGACTGTGCCCGGCTGCGGTGCCGGGGAGCTGGCCCACCTACGGTGGCGGGGGAGTGACCGGGACCCTGGTCGGCTGGGGTGCCCGGGGGGCTGGTCCAGCGGCGTCGGGCGCCGTGTTCCGGCGTCAGACCGGTGCGTGCAGCCGGCGGAATGCAGGGGGTGCGCCCCCAGCGCTCTGAGGCCGCTGCGCGGGCGTCACCTGTCGCCCTGGCCTGTGCCATGTATCACGCCGACCGGCGAGAAAACAGTCTGCGGCGTTTACCTGTCGCCAGTGTCTGAGGCCGCCACCCATCGGCGGTGTCTGTGGTTACTGTGTCTGAGGCTGTCACCCGTCGGCGGTGTCTGAGGCTGTCACCCGTCGGCTGTATCTGAGGCTGTCACCCTTCGGCGGTGTCTGTGGCCCCGGTGTGACGGCTGTGTTTTTGCAGAGCCCGAGCTGCCGCAGCCGCCGTCCGCCACTCGCGGCCAGAACCAGCGGCGTCGGCTGGGTCACGCTGCCAGGTAACGCACGATGCCACACGAAGAGCTCACAACTGACACGCATGCATGCACGCACGCACGCACACACGCACGCACGCACGCACGCACGCACGCACGCACGCATGCACGCACGCACGCACGTACGTACGCTGCCGATAGGTGATGCCCTCCGTAATGCCAGCGTTTGGGCCAACCTACCAAAAGCAGTAGAATTGTTCATTTGTTAGCAACTCCGGTGTGTTTTCTGTTATCAGCGACTTTTTCAATTTCACTTGTGCCGTGGAAGTAGTTCATAAAGTGTGATAATGCATGTTGCCAAGGGTTTGCCTGTTCACCATCGGATATCCCACACCCCATTCTCAGCGCGGCAACGCACAGTCTGGACTTTGTGCATGAAATACGTCCTTTTCTAATGGGTACGGTTGATTGGTGCATACGTCGTCGTCGATGGTGATGATCCCTGGGAGGATTGCCTGAGTTGGAGGTTACTGCGTAACAGGTCTCGAAGTTAAGGGAACCCAAATGAGTGACATGGTCAGCTGTACAGTTGGGGCCATTCAAAGTCAAGAAAATTGAGCTTAGTTCTGCAAAATCGCCCGACGTGCCGCGCGTAGGCATGTGATTGAAGCAATGTCATAGCGGTGGGCATGTGATTGAGGTAATGCCATAGCCGCACTGTAAGATCGCTAGTGCAGCGCCATCACCGTGAAGACCATGCCAGCTTATGGCGTGACGTGGGCGGGCTGATGGCCTGGGGATAGGTGGAGGGGGGGGGGGGGGGAGGGGAGGAGGGCAACCCAGAGGAGCGGGGCTCGATTCTCCGCCACACCCGCCTTCCCTGTCAGGGTGAGCGACAGGTGACGTCACATAGCCTCAGCAGCTTAGTGCGTCGTAAAGCCCCAGTCACACGAGATGGGGCGACGTCACACCCTGGAAGGATTATGCGTACGTAAAGACTACGCAAATATAAGAATGTTGGGTTACTCAGTCCATTCCGTCATGACACGTAACTTGTGGCCTAAACTAAACTGATTTAAGTGCAAAGTCTTGCAAAGGATTCGCTTCTGAAATGTCGTTGTAGAACATGGACTATTGAATCAGCATAGGATCTAATCAACACGCTCCTGCCACGCTGGCGTAATGGAGAAACCGCCGAAGCTGGCGGCCACTAGAAGAAACCAGCTCGTTTGCGCAGCACGTACCATACCGCAGGTAATTACGTAAAGCCAAAGACAGACTGCCCGTGTCGTACACTGGCAGGTGTGGTACGCCCTCCCATTGCTGGCGCAACATGAGGCCGAAAACAACGGCGGGAATGAGGTAATATCAGTTAGTTGGCGCCGTCGGCCGTGTGAAAGAGCCGCTGCTGGCGGGGCCGTTAGGGTCGGGGGCGGCGGCTGGCCCACCGACGAACAGCCCGCGAACTGAGGGTGGCGGCCGCTCCGCTGTCGAACGGTCCGCGAACGGAGGGCGGAGGCCGTTCCGCTGACGAACGGCCCGCGAACGGAGAGCGGTGGCCGCTCCGCTGTCGAACGGCCCGCGAACGGAGGGCGGAGGCCGCTCCGCTGTCGAACGGCCCGCGAACGGAGGGCAGCGGCCGGCCACGTGGTCAGTCCACGCGCGCCTGCCGCTCACGACCGCACATATTGCTAGCGCGCCGCTGTCAGGACGGCTGCGTAACAGCGTCCCGGCCCGCCTCTGGCTGTCAGGACGGCTGCTCGAGAGCGTTCCGACCCGCTTCTAGCTGTCAGGACGGCTGCGTAACAGCGTCCCGGCCCGCCTCTGGCTGTCAGGACGGCTGCTCGAGAGCGTCCCGACCCGCTTCTAGCTGTCAGGACGGCTGCGTAATAGCGTCCCGGCCCGCCTCTGGCTGTCAGGACGGCTGCTCGAGAGCGTCCCGACCCGCTTCTAGCTGTCAGGACGGCTGCGTAACAGCGTCCCGGCCCGCCTCTGGCTGTCAGGACGGCTGCTCGAGAGCGTCCCGGCCCGCCTCTAGCTGTCAGGACGGCTTCGCGAGAGCGTCCCGGGCCGCCTCTGGCTGTCAGGCCCCAGTGAGCTCGGAGATTAGGATGGACGGCTCACGCCCGCACGGCCGACCTCTGCCGGCGTTCAGCGTATCACCGTCGGACGCTGATGGCCGGCAATGAGCGGCCGCCGGTCAACCAGTAAGAGGCCCGGCCAGGCTGGCTCACCCGATGGCCGACTACCATGAGCATAGCCGCCTGGCCCGGCCATGCCCGCGTTCGGCCGGTAGCCGCTTCGCCCAGCCTCGAGTCATGGCGGCTGTCCGGTCAGGCACGCCTGACTACCTGTATCGCGGCCACACGCCGCCCGTAGAGTGCTGTTCGTGGAGGTGGCGGGCTGAGAAAGTCAGGCCGGCACCGATTGGGCAGCCCTCGATGCTGGCAATTTCGTTCTATGCTCGGGCTATGGCCTGCTTCGCGCATCTCGGTGCGCAGCTGCCGGCAGGCGGCTTGCAGCCAGCAGGCCCTGCTTGGAGACTCATTCGGCCGACTGGCAGCTGTTGCCTCTTGCCGGCCGAGTCCTGTCCCATGTCGGCCGCTCAGGCTGGATCGGTGGGACACTTCCGATCGGGACGGTCGGCGGACGCTGCCGGACACGACGGCGCCCTAGCTAGGCGACTTAAGGCAGCCCGCTGAGGCCACCAGCTGGCTCGGCTCGCTGCCGGGACTGGCTTCGCTGGGCCGGACCAGGTGCATGCGGGGTGAAGGCAGGGTGGCTGTGCTGATCTTGTCGGCTGGGCTGGCGGTAACGCGGCGTCTTCTGTCTGCTTGTGGTGGCTTTTGTCCAGCATCCTACCGCTGATGCATGGGGTGGTACTGTTCATCGCTGCGCTAATGCACATCGGGCGTTGGTGCGTGTTTCTGTAATAACACGTCTGCACCTCTGCCACGACCACGCTGCGTTGTCGGGGTGATGGGGTGGATGTGATATGGTGTATGGCACTAACCGCTCTGGTGTCGGCCTGTCGTATGGGAAGGCAGCCATGTTTACAAACGCCTGCCGCCCTTCGGGACGCTTGTGGTACTAACCTGCCGGCCTGTGCCGTTCGCCGCCTTCCGCCTGTCCACTAACGGTGCCGGGGCGCGGGCGCCTGTTGCAGGGAGCCGGCCGAGGCCGAACTGGCGTCGGCCGAGCGGCCAGAGCACGCGCACGCCGACGACGAGCCGTGGTGGCGGCTGCCGCAGCCGCTGTGGCAGCTGCTGGGTCGCTGCCGGCCGTCGCAGCCCGTGCCGGAGGCGGTGGGCCGCCGTGTGGCGTCCGGCGTCGGTCGCTTCTTGGAGCGCCAGACGAGCCGCGTGTTGTCGTGTGCCGGTGGTCTGGGCACGGCTACCTGGCCGCCGCTGTCGTCCCGTCTGCCGCAGCTGGCGGCGGCAGGCGACGGCGGCAGACAGCCCGCGCCCTCCGTTGACCATGTCCTCATGGCCGGCATCTGGTCAATGCGGGCGCGGCTGCAGCCCCGCACCACCTCCGCCGCCGCCGCCGCCGCCGCCGCCGCCGCGCCGCCCGGTCGAGCTTACGACCGCAGCGCGTCCTACCCGGCGGCCACGCCCGCCGAATTGCACGCCTTCGCCCAACACGGCCACGCTGTCCACAGCCTGGAGAACTTGGATCCGACGGCCGACGAGTTCTACATCGACGCCGGCATCCGGATCGCAGCCAGCGAGCTGCGTCAACTGGACTGTTCGGCGGCACAGGCGCAGGTACCGCCGGTGGCGCGCGCCAGCCGTCTTCGGCCGCCGGCCGCCCACGGTCGCGCCGCGCCGGCCGAGCTGACGGCCAAGTCGCGCTCGGAGGAAAGGCTGTCGGTGGGCGGGGGCCGCCGCGCTGCCGGTCGCCGCCCGCTCAGCACGTACGCGGCCAGTTCGGGCGGCGTGAGCAGCACGCAATCGAGTCCTGGCTGCAGCCGTGCGGCCAGCCCAGAAGGCCGCGGCTCACCGGCACTCTCGCGTATCCCGCTACGCTCCAGCTTCGGCGCCGGCAAGACCAGCAGCCTGCCGTCGGCGCTGACGCGCGCGCGTTGGCGGTGAGTGGTGTCACTCTCACTGGTGGTCTGTCAGTGGAGCGAGCTCTCCCACCGGTGGTCTGTCGGTGGGGCGGGCTCTCCCACCGATGGTCTGTCGGTGGAGCGAGCTCTCCTACCGGTGGTCTGTCGGTGGGGCGAGCTCTCCCACTGGTGGTCTGTCAGTGGGGTGAGCTCTCCCACTGATGGTCTGTCGGTGGGGCGAGCTCTCCCACTGATGGTCTGTCGGTGGGGCGAGCTCTTCCACTGGTGGTCTGTCGATGGGGCAAGCTCTCCCGCACCGGTGGTCTGTCGGTGAGGCGAGCTCTCCCACCGTTGGGAAAAGCTATCAAGTCATCGCTGGCGTGTTCCTGGCTGATCCCAGACTGTCCCGCGTCGCTGCACATGCGACGTATCGCTAGTCAAACCGGCGTCCATATCGTTCCGTGCATATCCTGCTTGCAATCTGTTTTCGGGGTATTTGTCACGTGTGCTTCTCTCTGTGGATGTTCTTCCATTTACCATGAATGTTTGTCCGTGCCAGTGATGCTAATAGCCGGCGTCTTCTTCCGTCCTTTTCCATCCTCGTACGTCCCGGACTCGCCGGCCGCGCCACAGGTAACTCGCACGTCCTTTTAGTCAACACGCGCCGCCGGCGCCGGCCGGATGTGCTGCACCTCTGGTCCGATTCCGCCATTGATTGCCGCTTCTCGTCCGGGCGTTGAGGCCTTCCGCTCCTCATTAATAGCCGTCCGCCCCGGGTAGTGCAGTGTCCTTCCGCTCCTCTCAAGCATCCGTTGTCCATGGTACTCTTGTGTCCTTCCGCTCCTCAGTAAAAGCCGTCCATCCACGGTAGTGCAGTGTCCTTCCGCTCCTCAGTAACAGCCGTCCATCCACGGTAGTGCAGTGTCCTTCCGCTCCTCAGTAACAGGCGTCCATCCGCGGTAGTGCAGTGTCCTTGCGCTCTTCTGTAACAACCGTCCATCCACGGCAGTGCAGTGTCCTTCCGCTCCTCTGTAACAGCCGTCCATCCACGGTAGTGCAGTGTCCTTCCGCTCCTATGTAACAGCCCTCCATCCACGGTAGTGCAGTGTCCTTCCGCTCCTCTGTAACAGCCGTCCATCCACGATAGCGCAGTGTCCTTCCGCTCCTCTGTAACAGCCGTCCATCCACGGTAGTGCAGTGTCCTTCCGCTCCTCTGTAACAGCCGTCCATCCACGGTAGTGCCGTGTCCTCGTCGAGGCGCCGTCCGACCTCTGTTTCGGCGACAGTGGCCCGTGCCTCACCTGTTCCTCTTCAGTTTTCCTCTTTGCATTCGCGCCGGGCTGGGTTATTCGCCTAATGTTGAACGTATTCAGACCATTGGGGCCGATTGGCTCTTGACACGAAGTATTCATAGACATGACCGCCGATTATTGTGTGGACAGTCGTCGGCACGCGATTGTTTGGGGTCGTTTGTGACGTCACAGCGGGCCCTCGCGGGACTTGCGGGACAATAAACACCGTCGTGTGCAACGCGGTCCGGCCACCGGGGACGTGCGGGGGGAGCTAATGGGCCGGCTCATCGATTATCTCCAGCACTGCGCCGCTATTGGTGAGCTCAGTGCTGATCACGGCCTGATCTCAATGACAACCTGTCGGGCGGCGACAGCTGATGTCGCGTGGCACCCCTCCCTCCCCGGCACCCCACCGCCGCCCCCACCATCACCACTACCGCCCCCACCGTCATCCCCATCCCCACCCCTTCCAACCCGCTACCTCTGTTCGCGTTTTCCAAGTGAGTGGCTGAACTACTTCAGTTGTGACGGCTGGTGTGTTTCCCACAGCCATTGCTCCCTCACCACCCACGCTCGGACGTTACAGCGTGCCATGACCGTGACACATGTCCTGCGCGTTGCAGGAGGAAGTAGCCGATGTTGGAAAAGGCCAGGCGCGCACGGCGCGTCGGCTGCGTCACTGCCGCCGCGGTAGAGGCGCCTCACAGAGCGGCGTGCGCCGGAGCGCGCCGCCCGCCGCGCTGTTGCGCTCTGGGCCCCGTTCCCGGCCCCGGTCCGGGCCCGCACCCATCTCAGTATTACGCTCCACCAAATACAGTGCCACTGTGATGGGCCGGCGTCCCCTGTCTAGTCGCGTAGTTCCGAGTAGCAGATAGCTTTGTTGTTCACAAGTTGGGCTGTTTTTCAGGAGTTGTTTTGCCGGGGTTGTAGTGCGTGCCTCACGACGCGTTGCGCCCATTTCGGCGTCCGAACAAGACGTGATGCAGTGCGGTTCGATTGGCGGCGCGCGTCAAGTGTTCCCGGTCAGTTACTCACCAACCGAGCCCTCCTCCACGCAGCATGGCCGGCCGCCGGCCGGTGTCTGTGTCGGCGGCGGCCGGCCGCGCTCGGCCTGTCACCGAGCCGTCGCCGCGGCCGGCAGCCCAGCAGGAGCCGTCTGCAGGCCGCCGGCAACATGGCAGGGTGACCCCGAGCGTTCAGCTGGTGGAGTGGTATAGCGCGCCCCCTTGACCTCTGCAATAGTCAACGCGTGACTGTGTGTCCGTGTCCGCCGTCTGGGTGGCCTTTGTCTCAGGCTGCACCCGTCGAGCGCGTGCAACCGCAGGCTCCGACTGTCCCCCGTGTGTGGTGGAGCTGTAACGCAAGGCAGCGTGGCGGAAGGCGCCTATATGGGGCTTTACGGGGGACCATATCATGTACAAGAGGTGTGAGTCAGGAAGACTCGGGCTCAACGCTCGTCATAGTCGACTTCACGCGTCAGGCCGCGCAGGTCTGCCGCGACTTCGGAGCGTCGCTCACGTATTCGGTGTTGGCACCGTGCATAGCACCTTGACCGTGTCCGTATCGTGGCCGCGTCCGTATCGCGGCCAGGCCTGTGGGCGTGTGCGGGCGTCTCGTGTATGGCAGCACTGGCTCACCGATGGACGCAGGCCATGTCGGCGGACGCAGGCCATGTCACCGACGGACGCAGGCCATGCGGCCGAGCACGCCTGTCGGCGTGCTCGGCCGCATGGCGCGTTTGGAGCGTGGTGTGCCCTGTGGCATCGTTACCGAGCTGCTACGGGAGGCTGCGGTCGGGCCGTGACCGGCGCGGCACGTCACCTGCGAGTGACGCGGTGCGTCGCTCGCGCGCCGAGGGCAGCAGCCAGCCCACGCCAGCTGACAGGGACGCCCGCCCCAGCATCTGTCCCCAGTTGCGCGCACCAATCCCGTACTGTTAGCTAATGCGACACATGCCTCTGGATGGTGGTAGCTCACGCGCCAGCTGTACGTGCGGCGCTGTGAGAGGCGTGGTCAGAGAGCTCCCCGTCCTCGCACTTGGGCGCCGGGCAGGAGCATGCGAGTCAGTTCGCCTGCAGACGGGTGGTCACGACTGCCCGCGTACAAAGGCACGGGTCTCTCTGGATAGCCGGCGGTTTGTTGGTGTTTGCACCGCCCGGCGCCTGTCCCACCTACAGCTCCGTGACCTCGGATGGCCTCTGGAGACATGTTCATCTGGTCGCTTCTGATCGGTGCTCTATCTATTGCAATGACCAGTAGATTTGGGGTGTCTGAGTAGCTTTAAGCGACGGAAATTGATCGATGTTGGTGGACACATGATGCGCTATTACGTAGGTCATTGAGGATCATGTTTCTATCTCCCAGTCTGTCCGTGCGGTCTTGTCTGCTCGTGTCCCCAAATCGTATTGTTCATTTCCCTCTCTTTTGTCTGATCTGCTACTTCGCTTCCGTAATGCCCGGTCACCTCGGCATCATTTCGCGTTGATCCTGACCGCATTTACCTCGTAGAATTTCTCTTCCATCCCTGTCACTATCTCATGTTATCTGCGCCTTATTCTATCGCTGCACTTGTGTGTCTGGTGACCTCGGTGATATTCTGCGTAAACCCGTACACTGATATTTTAAGTGCGGCTGGTAGCCAACCAAACCAAAGAAGTTGCGTGCGAATTCCACTTCACGTGAGACTTGTTAGGATGCTTTTGGTTCATTGTGTTCTTCAATGGATGTCTCTTGAATCGTGTTGCTCGAAATACAGGATAGTGCAGGACGGAACGCTGTTGTCATGTTGATCCAGTATGCTACAAATGTACCTGGCCACTAAATTTATGCTCCTTGGGCTAAGTTCATCTCCATTCGATGCAATTCCAATAAGCACTCACCTGATTCCACGCCGTATTTCATTTCCGCTGGCTGACGTGGCGAAGCCTGCCCAGTGCCTCCTCGTGTCGGTATTCGCAGGCCAGAACGCCCGGGCTGGCGCATTGAGCGTTTGCTGGACCTATGCGGGTGGTCACGTGCGGCCAATGTCACATTGTGGCGCACCACCTGCGCTCCGCGTTCTGGTAGGACACGCTTAATGTGCTTGAAAGAGCCAATAGCTTTTTGGCGAGGTATGCAACTTTTCCAACTAAGTTGGGGGGGGGGGGTATATAGGGTTTATATCTGGCCTGAAGGTATTGGTTAGCCTGAACTGTTGTTTTAAAAAAGAGCCTCAGAGACTTTTGGATCCACACATGATGGTAGCACGCTTTGTTGGCGTGTTGCTGATGCGTTCATTCTGCTACGGATATAGCTTGGGGAGGTAATGTGGTGCGGTTGCGTCCCGCTACCGCGAGCTGTCTTGTTGCCAGCCGCGTATGTGCGCTAGATCTGTCCTTCGCATGGATTCCGGGCCGCCGCAAAAACACACTGTATCGGGATGTGACTCAGGCCAGGAGAGGCACCTTCGCTTGATCCAACAGCATGGGCAGAGGAGGCGCGCGGCGCACGCTGTCGGGCCGCGTCTGGCCCGAGCCACCGACGGAGTCTGCCGTGGCCGGGTCCAGCGACCACACCCGGCTCTGGCAGCGAGG